>NC_090439.1:373075846-373713214 GCF_031143425.1 Pleurodeles waltl
GAGTCAGGAAAACACAAGCAAAAGTGAAATATGGGGGGCACAAAGTTAGGGGGCTTCTGCAGTCAGCCCAGTTTTCTCATCATTGTGCATGGCAAAGGCACGAGTTATAGTTATCTTAGGGTGCAAGTTAAAGTTACTTGAAAGAACTCTAACTATAATTGCATAATCTCTATTGGTTTGGTACGAGTAAATTCAAAACCTAACTGTCACGTCCCTGTAACCTTTGTTTCTTTCAGTGAATTTCGATGTTTTTTTACGTAAAGTAAATTACTATATGTAATTCCATCCCCCGCCATGCACGGCCTTTGGCCGTGCACAGTGGGTGCTTGTCGCAAGGCCCAGTCTGCAACCAGGCTCTGCAGCTAAGCCCTTAAAACCACCCAACCTCAAGCAACGCATAGCCTTTTGCCGGGCACAGCACAGGTTGGCCACAGGGCCTGTCTCTCTCAGTGAATCTGTGAGTGGGTGCGTCAGTGTCTGAGTAGGTCTGAGAGTGGGTGTGTAAAACTTTGAGTGGGTCTGAGTGGGTGCATGAATGTTGGAGTGGCTGTGTGAGTGGTGCATGAGTCTCTGAGTGTAAGTATGAGTGTATGAATGAGTATGGTTTTTCTTTCAATTTTTTTTCACATTAACAAATATTTTGTGCATAATTTGTGGAACTTCTTGAAACGTGGTGAATTTTCACAAATAACACATGTGGTGAGGCACAATTATTTAAAACCCATCATTTGCCCCTCAGACACACCTACATCATGCCCCTGGGGTCAGCGTACCTTTTCACCCCTGGGGATCATGTCCCACTACTACTGAACGAATTTATGCCAGATAAGTGAAAGCTTAATCTGCGTATTGAAAGCTAGCTTTCTGCCTAATATAATATAATTCCGTTAAGTGGTTTGCGCTGTAGTTGTGTCTAAAAGTCCTACAGGATTTAACTTGGGAATGCAAAGTTTTCTGGCCCCCCCCTTTTTTCTTAGCCCCCCGCTTGATGGATCACTTTCCATGCCCAACACGAATCACTGGCCCACTTTTTTTGGAAAACTTTGTGAAGATTCAT
Source organism: Pleurodeles waltl (assembly GCF_031143425.1). NCBI lineage: Eukaryota > Metazoa > Chordata > Amphibia > Caudata > Salamandridae > Pleurodeles > Pleurodeles waltl. Next base: position 373,076,904 of record NC_090439.1, read on the forward strand.
CAAACGGTTACAAAGATATAGGCAAGTCAAAAAACACTTTTGCTGTGGCAAAAGGGTCCTAACTATAAATACCTATTGGCTGGCAATCACCAGTAGGTAATATAGGCCCTTATGTATACTTTTTTAGCTCTGCATTTGCGTAATGTTTTACGCAAAAGAGGCACAAACTTACAAAATGCAATTGTATTTTGTAAGGTTGCACCACTTTTGCGTCAAAATGCAGCGCAAATGCAGAGCTAAAAAAGTATGAAATGGGCCATAGTGTTTTATTGGAGCCATTCAAGAACGTACTATTGGTTATATTGACATTGTAGCTGAATCTGTAAATGCAGCACTTCAACACCTACTATATGAACTACATATATCAACATTCGTTGCAACTCACCGAGAGGCCCAATGATGGGGAAATGCTTGGTAATTAGGTGAACAATATGGAGTAATTTTAGTTGCAGTGCCGGACCCCATGAAGAAGGATATGATGTCCTAAACGCATCGGGGAATGTATTATAGAGTGGCTAGATTGAATTTGCTTGTTTTACAATTAAAGTTTGATGGAATGTGAGTGCACCTCAGCTTTGGTGCACTTTGGATGGAAATAGATACCGGCTGCCCCGCCGGGGAGATTGAACCACATTTCATTGGAGCCGAGTAAGAATGTTCTGTTGGTTATATTATCATTGTGACTGAATCAGTAAATGTGGCACTTCAACCCCTACTATAAGGTACAAATGGAATGAACTACACATACCATCATGCATTGCAACTCATTGGATTTGTTTGTTTTACCATTAAAGTTTGATGGAAAGTGAGTGAATCTCTGCTTTGGGGCACTTTGGATGAATATATATATATAGATAGATAGATAGATAGATAGATAGATAGATAGATAGATAGATAGATAGATAGATAGATAGATAGATAGATAGATAGATAGATATAATAAAAATATAAAGATAAGGTTTATCACTTCATATCATGATAAAATAAAGGAAATTAAGAAAGCTTTCTTAAAATTTTGGCCAGCTCTTAAAACAGATGAGAATATAGGTAAACTATTGGATGAGTTCCCGGCTTTCACTTTTAGGAAGAGTTGGTCCTTGAAAGACATGTTGAGTCACAGTTTAATATTTAGTACTAAACAGGTGAAACCTATTCAAGGTTTCTTTACTTGTGGAAAATATAAAGCTTGCAGACACAGTTCAAACTGCAAAGAGATACATTTTCCAGGGACGAAAAAACCCTTTATAATAAGGAAACATGTATCTTTCTCTTCGGATTATTGTGTTTATGCTTTAAAATGTCCACGCAGGGAATTTTCTATTGGTAGTAAAATACATATGGCTAAAAAATGAATTTTGGAACACATGAGAGCAATTAAGAATGAAGATAAATCATACCCAGTGGCAAGACATTTTAAAGAATACCATGATAAAAATGTTAATAAATTACAACTTATGATCCTGGACAGGGTCATACTGAATGTGAGAGGAGGTAATAGGACATTAGACTTAAGAGATTTAGGGCCTGATTTAACTTTGGAGGACGGTGTTAAACCGTCCCAAAAGTGGCGGATATACCACCTACCGTATTACGAGTCCATTATATCCTATGGAACTCGTAATACGGTAGGTGGTATATCCGCCACTTTTGGGACGGTTTAACACCGTCCTCCAAAGTTAGAATCAGGCCCTTAGAGTCACGGTTGATTATAAGATGTAACACAATGGAGCCAGGGGGAATGAATAAGGATGAAGAATTATCTGTGCATTTATATTGATTTGATTTTCGCTAATCCAATAACAAAAGTAATGAAACATAAATTTGAAATGTATTATTAACCTTTATGGAAATTGTTCAAGTTTTCTTTTTTTTTTTTAAATGTTTCCTTTTTTCATTTCCATTGTCGATAGGAGGCATGAATGCCTAAACAAAAAGCAAAGGAGCTATTATATCTATAAGAACTTCAGGACTACTTAAAGAAGTAAATATGAGAAGAAGAGCCGCAGATATTGTGTGTGAGTATATGGGTATAAAATACACAATGTAGAAATAAATATAGAATAACAGGTGATTATGTTTTGATAGGGGGATTTAACAAATGTATGAAATTTGGTTCTTGATAATAACAAATAAGTTTGTATAAATTGATTTGGGATGTATGGATTTCTTTGTGTTATATGCAGTTAAGTAATTTGCCGTTGTATTAACACATTTTAAGATGGCCGCCATCATTTTGCAATGGATGTAGTCCGTTTTCTGTGTTTATGTTTGTGGTTGGAGTTATAATGGAAATGGAAGAAGGGCTCTGAATATCTCTGTGAACAAAGGAGGAGAGTCTCCTGAATTGCGTTGGAGTGAATTTATGCCAATTTTGTTTATCTACCTGATTAAATAAACCTTAGACTGAAGCAAGTAAGTGACTGTGACGTCTTCTTCTTTGTTAAGAAGCAATTTTCGTGATTATATCTATATATATACATATATATATATATATATATATATATATATATATATATATATCTATATATATATATTTATTCTTTTTTTTCTTTTTTTTAAGGGTTGTTCATGTCTTGGCGCCCATCAAAACAACTTGAGAATGTCTTATTGAGATGTGATTTAGAAATTGAGAGAACCCTTCAATCCAGGTAAAGGGAATAATGCTATAATGTGGTAGATAATGAATGATTGAGATAACCTGTCTGTTAAAATATGACTTGTAGCAATGTCTAATGAGGCGTGGAAAATCGGTAGAATGTGTTGTTGTATGAAATAAGCATAGTCCATGCATGTACAATGCACAGATTATTGTTCACAATGTAGGTATTTTGCCAGTAGGTTCACAATGTAAGTACCTTGCTAGTGTAAAGTTCAATATTGAAATATAATATCAAAGAGTTTTACCTTCAAGTTACTCGAGTATCTCAGGAAGAACAAGGTGGTGGAGGAAAAGGGAGTATAACAAGATTTAAGCCTGTATCGGTCTAGTTTTTAGAGTTTTTTAACACTAGGTGGTGATAATTTAGTTGTATTCCTTTAAACGTACATTGAACATAATAACTCTATGGTCAGTGGAGGCGCTGGCCAAAATATGATATCATGATTGCACACGCACACACACACACACACACACACACACATGTCTATCTATCTAATATCTATCCATCTATCTATCTATCTTTATGTATGTATGTATATATATATATATATATATATATATATATATATATATATATATATATAAAAATAATGTTAAGAAACAATAACTTATAGCCTAACGTTACTTTACAGCACAAATTATACTTTGTTAGGATAAGTATAACTATAACTGCTGAATTTCTGTGGTTGGTGGCAGGGGTTTGGTGTGTGAGTGGGTATATATTTTTTGTTTAGTCTCAGATCCACAGATCGCTCTCAAAGTTTCGCTGCGGGCCACACTGAGCACCAACACAATGGATCTGTGAATCGTTACCTGGTCCCCAAAAATATTTTGGGCCATTTCTTGCCCATCAGGGGTTCTTCACAGACTCTGCTATCTGTCCTGTGGGGTCAGAACATCTCTATACTAATCCCTGTGTCACTTTTCATGTTTCACACGCAGCTGAGCCAATGAACAAAATAGCAGCTGGAACTTTTAACTCAGGTTGTGACCAGCCAATCAGGGCCTTGCTTTTGGCTCATGATTTGTGGATGGATCTTTGAAGATTCTGGTTGCCTAGATATATATAAATTGTTTTTCTTTAGTAACCCCAAAACTACTGAACATATTTATACCAAATTACAAAAAGCATTCTTTCTGGACCAAGACCTAGTTTTCTGCCAAATTTTAGTGTAAATTAATTCAGCAGTTCAGGCTGTTGTAGTGTTCGAAATTTCTATTGGAAATTGTATGGGGAAAACATGTTTTGACCCCCCCTCCTTTTTCTCAGCCCCCAATTGACAATTCACCCTGCAACATTCAGCACAGCAAGTGACCTGAGTGGCAAACACATTTTTTAGAATGTATTTAAAGATGAGTCAAATGGTGCCAAAGTTATAGGCAAAACAAAAAATGCTATTTATATATATATATGTGTGTGTATACATATATAAATATATAATGTGTATACATATCTACATACACACACACAAACACACACACACACAAACACACACACACATATTTAGAGAGAGAGAGAGAAAGAGACAAAGGACCTGATTTAGAGTTTGCTGGAGGGGGTTACTCAATCACAAATGTGACGGCTAACCCATCAACCGTATTACAGTTCCATTATAGCCTGAGGAAATTGTAATACAGTGGATGGGATATCTGTCATGCTTATGATGGAGTAAACCCCCCACCAAACATTAAATCAGGCCCAGAGTCTTTGGCCATTTGTATAGCTAAGTCTTTTTACCATAGGATTAGTTAGCGCCATTGCTGTTGATCCAAAAAATTACAAAAGCTTTTTAGTACTGCAGGCACAGTAGGACAGCTTTGGATTGGTAAAATACCATCCAAGCCAGCCTGGAATTAATAAAAACAAACCCTCACATGTGTTTGGCTCTTCTCATGAGCTCTTCAGGGAGGTACCCCACTTATCCTTTTGGTAGCTTGGCATAAGCAGAAAGGCTTAACATCAGAGACAATGTTTAAAGTATTTGTACCAATACACACAGTAATCCAGTAAAAATACTACAAAATGACTTTAAAAAATAGCCAATATTAATCTGAGCAAAACAAGACCAAACAAGACCAAAAAGATAAAAATCCAACATACAAAAGTCATTATTCATTTTTAAAAGATCAAACTCCAGTATAGCGCTTAGAAACACAAATGCTTCAATTGAATCTCTCAACCAGACCATTTCCTTGGGGATGGTAAGGAGTGGTAACATTTTGGGTTATCCCACACTCCTTCCATAGAGAATCCCTATATATAGCTATGAACTTGGTACCCCTACCAGAGACCACTTTCTTGGGGAACCCCATGCGTGTAAAATCCCCCATCAGTGCATGTCCCACCACAGGGGAGGTGATTGATCTCAAGTAAATGGCTTCTGGGTACCAGGTGGCATGGTCCACCAAGACCAGAATAAAGCTGTTGTTAAAGGCTGTTGTGTGATCACGAGGCCCCACAATGTCAATACAAATCCTTTCAAAGGGGGTGCTGACAACAGGAAAAGGATGGAGGGGAGTCTTACTTTTCCCTCCACTCTTGCAGCTTGCCTGACAAGTTTGGCAAGACCTACAGTGTATATTTGAATGCCTTCACATTTGGGGCCATTAAAAATGGGTGACAAGCCGTTCAAAGGTCTTGTCCTGCCCCAAATGTCCAGCTAAAGGCACATCATGAGCCAAATCTAGTAAGAAGGCTCCAAAGCACTGGGGTACCACAAGCACATGGGCTGATCCAGGCTCAGCAACCTTAGGCTAACTATAGAGTAGGCTGTCCTCCCAGTAGATCAAGTGTGATCCAGACTCTTTGTCAAACGCCTGGTCTGCAGCCTGCTGCCACAAACCCTCGAGAGTAGGGCATGTCTTCTGTGCCTCACAGAATGCTTCCTTGGTGGGTCCCTGTTCCTGCTGCCACTGAGTCAGCTCAGGAACCCCTCCCAGTTCAGTCACCAGTTCCCCTGTAGGCTATGGAGCATCCCCCCTCAGGTTCAGCCTCCTCCTGGACCGTGGGAACTTCTGGAACACGTTTCTCATGCCCCTTGCCCTTCCTCCTTATGGCAGACAACTGGGCCACTCTTTCAAGCTCCAGAGTCTCTTGATCACCATGACAGGCTGACATTGACAGAGTGAACACACACACACCCACCCAGGCAGACCCAACATCTCCAAGCAAGACCTGTTTTCTATCTCCTTCCAAGGGCAATCCTCCAGGTCATTGCCAAGCCGACATTCCACAGGCATGGTTGGACTCACAGGTGCTTTCAAGGCACCTTAGACCCCCCCTCATTCAAAGGGAACCATTGCCACTCTGCACAGGCGCTCTGAGTTGTCTACCGCAATTACTTGGTGAAGTATATGGGGATCTATCTGCTCTTGAGACGCCAGGTGACTTCTCACAGTAGCCACACTGGCTCCTGTGTTTCTCAGAGCCTCTACCATCTGTCCAATGATGGTCACCCACTGCCTGTACTTTTTAGCGTTTTAGGCACAAGGGTTCTCTGGACCATCTCACTGTCCTCTAGTGAGACAAGGGTAATCTCAGTTGGCTCCCACCCACCTGGAACCAACTTCTCGCCAACCGCTATAATGACCAAACCCTTTGTTTAAGAACCAGTGGGTGCTGGTGTCCACTGGGGACATTTGCCTCCCCCCCTCACATGACCCACCTGGTGACATACATAGCATGTGCGGGAAACCCTTTCTGTAGGTTTCCCTTTAGAAAACCTGGCTTCTTTTTAACTGGGAATCCTTACTCTGGGAACTAGGTTGAGGTCCTTCAGAAAGCTCCCACTGTTTACCCTTATTCCCTATTCTTCTAAGAGAGTGCCTGCCCACCCTTAACGTGGTCTCCTCCATACCTCTTTTGGACCCTGGTTCTTGCCCAATGGTCAGCTTCCTGCGCAAGCTTCCGGGGGTCAGTCAGCTTGCTGTCAATCAGGTGCTGGCGCAGCTCTGGAAAACAAAGACTGTACAAGTGCTCCCAAGCAATTAAGTTGTCAAGCTCCTCTTAAGTCGTTACCTTACTGCCCTTCACCCAACAATCCAGTGACCTTCAGAAAAAGTCAAAACATTCTAGCCAAGTGTGGGATTCTTTTTTTTTGTAGGACCTAAACTTGTCCTTGCTTTGTGAGTAGGGCATCCTTCATGATAGTGTAGGTGAGTCTGTGAGGCTCCCCTAAGGATGTCAAGGTGTCCCTCTCTTCTACCTTGAAGTGCTTCCATAGACCCACCCCCTCCACTCAATGTGCTTCAGGGACCATGCTCATGTGGAGAGCAGACCCATACCCCTTAAACCACAAGTATGTGTCATCCTTCCTCTTTTAATCCTTAACAAGGTATTTTGGAATGTGCACTCTCCTTTCAGGCTGCATTGTGGTACTGCTAGCACCATATCTACTTGACTGGCTTCTCTGATCTAGTTCCCTCAAACTAAGCTCATGAGCCAAGAGCATCTATTTCTCCTCAATGGCCATCCTCCTCTCTTTCATCTTCTTAAGCTTCTCTAATTCCAACAGGTGCACCCTCTCTGCATGTCTGTCCTACCACTCTTCAAGAGTCAGACCCCTATAGGACACGCTGTTACCTGCCGTGGAGACCCTCCCCAGGCAGTACAGGTACCTCTACTACCCCCTCTTGCCAGTCTTGCACCTCCTCACCCTCAATCTCCTCCTCTGGGTGCCCCCAACCTCCTTAGCTTTCATCGAGGTTCTCAGTGTCTTTTGCCGCTCCTTCTTCCTGTCGGAGCTCCTAATGGGACAGACAAGATCCTTACTGAACTGCTTCAGTTGAGCAACCATATAGATTTCCAGCTTCTCCAACTCTAAAACAGCTCCAGCTGGTGCATCTCCAGATTGAGACATGATGGCAGTCAAAAAGTGGAAAGTTCCAGGGCAAAAAAAAGAGTTCTTAATGAGAAGTTCAAAAAGTAAAAAAATGGAAGCAGATGAAGTCCAAAAAGAGAAAAAGTAAAATCGCTGTGGTAATGGTCTGCACTGAAAAAAGTAGTGTGCACTTAATCACTATTAATTAATCTGTTAAGTACAAATACAAGTCCAGTCCTCACCGCTGATCACCAATTTTAGAAATGGAATCTTTGGTTAGCAGTCAGGTTACCCCCTGTCCAAGCAAGGACCCTTACTCTAGTCAGGGCACTCACCCTCTTGGTAGCTTGGAATGAGCAGAAAGGCTTAACCCCAGAGACAGTATGTAAATATTTGTAACAACACACACAGTAATACAGGACAAACACTACAAAATGACTCAAAGTCAGGTTAGGAAAATAGCCAATATTTATCTGAGCAAAACAAGACCAAGACGACAAAAATCCAACAGACAAGTCAAGTTATGAATTTAGAAAATATTAAGCTTCAGTATAGCACTTAGAAACACAAATGCTTCAATGAGGGGATATCACAGCATCAGGGTGGAGTCATTCCTAACAACCTGATGCCAATGGCGCCGGTCACAGAGTCATGCAGACCCCCAGGTACGGTGCCTTGTGGAAATGAGCAAACAAGCCGGTGCAAAGAGTCGGGGATCGCGGTGTTGCTGGATCCGAGGCAGCGTCCATTCCAGTGCTGCAGAGCAAAGAAGCAAAGGCGTCATGCAGAAGTGTCTGGTCCCTTCTGCAGAGTGGTGGAGGTGATGCGGCATTTGTGCGAAGTGTTAGATCTGCACACTTCCGACAGAGCTGGTATCTGGCATTAATGAAGTGGTGCGGTGACTTCCAAGAAGTTGTGGACTTCAGCGAAGCTGCAGCTATGTAGAGCCTGCGGGTTGTTGCATTCCAGTGAGGACCACAGCTTTGGTTGCAGCCTGCATCATGGAATTCGGCAGGAGCATCAGTCTGGAGTCGTCCGAAGTCGGTTTCCTTGATTTGTCTTGTTTTTTTCCACCAGCTTCTCCTTTCAAGGGCCCAGGGACAGGATTAGGCACCACTTGACAGGGCAGGAGTCTCAGCAGAGAGCCCAAGTGTTGGCAGAGGAAGTATTTGATGGCCCTGATACTTCAGAACAGGGGGCAAGCTCAGTCCAAGACCTTGGAGATTCTTCTCAAGGAGGAATACACCACAAAGTCCTGTCGTTGTCCCATTTCACAGGCAGAAGCAGCAACTGCAGGATAGCCCAATAAAGAACAGTCACAGGCAGGGGCAGCACTTCTCCTCATCTCTTCAGCTTGGTTCCGAAAGTAAATCTTGAAGAAATCTAAATTCTTGTGTTTTGGGTCCACCGCATATGCCCCTTTCTGCCTTTGAAGTTGTCCAACTTCAAAGAAAAGTCTCTGTTGTTTACAGAATCCTGCCTTGCCCAGGCTGAACCCCAGACACACACCAGAGGGTTGTAGACTATATTGTGTGAGGGCAGGCACATCCCATTGAGGTGTAAGTGACCACTCCTCCTTCCACTCTAGCCCAGATGGCTTATCAGGATATGCAGGCTACACCCCAGCTTCCTATGTGTCACTGTATAGAGGAGATTCAGAAACAGCCCAATTGTCAGTCTGACCCAGACAAGGAATCCACAGAGTGGCAGAGTCACAGAATGATTAGAGAAAGAAAATGCCTACTTTCTGAAAGCGGCATTTTCAAACTAACTATCTAAAAAACAACTTCACTAAAAATATATACTTTTAAATTGAGAGTTCAGAGATCCCAAACTTTAGATCTTCATCTGCTCTGAAAGAGAAACTGCACTTAGAGGATATTTAAAGGCAGTCCCCATGTTAACCTATGAAAGAGATATGCCTTGCAACAGTGAAAACTGAATTTGGCAGTATTTCAATGTTAGGACATGTAAAACACATCAATGCATGTCCTACCATTAACATACACTGCACCCTGCCCATAGGGCTGTCTAGGGCCTACTTTAGTGGTGCCTTACATGTATAAAAAGGGAAGGTTTGGGCTTGGCAAGTGGGATACTTGCCAATTCGATCTGACAGTTCAAAACTGCACACACAGACACTGCAGTGATAGGTCTGAGCCATGTTTATAGAGTTACTCATGTGGATGACACAGTCAGTGCTGCAGGCCCACTAGTAGTATTTGGTTTACAGGCCCTTGGCACCTGAACTTTACTAGGGACTTACTAGCAAATCAAATAAACCAATCATGGAAAAGCCAGTTACACATAGGGAACACTTGCAATTTAGCCTTGGTCAGCAGTGGTAAAGTGCCGAGAGTAACAAAAAAACAGAAAAAACATAGTCCAGCACACAGCAACAACCTGGGAAGCAGAGGCAAAAAGGTAGGGGAGACCACGTCAAGAATGCCAGGTCTAATAATATATATGTAAAACAGTGGAACTGAGTGTTGAATAGTGAAGTGTTGTCGATTAGAGTGTCATGAAATGGAGTGTGGCTGAGTGTCATCAAATAGAGTATTGTAGAGTGGCATAGAGCATAGTAGAGTGTTTTATAGTGTAGTGGCATATTTTGGAGTTCAGTAGTTCAGTGTTGTTCAGTTCAGAGTTAATTGTATTGTCAAATTCTAGAGTGGTGGACATCCTTGTGCAGTGAAATGTGGCACAGTGGAGCATCATTTTTTGTGAGAACACAGCTCAAAGTAGAGTGGTGAGTTATAGTTGACGATGTCTGGTTAGCGAGTTGAAACAAGTGTGTAACAAGGTCCTCTATTTCTAATAATGTGAAGGTTCTGGTTAAATTGTGAATGAAGTTATAACTATAATTTTAGAATTCTTGAAGTTTGTGTAGTTTAAACTCAGTTATATAGGGAAAATACCATTTCCTAATTTTAACTAAGCTTTAACCTTTGGTTTGTCCAGCAAATTTTAATGATTCAATGTTTCTTTTACTCAAAATTTTCAGTTTGAAATCCTAGAGTCCAGTGTTGCAAGTAGAGAGTTGTTTTGTGGAGTTTTATATAGTTCAGTGGAGGAGAGTACTGCAGCCAAACTCCTATAGGCACCCAACCCTGCGCCGTGGGCAGCCTTCAGCCAGGCCCTGCAGCCACGCCCTCCCCACAGGCGCCCAAACCCATTCAGATTCAATCAGCTAACAGATGGTGATTAATTTCAGTGTTTTTGATTATGTTTTACATCACAATTTCAGGGTACACACGTCTTGAATTTCCCTAGGGACATGAAACCACCAAACATCACAAAATGAATTTACCTAAATAAATAAACAAAACTACATGGAACATCAATTAACTAAACTCAATTTACATTTTGTGTGAATATGTGTTTGTGTCTCTGTATAAAACTGAGTATGTGTTTGTGTATGCAAGAGTGTGTCAATGTGTCTATGTACCTCAATTGAGGCTAAGAGTCCTTAGGAAGTCAAGTCCAGCATGTCTACAGTGGCTCAAGTATGGTTGGATGGTTCTCAGGTGTGCAAACTCTGCATCAGTAAACACCAATACCTGGCAGTAATATTGTACCAGTATCATACAATTATGAGCAAATCTGCATAGAATAGGAACTAACAAGGGTCTAATGTGGAATGCTTAAACAAGTGAATATGGATACTGAGAAAGCCTTACTGACAAGTCAATAATGTCAATTTTGTCTGAACAAAAAATTAAGGCCCATATTTATACTTTTTGACGCAAAACTGCGCCAACGCAGTTTTGCGTCAAAAAAATTAGCGCCGGCTAACGCCATTCTGAAGCACCATGCGGGCGCCGTATTTATTGAATGACGTTAGCCGGCGTTAGCCGCCAGCGCCGTCTGGTGTGCGTTAAAAAAAACGACGTACACCAGGCAGCGTCGGCGTAGGGGGATATGGGGCTTGGGCGTCAAGAAATGGGGCAAGTCAGGTTGAGGCAATTTTTTCGCCTCAACCCGATTTGCGCCATTTTTTACGACTCCCAACCCCCATAGAAATGACTCCTGTCTTAGCAAAGACAGGAGTCATGCCCCCTTGCCCAATGGCCATGCCCAGGGGACTTCTGTCCCCTGGGCATGGTCATTGGGCATAGTGGCATGTAGGGGGGCACAAATCAGGCCCCCCTATGCCACAAAAAAAAAAAAAAAAAAAATACTTACCTGAACTTACCTTAATGTCCCTGGGATGGGTCCCTCCAGCCTTGGGTGTCCTCCTGGGGTGGGCAAGGGTGACAGGGGGTGTCCCTGGGGGCATGGGAGGGCACCTCTGGGCTCCTTCAGAGCCCACAGGTCCCTTAACGCCTGCCTTTTGCAGGCGCTAAAAAACGGCGCAAAAGCGGCCGTACGTCATTTTTTTTGACCCGTGAATTTTGCCCGGGAGTATAAATCCGACGCACATGCCTCGGAGTCGATTTTTTAGACGGGAATGCCTACCTTGCATATAATTAACGCAAAGTAGTTGTCCACGCTAAAAAATGACGCTAACTCCATAGACTTTGGCGCTAGACGCGTATAACGCCAAAGTATAAATATGGAGTTAGTTTTGCGTCAAAATTGCGTCAAAAAAAATGACGCAATTCCGGCGCAAACGGAGTATAAATATGCCCCTAAGTAACCAAGGATAGATGAAGAACCCAGTAAGGAAATTAGAGCTACCTTTGCAGAGCTAATAACCACCTGTCATCATATCTTATCTTGGGCATAGAGTCCCACAAAAAGTGACAAAAGAGGTCATTTTTCAACAGTCTATAGGACAATGAAATAATCAAAGAGAATATTCATTGTTAACAGGATGAAAGAAACCATCCCGAATATTGAGGCGGACATGCTAGACTTAGCCTTGCTGGTGGCAATCTATGGCAAGAGTGATGACAAAAGCAAAAAGGTAATATACTTGTGAAGGAGAAACTGTATTTTAGTGGAGGTCCTGAGACCAATGTTTGAAAGTATCTTTAAGATGGGACAATGCTTTGTGAGACGAAGGAACCGTTTTCATGGTTATTTGTTCAACAAACACTTAAACATTTTGGGATGGGATGAACAACAAAATCTAAAATTGTTGATCAGCCCCTGCAAGGCACCTTACACATTTAGTGGGTTATTCCAACTTTGGAGGAGGTGGTAATCCGTCCCAAATGTGAAGGATTTACCACCAGCTGTATTACGAGTTCCATAGGATATAATGGACTTGTAATGCGGCTGGTGGTATATCCATCACTTTACTGTCACTTTTGGGACGGATTACCACTTCCTCCAAAGTTGGAATAACCCCCTTAGTTTTTCTGAAAAGGATCTTGATGCTTTTCTAGGGAACTGACACAATAGCCCTCATTACAACCCTGGCGGTTGGTGATAAAGCTGAGGTAATACCACCAACAGGCCAGCGGTTAAAAAAATGGGATCACGAACATGGTGGAAACCGCTAACACAGACAGCCACTTTAACACTCCGACCGCCACGGCGGCAGCAACAAACACCGCAGCGGTAACCGCCAAATGACAGGTGGAAGACAATGTACCTCCCACACTACTACAAGGCACCAATCCGCCAGTTTTCTGGGGCAGTACCAACGCCATCAAAAACACGATGGAAACAGTACACAGAAGGGAAACCACTCACCTTTCGATACCCAAGGAAGAACTAGGACGCCATGGAGCACGAGCTGCAGATACTACCCATGTTGCTGTATCTATTTATACACCACAAAGTGCAAAGAAGGCGGCGGCGGTGACGACGACGGTGAGTACTGCACCTAGCACACAGGGGAGGAGGGAAAAGAGAGTGACACACACACGTGACACACAACACCCCCACCCCCCACTCACAACAACATACACACAAATATATCCAACAACATCATAGATACACCCTGTTACCCCTTGGAAGAACGCAAGGACCAAATGAAATAAGTTTAAGTAGTGTGATATTGGAACACTCAGATAGATCAAGAGAACAGCAAATAATCAGTATACACAAATATTTACAGCAAGTAGACAAGTCCGTACACTGTCCCATTAAATGTCCGAGGACCATCGGTCCCCAAAAGCATGGGCGAAGCGCACACATGACACCTGCCTCAAAACGGAGAGAACACTGCAGGGGCATCAGGTAAAAAAAAAAACAGTCACCTCAGGAGGAAGGGGGGGGGGGCACCTCAGCCGGATGATGGTACAACACCACTGCTCCTCGAGGGGGCTCTATGCCCACTGCTTGGTCCTGGGGAGTGCAAATCCACAGTCTCTCAAGTCTCTCAAGTGGGTCCACGCCCATTGCTTCATCCTGGGGAGTGCAAAGCCACAGTCTCTCAAGTCTCTCAAATGGGTTCACTGCCCACTGCTTGGTCTTGGGGAGTGCAAAGCCACAGTCTCTCAAGTGGGTTCACTGCTCACTGCTTGGTCCTGGGGAGTGCAAAGCCACAGTCTCTCAAGTCTCTCAAGTGGGTTCACTGCCCACTGCTTGGTCCTGGGGACTGCAAAGCCACAGTCTCTCAAGTCTATTAAGTGGGTCCACTGCTTGGTCCTGGGGAGTGCAAAGCCACAGTCTCTCAAGTGGGTCCACTGCCCACTGCATGGTCCTGGTGAGTACAAAGCCACCGTCTCTCTAGTGGGTGGGTTGCCCTCATGCTCGGGATGGGGCTTTGTGGCCAGAGTGCTTCATCCTGCCAAGGACTGGGTGAGTGGATGCATTGCTCCACTGGTTCTGGAGGGGGCTTTGTTCCCAGTGATGTTGCACCGGGGGTGTGGCAGTTGACATCCTCTCATCTGGGTGTCTTAGCCACGCGATGTACCTGGAACAGGTTGCATGATACTCAATGGAGGCAGAACCACACACCATCCTGCAGCGACTTAGGCTGCCAATTGCTGGTTCGTGTCAGTGCAGGAGGTGGGGTCTCAAGTGGCATGTCCAGGGTCCAGGACGTCACCTGCAGACTCTGAAGGCTGCCCACTGGGGATGGGGCTGATGTCCGACTGAGTGGCATCGGCGGTGCTGATGGTGGTGAAGGTTGTGGTGGCTGTGGTGGGGATGCTGCCAGGGCTGGCCGTGGTGCAAGTGACTGTTGTGGTGGATGGAGACACCATACCGTCTCCGGCAGCCTCTGATGGCTAATCCTTGGGGAGGATGCTGCAGAATGACGTTGTGGCAGTGGCGGTGCAGGTGGCGGTCGGAACGGCAGTAGTGACTGTGGTGCATGTGGCTGCCATCCCTGATGATATGGTGGTCACCAGACCCTCACCCGGAGACATCGTGCCCTGAGGTGAGGTGCCCTTTGGCTTGTGGCCCTTCCCCATCTTGACAGTCACTGCAGGGACCTTGGCACTGTCCACTCAGTGTTTGGGCGAGGCCTTGCTGGGTGGGTGGTGTGACTGTCCCCTGCTGGAAACCGGCACCTTTTTGACCTTTGCAGGTGGTGGAATAGGGTGGTTCTTCTTTTCTGTTGGTGTCACACTGGCAGCTCTGATGGGTACCCCCTTAGAACGTACAGGCTAGCAGGGACCACAGCTGATGCAGATTTGGTGGCTGAGGTGCTGGGCTGGGATCCAGACATCCTGGCCCTAGGGGAAGGATGGGGGGGAGGTGTAGGGAAGAAGGTAAAGTTAGCTAGGAATAGTTTTTTAGACACACTGGGACGGGAAGATGGAGGGGGTGTGGGAGTGGAGGAAGAGGTAGTGGTTGTAGGAGGTGTACGTCTGCTGAGTTTGGGTGAAGGTGCATGGGCTGGAGGCTGTTGTGAGGTGGATGGGTGTTGAGTGGGTGTGTGCCTGTGTTTGTGTACTTTGGGAGGAGGGCTCACAGACACACTTGGAGAGGACGCAGGGGATGTGTGAATGGTGATTACATGTGAGCGGTGTGTACTGATGGGCATGCTGGTGGTGGAGGCAGTGGCTGATGATGTAGTGCATGCAGGTGTGAGTAGAGATGAGACAGGGAGGGAGGTGGAGGATGTGGAGGAGGGAGACACAGTGGATGAAGTGGATGTTGGTATGTGTGCATGGGGATGGTGCTTGTTTGAGGGCCTGTGGGATGTTTGGTGCTTATGTTTTCCTGAGCCACTTTTGTGTGTTGATGTGTGTGCATGCTGGTCTGATGGTGTGCTTGGGGTAGGCTGAGGTAGAGGGGATTGGGTCTGGGTAGTGGAAGTTGAAGGGGGGAGGCTGGACACAGGAACAATGGCTGCCATCAGTGCTGAGGCCAGAGCCTGAAATTCTCTCTTTTGGGCCACCACACCAGAATGAATGCCCTCCAGGTATTCATTTGTTTGATTGGCCACCTAACCAGGTAAGCACCTATCAGGAAGGGTCTCTGACATCACCTGCTGGCACTGGCCACTCAGAGGCCTCCATTGTGCCCTCACACCTCTGCATTCAAGATGGCAGAGGTCTGGGACACACTGAAGGAGCTCTGGCCTCCACCACTGTGGTGGTGATGGACAGGGGAGTGGTCACTACCCTTTCCTATGTCCAGTTTTGTGCCAGAGCAGAGGCTGGGAGATCCCTGAACCGGTGTAGACTGGCTTATGCAAGGAGGGCACCATCTGTGTCCTTCAAAGCATTTCCAGAGGCTGGGGGAGGCTACTCCTCCCCAGCCCTTAACACCTATTTTCAAAGGGAGAGGGTGTAACACCCTCTCTCAGAGAAAATCCTTTGTTCTGCCTTCCTGGGAATGGGCTATCCAGACCCCAGGAGGGCAGAAACCTGTCTGAGGGTTGGCAGCAGTGGTAGCCCCAGAGAGAACCCCAGAGAGCTAGTTTGGCAGAACCCGGGGTCCATGCTGGAGCCCAGGGTATGCATTGTATTGGGACCCCAATACCATATTTGGCATGGGGGAGAATTCCATGATCTTAGACATGTTACATGGCCATATTCGGAGTTACCATTGTGAAGCTACATATAGGTATTGACCTATATGTAGTGCATGCATGTAATGGTGTCCCCGCAATCACAAAGTCCGGGGAAATTGCCCTGAACAATGTGGGGGCACCTTGGCTAGTGCCAGGGTGCCCTCACACTCAGTAACTTTGCACCTAACCTTCACTAAGTGAAGGTTAGACATATAGCTGACTTATAAGTTACTTAAGTGCAGTGTAAAATGGCTGTGAAATAACATGGATGTTATTTCACTCAGGCTGCAGGGGCAGTCCTGTGTAAGAATTGTCTGAGCTCCCTATGGGTGGCAAAAGAAATGCTGCAGCCCATAGGGACCTCCTGGAACCCCAATAACCTTGGTACCTAGGTACCATATACTAGGGAGTTATAAGGGTGTTCCAGTGTGGCAATCAAAATCGGTGAATATGGTCATTAGCCTGCAGTGACAATTTTAAAAGCAGAGAGAGCATAAACACTGAGGTTCTTGTTAGCATAGCCTCAGTGATCGAGTTAGGCACCACACAGGGAACACATATAGGCCACAAACTATGACCACTAGGGTCCTGGCTAGCAGGACCCCAGTGACACAGGCAAAAACAATCTGACACACAAGTAAAAATGGAGGTAACATGCCAGGCAAGATGGTACTTTCCTACACCTGGGGCGAAGGAGATGCCCACCCTCCTGGGTGAACGGGCACGGGAAACACACTGAAGGGCTGCTAGGAGGGTGGTGCTGGTAGGGGGGGTGGTGGCTATACCTGCTGTTGGGGTGGGCACAGAGGTGCCTGCCACCACCAGGGAGCTTCCATCAGAGGAGGAGTTGCTGTTATCCCCTCCTGTCCCCATCATGGAGCTCCCCTCGCCTTCCGTCCCATTGATGCCTTCACCCTCCATGGATTCACCCTCCTGGGCCATGTGGGATGCAGCTCCCTCCTTCGCCCGTGCCTCTGCTCCTCTGCCAGATGATGCTAATGTACACAAGGACAGGGTGACAAAATAAGGATGGGGGGGAACAGAGAACACACTTGGTCAATGCCAGCAACACCACTACCGTTGGCGGACACAACACACAGGGAGCAGACCTTTGCACTAGGCCATGCACTAGCAGTTGGTAGGAAAGTCACCAGGCCATGAGGTACAATGCCTAACACCATTTGCTGCACACCTGGAACCCACAGGAGCCTCCCAGTAGTAGATGTCCACTACAAATATTAGGGTTGGAGTGCCTCAGAGCCTGCCCAACAAGGGACCTACCCTACCATGTTCGCCCTGGCCTACGGGAACCCACAGCCCACATCCTCCACCCAGACACTTTGTAAAGCTCGCAGAGTCATCTTTATGACACTGTACTCACCTCCTTGTGGCTGCTGTGATGCCCTCAAGCACCCATCCAACTCCGGATAGGCCACTTCCAGGATGCTGAACATCAGTGGGGTCATGGTGTGACGGGCACCCCTTCCACGTTGGGAGGCCAGCCTCAGCTGGGCCTCCGCCATCTTCTTGCTCAAGTGGCGCAGGTCCTCCCATCTCTTGCAGCAGTGGGTGATCCGTCTATGATAGACCCCAGGGTCCGCACTTCCTTCGTGATGGCACGCCAAATACCCTTCTTTTGGTGGGCGCTGACCTAGAGGAAAGGTACAGGAGAAAAGGACATTACTCACCCGTCCGGACCATCAGACTCATTGCTCACCAGTTCCCAACCATGCCCTGATGCATATACACTGACCATCCTCACATGCAGCCCTCAGCCCCCCCCACATGTATCTTCCATCCACACCACTCCAGGCATTGCCCATGCATCATGCTCACAGTGTACTCACCTTTTTGTCTGGAGGACCGTAGGGTAGCGTGTACTGGGGGAGTACCCCATCCACCAGTTTGTCCAACTCCTCAGCGGTGAAGGTAGGGGCCCTTTCCCCACACACTCGAGCCATTGTTGCTTCCAGACTGAGGTCACAGCAGCACTTACAGTGTAGATCCTCTCCTGTTGAAGGTCAGGTATCAATGAGTGAACAGATAGAATATGGCGGTCACATCTGCGGCGGTGTGTACCGTCACCGCCGGCGTACATCGCCATTGGCTCCTGGAACCCAAAGAGCCCAAAGATAACCAATGCAAAATATGAGGCGGTCTTCGCCCGCCTACCGCGATGCTGCACAACGCCAGCACAGTTACCTTATTTCCCCTTGTCCCTCCTCACAAGTCAGGCAGCCGCCATTTCAAGAGGGCACATGGCATGGCACCTAACTACCTCACAGCACAATTTGGCACATATACGGACTAACTACGACACGCACGGATTTACTCACCTTACTGCAAACACACTTGTGCAACCTACGTGGTACATGACCCTCTGCTCACCATTCTCCTCCATAGGCCACATCCGCTGAGGCAGATGATGAGATGGCGGCATCCTCTGGTGTACAGACCCCTGGTGGACCTGTTGACAAGGTAAGACAGACACATCATAATCACCTACAGACTTGATCGTGCCACAATCCAAGACCTGTGTGCCCAATTGGAACTAGACCTGATGTCAGCTATCCGCCATCCCACAGGAGTCCCCCCTCTAGTGCAGGTCCTGTCAGTGCTCCATTTCCTGACAAGTGGCTCCTTTCAAACTACAGTGGCCACGGAATCAGGGATGTCTCAGCCAATGTTTTCTAACGTGTTGAGCAGAGTGTTGTCTGCCCTGCTGAAACACATGCGCAGCTACATTGTGTTCCCCCAGGTGGAGGATTTGCCCACAGTGAAGGCTGACTTTTATGCCCTGGGACATAACCCCAGCATCATTGGTGCCATTGATGGTACGCATGTGGCATTTGTCCCCCAGCAGAAATGAACAAGTGTACTTAAATAGAAAAAGCTACCATTCGATGAATGTGCAGATGGTGTGTTTGGTGGACCAGTACATCTCCCCTGTGAATGCCAAGTATCCTGGCTCTGTGCATGACGCCTACATTTTTGAGGAATAGCAGTATCCATTATGTTATGGGCCAACTCCAGAGGCACAGGGTGTGGCTAATAGGTGAAGCCAAGGTCCCCACACAGTATGAGTAGGTGTCTGGGTATGGGGCAGTCCCTAAGGGTTAGTGTGCATCTCACAGTTATCCCTCGACATTTGCAGGTGACTCTGGTTACCCCAACCTCTCATGGCTACTGACCCCAGTGAGGAATCCCAGGACAAGGGCTGAGGGCTACTACAATGAGGCACATGGGCGAACTAAGGGGCATATTTATACTCTGTTTGCGCCGAATGTGCGTCAAAATTTTTGATGCACAATCGGCGCAAACCCTGCCCCATATTTATACTTTGATGTCCGACCCCGCGGGCGTCAAAGTTCCACCATGTGCGTCATTTTTTGGAAGGGGGAACTAGCCTTGCGTTAATTATATGCAAGGTATGCGTTCCCTTCCAAAAAAAGACTTTAAGGCCTGTGCCCCATATTTATATTCTGACGTCATTTTGACGCACAGGAGGGGGCAGGCCTTAAAAAACGGCGCCCAGCCTGATGGGCGCGGTTTTTTAACGCCTGGGTCAGGGCAGGCGTTAAGGGACCTGTGGGCTCAGAAGGAGCCCAGAGGTGCCCTCCCATGCCCCCAGGGACACCCCCTGCCACCCTTGCCCACCCCAGGTGGACACCCAAGGATGGAGGGACCCATCCCAGGGAAGTTGAGGTAAGGTGGGGTAAGTATTTATTTTCGTTTTATTTTGTGGCATAGGGGGGCCTGATTTGGGCCCCCCTACATGCCACTATGCCCAATGACCATGCCCAGGGGACATAAGTCTCCTGGGCATGGCCATTGGGCAAGGGGGCATGACTCCTGTCTTTGCTAAGACAGGAGTCATGTCAATGGAGGTTGGGCGTAAAAACAAATGGCGCAAATCGGGTTGAGGCCTGAATTTTGCCTCAGACCTGACTTGCCCCATTTTTTGACGCCCAACCTCCATTTTCCCCTAAGCCGGCGCTGCCTGGTGTGAGTAATTTTTTTTGACGCACACCAGTCCGCAGCGCCGGCTAACGTCATTCAATAAATAAGGCGCCCGCATGGCACTTTGGAATGGCGTTAGCCGGTGGTAAAATTTTTGATGTACAACTGCGTTGGCGCAGTTGTGCGTCAAAAAGTATAAATATGGGCCTAGGAGTATTATTGAGAGGACATTCGGCCTCCTGAAGGCCAGATTCCGGTGGCTTCATCAAACAGGGGGCTCCATATACTACTCACCGAAGAAGGTGTGCCAGATAATTGTGGCATGCTGCATGTTGCACAGCCTGGCATTGCGATGCCAGGTGCCTTTTCTGCAGGAGGATGAGCCTGGTGATGGTCTTGTGGCAGCGGTGGAGCCTATGGACAGTGACGAAGAGGAGGCAGAGGAAGAAGATATTGACAACCGAACGAACATCATCATGCAGTACTTCCAGTGACACGCAGGTAAGAGACTGTAACTGCTCCTCACATTTCTGAATACTGTAGGACATTGTATAAGTCAGCTTCTTAACCTCTGTCTATAGACACAGCAAACAAACACAATATCATCATCACCTCCTACGCCGACGACACTCAGCTGATACTTTCCCTCACCAAGGACCCCACTGGCGCCAAGACCAACCTGCAAGATGGAATGAAAGACGTCGCAGAATGGATGAAACTCAGCCGTCTGAAACTGAACTCAGAAAAAACGGAAGTCCTCATCCTCGGAAACACCCCGTCCGCCTGGGACGACTCTTGGTGGCCCACGGCCCTAGGCACCGCACCAACCCCCTCAGACCACGCACGCAACCTCGGTTTCATCCTGGACCCGCTTCTCACCATGACCAAACAAGTCAACGCTGTATCATCTTCCTGCTTCCTCACTCTCCGCATGCTCCGAAAGATCTTCCGCTGGATCCCCGCTGATACCAGAAAAACTGTGACCCACGCCCTCGTCACAAGCCGCCTGGACTACGGAAACACCCTATACGCAGGAACCACCGCTAAACTCCAGAAACGTCTGCAGCGAATACAAAACGCCTCCGCCCTCCTCGTCCTCGACATCCCCCGCAACAGCCACATCTCCGCCCACCTGAGACACCTGCACTGGCTTCCCGTCAACAAAAGGATCACCTTCCGGCTCCTCACCCACGCACACAAACCCCTCCACAGCAAGGGACCCGAATACCTCAACCGTCGCCTCAGTTTCTACACGCCCACCCGTCAACATCGCTCCGCCAACCACGCACTCGCTGCCGTCCCTCGCATCCGCCGCATCACAGCAGGTGGGAAATCCTTCTCCTACCTGGCAGCCAAGACATGGAACTCCCTCCCCGCCAACCTCAGGACCACCCAGGTCCACCCTGCATTCCGGAGGCAGCTCAAAACCTGGCTCTTCGAGCAGCAGTAACCCCCTTCCCCTAGCGCCTTGAGACCCTCACAGGTGAGTAGCACGCTTTATAAATGTTTTTGATTTGATTTAGACACTGAGAGTTCACTTTGGATTTCAATTTTTCAGATCTGGGTACCTCATTCTGCCTTCTGCTATATGTACTACTGCCCAACAACTGTCATACATTGGTATGAGCAAACGGACATTTACATTGCTATTTGTTGCTGATAATACTTTTGTGAAAGATCAGACTGACTCCAGATTGGTTTGTGATTAAAGGGTGTTTATTTAGGGGCTAAGGAGTATAGGGGTATGTGGAAGGGGCTGGGGTGATAGTGGAGGTAGGTCCATAGTAGAGTCCAGTCTCTTGGTATCACAGGTACATTGTCCAATGGGGCATAGGAAGGGGAGTAATGGCAGTTCAAGGTGGACAGGGTAACTGAGTGGGACAGAAGGGTGACAATCAAGAGGGTCCTATTTCCTGGCAGTGGTCTTGGCAATGTTCTCTGTCTTCTGCCTGGATTGCAGGAACCGTTTGTAGGGTGGTTCTCCTTCTTCAGGGGGTGGGGTACTGGTGGCCTGTTGTTCCTGTGGCGAGGCCTCCTGTACACTAGTGTTGGCGGAGGTGGAGGGCTTTTCCTCGATTTGGCTAGTGTCAGAGGCCCTTTGTTGTGCCATTGCCTCTCTCATGGTCTTGCCTATGTCAGCCAGCAACCTGCTATGGTGACCAGGATGGTGTATATGTTGGTGAGGTCCTCCCTGATCCCCATGTTTTGTCCCACCTGCAGCCGCTGGGTCTCCTGAAACTTGGCCAGTACCATGCCCATGGTCTCCTGGGAATGGTGGTGTGCTCCCATGATGTTTGATAGTGCCTCGTGGAGGGTCGGTTCCCTGGGCCTGTCCTCCCCCTGTTGCACAGCAGTCCTCCCAGCTTCCCTGTTGTCCGGTGCCTCTGTCCCCTGAACCATGTGCCCACTGCCACTGACCCCAGGTCCCTGATCGTCCTGGGTTTGTGGGTTTGCATGAGGTCACTCTAGTGGTGGACACGCTGCTGATTGACGTGTCCTTGGGACAGTGTCATGGACCCGCAGGGTTGGTGCTGTGGTGGTGTTTCCTGAGGGGGGAGGTTCTGTGGTGGCTTGGGACTGTGGCAATGGAACCGACTGTCCAGAGGTCCCTGATGGGCCATGCTGGTCATCTTGATCCAGGCGTATTGAGCTGCTGTCATCACTGTGGGCCTCTTCTTGGGGGGGGCTGGATATGGCTCACACCTCCTGTCCGATGATGTTGGGTAAGGGTCCTGTTGGGGTGTAAATGCATTGTTAGTTTTTTTGTGTGTGCCATCTTGTGCAATGAGTGTGTTTCCCTCTATTACCTTGCACTATCGTTTTGGCCCTTGTGTGAGTGGTGATTGTGTACCCTGGTGAGTCTCTCTATTGGGCATGCTGGGGTGATGGGTTCCCATGCAGGTCTGTGATGGGTCTCCATGCTTTGGGAGTGCATGCAGGGCTTGGTATTGGGATGGGTGGGGTGTGCTAGTGGGGTATATGTGAGTTGGTGGAGTGATGGGGTGAGGGTAGGAGTTTGTGATGACATGCAGGTGGGATGGGAGGGATGAAGTATTTAAGATTTGACTTACCAGAGTCCAGTTCTCCTGCTACTCCTGCAAGGCCCTCAGGATACATGATCACGAAGACTTGCTCCTCCCATGTTGTTAGTTGTGGGGGAGGAGGTGGTGGTCCACCGCCAGTCTACATGTTGTCTTGATACAACAAACGTACCTTCCCCTGTAGGTTGTTCCACCTCTTTCTGATATCATCCCTTGTTCTTGAATGCAGTCCCACTGCGTTGACCTTGTCGACAATTCTCCACCTTAGCTCAATCTTCCTTCCAATGGACGTCTGCTGCACCTGTGATCCGAATAGCTGTGGCTCTACCCGGAAGGTTTCCTCCACCATTACCCTAGGCTCCTCCTCAGAAAACCTGGGGTGTCTTTGAGGTGCCATGATGTGTTGTGAGTGATGTGCGAGGTGATGGTTGATGTGATGTGTGGGGTGATGTGTTGGGGTTTGTGGTGTGAGGTCTGTGGAAGGTGTATGAGTGATGGTGTTGTGTGCCTCTGGATGCTGGTGTGGTCTTTGCTTTTCTCTCTCTCTGCTTCTTCCAAAATTTTCACTGTAAGGGGTTATGGGTGTGTGTTTTATACTGTTAGTGTGTGGGTGTGGTGTGTGTATGTGTGTCAGGTGTGTGTATTTTGAATTGTCCAATGTGGTTGTGTTTTGTAGGTGTGTGTGTATTTTGAGCGCAGCGGTGTGTACCATCAATGGTTTACCGTGGTTGTAAGACCTCCACGTTGATTTGTGCGTCGTGATACTGTGGGCATATTCCTGTTGGCATAACAGTGTGGGTTTTGCTACCACCAGTTTATCACTGACCTTTGGTGTGGCAGACTTGTGTGGGTGTCTGTTTAGTGGTGGAATTCTCAGTGTGGGTCACAATAACCGTTGCGGATTTCCGCCGCGGACACAGTATGTTCGCGCCTGTCGGCATGTCGGTAAGCGGCATTTACCACCAGGGTTGTAATGAGGGCCAAAGTCTTTAGGCTTGAACTCAAACTCAAACCAATATTTGCATTTTAGTGTCTCTCTTTCTTGTGGCCACAGCTATGAAAAAGAGTGGTGGAATAAGACTATACACCGACCTTCATCAGTTGAACCACCAAGCATCAGTTTAGAGTCAGCCGCTGCCCACGCCATGAAAAGGCGTCCATACCTGATGATGCAAAGTCTTTACTGTACTCACCTTCATTGCCACATATCACCAGAATAGTTTACATAAGGAGTCAAGAGACCTCACATAATTTCCTCATGAAGCATTGTGATTTTGCTGCATGCTCTTCCGCCTAAACTCTCCTTCTGCCTTGTTCCTGAAAATAATAAATACACTTTTTGTAGGTTTGGAGGGCATTCATGCTGTCCAAGATGGTGTGTTGATTAAATACACCAATGTGAAGGTAAATAATACAAAGTTGTGTAAGATGCTGCTTAGTATGGAAGACGCTGTTTTTAACTCAGGAAGGTGAAATGCAAATTTTTGAAACCCAATATAGAGTATTTGAGACACATCATCAGTATGGATGGTTTTGTGCCCAGGCCATCCTTAATATCTGTCGCCATGAGGCCACCTTGACCAAAGAACAAGGATATACTTGCTCACCTTATTGGATTATGAGAGTTTTAGCAAGATTCATAAAAAAATACTCAAAGGGTGGAACCGATGAGTAAACAAACCAAAGAGAACAAAGTTATTGAGATCCTGAGTCTCCATACGGCCCTATTTGTTAGCCTTCGGGATCTTTTCCTAAAAACTAGAAATGAAGTCAAACACCCAGTGTGGTTCTGCCACAGGTGGTTCGACAAAACATGTAGGGATGCTAAAAACGGCCTGACTAAAGCAATCAAATCTAGAGATAAAACCCTGATAATCAATGCCAGGCGAGATTATGTGCTAACAATAAAGCATGCCAACAATAATTGGGAAATGGCGGCCTGGCAGAAGCTATTGACAGCAGCCAGGGAAAAGCACACAAAACGCTTTTGGTCCCTGGTAGCTTCCAATGGGCGAAACCAGGACCATAGACTTGACTGCCACATCCCCTCTGACACATGGGCTGATCACTTCACAAAACTCTACGAAGAGGAAGTTCATGATCTTGAGGTGTACAAAATGGGTTCTCTCTCTGAGAACAACCCTATGCCATTTACACTATCCGAAACGAGAAAGGCCATCATGGCCCAAAAAGCGGGAAAGGCTCCTGGTCTCGATGGTATTCCGGCTGACTTATATAAATCTGACCCAGAGATATGGGTCCCGTGCATAAACAAAGTATCAAATGCAGTTTTGGCCACCGGAAATTATCCTCGCACCTGGAGGGGTGCTATCATTATACCTATTTATAAAAAGGGAACTAGATCTGACCCAATAAATTACAGGCCAATTAGTCTTTTGGATAACCTCCCAAAAATATTCTGCCATCAGATTCTGATGAGAACCAAGGAATGGATGCAAGAATCACAAATCTTGAGCGACTTGCAAGCAGGTTTCAGGGAAAAAATTAGCACAATCGACCAGATATTCAGATTCCTCGCGATTAAATGGAAGTCTGTGGACTTGGAAGGAGGGAAGCTATTCGTAGCTTTTGTGGACCTTAGATCTGCATTTGACTTGGTCCCACGCCAAAAGCTATGGGAGGTATTGGATAGAGTAGGACTCCCATGTACGCTATTAAACACAATCAAAAGCTTGTATAATAAGACCTTTGCCAAAGTTAGATGGGGAGCAAATGGGGAAGTAACAAGAGTGATCCCAATTAAAAGGGGAGTGAGACAAGGGTGCGTTTTGGCCCCAACCCTCTTCTTAATATTTATAAACGCTTGTATTCCTTATCTATTTGCTTGCGATAACGATGCCCCCAAACTAGGGGGGTGAAGATACCATGCCTGCTCTTTGCGGACGATACATTATTGTTATCTCAAACTGCTTCTGGTTTAACAAACTTACTCCAAAAATCCACGTCCTTCTGTAATGACCACGGTCTTGAAGTTAATTCTACGAAAACAAAGTATATGATCTCTGGTGATAAGAAACACAAAGTAAGAAAGAGTATTTTTACGGAAGGGGTAGAGTTGGAGAGAGTTGCTGAATTTGTGTATTTGGGGGTTATACTGGAGGATACGCATAGATGGCAGGCTCAGATAACTAGGGCACACATCTCACTGAAGCAGAACCTGGGTGGTGTACTGAGATTTGCAAATAGGTCCCCTAGGTTCGCAATCACTCCAGCAATGGAAATATACAAGCTACAAGCAAGAGGGAGTGCTCTGTATGGAGATGAGCTATGGGGACATGGTAACCTCAAGGATTTGGAGATTGCTGAAAACTCTTTTATAAAGTCTATCCTCAGAATACCCACTAGTTCCCCTACGTTGCCTGTCCGCATGGACGTGAACCTAGACTCTATTGCACATATAGCAGCGCTGAAACCAATATTTTACTGGATCAGAATATGGTCCTTGGATACACTTTGCCCATATAGGAAATGGCTGAAAGCTCTGATTAGTAAAAACTACACGGAATGGATGGTCCCTAATGATTTACCCAAAAATGCGGTACATGTTGTAAAGGATGTGTATTGGCAGTGGCTAAAATTGGGAAAACTAGCAGATGTCCCTTTAGGTAGTTTGACAGATAAGTTCACATCAGTCAAATGTCACTACGAGTTTGAATCATATATGGATCTGATTACATTCCCTCGAGCCCGGGCCCTTTACATCAGATTCAGGCTAGGCTCGCTACCGCTATGTTCTTTCACCTGTACTTGGTCTAAAGATGATCCTTATGCCAGTTTCTGCCCGATGGGCTGCTGCCTTCCCGAATGTAGTACACACGTTCTATGATATTTATTATGAAATTTTTTATATTTTTGTACGATTTTATAATATGGCATGATTTTAAAGGGAAAATGTTTTATATTCTAGACTTTTATTCACAGTCTATTTTTGTAAAATTGTGATTTTGTGATGCGCTTTTATGGTATTTGTGTCTTACCGAAATAAAGCTAACAATGATGATGAGTGGGGGGAGACTGTGAAAGAAATATGTAAGTATTGAGCAAGGAATTGCAAGAATCACTTTCCTTGAAGGACAGTGAATCATGCAAGCTGAAGGGTCCTGAGACGAAATACTCTGTCATAAAATATAAATGGCTAGAGTGTGTGGGTAGATCTTCCTTTATTCACACCAACCACATGCCTTTACTGAGTATATTCGAGGAAGACAGTTCAAAGATTGTCTTCATAAAGAATACATTGTGGCAAAACTAATGTCACTGCCAATATCCTATCCCGTATTCTATGTGACAACGCTTTTTGCTGATGGAGCAAACAGAGTGATTATAAATATGAAGATATCGCGAATGGCATCCTTGTCTGGGGAGCTCCATTTAGAGTAAGTTGTAAGCCAGGGGAAATGATGAGTGCCATTCAGGAGGATCCGGGGTATTATGATGTGTCAAAATTCATTAAGAAGGTTTGGTCAAAGGAAAAATGTTTGGATACCAACTTATGGCCATAATGGAAACTAAATGAATAACTAACTATAGAAGACTAAGCCAGTGTAAGGAATTAGACATTGATAGTACAAACCATCTTGATACTCCACCTTACCTGTGAAGGCCATGTCCGGAAGGATAGTACTAAGAAAAGAGTCAGAAAAGATTACTGACCGCTAGTGGACATGGATATTGTGTATGTCAAGTGTTCAAAGAGTCTAATGAAACACTCAAGATGCATATCAGTCAACACACATTGCAGGTTTACCTGAGTAGTCATGCAATAAAGTTGGTAAAGCTTGAATGAGGCCCATGAACAATTTATCCCTTGCCATTTAGCATTCCATGATGATGAAGAATAAGTGGATTGAACTGAAACTTTTTGGAATTCCCACAGCAAATGAGGTCTTAGAAATCTTCAAACAAATATTTTAAAGTGAGAGATTTCCCAATCAAGTTGTTACCAACAATGGCACACAGTTAACCTCTACTGAGGTCTGCTTCTATTTAGGGATCGCAGCAAGGGCCCCTGTACTAACCTCAAGGTAACTGACTGAATGAATATGTCAAATGAATAATCAGCCGATGCTAGATGAATGGCGTGTGAGGATTTCCCCAGTTTTAATTGAGACAGGTTGGATGATCTTCAGAGTGTTTAACAGTCTAAAATGTATAGCAGGGGAGAAGATTGACTGTTCTCTATTATTGGTTTATCACATTACGCATGTGTATGTGCCCTTATTGACTCTCACTTTCCTTTCCCTTCAGTTCTCTTCTTTGTGTGCACCCTTATGCTTGATTTTAGAATGGTGATATGGGTTGTTGGCATACAGGAGGTAGACTGAGCATTTATAAAGATGCTTGTGATAGGAGAGGGGCATAAAATGAATCAATGTGTAGTGCTTGTCACCTTAGGATATTAGTTGTCATTATGATATTATATATAAACAGATGATCAAACCTGCTTTGTGTTCGCCAAAGGGATCCTGAAACCGACTTTTTGGTTTCTATAAAACTCAAATTTTGATGTGGTAACACAATTTGGGGTTTGTGGTCAAATACTGAATCAGACTTTGAGGGGCATGTTGAGGGTACCCCTTTTCAAATACCAAATCGGAATGGAAGGTCTTAATGTTTTGTGGCCAAACTCCTGCAGCAAAGTGTTACTATTTTAATGACTGAACAAATGTAGTGGTAACACATCAACAAATGGAAAAGGGTCCTCAAGTGACCTCTTTCCTTTTGTCAAAATTAACAAAAACATCTTTAAGAGTAGACAATGGTCCATTGGACCACTACCTGCTCTTAAAAAAGATCAGTTACCCTTTAAGGAAAACAGGGTGTATTAAAATAGTGAAGCTTGCTTTTTTAAAAGCAATCACACACTGTGGTCTAATGACCTCAACAAGCCACCATCCCTGTGACAGCTGTAATTTATACTGGATCACAATTTGCAATCTATTTCATTATTATCCTTGAGATAGGACAAACTATGACCTACTACGAATCAATATTTTGCAAACTGACTTATTAGTACAGAGGTCTGTTCACAAAATTGCAACCTATTCGCCAGTATTTCACGACCATTGCTTCGTACAACTGGCCCTAAATGCAGCTACACTGGGTTAAGGAAGCAAGCAGGATGCAGCAATGCTGCTAGTGAATTGTATGCATGCTTAGAACATAGGCCATAACGACTATAAAAGCCTTGGCTCCCACTTTCTTTAGTAAAGAAAAGTAGCAGTCTCAGCAAATCTTCCTGGGGTAATACCAAATTACTAGAAGAAACCTGGGAAATAACCTTATTTTGGAGTGTGGACAGTGCTCCAGCAGACCAAATAATGTTTACCTGAAGAGCTATATATTTTGGCCCTCTTTCTTGTAAGAAATACTTTTCTGGGACTGTAAGCATTCTACAGTCAGTATTCCATACAAACCTTTATATTATAATCTATAACAAAAAGGCTGTTCCAATTTGAAATTTACAGAAATTGTGGGTTGCATGTCAGAATATCGTATAAAAAATACATTCTGATATATTGTGTTATAAGTATTGTTTACAAAAAGTATCATCCCACTGAGAGTATATTTTCTAATATCAACTTCAATGTGCAATATATCTGTAAACTATGTTTAGGATGCCCTATTTATTTCAAGAATATCTGCCTATGATATTCTGGTATCATACCGTTGTCACTATGCCCTAAATAAATACTAGTTAACTTAGCAATGCCAGGTCAGTTTTAGCGGGAATGAACACCAGAATATGGCAACTTCATGCTCAATTGCAAAGTACTACAAACAATGGGTGATTTAGTGTCACTTCATCTTCATGTGTTGAATGTTTCCCATCATTACTCACCATCTGTTGTGTTTGAAGGAAGGAGGTTTCTGAACTGCTTGTCTGTTCCACTGTTTTTGTGCAGAATTCTAAGCACTGCCCTGTTTTACAATGATACCTTCACTATGCGAAGCATGTCTTTGTTCTTTCTTTGAAGTAAAGCAATTTTGAAGGTGTGAGATTGCTGTTTTAAGACTTTAATAGACCTGCAGGAAGGAGCAGCACTTGTGATACTGGTTATAAAATGTTATCACCTGCAGTTGTTTGGTAACTCATCTTAAATGTGTCAGCCACATGTTTTTACATTACTGTTGAGAATTATTAATGTTCTTAAGTTATAACCAAAGAAGCTTAGCTTCTTTCCTGTTTTCTCTTGCACTTGTTGGATTATGTGAGTTTTAAAGGGAAGTTTAGAATACTATTGTTCAGTCTTCTGAATGAACAAAGCATCCAGTCAATCTCAATTGGTCTTGTTTTAACTAAATGTTGTATGGTAATGTGAAGCATTACAAGTAGATAGCATTGGAATGGATATGTATTTGTGTGGGAGCAAAGAACAGTAGTGTTATATTAGTGGATATCAAATGAAAGTTGTGCTGTCAGTTCAGAACTAAAAATACATTTATGTCAATGACAGCCTCCATTCCATCTGTGCTGGTGTGAGAGAAAAAGAAGATACATTATCTAGCTATATTAGAGACTTTAATTGTATTAGTGTCAAGTGTGTTCCCCTGAAAATTCAAGCTCAGGTAGCTGGATAAGTGATAAAATGATCACAGCTGGGTGGAGGGAAAGCTCTTTTTTGGAAGCACACAGCTTCAGCCTAATCAAAACACACTACTGGCTCCAAACAAGTGGGCGGCGCAAAAGCCCCTCTCCTTGTGATTTTCATAGAATTTTCTGGCGCCGGCTGTGCTGTCGAACCAGACCATATAGTGTGGTCGCTTAGATTAAAAAAACACCAGAATCGTGCAAAATGTGATATTAATATGACACTTGTCATAGTGTTAGGTAGTCATATGAACATTAATTGCTGATAAAGACTCCACAAATCTGCCCCCCCCATTTTAGGCATTTGATGTCATAATACAAAATGGCCACAGCTAGGGCCAATAAATTAACATAAATTTAATATTAGTCTTCCAGCACATGATTGTAATGGTTTTGTTGACAAGGATTCACATTTGTTTTATAAATTTAATTCACTC
The DNA here is from genome assembly GCF_031143425.1 of Pleurodeles waltl. Lineage (NCBI taxonomy): Eukaryota > Metazoa > Chordata > Amphibia > Caudata > Salamandridae > Pleurodeles > Pleurodeles waltl. Next base: position 373,108,296 of record NC_090439.1, read on the forward strand.
CTAGTACACTATTATGAGTATGTAGATATATGGTAGATGTCCCACATAACTTGCTCACCCCCCCTTAACTTTTGAATGGCTAAAGGTAGAAATTTCAAACAAAAATCATGCTTCATCAAAAAATATCTAAAAAGTCTGTTACAAAATGTTAAATGATACTCTGCATATATTTGCTATATTTTTTGTTAGAATATAAAAATAGATTTTGTAACATTTAAGCATTAAAATATTTTTTATTATAAAAGAATGAAGATAGAAATGACATTGTTAATAGTGTTTATTGCTATTTTCGTCAACAGTTATTTTAAAGGTTACAATTTGGTCAGTCATCTTAAACATGTCCTCCTGATTGCATTTCCCAACAGAAACACAAAGACTAGTACATGGAAGAGAAAATTGTTTACATTTACAAGTATGGGCACATCATGTTTTACATCCACTGTTAACAAGTTCCTTGCACTATATCAGGTAAAGAAGTTTCATGTCCAGAATCTTCCCTCTGCCTTTCAACTGGGCTAGATCAGGTTTATCAGGCCACACATTCCACCATTGAGACCTCCCATAACCTGCTTGGAAAATAGCTCTCTTTATGGGTTGCAAAAGAACAGCCTCACTTGGTGGCACATTTTCTAGAGAGCAATTAAGTTTTGTCACCATCATACTTCAACACTTGTTAACAGAATCTGTTGTAATGGTGTTATTGTGTAATCTAATTACAGATTGCTGAATCTGACTGAAATTGTTATTTGAAATATCTGGTGGGCAATGAGAGAGCTCAACAAATGGTGCAGTGACAGCCTGAAAATTGTGCCACATTTCCCAACCTATTTTCTTGCCACAACCTGCAAATGCAGATACAGTGTTTTATCCTCAAAATGCATGGCAAAATAAAATACCACCACAAACACTTTTCCCAAGCTTATTAGCATACTCATGGATAGGCAGTAGCCTTTGATGTTTCCCAGTACCAAAATCAGTCTACAAAATTGAAAGATTAAAGCTGCTAAATGCATAAAGAACAATACCTGCTACATCGGAATCAACAGTATGTATAGTTATAGACGTCTGGCCACTTTCACTAGAATGTTTTGTGTGTATTAGTGCTCTGGTATCAGCTTCTTCTTGATAACATGGTCTGAGTTCAGATACATTGAGATTTTTGGGAATATTCACCACATTATAATCCTTTGTCAGTACCACAATTTTACCTTCTGGTATCTCAAGACTCAAAAAGTTAGAAGCCAAGAATTAGAACAAATGATTTTTGTGATCTTAATTTTATAGAAAATTCACCAAGGTTTTTTGGTATCTTTGTTAAACCTATTAGACATGTTATCTACAGCACCGTTAAGCTTTTCCAAACAAGAGATGATGTCAGATGCTGTCCCTTTTCTTAGCAATCCTCCCTCAGAAAGTGATGATAATCAAGATTCTCATTGGCAAACAAATCCTTTAAGTTTCCTTCTCTATCTTGGCATGCAATATACAATCTAGTGAAAAGTGATTCACTGATTTTAGGACTGCGTTATGAAATGAACATAGCTTGTTTCTAGGAATAGGTTCAAAAATAGATTTTTCGCAGAGTACCAGGTGTTCTTGAACAAAGGTTCCATATTGAGTTCTCCCCATTTTGTCAGAAATGAACACAGATTTATTTGCATTATCAATCATGATTAAGTGGGATGCAGTACTTATAATATGTTTGTCAATACCACAGGCAAAAGGATTTCTATTACCATGTGAAAACACTTGTGTAAGTTCCTTAAAATCATTTACGTGTGTTGTGAGAGACAGTGTCTTCATGTTAAAGGCAGTTATTTTCTTTTTTCACTGAATCCCATTTCTTCATTGAATTGTCCCAGTAAGTTTGAAATTACAGGTCCAGGCACCATCTGTTTCGTCAATACTCTAGGATTATCAAGAATACCAACTGTGCTTCTGTCTGATTTTATATCCTTGTTACACTGCTCATGCATAAGATCATAAGATATGCAGGAATAAGGTCTTCCACTTTTATAAGCAATAAAATATTCACTTGAAAATTCTTCATGAACATCTGGACTTCTTGTTTTCAGCTCAACACCGTTTTATTGAACACTGGCTTCCATCTGGCATAGTGGGTGTGGTCCACAGCAAACATCCAAGGACAGATCATTTGCAGGGTTACAATAAACTTTGCTGATCAATTTGTATAAAAAAATTGGAGTAGCTGTAAACCGTAAGTCGAGTTGAAGAGTAATGCAAATGAAATTAACAGACTCTGAAACTCTTCATGTAATCCATTCTTTCATGGATGTTTGCCCATCAGTAGATACATCATAAGCCTTCTGTGAAAATATATACAGTGATGCAATACTAACTATGTGTATATAGCAGGATCATTTCACATGAGACGCTTTTAGACACTGTTCAATTTTACCCTCACTGGAAACATTTGCTTCAACTAAAATATCTGTCCTGCCACTACCATCTAGCCAATCCCCTAAAGATGCAAGGAATGACATTTTTTATGCGTAGTGCTCCCATCATGAGTATCACTTTGTCTTCCCCATACAATTCTGGAAATAACTAGTGGAATGGTTTAGCTGTTGCATAGACTGGTTGATTGCATGACACCACAGGAGTCTGATTAGGTTTAATTGTGGCAAGTGTACGCTTTAGTATATGAAAGCAGTGGCATAGCATAGAGGGAGAATGTATTGACTCATCTCATAAAGGTAGAAATACACTATGGCTTTTTGTGACAGAACCACTTCTGCTAGAGTGGAAAGCAGCCCAACTGGTGTGGCCTATACTGGTTACATTTTGGAGATCAAGAGTTTGAATCATCTTCACCCATTTGCCTGAAATAGGTTCATTATGAATAGGAGGGGGCTGGAAGACATTGGTATTACTTACAGGTACATTTGGCTGTTTTTTGTTGCTGTACACAGTAATTGTAAATGCCACTCTGGTAGGGATGAAGTACATTTCTTGGTCCACTCATTTTCTTCATTTTTTAATAAGGATGATGTACCCTGTGCATCAGATTTTCTCTGCATAAGACATATGGCTGATCTGTGGAATGACTGAGTGGATGAAGATGATGAGGGATTGTGATCAATATTGTGTATTGCAGTACAAGTGAAAGTGGAGAAAGTGGAGAGTTGAAGACCTGTTGGACACACAACCCTGTCATTGCAGAATTGCTTACATTGTTTAATAGTTATTGTTGCTGACACTCTTCAAACATGCTCATGACACACATATGCCCAATTTGTGCAGTTTGTCAACTAATTCCCCCTTTCAAGTTTTACCGTGCACCATTAATCCAATATAAAGAGGTAGTGGAGTTTCATTATCTTTTTTGTGGTAGATTCTTCCTTTAAGACTTGCCTTTTTACACTTACTGGTATGATACCAAAGAAGCTGTGAGACTGGCAAAGCTGCACTCCTCTTACAATTTACTGTGCTGTCATTTGAAATGTTACAACCTTCTATAATCATTTGTATTAGATTTAGCATAGCAGACCCTACTGAATTTTCTTGGCAATTTAGCTCAAACTCTCCACTAAATCCATCTATTTCGAGTTGAAACATTTCTTTTCGAATTATAGCAGCTCTGTTGGCCAGTCAGACATCATCCTGAAGAGCATTTTGTTTACAGATACTGAATATATTTTCTCCTATTTCGTTTTTGCATACTAGAAGAATATCTCTAACTTTTGGTTCAGCGGTAACTTCTGGTTTGAACGCAATAATCTTTTCTTTTAAGAGTGTGCTGTGTACATATTTGTCTGCACTTTCTATACCTAATTTTGTCATACATCGAACTACGAGTGATTTTATGTTAGATAAAGTGAATACTGATGATATCTCAGAATTTTGAAGTGTATCTTCGAGACAGTTTATAATTTCACCTAATGCCATGCCATAGATTAATGTCAACTTGTTGTCTTTGCTGTCTTTTTGTTCTGTATTTGCCGAAGCCGGTTATAAAAATTATCAAGACATTTTTTGTGGTACTTTGCTTCAGTCGCAACCATATCACCACCACTTACCTTGGTGAGGACTTTTAAGCCACTTAGTGCAACTGCAGCATCTCAAACTCGGTTACTTAATTCAAGTGTATGCATATTTATAATGTCTGCCCCAATTCTTCGTCACAGAAAAAATGCATATCTTTCAATTGACTAGCTATAAATGAAGGACACGTACACCTTGAAGTAATCTCGTGAAAACTTGAACTAGTTTCGTTTTTTTTAATAACTTTGCAAGTTTTTGTTTGTCAAATTTGTTTCTACATGTTTTGTGGAATTTTCCACTGTTTTCATTTCACAATTGTTCAACTACATCATGATTTTTTAACAATTTTGTCTTGATGATTGATTGAAGTCATTTTATTTGGTCTAAAGCTAGCAGATTGTCAGGCAAACTTTTGTACCCAATTTCTTTATCAGAACGTTTACTCTTAGCTGGACACACTAAAACTTCTGGTGAATCTTGTTGATATAATACAAACAGATCCCAATCAATTTCAGTTCCAATATTTTGTGTAATATATAAAAACTGTTTAATATTTACAAACTCACATCTTCTTTTGGTAGACATTTTTACTAATTGACAGTGGATAATCTTTACACAATTTCAGAAACTTGCAGCAACAAAAAAAAAAATAATTAGTTCACAAGGGCACTACAACTTTTTTTTTTTTATTAACATCATAAGTTATTTACTTACTGGATCCATCAAGAATTTCTCGTACTTCGTCAAGGGTCAACTAAAATGCCGAATGTTTACCACTTTTGGCATTCCCGACTAGAAAAAATGGTGTGAAATTATGTGATTGATGCCTAACATAGATTCTTAATCGCCATACAAATAATAGTGTTGGCCATTTTCTTTTATGACGTTATATGGGCTAAGTAAACATATGGTTTTTGGGGTCTATGTCATCACTCATTTTTACCTTATTACTAAGCCCTCTGCAAAGTTTCATGTTGGTATCACATTTTGCACGATTCTAATGCTAAGCTACCCCACTAATAATATAAAGACTGTTTTGAATATTTGGCAACAGCATTCCTATCCTTCAATGGGTGGAATTAGCTGCTCTGACTCTCTGGAAGTGTAAATTCTGCAAGTTTTAGAGACCTAATGAGAATTTGACATAAAGTACTCTATCCAGCAGGGTGTTGGAGTACTTTACATCTCCTATCTTGATGGAGGACCGTCCATCAAATTTAGGGATGACCGCCTGCCCCGCTGTCATTTTGGTACATTGAAAAAATCTCCATCATGCAGGTAAGTTTCAATATATTAAAGCTTTGGTAAACAGCTGCCACTGGTTCTGATGACCTTGTACCATACTTGTTCCATTTTTTGTTTTTTCAGAAACAAACTCCTAAAGTGGGAGATTGTTTATGAAAAACAAAACACTAGTGGACCCCCCTCAGAACTTCCTCCCAGGGTGAGGTATCCTTATTTTTCATTTCCTATACCCCACTTCTGGGTTTATCAGGTAGTGATGGACAGGAAAAAAACATTCAGTCATCCGCCCTAAATAGGGAGCGTGGCGTATTGATTTTCCTTCAATGACCCCTACTCCGGTGGGCCAGTGGAGTAAGTATGCCATCAATGGAGCCAGCCGAGGCTCCATTGACAAGAAATATAAGGTCCTTCTGTCTCTAAATGAGGATGGTGGACCAAGGGTTTGTTGGACAGAGTACATTGTCATGTCTGAAACAGATTACCGTCTACAGTACATGAAACTCTAAATTTGGTCCTTGGTTCTCATTACAGTGGGGCTGGTAATTCTGTTTTGGATGCAAATTCCACTTTGTGCCCAAAGTGTGATTAAACATCAGGTTTGAATTGTGTCCTACTTTGGAGTTTCCCTAATGATTTATAGCAGGTAGAAGTCCCCACAAATAGCAGATGCAAATTACTTGCAATACTAGTTTTTGAAAACCTGGACAGGATGAAGTCATTCAGAGATTGCATTTACTTCTCCATTCTGGAGGCACCTCTATCAATTAAGAGCAAACCCAGTCCACCTTATTACTGCACCACACAAAAGCTGTAATAAAAAGTACAAAATTTGCAACCTTGATTTGCTTGGTCCAGTTAATCGGGACCTTGGAGTTCTATGCTACAGTGACAAAACTTTCACAATTTACCTCCACCATAAGAGGAGTCTATTTCAGGGGGAAGGGGAGCTTCTGGGGGAAGGTCCATTGCTACCCATGTCAGATGATGTAATTTCCACTTATGAGTGCGTTGTCTGTATCCTCTTATGTTTCCTGACCTGTTTTGGCCAGATAAAATACTCCCTGCGCGCACAGCACCACCAAGCCGTGCCTGTGTCTCCACCTCCCTGCCCTCGCTGCTTCTAGGGTTGGAGGCCCCCCTGACCCCGATCCTCTAGAGTGTACATTCTGGTCTGTCTCCTCTTGCTCTGACAGTCTCTTCTGTGCCTTTTTCTGCATTTTTCTGCCTTCGCTCGGCTTTCTACTCTTTGCCACTTTTCTGAATTTTTCTGGCTTTCTACTCTTTGCCACTTTTCTGCATTTTTCTGCCTTTCTCGCACTTTTGGGCCTTTTTTGCCCTCTTTCACTTTTTTTTAACTTTTTTCCTTTTGCGCCGTTCCCGCTCCTCCCGCCCCGTACCCCCGCCTCCCAGCTGCTCCTCCCTCCCCCCTCCCTTCTTAATGGCGGTCGCAGCACGCTAAGGTGAGTGTCTTCTGACCTGTTTTGGCCAGGTAAAACACTCCCGCGTGCACAGCACCACCAAGCCGTGCCCATGTCTCCCCCTCCCCGCCCTCTCTGCTTCTAGGGATCGAGGCCCTCCTGACCCCGATCCGCTAGAGTGTACCTTTGGGTCTGTCTCCTCTTGCTCTGACAGTCTCTTCCCTGCCTTTTTCTGCCTTCTCTCGGCTTTCTACTCTTTGCCACTTTTCTGACTTTCTTGGCTTTCTACTCTTTGCCACTTTTCTGCATTTTTCTGCCATTCTCGCACTCTTGGGCCTTTTTTGCCCTCTTTCACTTTTTTTCACTTTTTTCCTTTTGCGCCGTTCCCGCTCCTTTGTTCCCGCTTCCCCCAACCCCCGTGCCCCCATTCTCCCGCACCTCCCGCCTCCCATCTGCTCCTCCTTCCCCCTCCCTTCTTAATGGCGGTCGCTGTGCGACCGCGCAGCGGGCGTGCCACTGGTGCGCCAGAGGCAAGCCTGTGTGCGCCCGTCCGCGCCTGGACCGCGCCCAGCGCCAGAACCTCTGGAGCCCGCAACAGCCACTTCTCCAGCCTCCGATACAACGCCGACACCCTCCGCGCACTCAACACCGGACGAGACACCACCTGCTTCTTGGCCACTCCGAAGAGCACCCACGGACCTTTCACCTGACACAACTGCAGCTTCACCTGCGTCAGAACCCACAAACCTCCCAGGACCAACACCAACTACCTCCGCTACATACTCCTCAACACCTGCTCCGCATGCAAGCACGCCATCGAACTCTGGGACCTGCTCAACTCCACCTCCCCAGACGTAGCCTTCCTAACTGATACCTGGTGGAACGACTCCTCAGCACCTGACATCGCCATAGCCATTCCTGACGGGTACAAGATCTCCGGCAGCGACCGCACCAACAGAACCGGAGGAGGCTTAGCCATCATCCACAAGGCCACCCTCGAAGTCAAAACCCACCTGGACGACTCCTTCAGCTCCGCCAAACTCCTGCACTTTCTAATCCACACCGACCCCAACACCACCCTCAGAGGTACGCTCATATATAGACCTCATGGACCCAGGGCACCGTTCAGCAACGCCATCGCCGACCTTGCCAGTACCCACGCACTCGCCTCCATGGACTACATCCTCCTCGGGGACCTGAATTATCACCTGGAAAACAACAACGACATCAACTCCACCACCCTGATCGACAATATCGCCAACCTCGGCTTCAGACAGCTCATCAACGCACCCACCCAGTCAGCCAGTCACACCCTAGACCCCATCTTCTCCACAAGCGACCTCGTCACCTTCAACCACACGACTGAACTCTACTGGACCAACCACCACTGCATCCATTTCACCTTAAAGAAACATACTCAACACCACCTCACCGAGCAAGCAACCCGCTGGGGCAAAGTCACAGAAGACCAACTAACCAACGCCCTAGCCCAGAAACCACCCATCAACCCCTCCGGCCCTCCACAACCTCAAGCTTTGGATCAACGACTGCGCCAACCGCCTCGCACCACTCAAGAAACCCTCCAACAACCAAACCAACAAAAAAGCCACCTGGTTCACCAACGACCTCCAAGCCTCCAAATTCAACTGCCGTAAACTCAAGCAAAAATGTCTCCTCGAATGCACACCTCACATCCACACAGCCCTCAAGGACGCCACACGCTGCCATCACCAACTCATCAGACTAGCAAAAAGATCTTCCTTCAAAACTCGCCTAGAAAACAACACTCACGACTGCAGAGAACTCTTCAACATCGTAAAGGAGCTCTCCACCCCCAGTGCCACTGTCAACGACATCACCCCCTCCCAAGAATTATGCGACGCCCTAGCCACCGCCTTCCACAAAAAGATTTCAGACATCCACGACAGCTTCAACACCCCTCACACCGCAGACACACCTACCCCGCCCTCCACGATCCCCACCCGCTCCAACCGCCTGACCTCCTGGACCAGCATCAACGATGACGAAACTCACAGGACAATGAATTCCATCCACTCCGGATCACCATCAGACCCCTGCCCACACCACATTTTCAAAAAAGCGGACGCTGCCATCGCACCACACCTTCGGAAGGTCATCAACATCTCCTTCAAAACAGCAAAGTTCCTGGAAAGCTGGAAACACACCGAAATCAACGCTCTGCTCAAAAAACCAAAGGCAGACCCCAAAGACCTGAAGAACTTCCGGCCCATCTCCCTGCTCCCATTCCCGGCGAAGGTCATTGAGAAAATCGTCAACACACAACTCACCCGGTACCTCGAAGACAACAACATCCTCGACCCCTCCCAGTCTGGCTTCAGACAAAACCACAGCACCAAGACCTCCCTCCTCGCCGCCACAGACGACATCAGAAACCATCTCGACAATGGAGAAACATCAGCCCTCATCCTCCTAGACCTGTCTGACGCTTTCGACACTGTCTGCCACCACACTCTGAAAACCCGCCTCGACGAAGCAGGGATCCAAGACCAGGCCCTCGACCGGACCACATCCTTCCTCTCCGAAAGAACCCAGAGAGTCCGCCTCCCCCATTCCAATCCAAAGCCACCAACATCATCTGCGGTGTACCCCATGGCTCATCCCTCAGCCTGACACTGTTCAACATCTACATGGCCACCCTCGCACAGGTGGCCCGTCAACACAACCTCAACATCATCTCCTACACAGATGACACCCAACTCATCCCCTCCCTCACTAAGGACCCACACACCGCCAAAACCAAGCTCCACAAGGGCTTGAAGGCCGTCACCGACTGGATGAGAAGCAGCCAACTGAAACTGAACTCGGACAAAACAGAGGTGCTCATCCTTGGGCCCACCTCCTCCGCCTGGGATGACTTGTGGTGGCCAGCCTTGCTGGGCACCCCACCAACACCAACCGACCATGCCCGAAACCTCAGCTTCATCCTCGACTCATCCCTCTCCATGTCAAAACAAGTCAATGTCATCTCCTCTTCCTGTTACAACACTCTTCGCATGCTCCGCAGAATCTACAAATGGATCCCAACCGAAACAAGGAAAACAGTAACTCAGGCCCTCGTCAGCAGCAGGCTTGACTACGGCAACACACTCCACGCAGGCATCCCGTCCAAACACCTGCAATGCCTCCAACGCATCTAAAACGCCTCCGCACGACTCATCCTCAACATCCCTCACCACAGCCACATCACCCCCCACCTAAGAGATCTACACTGGCTCCCCGTCGACAAGCGGATCACCTTCAAGCTCCTCACCCACGCACACAAAGCACTTCACAATACCGGACCATCCTACCTGAACAGCAGACACAACTTCTACATCCCCACCCGGCAACTCCGCTCCACCAACCTCACACTTGCCTCCACCCCCGCATCCAGCGCAAATCCTCCGGCGGCAGATCTTTCTCCTACCTCGCCACCAAGACCTGGAACACCCTCCCATCAAACCTGAGACAGATCCAGGATCTGCTCACCTTCAGAAGACACCCCCCCCCCCAGCATCTTGAAACCCTCATGGGTAAGTAGAGCGCTTTATAAATATATTGATTGATTGATTGATTATGTGACTCCATATTATGTTGGATTATATGCAGCAATTTAGGAACCCTATACCTATCCTCTGCCATTTGGTCTATGGGATTGTTTCATGGTGGTCAGTCCATCTAGAATATTGGAGAATCAGTCTTTCAAGACTGAGCAGCCGATCTGCTGCAATTTATTTAAGGTTTGTGTCCATTGCTTCCCATAGACTGAAATAGAGCAGGAGGAGTACCTCCTTTCTTTACAGTCCCTCAAAATCCAGTGACAAGACTGTTCTCTACAATGATTGAGAATGTGTCATTTTCTTGAAGATTTGTCATTTCACCCTCTTCTGAAAAGGGGGAATGGGGCAGGCAGTGTAAACAAAATATTAAGGGGCATAGTAAGGTAAAGTGGTGCTGCATGTAGTGCAGCGCCACTTTCCTTGCGCCCCTTAACGCCCCCATACTGCCACCATATGTGCACCATATCTAAGATACTGTTCACTATTGCGCCGGGTAGGGGGCAATAGTGTAATTCTATTGATGCTACTGATATACTCTGAAGGAGTAGTGCCAAAATATTGGTGCTACTCCTGCAGAGTACATAGGGGCCCACTATAAATAATGGATGCCCCCTTTTAACACCTGCTCTGGGCAGGCGTTAAAAGTGTGGTAAAAAATGATGCAAGGAAATCTGTTAGATTTCCTTGCAACAGTTTTTCGGCCCCCCACCCCCTTTGCATACATTATGCCTGCTGCAGTCATAATGCAGCACAAAGGGTTACAAAGTGGCGCAATGCATGCATTGCACCACTTTGTAAAAATGGCACGAGAATTTTGGCCTCGTGGGCCACATTAGCGTAAAGAAATGACGCTAATGTGGAGCAAGGTGAGGTGACGCTAGGGGCTTATACATATGCCCCTAATATATACTACATAATTGTGCCTTTGTTTTGAAATGTATCCACAGTCTGCCTATCACACATCATTGAAGTTAATGTAGATTTACATATAACCAGAACCACTGGAATTACGTGATTGTGCAGTTGCAGTGATTTTCACATAACATTGATTTTCACGTAAATAAAAGATTTACTGTATTTGCCACATATTCTATCACAAGCCGCATAATCTGCAGATTTTAATTTAAAATTTAGTTCTAGCTCGAACAGTTAAAAAATTACTAAAAATGCAGCAACACTTGTTGCTTTACAATGGAATGCCCTCTGCAAAGCTGGGTTGGTCAACTTTCTGTTTCTTATTGTTATATCTAGGTGTTAAACTGGTCCTAAGGAGGTTGAACGGATGTGCAAACTGTTTTTATAAATTTAAAAATCGTGAAATAATGAATTAATACTATTACAAACTGTGCCGTGTAATTTGCCTTTTTTTGCTGCATAACTTACTCAACCCTGCCACATAACTAAACTCTCTCTTGCAGCATACTTCGAGTGGCTCTGCTTTTTACCTACATTTTTATAATGTTAACATTCTGGCAGGAATAAACTAGGCCCAGTGGAATTTCCATTATGCTGGCATAATCTTGCATAATTTCAAGCACTTCACACTACGCTTGTTACGCGAAATGACCCATATGACGCCATTCTGCCACATCCTATAATTGAGCTTCAATTCAGGTAAAAATCCTATAACGGGAGCAGGACTTTCTTGAATCAAGGTCCCTCCCAAACCACAAAATGTTATGATGAAAAATGACAGCCAATTACCAGTTTCCCACCAAATGCACTGGTTACAACATCACATTCTCTCTATATAAAAAAAAAAAAAAAAACATTAATATACAAATTAGCACAATTTAATTACAGCAACTTTACAAAAAAATGATACAGTATCCAGAGTGACTTCATCGATAATGTCGTAACTGAGATGATATGGGATGCTAGTTCTGGTTTGTTTGCCTACCCATAAGTAGCAAATTTGAGAAATGTTTAGTTTTTCATAACAATAACTTTGTTTATGCCACACACTCACTAGGAGACGATGCTGGACCTCTAATCATGCTTGAGGCTGAGGATGAAATCAAGTAACAACAACCTTTATTCATTAACTGTTAATGAGGGAAAGGAGGTTGGGATAGAAACAATGTTTTTGAGTCACAGGATTCACTTTGCTGCTTTGCGACACTGCTCAGGAGGATCTGTACTTTGTGTACCTTTGTGTGTAGATGTTAGTGTTTAGTAACAGTTCTTCGCATATAATGTTTAAACAGTTATTTACAATAACACTTACAGGCTTCATCATAAATTTGGAAAGAAGGCAACTGGGTGCATGTTGTAATGTAGTGACCGATTTGAGTACATTAAGGTGTTGTCAAAGGTTATTAAATAATCACTCGCAACACAGGTAAATATTGGGTGCACAAAGGGGGTAGCTTATCTGGACATCCGCAGCGCATGCCTCGCTCCACAGGGCTCTGCAAACCTGCTCGCTAGCTGCGGCCACTGCCCCGTTAGACCACGCCCCGATTTATTTATCTGCGCGCCCTCGGATGCGCGAGCAAACCATTATACATTCACACAGGAGGTGGGGACACCACTCAACATGCGGGGCTCACCAACTCACATGAGTTGGCCTCGCCCAGTCCGATCTGCCAGTGTCACATGGTCTGTTCCATCATAGACCTCCGACACTACATTCCTCCAAAAACATAACAAACAAAACGAAACAACGTGCTTACAGTCAACCATCGACTAGATGATCACGTAGACGAACTGATGGACAGGGATTACTTCGCAGATTGTATCTGGTGGCTTCAGCTCGACTCAACACCGGAATGGGATCCCTCGAGCCCGGTGGAGGCTCCAACGGTTCTGACGTGGGAGACCCTTCCAGACCGCATCCGGGAGCGGGTTGACAGTCCCCGCTAGTGGATGGAACGGGGAACGAGGATTCATCTTGGGGACCTACCAATCCACCTGACAACCCGCCACCTGCTTGGAATACTCGCTTGAACATAGACACATTCTGCATTATGATTTCGCCTCCTCGCCTAGCCACTACAGCCGATCTATTCCCCATGGAGTGGGGCTGTAAGTTGTGCGGAACTTGCTTCCAGTAGACGGGTTCTTAATCAAAACAGCATCCCCCACCTTGAGATCGGAGTGAACCGACCGTCGGTGTACACTGGCACGCCGATTAGAACTCAATAGCCTTTCCTGGGCTTGATTAGAACAAAAAGGTGAAGGCACCCAAGAGGGGTGATGAGGTATAAGATCTATTGACACCCTTCCAAAAACCACATGACTCGGAGCTCGATTGGTCGTGGAATGAGGTGTTTGTCTGTAGTTTTGCAGAAATTAATATAGGGCATAATCCATTGTTTGGTAGTTGGCATGGGCAATACGAATCACTTTGTTCAGAGTTCTCATGAACCGCTCCACCTCACCGTTGGCCTGGGGCCACCTTGGGGTGATCCTCCGATGTCTAGTACCAACGTTGGCCAGATACTCAGACAACTCCCGACTTTGGAAAGGGGGACTGTTGTTTGTTTTGATCTCGGAAATTAGACCATGGGTGGCCATGACTTTCTCCAAGCTTGAAATCACCACATCAGCAGTGGGGGATGAAATAATCTCTACTTCTGGATATTTTGAAAAGTCATCTATTATGACCAAGGTGTGCCGACTGTCCGGGAGGCTGCCAAAATCAAGACTTGCTGATGCCCATGGACTTGCTGGGGCGGGCTCAGTCTCTACAGGTACGGGCCTTGGTGGTTCTCTTGTGGCTTTGCACCATATGCAGGACCTCACCGCTTCATCCACCTTTTCGTCCATGAGGGGAAACCAAACCTTGGATCGTAGTCGACTTTTAGTTTTGACCATGCCCTGATGTCCATTGTGAGCCAGTTCCACCGCCTTACCGGTGAGAGACGACAGAAGGACTAGCCTACTGCCTCGTAACAAACAACCACCTTCGTCCATTGTGAGCTCGTCTCTCACCTGAAATAAACTTTTAAGAATACGCTGGGAGTCAGAGTTTAATAGGGGTAGTTGTGTCATGACAGAATGCCACTTGTTATGTTGTACAGCCATCATAGCCCTCTGCAAGCAGTCATCCTCCTTGGTGGCTTGAACAATGTCAGCCATCATCATTGGTAATGGTCGGGATCGGTTAGCCACATACCTGACTTACTCTTCTGTCTCTCGTGCGTCAGCCATCTCGATCTCTGAAGCTGCCCGTGGATGACTAGATAAGTAGTCCGCAGGATTTTCCGACCCTGGTTGATATTCTAGTCGACACCGGTAGTCTTGTAGCTGTAGCATCCATTTTTCGATCCTCGGCGGTGGTTTTGACGCGGTGCCATTGAATAGAGGTAGTAGTGGCTTGTGATCCGTGGTCACAACAAATGGGCGGCCGTATACGTATATGTGGTAGTGTTTGCAACCCCAATGTACAGCTATGGCCTCCTTTTCAATTTGGGAGTAGCGTTGCTCCGTATCGGTAAGCGACCTGCTGGCATACGCGACGGGGGACCATATTCCTCTCTCCTGTTCTTGGAGCAACACAGCCCCTAGACCCTTCGGTCCTGCGACAACAGCAATCTTGGTGTTCCTTTTGGGATCGAAGTACCTTAGTGTTGTCTCACTCGATAACGCTTCCTTGATAGCTTCAAACGATTTTTGTTCAGTTGATCCCCACTCCCACGACTCAGAGGCCTTGGTCAACCTCCAAAGAGGTTGGGTAAGATTTGACAGGTCTTTAATGAACCGGCCACAAAAATTGACCATCCCCAGAAAACTTCTAACTTCAGTGACACTGTTGGGAGGTGGGGCAATTTTTATGTCGTTCACTTTGGCCGGATCGGGGGCCACGCCGTTTGCGGAAAACACATATCCAAAGAATTGAATTCTATCCTTCAGGAATTCACACTTGCGGCAGTGTAAGGTAAGTCCTGACTCTCTTATGCGCTGAAGTACACTTTGAAGGCGGGAGTGGTGTTCTGCAATCGTGGGGGCATGTATGAGGATGTCGTCGCTCACATTGATGGTTCCCGGTAAGTCAGCTAAAAGCTCCTGAATGACATTCTGGAATACCTCAGCGGCGCTGGATATCCCAAAACTTAGTCGCTTGTATCTCATCAGCCCAACATGAGTGGAGAACGTTGTGATGTACAGAGATTCCTTGGATAGCACCAGCTGGTGGTACCCTGAGCGAAGGTCAAGCTTGGAGAACCAGCGCGATTCGCCGAGTTCTCCCAGTATGTCATCAATGGTGGGGGTTAGATGCCTCTCTCTTTTGATGGCGGCATTGGGGAGGCGCATGTCCACGCATATTCGGACCTCCCCTGGCTGTTTAGGTTTTCTTGCTACCACTATGGGTGACACCCAAGGCGTTGGTCCCGACACTTTCTCAATAATGCTGGCCTTTTCAAGGTGATTCAATTCCTTTTCCACCTGTGGACGAAGGTGGAAAGCCACTCGTCGGTGGCGGAGGGCTATCGGCTGGACAGTTTTATCAATGTGCAGTTGGATTTCTTGACCCCGCATGCATCCAATTCCTTTGAACACTTCCTGATACCTGTCCAACAGGTCCGCCACGGACTCCTGATGAATGCTGAGTGCAAAAGTAACTACTCCCAGTTCTTCCGCTGACTTACAACCGAGTAGCATTCCTGTCCATTCCTCTGTTACATGCACTATGGCCGGGGTGGACTGTGAGCCATGAGTGATGACTGTTTGGAATACTCCTACCAGGACCAGGGGTTTGGTTTGTCCGTAGGGGTAGACTTTTCTTTTGGCTTGGGTCAGGGTTGCTGCTGGCATCATTCGTCGATATTCTTCTGCTGCCAGAAGGTTAATTGATGCCCCCGTATCTACCACTGCAACCGTCTCGTGGGTGCCAACGTGGACCTGGCACCTTGGCAGTTTCGCCCTTTTACTGTCGGTGTTCTCCACCGTAAATATGGCGTGGACCACGTGCACGACATTGTCGTCCTCATCCATATCACTGCCATGTTCTGATTTGGAGAAGTGGAGAAGTGTGGCTCAATGGTTAGAGCGTCAGACCCTGATGCAGAAAGCTGGCCCGGGACCAGGGTTCAATTCCCGCCTTGGTGGGTCTTGGGCTCAATTTCCTTGGACCTGATAATTCTCGCATCGGTGCCTAATCTAATTCATGGGTCCCACTCTGGGCAATAGCTTGCTTAATCTCCACAATGGCCCCAACAGCGCTGGGATGCCTGGCTTCACTGTGGAGGTTGCCCAGGAGTGGGCACCTCACAGGGAAAAGCCAGGAGGGGTTCCACAGCGGTATGCGTACAGCGCCTTGAGACCCGAACGGGTGAGTAGTGCGCTATACAAGTACGAAGTTTACAGTTTATTTGCCTGCAGCTGCATTTATTGAGGCGCTTCCTGGTCTTGCCTTTTTTGACAGACACACCTTGGCAAAATGATTCGTCTTGCCGCAGTTGGAGCCCGTTTTACCTCTCGCCGGGCATTCAAATGGTTTGTGCGTTCCTCCACAATATCCGCACTGCTGCCACCATTGCGGTCTGTTTGGTTTAGTTTTTTGTCTGTTAGTGGGTGGTGCTATGATGGCATTGCCGGCTTCCTCCTTGATGGGGTGCTGTAGGGCTCCCTCCATGTGGGAGGCTCGAACTTTCGATAACGCTTTTGTCCTCCCCATTTGCAGAATGTCGGGCAGTGATTTTCCTTACTCTTCCAGTATGCGCTCCCTGAGTTTCAACGAAGAGCAGCCTTGGATTATCTGTCCCCTCACCTCTTCGGATTCATCCGTGAACCTGCATGTACTAGCTAGGTCTCTGAGCCGTAAATGGAATGCGTCCAATGACTCCTCCGCTTGCTGCCTGGCCTGCCGGAATATGAACCGTTCATAGTCAGTGTTGGCCATGGGTTCGAAATGCCTGCTCAGCGCAGCAATGAGTGTGGTATGTGTCTTCGGGGCATCCTCAACTAAGTTCTTTGATATTTTGTAGAAGTCCTTGCCCCCTAAATGGAGTAACATGGCGCGTTTTTCAGCATTTCCAACTTTTGTGGCTTCAAAATACAGGAGCACCCTCTCTACCCATTCCTTCCATTTTGGAGATTGTGCTGAGGGAGCACCTTCAACTATGAATGGCTCCACTGGCGGTATAGCAGACATGATAATCAAATTGGCATTATGACGGGTGGCTCCACAATGTAAGGCCTTCTTGAGACACCAGTCGCCGTGTCTACACCACAAGTCTTTATTGTGCAGAGTACATACCTTGCTTAAGAAACTGGGTGGCTTACTGTATTTTTGGTTTATTGTTCCGTCGTTAAACTCGCACACAGCTTTCTCGTGTCAGTGAGGGTGTGGTCTGTGTCCATAGGTAGTTTATACTCTTTGATCTTTTTTTTTTTTTATTTTTCGCAGAGGCCGTAACTATGTTTGCCAAACTTCGTACGATGAGGTAGGCTGCACGCCTGCGCGGCACGAGCACCACGTTATGCGTGGCCGCCGCCCAGGTTGCAGCACGTTGCCGTCCGGGAGACTGCCTCGCCCCTTCCGCGGCACGAGCACCACTTATAAGGTGGCCGCCGCCTTGCGTGTAGCGCGATGAGTGCTTTGAATGCGCTCTCCGCGCAAGCACTGCTCACCATGCTCACCATGTGTTCATCCGTTGAGTAGGAAGATCTCGTGGTGTCACAGCGCGGCTCCGCCCTTTCCTCGTCACCAATGTAATGTACTGACCGATTTGAGTACATTAAGGTGTTGTCAAAGGTTATTAAATAATCACTCGCAACACAGGTAAATATTGGGTGCACAAAGGGGGTAGCTTATCTGGACATCCGCAGCGCATGCCTCACTCCACAGGGCTCTGCAAACCTGCTCGCTAGCTGCAGCCACTGCCCCGTTAGACCACGCACCCGCTTTATTTATCTGTGCGCCCTCGAATGCGAGAGCAAACCATTATACATTCACACAGGAGGAGTGGACACCCCTCAACATACGGGGCTCACCAACTCACATGAGTTGGCCTCGCCCAGTCCGATCTGCCAGTGTCACGTGGTCTGTTCCATCACAGACCTCCGACACTACACATGTGTCCTGTTGTGCTATCAAGTTGTGACAGAATACCTCCTACTGTTACCTGTGAGGCATCAGCCTCTATAAAGTAAGGCAATGTGGAGTCAGGATGTCTAAGTACTGTGGTTGGGGTAAATGTCTCCTTAAGTAAATGAAATGCATTATTGGCTTCCTGGGACCATACTAAAGACACCTTTTTACATAGAAGTGTTGCAATAGGATATCAGAAAAATGGATGAGAAATTGTCTAAAAAAAATTTAAAAGCCAATAAAACTTTGTATCTTTTTAATGGCGGTTGGTGCTGGCCAGTCCAATATTGCCTGAGCTGTTTTCTTATCCAAAGCTATGCCTTCCTGGGATAGGAAGCATCCCAGGTATTAACAGACTGAGTATGGGTGGTACATTTTTCCAGCTTAATGAAAAAGCATGTTCACAAAGTCTTTGTAGGACCTTACTGACATGTTCTGTGTGTTCTGTTATGTCTTGTAAATAATACTACCACACAAATGTCCTGTAAATCATGTAAAACCGCATTTATAGAATACTGGAATGCATCAGGGGCATTGCATACCCCAGATACGATTACTGTATAGTCAAATATTCCAAACTTAGTTTGGAAGGCTGTTTTCTACTTTCTGCAGTCTTTTACACAATTGAGATAGTATGCGCCATGCAGATCTAATTTAGTGTATACAGACAGTGGACTTCCAAACCTGATCGAGCAAGACTGGGATTAAGGGCAATGGATATCTGCTTTTAACTGTGACTTTATTTAATGCCCAGTAGTCAATGCATGTCATAACTCGCCATTCTTCTTCAAAATTAAGAAGGGCGACAAGGATGTGCGGGAGGTTGAATGACAGATTAAACCCACAGCTAGTAACTAATGTGGGTATTTTTTTAGGTGTTCTCTTGTAGTGTGGTCAGTTTTAGGTATCCTTTGCGCGTTAGCTTCAGGTGTTAGGCCTTTGTGCACTTTGCCCTGGATGTCTTTTAGTCCTTTGCTCGCAGCATTGAGCCTCTGCGCTCTTTGCTCTACATGCTTGTTATTCAGCTTCATACTGTTATTTTTCAAATAGCCAGTTCTACGGTCTTGTTTTATTTTTTATATCACACTGTTTAGCCTACTTCAGCACTGAAGTTTTCAATAACACATTCTTGTTCACTCTGTGCTTCAGTCAAGGATACAGTCTGGTACATTGCCGATAGACGTGGTAGGAGTTTAGTCTTTGGGATTCTTGTGTAGGGACATTTTGTGATCACACTGACATGTTAGTTATAAAAACACTTCCTTGTCCTAATACAGGCAAGAGGGAGAATCTGACCAGGGAACCACAACTAGACGCTGACTGTCTTGTTGCAGATGCTGAACCAGATCACAGGCCTTTGCTCAGGTATGAGGGTTGATGGCTTCCCCGGGAATCTGAAATGCAAGTTAGAAGCTTAACATGCTGTGCTCGAAACATAACTAACTGAGGGAGAGTAGAATTTATTAACACCATGATAGCGCCATTCTTATGTTTTACTCTCCTTGTGACTATTTCATTCCTACTGTGTTGTATGCTTCTGGTTATTGCGGCTCACGCCTTAATATCTAAAATGCAGTCGTTTTATTAAAACGATCTATAAAACTTAAACTGCCTTTGTCATTTGTATAAGAGATCATACTGTAAATGAGAGAGCTGGTTAGGATCTGAGTGACCACGACTTCCCTGAGAAGTTCCAAAGATCTCATGCGCTCGGCTGCCCAATCATCCCTCCTCCTTGGGAGAGATGAGGCACTGCTAGTTAGCCAGAGCAAAACCGGATTTAGGGTGACAGAGGTCCTTCCAAGTGGGTCAGACTCAGTCCCCCACACCGGGAACGATCCTGCTACCTAGAAATCCAGTAGTCTCATTTAGGATAATGAGACCACACGCGACACTCTCTTGGGTTCAGAAAGAGCATAGGCACGACTGCAAGGAAGTGCTGTGCCGGGAATTAAGTTAATGTGACAATCATATTCCCTATATTAAGGTAATTACATGGCCTTTGGTTTATCGAACAGATCTTGGAAATCATGACTTCTGGTTTTAGGGCTCACACATGTTCTAAGCATCTGCTGTTGGACTTGTTCCCTCATCGGGGAGGGAATCAAGAGTTTGCAGGAGGCCATGAGGTGCCTCAGGGGAATGGCGACATGAGCCATGTGTGCAAAACACACTGAACAGAGGGCAACATAGAGTTTTGTGACAGTTTAAACTGTTTTTAAATGGAATTGTAGAGGTTTTCTAAACATTTTTGTGTGCTACAAACATGATATGCCACATCTTCATTTTAACTGCGGATCTTTCAGTGATTCTTTGAAATAATTTTATGATGATATACAACATTATTCTTCTATGAGAGGCAGTCCCTGCTTCACAAGACTTTCATCCAAGCATTGAAAGCATTGCCCATGCAGAAATGATGTAGGCCCTGCCAACCCCTCTCCTCGCTACTAGGGCTGACCTTTTAGTATTGTGATCCTTTCAATGTTGAATTGAGGGAAAATATCAAGGAAGAGAAGAAGTATGGTGCAGTAAAGTAAGGCAGTTCTGCATGTCATTTTAAGACTCCTCCATGGCGGCTTCTAGACTCTAATGTGAATTCCTATTTTGATAAACATACACTGTCTTCGATAAGCAAACGTGTACTCCAAAAAAAACTAACAAAGCACTGCAATCCAACAATAACCCAATTAGTACCCAATCTAGTTATACTGAAGGATTATAGTCAAGCTGTTTTCAATTTGAAAGCTTCACAGTTTTCAGCGAAAGCAGCAACCGTTCCTTAACAGCTTAACTCAATAGATAGTTTATTTCCACTTTCATTGTCTTTATAATTTCTAGAAGCCTTGATAAGGATTCAAAATGCCTACAAGTAATATTGATGCACTGGATTTCGTGTATCAAAGTCTATTCCCTTTAAAATCTATAGTTTTTTGCCAGTTGCTTAAAACAGAATATTTTCTGGCATATCTCCTTTTGTGTCTTCCAGATGTATAAAGCACACTTCAAACATGAACAAGTGAGAGGCTCAGCCAGGATCAATGTGGACTGAACTGGAATTCTGCTTGGAAAAAGTTTCCAAGACAATGATTTATGGTGGGTATCTAGAGCTGATGTGAAAACTTCTCATCCCAGACAGAAAGAAGTCAAGTGTTCATTTGGGCTTTGAGAGCAAGTGATACAGGACCCCCATCATCTAATTTGTGAACTGAGGTCTTGTTTCATGTCACAAGAGATCTCAGAATGCCTCCCATGAGTAAGGGTCAAAGAAACAAGAGAAAAAGGAGCAGAGAGTCCATAACAGTGTACCTCTTCACAAAATGCGCAAATATTTTATGTGCATCAACATTTTTTTCATGGGAGGATGGGAGAAATACTCTGATACCAAAGACACATTGCTGCCTTCCCCGTTGGTCCAGAGACTTCAATATCAATATTTGTAGGAGAACATGTTGCTGCTGTTGCTTTCATTGAGGGAAGGGCCTCCATCTGTTAACTGCCGTGAAGCCACTTCCTCTTCCTTGGTAATAGAAGCCATGATAAAATTCAACTGGCTAGAGATGTTGCAATGTCTTAATTGAAAGCAGAATGATATTAAAGCAGTGAGGTAGGGCCCTTTTCTTCCTGAATAGGAGCTATTTCTTGTAGCGAAAGAATATTAATAGATCTCTAGTTTTCTACAATTTACTGAATATGCCAGCTATACCATTGATGGTTGCAAGCCAACATGGTGAATTGATGCATCAGCACTTGCTGTTTCAAGCTTGTGGCCTTCAACTTCCAGGCCCCTGAGCTCAGAAGAATAGAAGTCTGAGTTTACTCTAAATGACCACCATAATTTACAATCAGACCACCAGCGTCACCTAAACTTTACGCTTCTTTAGTAATGCATATCTATATATATATTAGGAAATGTGAATTTCTTTTTTCTATGATGCATGCTTGCAAAGTGGATGAAAATGAAAGACATTGATCATTTTATGCTTAGGGACATGGGAAAATAGTGCAAAAGGAGTACTTGTTTATGTACTCTTAAATGCCTTTTCGAACTGGCATCGAAACTTCCAAAACCCTGTTACTAAAAGTGCAAAGCGGGGCCTGTCCTTCCTATTTCTACTAAATACACATAAATATAAAATTAATAATTCCAGTTTATGCCCTGTTTAGATTTTTTCACGAGGCAAATAACAGTATGTAAAAGAATTCTGCAAGAGTTCTAATTTGCACACTCTTACATGTCTTTGTGAATCAACCTAGAAGTGGTTAGCCAAAAGCACACATTGAGGAAGATTTATCAATGAATTGTGACACCTTGTCTCACAAGCTCATCGGATCTCATCGGATTTCATGCCTACACTAAAATGTTTTATTGTGGGATTTGCTTATTTTAGGCTTGTGGCTTTCTCCGTCAGGGTCTGTGAGCCTATAACACTTGAAAGAAGTCGACAATGTTGCCCATGTATTACCTAAACAGGAAATAGTGATGCATGTGCCTTCATAGCTTTTCATTTTTTCCCCAAAGCATAAGATCGGGAGTTCACAACCAGAAGCTTGCAAGTCCGGAAAAGGACATTCTGTCTATGTCAATGGCATTTTAATGGAGGACTTGCTGTTTACAGCATTTAGGGCTTGGAAACACCAAGCTCTAAAGCTAAGGGGCATATTTGCAAGCACATTTTCGCCATCAGAATGTCACTTTTAGTGACGGTCTGGCGGTGCACACTGCAGGGCCATATTTTGTAGGCCACGTAAAGCCACCCTGCGTGGCTTTTCATGGCCTTGTACATATGGACTGAGTCAATGCAGCACAGGATGCTGCGTTGGCTCACTCTGCAACAGGGAGGCATGCCATGGGTGTTACATTGGGACTCACAAGCAATACCCATGGCATTTGATACATTCCCAGATTTATGATGAGAAAAACATACCGTAAGGGAGGTACAGCAAGGAGAAATACATTTATTTCTCTTCGTCTTTGCAGCACACATAAAAAGAGGAAAACACCTCTTGTGATTGTTTTTATGCAGGAAGGTGTCTCTTTCTGCACAAAAACAACAATCTATGTAATGCAGACACCCTTGCACCATGGTGCAAGCGTGCCAGCGTTGGCATGGGAGCCTATTGTGCACCAGCGCAGGGAAAAAGGATAGGAATGCATTATGGCCCATATTGATACTTTTTGACGCAAAACTGCGCTAACGCAGTTTTGCGCCAAAAAAATTAGCGCCGGCTAACGCCATTCTGAAGCGCCATGCGGGCGCCGTATTTATTGAATGGCGTTAGCCGGCGTTAGCCGACCGGCGCTGCCTGGTGTGCGTGAAAAAAAACCACGTACACCAGGCAGCGCCGGCGTAGGGAAAAATGGCGTTTGGGCGTCTAAAAATGGGGCAAGTCAGGCTGAGGCAAAAAAATCGTCTTAACCCGATTTGTGCCATTTTTTTACGACGCCCATCCCCCATTGAAATGACTCCTGTCTTAGCAAAGACAGGAGTCATGCCCCCTTTCCCAATAGCCATGCCCAGGGGACTTCTGTCCCCTGGGCATGGTCATTGGGCATAGTGGCATGTAGGGGGGCACAAATCAGGCCCCCCTATGCCACAAAAAAGATATAAAAAAATACTTACCTGGACTTACCTTAATGTCCCTGGGGTGGGTCCCTCCATCCTTGGGTGTCCTCCTGGGGTGGGCAAGGGTGGCAGGGGGTGTCCCTGGGGGCAGGGGAGGGCACCTCTGGGCTCATTCTGAGCCCACAGGTCCCTTAACGCCTGCCCTGACCCAGGCGCTAAAATCCGGCGCAAATGCGGGTTTTTTAGTCCCGCCCACTCCCGGGCGTCATTTTTGCCCGGGAGTATAAATCCGACGCAATAGCATCGGAGTCATTTTTTAAGACGGGAACGCCTACCTTGCATATCATTAACGCAAGGAAGGTGTTCACGCCAAAAAATTACGCTAATTCCAGGAACTTTGGCGCTAGACGCGTCTAACGCCAAAGTATAAATATGGAGTTAGTTTTGCGGCGAATTTGCGTAAAAAAAACGACGCAAATTCGGCGCAAACGGAGTATAAATATGCCCCTATATCTTATAAATATAGTGCATTCCTGACCTTTTCTTATGCAGGGCAACACAACAAGAAAGCTTGCAGAGCTGCCCTACATCAAAAGATTGTAAATGTGCCCCTAGAGTTGTTCACCATAAAAGTACAGAGTAGTCAATAATTTGACTCTAGACATTGTCAATGAAAATAAAATGAGAGATGATGAAATACACAATGATTTTAAGTTACATAGGCTTGGATGCTCATAACAACTAGCTCCAACAAGAAAATGGACAATATCCCACACCCCGCAAATAAAAGTAGAAAACATTATTGATTTAAAAATACATATGTTAGGAAATAACGTCCCCATGGCATTTTAATGTTTGTCACGGCAAATCATTGCACAGCAGGGTTTGACTAAAGGATTTAGCCTAATGACAGGCCCTGCAGCCAACCACCCAACTACCCAGGGCAACCAACCATCTGTCCCTGAGTAAAGGGAGTAGGCTACTGGTTTTACCCACGGAAAGGACCTCAGTCTCACCTGCCTCTTTTAAACAACTCATAACAATGACCATGTGCAGTAGAGGTTGGGCGCATGACCAGGCCACTGGTCTACACCGGAATTTCGGGCTGGATTATTTCTATTGAAGCCAGACTAAGACGAAAATGCATATAACTGGTCTTTGTCTCTATCGGGAAAAACACAATAGACTAGAAGAGAGTCCAGAGCTATCAACAGTGGCCCAGATAAAACTCAAGCACTCTTCCTATAACTTTGTGATTTGTTGTAATGAGTATAACCAGACATGTGTACTGTGCTCATTCTTAAATATGACAGGAGTTACACCCCACAGACAAGGGAGAAACAGATCTAGGGGTTGTATTTACTTCCATCTAGAGGTGAACCTAACCTCTCAGTTTAGCGAAAACTGTTCCTATTGAAACAGGACAGGTTTGCAGGGACTGGAATATAGCAAGGATTTAATGCAGGGCCCTTGTGCAATTAACCATGTGTAGCTTACCAATGGGCCATGTAAAGCATGATATTTTTGTAGAGCACTGCCCTTCACCACACTTGGCATCCTTCCCACCATGAGTAACTATCCACCCCCATGCACATACGGAACTGTGGCTGGGTGCAGGGCCTGGACGACATGTTGACAAGGGTGGTCACTGTGCTTTATTTACAGTCAGGCTCTGTGTCCATCACCTCATGAGCTCCGAGGATTCGGCCAGGCCCTGGCTTGCAACTAGGCCCTGCAACCAACCTGGTGTGAGTGATCAAACCTTCGGCTGTGCATCTAGCCTGCCATGGAGGGCAACTCCCTCTGTGTATGGTTTTTGCAGGCTATACAGTGGTTAATCAAATGACCTCATCTTAAAGAGGTTGTGTGTGCAGAGACTAGCCTCTGTTTTGGTTAAGTTCATAAACCTAGGCTTAGTTTCACAATTCACACTCCATCAGTTGCAGATACTTGATCACTGAGTTCAAGAACCCAAACAGGACTTGCATACTCAGGCCCCTATTTGTACTTTTTTTAGTGCCGCATTTGAGTCATTTTTTGACGCAAAAGCAGCGCAAACTTCCATAATTCAAGTTTGTGCCGATTATGCGTAAAAAAACGACGCAAATGCTGCTCTAAAAAAGTATAAATATAGACCTCAGTTTGCAAAGCAGACTATTTTTCTTTAAACCTTTGTCTGGTCCCATTGTGCCCCTGGTACATGTGCCTGGTTATCGGAGGATGTTTTTGCGGTGTTTTTATATTTATGGTGTGTATAATTTGTTTCATTTGCTTTAACATAATCCTGTGGAATGTTGGCAAAATTATGTAAAATTGCATATAAATACTCAAAATGTAAATCCATAATTTACCGCAACATGCATCCATCTGTCAGTTTTTGATACGCTTTGCAAAAATAATTGTCCAATAAAACACAAAAACATCAAGAACAACAACTACTCATGTTCTATTGTCCCTGTGCATTTGTGGAAGTTTACCATGAACGCATGTAAATGGTGCATTTGCAGTAAATTTATCCTGAGGAATGGTATATTTATGCAAAATGGAGAAATCGTTTTTGTGTACTAAGCATTCCAATATTACATAATTTTTCTCGCTGTAATTTATATTTTACCCAGGCCTCCTTATATTGTCTTTCAATTTTGTTTTCAGTATTCTGTGATCCAGTTTGGCATCCTGTTATGGAAGCCGCAACAAAAATGTTTTTAATTTGGCTCCCTATCAGAGGTTCATGCACCCCTATGTGGGCTCACAAACTCACACTGGACTGTGTTATTATTGTTGAAAGAGCAAAGGTTTACGTTTTGACCTAAAGATAAATACT
This sequence comes from Pleurodeles waltl, assembly GCF_031143425.1. Classification (NCBI taxonomy): domain Eukaryota; kingdom Metazoa; phylum Chordata; class Amphibia; order Caudata; family Salamandridae; genus Pleurodeles; species Pleurodeles waltl. The sequence continues at coordinate 373,134,974 of NC_090439.1, forward strand.
TGAGGGTTCATATGAAGGTTACAAGGGAGAGATATCCAGAGGATAGAGGCCAGAGGTACTTGGTGGATGGGGGACGATCAACTTATCTGAAGCAGATGGATAGAGTGATCAACCATCTCTGTGAAGCTAACCCTTCAATGCACAGCCGCTTTTTGGTGCACACAGAGAACCCTGAAAGTTTCTGAAGATTCCTGAAGGTGCGTTGCTCTGCAGAGGTCACATTGTTTCCTCAGGGCATACATGGCCCATCTGCAAGGCTGGAAGACGGAAGGCTGCCCTCCTCCTCCTCCTCCTTCCCCTCACAAGACCAATTTCAAGGTTGGTGCTGCAGCACACAGCAGAATGCCACTGAATGCAGGTTTAATTTTGGCAAATTAGTGGGAGGATAGCCTCTGTGAACTGCTGCTTTGAACTTCTCTGAACTGCTGTTTCTCCTGTGGCTCCTTCACTTATTTCCCTGTGGTCTACTTTAGTATGCCTCTGCACATGGTAACATTTTTTGCTTGCCACTTGTAGGGGCCAACTTGTGTTTGTGATTCATGGGAACAGGGTTGAACTCTGCCCCTTGCTAGCGAGGAACTCTCCACTGCTGGGCTGCTTGGGCATTCTTGGATCCCTCTTTCCCCCATTGTCCAGATTTTTTGTTGAAGCTTCATTGTGCGACGGGGACCAGTTCTGGCTCTTTGGCTAAAGAAATGCAAAGTGCACTTAATAAATGCTGGCCAAGATATATAGCTAAGTCATTGACATTCGCTAAGCACTTCAGTGAGAGGAAGAAAACCTTTCCAGCTGAATTAAGGAGCACCTAGAAGAGACGATTTACCAGGGTGCTGGCAGCAGAATTGAAATGAAAGTAGGAACTGGTTCTCCTGCCAGTTCTCCTGATACTACACCTGCCAGTTCACCAATCACTGCACTCCTCTCGGCTTTGGAGGCAAAAGGTATGTTGGAGAAAGAGCTGGAGGCCATATCCCGTGGAGTTGGTGGGTCGCCAGGGGTACTGGGGTATGCGGTAGCTGAAGTGCTGGATCCACCAGTATGAAATTGCCACAAGTACAGCCAGTGCAGGCTTCTGGGGGGCGAGAGGAAGACCAAGAAAATTGTCACAATATTTCCCAGGAGGGGAACAGAAAAGGTGGGGTCATCCCTGGATTGAAGTGAAGAGGGTGGTTTGTAGTTCGTATTACAGACTAGTCACTGTAATGCCAAGATCGAAAGTATCATCAGGGGTTGGAGCCAGGTTGACATTTTCCAAAGTCCAGGCCTTATTGTGGGATCCCTTAACAGTGTTACTCGGTTAGATGCAACCTTGAGTAGTGACTTGCCCATTCTGAGGATGAGTAGAGCTGGTGCAGAGGAGTAGGTGGACTCTGCACTAGGTCGAGGTGGCTCTGTGTCCAAACATACAGAGACTGATGAGACTCCCTAGGGTTTTGCCATTATGCTTCACAAAATTCTAATAGAGGTGAAAGCTATTAAGGCCACACAAATAAAGATAGCGGATACATTGAGAGAATGATGGGGCTCAGACTGTGCACAATTGGGGAGCCTCTCTACCCAGCTAAATGAGGTGGAACAGAGAGCATCTGACTGTGAGGACCAGCTACATAGCATGGAAAAAGCTAATGAACAGCTGGAGAAGGAGCCATTGTGGCTCCACGAGACATAAGAACAGATGAAATACTATGCAAGAAGATCTAACCTTCGGATTACAGGAATTCCAGAGCGATTAGCCCCCAGATTACAAAAACTACTGCATGTTGTAATGATGGAGGCCAGATCTATATTGCTTCTAAGATGGAAGACTCGGTTGACCACTTGTGTGGGTGAATGGGTGGTCAAGATGAAGCAAGTTAGAGATAAGAGTGGCTGTATGTCCTCACTGTGGGAGGGGCTAAATAATTTGATGCGATTTGCGGTCAATTCCTTTCTGACACATTACGCATCCCAGGCATGTCTATCCTGCATCTGAAAAATTCCCATTGGCAGACCACCATATTGAAACACTGACTCAACCACCATTCAGGCAAATTCAAAAAACTTGCTTTGAAACCATGAAGCCCACAATATGTCCAGCAGCCTTTGCACTTTTGAAACCATTTATGATCAGCATTATTGTCACTTTTCCGATTGGGGAATGCCCTACACTGGTCCTTGACCTGTGAACCTTGCATATAGTAATCTGCAACAACAGCATGTCTTCCTTGAAAGCACCACAGAAACATCTATTTTCGGAGACAGTGGCTGGAGGAAAGGCGGAAAAGTAGCAAAAAAGGGCTAAGGGGCATATTTATACTTGTGTTGCACCGAATTAGCATTTTTTTTTTTACACATACTCGGTGCAAAACTAAGTCCATATTTAAACTTTGGCACTAGACCCGTCTAATGCCAAATTTATGGAGGTAAATTCATTTTTGGGATGTGGAAACCTACATTGCGTCAATGAGATGCAAAGTCGGCGTTCCTGTGCAAAAAATGACTCTATGGCTTTAGCGCCTATATCCATCCCGTGCTAAAATCACGCACGGGGGGAGGGGTCAAATTTTTTAACGCCTGGGCCAGGGCAGGCGTTAGGGGACCTGAAAGCCTATTTTCATGGTGGAACCTCTCCAGGCCCCAGGGGCACCCCCACCTACACCAGAGGGACAGCGGAGGATGGGGGACCCCATCCCAGGTAAGTATAGGTAAGTACAGGTAAGTATTTTCTTAAGTGCCATTGGGGGCCCTGAAGTGGGCTCCTTTACATGGCACTAGGTGCAATGGCCATGCCAAGGGTACCCTTGTCCCCTGTGCTGGCTATTGGGGTGGTGGGCATGACTCCTGTCTTTTCTAAGACAGGAGTCATGTGGTATGAATGGTTTTGCATCAGAAATTGACACTAGGCTGGTTAGAGTCATTTATTTGTTACTCTAACCTGCCTTATGTCATTTTTAGGTGCAAACCTCATTCTTCCATACCGCCTACCCCTTGCACTGGCTTGCACCATTCCATAAATATGGTGCCCGGATGGTGCTCAGAAATGGTGCAAGTTGGTTCTAAACTTTTAGGTGCAAAACTGTGTTGCATCAACAAGTATAAATCAGGGCATAAATGTCAAAAACTATGCTAAAATCCATCTTGAATGAAATTATGGACAAGGCACTAAATTCAACAGATTTGACTCAATGTTTGAACATTCTACTGAATTCAAATCCATGTGCTTTGGCTTAACCTTAGTGCAGATGTTTCTGGATATGACAGATGGGAAATAAAGGAATATCACAGACAACTGAATAAACAACCATACAGGGGGTCTAAGATATGGCAAATTAAACAAAAAGATATGGATTTGGCAAATTGCACAAGACACAACAACTTCCACCTCTATGGGGTGTCAGACTGAATGGAGAGTGTTGCTATGCATGCATTTCTACAGCACCAACTGCCTCATCTCCTGAACATAGAATTTTCAGCACTGCTGGAAATACAACTGCTGCACAAAATCTGCATCTGACAATTAGGTGCGCCAATAGATCAAGGGTTATTAGGTATTCATCTTGGCTGACTTTTCTCATACTTGTAGGAGGCTGGCCTGGCTTGTAGTGGGTACCAAGGGTACTTACACTCTGTACCAGGTCCAGTTATCCCTTATTAGTGTAGAAGAGATGTTTCTAGCAGCTTAGGCTGATAGAAGGTAGCTATAGCAGAGCAGCTTAGGCTGAACTAGGAGACATGCAAAGCTCCTACTATACCACTGGTGTCATATGCACAATATCGTAAGAAAACACAATACACATATATACTAAAAACAAAGGTACTTTATTTTTATGACAGTGTGCCAAAAGTATCTCTGTGAGTACCCTCAGTATGTGGATGCCAAATATACACAAGATATAGGTACACAATACCAAAAATATGCAGTAATAGCAAAAGGAAGTAATGCAAGCAGTGTAAAGTTACAATAGATTGCAATAGGAGCACATAGGTATAGGGGCAACACAAACCATATACTCCAAAAGTGGAATGCGAACCACGAATGGACCCCAAACCTATGTGAGCTTGTAGAGGGTCGCTGGGACTGTAAGAAAACAGTGAGGGTTAGAAAAATAGCCCACCCCAAGACCCTGTAAGGTAGGTGTAAGTGCACCTACAACCCCCAGAGAGCACAGAAGTCATGATAGGGGGATTCTGCAAGGAAAACCAACACCAGCAAAGCAACAACAGTGGATTTCTGGACCTGAGTACCTGTGAAACAAGAGGACCAAGTCCAAGAGTCGCAACAGTGTCGAGAGTGGGCAGATGCCCAGGAAATGCCAGCTGAGGGTGCAAAGGAGATTCCTCCGGATGGAAGAAGCTTGGTGTTTTGCAAGAACGAAGAGGATTAGGAACTTCCCCTTTGGAGGATGGATGTCCCACATTGTGAAGAAGCTTGCAGAGGTATTCCCACGCAGAAAGACTGCAAACAAGCCTTGCTAGTTTTTAGATGCTGCTGTGGCCCAGGAGGGACCAGGATGTCGCCACTTGGATGAGGAGACAGAGGGGGCGCCCAGCAAGTAAGGGAGCCCTCACAGAAGCAGGCAGCACCCACAGAAGTACCAGAACAGGCTCTTAGAAGAGGAATGAACCGGAGTCCACCTGAAGTCAGAAAAGGGAGTCCTACGACGCCGGAGGACAACTCAGAAGGTTGTGCACTGCAGGTTAGAGTGTCGGGGACCCAGGCTTGGCTGTTTATGAAGGAAATCTTGGAAGAGTGCACAGGAGCGGGAGCAGCTGCAAATCATGCAGTACCCAGCAATGCAGACTAGCGTGGGGAGGCAAGGACTTACCTCCACCCAACTTGGACTGAAGAGTCACTGGACTATGGGAGTCACTTGGACAGAGTTGCTGAGTTCCAGGGACCACGCTCGTCGTGCTGAGAGGGGACCCAGAGGACCGGTGATGCAGTCTTTTGTTGCCTGCGGTTCCAGGGGGATTATTCCGTCGACCCACGGGAGATTTCTTCAGAGCTCCTGGTGCAAGAAGGAGGCAGGCTACCCCCAGAGCATGCACCACCAGGAAACAGTCGAGAAAGCCAGCAGGATGAAGCAATACAAGGTTGCAGTAGTCGTCTTTGCTACTTTGTTGCGATTTTGCAGGCGTCCTGAGCAGTCAGAGGTCGATCCTTTGGCAGAAGGTGAAGAGGGAGATGCAGAGGAACTCTGGTGAGCTCTTGCATTCGGTATCTGAAGGATTCCCCAAAGCAGAGACCCTAAATAGCCAGAAAAGGAGGTTTGGCTACCTAGGATGGAGGATAGGCTAGTAAGAAAGGTGAGAACCTATCAGAAGGAGTCTCTGATGTCACCTGATGGCACTGGCCACTCAGAGCAGTCCAGTGTGCCAGCAACACCTCTGTTTCCAAGATGGCAGAGGTCTGGGGCACACTGGAGGAGCTCTGGGCACCTCCCCTGGGAGGTGCAGGTCAGGGGAGTGGTCACTCCCCTTTTCTTTGTCCAGTTTCGCGCCAGAGCAGGGCTGGGGGATCCCTAAACCATTGTAGACTGGCTTATGCAGAGATGGGCAGCATCTGTGCCCATCAAATCATTTCCAGAGGCTGGGGGAGGCTACTCCTCCCCAGCCTTCACACCTATTTCCAAAGGGAGAGGGTGTGACACCCTCTCTCAGAGGAAATCCTTTGTTCTGCCTTCCTGGGCCAGGGCTGCCTGGACCCCAGGGGGGCAGAAACCTGTCTGAGGGGTTGGCAGCAGCTGCAGTGGAGACCCCGGAAAGGCAGTTTGGCAGTACCCGGGTTCTGTGCTAGAGACCCTGGGGATCATAGAATTGTCTCCCCAATGCCAGAATGGCATTGGGGTGACAATTCCATGATCTTAGACATGTTACATGGCCATGTTCAGAGTTACCATTGTGACGCTATACATAGGTAGTGACCTATGTATAGTGCACACGTGAAATGATGTCCCCACACTCACAAAGTCCGGGGAATTTGCCCTGAACGATGTGGGGGCACCATGGCTAGTGCCAGGGTGCTCACACACTAAGTAACTTTGCACCCAACCTTCACCAGGTGAAGGTTAGACATATAGGTGACTTATAAGTTACTTAAGTGCAGTGGTAAATGGCTGTGAAATAAGGTGGACGTTATTTCACTCAGGCTGCACTGGCAGGCCTGTGTAAGATTTGTCAGATCTCCCTATGGGTGGCAAAAGAATTGCTGCAGCCCATAGGGATCTCCTGGAACCCCAATACCCTGGGTACCTTAGTACCATATACTAGGGAATTATATGGGTGTACCAGTATGCCAATGTGAATTGGTGAAATTGGTCACTAGCCTGTTAGTGACAATTTGGAAAGCAGAGAGAGCATAACCACTGAGGTTCTGGTTAGCAGAGCCTCAGTGAGACAGTTAGGCATCACACAGGGAACACATACATATAGGCCACAAACGTATGAGCATTGGGTCCTGGCTAGCAGGGTCCCAGTGACACATAACAAACATACTGACAACATAGGGTTTTCACTATGAGCACCGGGCACTGGCTAGCAGGATCCCAGTGAGAAAGTGAAACCACCCTGACATATACTCACAAACAGGCCAAAAGTGGGGGTAACAAGGCTAGAAAGAGGCTACTTTCTCACAATACTGCTGCCATTAAAAATAAGAAATTTCTACCTATGAAACCAAAGACTGTCTCAGGCTAACATCAAATATGGCCTGTTAAAGCCAACCATCATACCTGAGACTGTCAATGACCGTACCAATAAATTCTATGGTCAGAGGAACTAAATTCAATATATCAAGCAACCATGGAAACTAACACCATCCAAACAGACAGAAAAAATTAGAGCCTAGCAATATGAGGGGAAGAGAGCAGTTGAGGAAGGCAAGAATCTTCCACCCAACCCCAAACTCCAAACATAGGCACTCTGACATGGCTGGCCTCAGCAGAGTGGTGGAAGCTCTAGTGTATGCCAGCCCCAATTCTTGCTCCCCCTGAAGGAATTTTATTACCATTCCTTAGCCCCTATTGGTTGTATCCTTGTTTCTGTTGATCATTTCTTAGGTTCAGTGGAGAGGCTTACTTATGAAGGACACGGCAGTTAAGAAAATAAAATCTCTAGAGGATAGGATGCATCTTGATAATACCATCTCCACACTGACTGTACAATGTAAAGTGAACCCCACCCCTCAATATAGATGTAAATTTGCTGCTGACAAATTTCCACTCAATACATACTACAAATCCGGTGCCAAAAAAAACCTGGGAACATTAACATCTGACAATATGAGGGGAGTGAAATCATAGGCAAAATGTTACCTTTCCAGATAAAGCTAAAGGAGTCTCACCTGGCATTTCCTGCCATTCACTACTCCTGTGGTACACTCTTAAAAACTTCCAAGACCATCTCAGTGGCTTTTGCCTCTCTTACTATGAATCTCAGCATGCAACTTCTCAGGGAGAAGACAATGAAGAAGGTAATATATTTCTGAATTTCCGTTGTCTCACCTCCCTTATGAAAGAGGGTTGTGTCTTACAATGGAAGAAATCAAGGAGGTGATTTCTAAATTGGCTACAGGAAGGTCACCAGGTAAAGATGTAATTCCTAGTGAAGTTTACAGATTTTGTAAATCACAAGTGGTCCAGAAATTACATAATATTTTCTGAGAAATTGAGAGCTCTGGCTTCCTGAAAACCATTACCAATAAAGCTGCTATCACACTGTTACGTAAGGAAGGCAAAGATCTGCTAGTCGGCGAGAGTTATAGTCTAATATATCTTATAAACACCAATATCAAAATGCTGGCAGAAATACATAAAACAAAGTTAAGAAAAGTTATCCTGCCTATCCCACTCAAGTTGGGTTTGCCCCTGGCTGGTTCTCTGCCAACCACCTTAAATAGTTAGCATATCTTCTATGGCATTATCTGTTTAAGGTCCTTGAAAAAGTTAGGATAAGTCAAAAGTTCAAAAATAAGATCAAATGGCTCTGTCAGTCACCAATAGGACAAATTCATTTCAGTTGTCTCCTCTCCCACAACATCTCCCAAAGGTGAGGCACAAGACACAGCTGTCCCCTTTCTTTACTTGTATTCCTCCTTGCTCTAGAGCCCATTTAAACATCTCCACAGATTCAGGGCATCTCCAATGCAATTAGACACCTAAAACCATTTCTCTATACAGATAGCATCCTCATGATCATAACTAAACTAGAGGAACCCTGCCGGCTCATATCTACCTTTTGGATACTTGTTTCCAGTAGTTAGGATAAAAAAGTGGCGGAGGAAAAATCTGATGTCATGCCTATGTCCCATGAGCCTTTATTGAAGGACATCAATTCACGTGGGTACCAAAAGCCCTAAAATATCTGGGGGTGCTTTTGAACAGGGGATTGACCAGTATGGTAGAGGTCAACTTAGAACTGTGTACACTGAAAACTCTGCAAACTTGGAGAAGTGGTCTGGCCCAAAGCTGTCCCAAGTGTAAGTGATACCGGTAGTAGAGGCCATCCCTATAATGACACATTTGAAATGCTTCAATTACTAATTCCTAAATCTCTACTAGATACAATAGATGAAAACATAAAATCATTTGTTTGGGAAGAAAGGCAGCCACAATTAAAAATCAGCTATCCTTATGCACAGACTGAGGAAAGTGGATTCTGCCTAATCCCACATTCATTTATACAACCTTGTTCAGCAACTGTCAAATCTGATCTACTGGCTCCGAACCTCATGTGAAACCCCATTGTGGATAGCCACAGAAAAGGAGTTACTAAAATGTGTTCGCATAGCAGACATTCCAGTTCTATTGGATGTCATTTTCTTTATCATTTATTTATCTAGCAGAGGTTACATTTTCCAATGGGAATTTACAGTAAAAACACATTTTGACTCCTCCCACCTTTTAAATTCACCCTAAAATTGAGGTAAATGCAGGTTTTCATGGTTTTAACAAGATTTTTTGTCTCAGATTTGAAAGTTTTGTCAAGATTCCTCAAATGATGCTAACATTCTAATCAAATCTAAAAACAGTCCTTCTGTGGAAAGAAAATCCTAAACATAACTTTAGGCTGCTGAAAACTGGTATTCTACAGTTTTGGAGAAACACCTTGAACATTATCTCTAAAGAAGGCATCACCACTTTATGATTTTTGTGTGTACTCAAAAAGGTCTTTGACAAGTGGTGCAATTTCATTACATTTTTAAAATATGGATTGTAGCCAAAACATGACTTACAAAGTTATACTAATATAACAAAGTTATACATTATGGTCCAAACAACTCAGTAATCACTTAGTAATCTGTAGACCCCAGTAGACCCATAGGTTTTTTTTCATTTTCTTATTTCAACCATGGGGTCCTGAGTCCTCAAGCCCTAAGATGACTGCAGACACATTGTTCTTGGTTTTAATTGTTTCTATATAGCACTTACTGCCCCTGAAGAGGTTTTGAGGTGCTTTTCTATGAGTAGTACGCTACTCCGGAACCCAAAGGCGGATTAGTGGTGGATTAGTAGAGGGAAATATAAATTGTTATTTGGAGTGGTTAGAGTGGTGGACATGTAAGTCAGTTTAAGTTAGTTGGATGAATAGGATAAAGGATTGATATAGGAGGGAAAAGTCTAGAAAAGATTATTTGGAAGATCACAGTAGAAAAAGAGGTTTGCGATGAGTCAGAAATTGGAAGTAGGGGATATTTTGTATGAGGCATAGGATGAGTCATAGAGAGGTTGTTCAGTGAGGTTTGGGGAGATAAGTTATTTTTTTCCCAGTAGTGGGAGAAAAATGTACAAATGTGCAGATATATAACCAGACATATGGAAAATAATAAGGACATATGAAAATTGAAGGTAGTTATATTTAGGACATAGTTTCCGTAGAAAAAGCACATTTTTGACTTTGCTATAACTTTGGCACCATTTGATGAATCTTCATGAAATTCTCCAAAGAAAGTGTCCCCAAGAATCTCGTTGTTCATGGGACATTTTGGGGTGATCTGTCAAGAAGGGTCGGAGGAAAGGGGGGGGTAAAAAAAGTGCATTTCCCATTTTAATTTCCCTAGGAGATTTGAACATAACTACAGAGTGAACCACCGGACGGAATTACACCAAATTTGGTAGAAAGGTAGTTTTCGGTACCCAGAATACTCTTTTAGTTAATTGCTGTAAATCCATTCAGTAATTCAAGAAAAATTTAAGGAAAAACAAATTTGTTTCTCTAGAGGTGCAAAGGCTACGCAAATCCTCCCCATCTCGTGCTGGGATCTGATTAGCTGTCAAAACTTTAAGCAGGAAGTGTTGGCACACAGTTTGAGACATGGCTTCAGCCAAGTCTCAAAAACAAACCTAAAAAAAGAAAAAGAGGCATTGTAGGTTTACCCTAAGCCCCTAACTTTGGTCTGGTGGTCCCCCAGGGCCTTACCAAGGCTTAAAAGCATTATGTTTTTAAATTCATGGGGAAATTTGTGAATATCCACCAATTTTGCAGTGCAAAATAAAAAAAAAAGGTTTCCCGCGGTGGCTTCTGGTATTGCCTCCAAGTGGGCCATGTATCACGGGTATTGTAGGAAAAATAGTGGAGGCACGCACATTGCCCCGCTCCTAGGGTTTATTGAACCGCCGGGCACCACCACCTCCCCAAGGCTGTACGTAAGAATATGTGGGGGGGGGGGTGCACCTCTGCACGGGCCATCACCTCCCCGGGGCTTATTTAATAGGAATATCAAAAGTTAGAATCAGAATTAGATCTCAAAAGGATCGTCAGACTTCCAAGGTTGTAGAAAATGTAAGAAATTCAATATTGCTCATAATATAAAGGAGTATAAGGGCAAAAAAAGAAACTTCCCTATATTGCTTATCTGCTGTCAGACTGTATTTTACAATATTATGGAAGGTGAGACTCTTGATAGAGAAGAACAGTACTGCTTTATGTGTTTGATTTCAGGTAGATTTGCCTTTGAAACACTTCATGTAAATGAGTGGACATTAAGAAGCTGTGGATACCATTTAGTTTCTAGATACAATGTACCCAGTGGATGTGCCATTGCCACTCTTGATTGAAAGACAGCACAATTTGCATACAACTGCCCTTTTGTTTGTTTTTAAAGAAAGTGTTTTGCAATACGCAAAAGTTCCTCTTTGCGGTTGATTGAGCATAAAGCTAAAGTTTATATTTATGGATTGTGCCTGGAACATGAATTTAAACTCACACAGTATTATAATGAGTGTGGTTTGCATTTATTCTGAGAGCTGCGTTTGGAAACAATAGTTGTGTTTTGTATATGTTTTCCCATAAGGGTTTTACATGAGACATTATGTGATGCAAGCTGCATAAAAATTCAATGATATCGCCTATATGAATAATATTGAAATGCTTCTGCTCAAGGCAACAGTTTTGAATTGGCAAATTATATATATTAATGATGTAAACACTGCAAATAATTATTTTAGAAGCACGTTTTCCATTTTAATGGTATTCAGAGTATAAATATGTCTTCAAAATGGTGCTTTTCAGACTCAAAAGGCTGTTCCACAGTTGACACGCGTATCTCTGTGTCTTGGTGTCAAGACTGGCCTGGTTCATTAAATAAATAGGCTTAAATCTCTCCTCTCTCCTCTCTTTGAGTGCTGTCTTTCTATATATCTGTGTGTGTATGTTTATATCTATCTATCTATCTATCTATCTATCTATCTATCTATCTATCTATCTATCTATCTATCTATCTATCTATCTATCTATCTATCTATATATATATATAATTAATTAATTTTTTGGGTTGGAAAGTGGATTATTGACAAGGGCAGGTTAGTACCTACACTTAGCAGCAGGCCACTAACCCCCACTAGGTCCAGTTAGGTCTCAATAAATTAATCCCCGCTCAACCCTTGGTAGCTTGTCAACGAACGACACGGCTTAACTTAGGAGACAGGTGAGCAGTTAAAAATAGCAAAAGAGTAAAAAAGTAAATAAAACATCACAATAAAGATCAAGTACCTATTTATAAGACTAGAGTAAATTCTTACCTTTAAAATGACACCAAAACAATTAAGATCTGATAAGGGGAACCGGGGATATGAATTGTTAAAGAATTAGATGATCATTATGACATTGGAGGTGACTGTTAAAGTGGCGGTAATACCGCCAACAGGCTGGCAGAAAGTACTGCCAAATTATGACTGTAGGAGGCTGGCCTAGTTTGTAGTAGGTACCTTGGGCACTTACACCTAGTACCAGGTCCAGTTATCCCTTATTAGTGAAGTAGTAGTGTTCTAGCAGCTTAGGCTGATAGAGGTAGCTATAGCAGAGCAGCTTAGGCTGAACTAGGAGACAGGCAAAGGTCAAGCAATACCACTTATAGTTCCACAGTACTTATACATAAGTAGAGACAATACTAGTGTTACCAAAAATAAAGGTATTTATTTGGGTGACACAATACCAAAAATATCTTAGAGACAATATTCCTTCTGGAGGTAAGTATTATATACAGTATATACACTAGACACCAAAATTAGACAAGTAAATAGACATAGAGCAGTGCAAACAACAGGAAATGCTATAGAACGCGATGGTAGAAAATAGGTCTGGGGCAACACAAACCATACACTGAATGCAAGTGCAATGCAATCACAAATTACAAGTGTAGTATCTGCAGAATCGCTGGAAGAGTAAGAATACAGTAAAGGTAAGTAAATTACCCCACCCCAGAGCCCAGAAAAGCAAGAGTAAAGTACTGCAAGTTTCCTTAGGACACACTACACCCCATGATTGGAATATTGCAGTAGCCAAGCAAGTCTGCAAACAACAACTGCTGGATTCCTGGATCTGAAGACCTGCAAAATAAGGGGACCAAGTCCAGAAGTTGAAAGATGTTCCAGGAAGGACAGGAGCACCTGCCAACTCAGAAGAGGGTGCAAAAGAAGAGTCCCCAGTTAGTTGAAGATTGCAGGAATGCACCTAAGGAAGATGCCAGAGGGTTCCTGCATGATGGAGAAGATGTCCCACGACGGGTAGATGGATGCAGACATTATTTTGTGTTGGAAGTCACCAACAAGCCTTCGTTACGACAAAAGTGTGTTTTGTGTCAAAATGGCGCTGGGTGCACCAAGAGGAACCTGCGGGCCTCAACCCCTTGTGAGGAGGAAGAGGGGGCTCTCAGCACTTTATAGAGCCCTAAGGATACCAGACAGCACCCACAGGAGTTCCAGGACACGGGGACAAAGGAGGTGCAACCACAACAAATGAAGGTCCCACGCCACTGGAGAACAACTCCGCGAGTTGAGCGTCACAGGATGGAGTGCTGGGGACTTAGGCCAGGATGTGCACGAATGAATTTTGAAAATAGTGCACAGAGGCCTCAGGAGGTAAAGAAGACACTGTAAACAGGGGTACCGTCGCTCTCAGAGAAGGCAAGGTTTTACCTCCTTCAAATTCCATCGGCAGGACCTAAGGACAGTCTATTTCGATGGGGTCCAACATCTGTGTCCTTAGGAGCATGCTCCTCATGAGAGGAGTCCAAAGGTACCCGTTGTCATCTTGGAAGGTGCCTGCTTGGGCAGGGGAGTGATTCTGTCACTCCATGGGACATTTCTTCGGTCCTTCTGCTGCAGGGTGAAGGCAGGGAGCCCCCAGAGAGTGCACACCATGGAAACTGTTGCAGTTGCTGACTGGAGCTAAAGTTGCAGAGGAAAAGTATCCATTGTGGATAATTTGTTGCTGTTACAGCGGTTCCTGGAGCAGGCTGCGGCTGATCCAAGGTCAGAGGATGAAGTAGTAGTCTTCCAGAGGATTCCTGAAGGAAACTTGCAAGCAGAATCTGAAGAGAACCCACAGGAGAGACCCTAAATAGCCCTGAGAGGGAGATTGGCTACCTTATCAGATATGGACCTATCAGGAGTGGTCTCTGACATCACCTGCCCTGGCGCTGCCCTGGCGCTGATTTGCCTCAAAAAGTATAAATATGGGCCTTAGTGTTTTCTTACACTCCCAGCGACCCTCTACAGACTACACTAGCCTAGGGGTCCATTTGTGGTTCGCATTCCACTTTCTTAGTATGTGGGTTATGTTGCCCTTAGGCCTATCACATCCTATTGTATTCTACAGTGTTTGCACTATTTTCTGACTGTTTTACTTACCTGATTTTGTTAGTTGGTTATATTTTGTGTATGTTACTTACCTCCTAAGGGAGTATATCCTCTGAGATATTTTTGGCACATTGTCACTAAAATAAAGTACCTTTATTTTTAGTAACTATGAGTATTGTCTTTCTTATGATATAGTGTAGGAAAGTACCATCTTGTCTGGCATGTTACCCCCATTTATACTTGTGTGTATGTTTGTTTTTTCCTGTGTCACTGGGATCCTGCTAGCCAGGAACCCAGTGCTCATAACTTGTGCCCTGTGTGTGTTCCCTGTGTGGTGCCTAACTGTATCACTGAGGCTCTGCTAACCAGAACCACAGTGTTTCTGCTCTCTCTGCTTTTAAAATTGTCACTGCAGGCTAGTGACGATTTTCACCAATTCTGATTGGCACACTTATAATTCCCTCGTATGTGGTACCTAGGTACCCAGGGTATTGGGGTTCCAGGAGATCCCTATGGGCTGCAGCATTTCTTTTGCCACCCATAGGGAGCTCAGACAATTCTTACACAGGATTACCACTGCAGCCTGAGTGAAATAAGGTCCACGTTATTTCACAGCCATTTTACACTGCATCTAAGTAATGGTAACTCCGTACATGGCCATGTAACATGTCTAAGATCATGGATTTGTCCTCCCAAGTCAAATCTGGTATTGGGGTGCCAATCCCATGCATCCCCGGGGCTCCAGAATGTCCCCGGGTACTGCCAAACTAGCTCTCTGGGGTTTTCTCTGCAGCTACCGCTGCTGCCAACCCTCAGACAGGTTTCTGCCCCCCTGGGGCCTGGGCAGCCCAGTCCCAGGAAAGCAGAACAAAGGATTTCCTCTGAGAGAGGGTGTTACACCCTCTCCCTTTGGAAATAGGTGTTAAGGGCCTGAGAGGAGTAGCCTCTCCTGGCCTCTGGCAATGCTTTGATGGGCACAGATGGTGCCCTCCTTGCATAAACCAGTCTACACCGGTTAAGGGATCCCCAGCCCCTGCTCTGGTGCAAAACTGGACAAAGGAAAGGGGAGTGACCACTCCCCTGTCCATCACCACCCCAGTGGTGGTGCCCAGAGCTCCTCCAGTGTGTCCCACCCATCTTGAATGCAGAGGTGTAAGGGCACAATGGAGACCTCTGAGTGGCCAGTGCCACCAGGTTACGTCAGAGACCCCTCCTGCTAGGCTCTTACCTGGTTAGGTAGCCAATCCTCCTATGAGGGCTATTTAGGGTCTCTCTTGTGGGTTTCTCTTCGGATAACGAATGCAAGTGCTCTCCAGAGTTCCTCTGCACTTCTATCTTTGACTTCTGCCAAGGATCGACCGCTGACTGCTCCAGGACGCCTGCAAAACCGCAACAAAGTAGCAAGAAGACTACCAACAACATGGTAGTGCCTCATCCTGCAGCTTTCTTGACTGTTTCCTGGTGGTGCATGCTCTGAGGGCTGTCTGCCTTCACCCTGCACTGGAAGCCAAGAAGAAATCTACTGTGGGTCAATGGAATCTTCCCCCTGCTACCGCAGGCACCAAACTTCTGCATCACTGGTCCTCTGGGTCCCCTCTCATCTTGATGAGCCTGGTCCCTGGAACACAGGAGCTGGATCCAAGTGACCCCAACAGTCCAGTGGTCCTTCTGTCCAAATTTGGTGGAGGTAAGTCCTTGCCTCTGCATGCCAGACAGTAATCCTCTGTATTGAGTGATCTGCAGCTGCTAGGCTTCTGTGCACTTTTGCAAGTCTTCCTTCATGCACAGCACAGCCCAGAACCCCAGCACTCCGTCCTGCATTGCCCAACTCGCTGAGTTGACCCCCGGCTTCGTGGGACCCTCTTTTGTTGTGTTGAGACTGCAGTGCTCAGATTTCTTGAATGCCTGTTCAAGTGCTTCTGCGGCTGCTGCCTGCTTCTGTGTGGGCTCTCTCTGTTGCTAAGTTCCCCCTCTGTCTTTTTATCCAAGGAGCGACCTCCTGGTCTTTCCTTGGCACTGGCAGCATCCATTGTCTTCAACTGCGACTCTTGCAGCTAGCAAGGCTTGTTTCCAGTCTTTCTGAGTGGAAACAAGTCTGCATCCTCCAGCAAACCATGGGACATCTTCTGACCAAAGGAGAAGTTCCTGGCACCTTCCATTGTTGCAGAATCTTAGGCATCTTCCACCCAGAGGCAGCCCTTTTGCACCTTCATCTGGGGTTTAGTGGGCTCCTGCCTCCCCTGGACACTTGCATGACTCTTGGACTTGGTGCCCTTCCTTCGTAGGTCCTCAGGTCCAGGAATCCGTCTTCAGTGCTTTGCAGTCAGTTGTTGTATTTGCTGAATCCCCTATCTTGACTTTACTGTCTTTCTGGGGTAGTAAGGTAACTTTACTCCATCTTTTCAGTGTCTTTGGGTGGGGTATCTTGGACACCCTTGGGCCCATATTTATACAAACCGGATATGCGCCTTTTTGTTTGACGCAATAGCATAAAAAAAGCCAGCGAACACAGGCATTTCACCAGAGGAGAGACAAAATGGATCGCAGATGCCACTACAGACCCCAGGAAGATGACAGCAGACCAGGAACCAGCCAGGATGACCCACACAAGAACCAGGACACTTTTAAGAAAAGAAAGTGTCACTTTAGTGCAGAGGAGCAGGAAATTCTGGTTAAAGAGGTGACGTAACACCAGCACCAACTGTTTGTCACATCAAAGTTGCCAATCAATAGGAGAGAGGCTATATGGCAACAAATTGTCGACAAGATTAACAGTGCAGCTGAAGTACGCAGAACAGTCATCGAGTGCAAGAAACGCTGGCATGACTGCAAGTGCAGGACCAAGGAAAAGATGGCCAGGAACAGGAAGGCCCTGGACCACATGGAGGAGATGGTCGCAGACGTCATCCTTGAGGAGATCATCACAGTCATCTAATACATGGAGTGGCATGGGTAAAGGGACACGGCAGGGGGGCGTGGCCCGTTCTGAAAAGACCTGGGGCACACCATTTCACAACACCAACAACAGTCTCATGGGGGCATGTTGTCATGCCAACGATGGAGCAAAGGGAAAGCCACGCAGGGAGGGAAGGCCACTACGTCAAACTGACATCCCGGCACACATCAGCCAACATACCCCCTACATTAACTAGGGCCCTATTAACATCCTCTAGCCATACCGACAACTGGAATGTAACTGCGACAACAGGTGCCACTACCACCTCTGCTCTATGTGCAGCTCAAGTAGCCAATGGCAGTAACCTCCCCATAGATCATACACACCTAAATTAGGGGGTGATGATGACAACTGCAACAATCCCCAGAAACAAGACAAAGGCCCCAGTACTCTCTAATGTCAATGCCCATAGTTGTCGCAAACATCAGCCAATGTAAACATCTATAGGAGCTACACAGCACTAAGGACACACCCATGCTGCATATGTCAGGGTCCATCCTGTGCCTGGGTAACAATACAACATCCCAAATGTCATACTGCTCAGACAACAGCATTGAGGGGGGACACATGGAACTGGTCACTGAAATACACCTGCACAGTCAGAGGAGGAAATAGGACACTGATACGATTATCAGGGCAATCCAATGTAACACACATTCCCCAACATCAGCAGGACACATTACCAATGTCAACATCCACATCGGATCATAACATTGCCATGCATAGGATATGCCACATGTCAATTACATTTAGGTGGATGTGAAAGATCAGAGATTGGGGCAGGTCCAGATTGTTAAGTGTGCTGCCAGGGCCATCAGAACACCAACAGCCAGTGAAAGGTCTCACCATGAGAATGGATGTACATGGAGGGTCGAGTAGGAAAAGAAGGTGGCAATTCACTATTTGGCATAAACCAACACCTAGAGGCAATGAGGCTGACAAGTCTGATAACTCAATAACATACATGTGACACACAGGTGGGCCATAGGCCTGGAATAATGCCCATCTGAAGGACTGGAGAAATTAATACAAAACAAGATCACAAAGTGAATTCATCAAAATGCAGGCACGTCACATCAAAATTGCCACAACACAGACACACTAATTGTACCCTATTTCATTGCAGAGGAAGATGGATCTCCTGCCGATATGCCTGTCCTAGATTTCCCTGATGACATGGATGACGAGCCGATAAACATTCCCCAGGAGACTATCCAAAAGGTCCTTGACACCCTCCAGACCCCACCTTCAGTCACAAGGAGGAGCACAGAACAAGCAGCCATCGCAGAGGATCCACCCACCACCCCAATTGTAAGACCTGCCAGCTCCAATACAGCTGAGGACTCAGACGACACTGGCACCAGCTTTGAGAGAACTGTAGTTGGAGTACAGCGGGAGCTGGCCAAGGAGGTGTGGGTTGGGATGCAAACTATGGCAGCCAGCCTTGAGGGGATGCGTTCGTGCATGATGTCATCTGCAGATCAGGCAGCAGCTATGCAAGCCCTAACATCCATACTGCAAGGACTACAAGAAACTGTCAAGGAATTCACCACTGCAGTAAGGGAGTTGCCTCAACACCTCGCACCCCAAACCTTCCACTGCATGCACGAATGCAATCATGACTCCCTCAGGGCCGACCTGGCTGCCTACCATTGTGATGTGGCTGCTATTCTCAAGAACCAGCAGGCCCTCCTTGCTGCAGTACTGCCCTTAAGACCTTCCCAGGGAGCAGCGACCGGGATATCTGACTCCACGTCTTCTAACACCGAGGTGTGTGTTGCCCCTTCACAACCAACAACAACAAGGACAAACCAGGCAACACACACATCAGAAGAAGAAGACATGGAACAGATCACATACACAAGGAAAAGTACCCGGAATCACTAGTCCCTGCCACATGGCCCACATTTACCAAGGTCCTGCGCATTGTAACTTGCCAGTCTTGCAACAACGTTACTCGAGCACTGTTCTGCAAACCACTGAATATCTTGTCACCCAGCCCAGTGATTGTCTCTCTCCCACACATTGTCAAATCCTGTTCCTCTGCACTGTCTGAAACATCAACCCCAGCATGTCAAAAGCATTTCCATAACCCCTTGTGTTGGTTCCCAATTTAAAATGTCACTATAATGGACTCACAATCATGGACAATGTGCAGATAGCACTACAGCACGTTTCAATAACTAGCACTTACACAACAAATCTGACTCTGGGTAATGTGACATATCAACTGTGAAGTAGATAACTGAAATGTGCCTACTGTCAAATTACGTAGCTTGTCAATACAACTGTCCTGATAATATGTAGTCAGAGAATTCTGCACAGTGCCCATGATTGCATCATACTCTGCCCTTCCTGAGGGACAAATCGGATGAAGTGAGAAACCATACAACACCATGCTGTGTTGGACAGAAGAATGCTTCCTAAGGGGATATAAAAGTCATCAAATAGTGGCCGCAAAATGTTGTAAACATGCAAAAATAAGACAATAAACATGCCACACTAATCTAAGTAAACACTAAAAAAACTGCACAAATGAAGGTGTCTGAGTTAACATACAAATAGGTAATCATGCTGAACTGTGTCACAAATGATGTATGAGGGTCATGAAGACAAGAATACAAGATTGCCAATGAGAACTCATCTTATAAGGGTGTGCATGATCATCGCTCTGCAGTCAGACCTAAAACTGTTTCCCCAATATCAAGTCTGGAAGCACTGTTAGTGACTTTGAAAACACACTGATCAACAGAAACACATTGGGATCCATATTAACTGTGATTGGTGGTTGCAACGAAAGGTCGACACTTTGCAAGGTAGCTCTGGGCTAGCTGCCAATCGTACAGCTCAGTTGGGATTTGTTTGTAGCATAGGACACAGATGTTATATTACCAAATTGATGTACACTGAATCCAAACCCATGATCAAGTACCATTCAACACATACTATTAAGGGTTAACCAAATATTTATTAAATGCTAATCACAGATGATGAAACTGAGGGAAAAATCTTACCTCCCCTAATCTACCCTGACTTCTTATTACCCACAACTGTCCCTAACTAACCTAAGCTACACTTACTTATCACAGGTAACAAAACGTTCTAAACATCTACCCCCACCCCCTAATGAGACGGGAAACATGGAGGACAACACATACTAACCTAAACACATACTATACTATCCTATACAAATATATATATATATTGTTTTTTGTTTTTTTGTTTTTTAACACACAAGAACCCCAACATAGACACACACTAATAAGTAAAAATATAAAGAATGAGGACCCCCCCACCCACTAACACTAACTAAACTAACAGCCTATACTAACCTAAGACTAAGCCCCCTAAGCCCACTAACTATAAGAACAAGGAAAGAGGAGGGAGGGGAGGGAATCATGTCCATCAAAATAGTGTCTAGAGGTTGGCCCTCCGGAGGGTCCTCTTAATGGACTTAACCCGCCGGTTAATGTACCGCATGTCCCGGCTCAGGTGGCTCAACTTGCGCAGCACTTTGTCCATCTTATGTTCCATTCGGTTGAAGGCTGCAGGGTCAACAGATGGAGCAGTGGCAGTCTGGGTACCGGTGGAGGAGGTCTGTGTGGGTGTGGTGCCAGGCCTAGTGGGCTGTCCTCCACTGGTGGCAATGCTGGGGCCAGGAAGTCCAGCAGATGTTGGACCAACAGTGGCAGCTGTGGGTGGGGCCACCTGGCTCTGATTGGTGGTTGTGCTGGTGGTGGCTGTGGTGGGCAAAATAGGCCCACCCTGTGGGAAGGCTCTCCATGCCGCGGAGGCACGTTCATGGCGATATCGCCGGGCCATCCTTCGGAACCCCGACTCCACCAGCAGGATGTGCTAATATCGCATGGCCCGGCGGTGAAATTCACGGACCTGGTCTGGAGTCATGTTAGCAGCTGTGAAGACAAATGCAGATATTCTACATTAGTAACTGCATTGTGTGAAATGGCACAGCAAGTTAATCAGACATTACATCTACTATACTTGTAACAGCTCATATCACAATACAGAGCATTGAAAGTCCCTGCGGAAGTATATGGCAGGCCTGACTACAAAGCACACCCATAACCTACAAAATGGGTAATAACTGGCTTTGACTTGCAATCTGTGTTCTGCCAGTTATCATCTAAGAATCATGCTGCATATCCTCCGCCAAGACCTGGGCTACAAATGGCAGTGTACGGAAAGCAAAACTAAAGCCACCTGGTCTGGAAGTTGTAACTGGACTTGCCAGTATAGTACCAAGTGCCAAACCTGAGTGTGTATACTAGTATGCAACCAAAAAGTCGCTTATTCACATGTATGTGCAACATACTGGTAGCCTCAGAACTAGGTACCCCATTCACAAACCCATGGCCGTGTTTGAGGGGGGGCGGTGGATACACAACTATAATTTACCAACAACATGTGCACCAAGGAGTGTATAGGAAACTCCACACATGTTTGTCTCTACAGACACACCACAGGTAAGGTCTATCAACAATTAGGAGTCAGCAAACCCTAGAGCACTCATAGGGCCACACATGTCAGGAAATGCAGAACTTGGTACACAACATATACTTCCAGTGAGGCCTGACTTACATCAGACACAGAGTTGCTAGAACACCCAAGATCATGAATTGCATGCACACTTAGGGCATTGCACTCAGGTTCCACAGACTTGTTGCACTACATGTGGAAGTACATGCTGCTAGGAGGTTCTACCTACTGTTTCAAAATAACGTAGGTAAATAGGGAAGCAGATGTCTATTGGAAAGCTATTTGCTGTACCAATCTTAGAGAATGTGGGTCTAACAGGCTGACTAAATTGGGGCTGACTTCCATTGCGACTCTTGGTGATACAGGTGTCATACACATGACTAACCCCTGTACTCACAGTGGGGCCTACATGGATGTCCTACAATCCCTACATGATACCATTGGATACGCATTGGCAAACTCAAAACATGTGAGAACTGCATTCCCACTCATGGAACAAGAGAAAAGCTTGCCCAACGCATCACACCTTGCCATGCGTCCAACTCACACGAGTCTATAACCAGCGAACACAAAACATAACAGACATATCAACACTTACTGGAGTGGTCGGGGTCCTCAAAAGTCGCCACCTCTCCCACAGTGTAAAGTGCCGGAACACCTGTAAGGTATGGAAGGAAGAAATTTGCAAAAAATCTGTACACAGTGCAACAATTTCATAAACATTTACAATGTGTAGGCTGAATAAGATAATGGCAGCCATTCAGACATGATGGTACTGCAGCTGATATATCACGGCCAACTTGTACATACCATGGGTCTCCTGTGACAGTTACACACATATCTGCACACTTACATTGGCCTTAACTATCATGTGGTAGCAAACATGCCCCATAATTGGTGAGCACTAAAAAATATGGAGTGTAATCGTCTCATCATGTGCATCCAAGAGAGACATCCAAAGCTTGGTTACTTGAGGACTGCATTACCAGTCAAACATGCCTTGTGGCCATGACACATTTATTGCACTTAGGCCCAATGTACAGAGGGAGTTGCAGGGACTTTTGTAAGCCATCCTGTTGTTACAGTATAGTCAATTAATGTGGCCCAACTATGGTGATTTACACCAACCATGGAGATGTGCGGCCATGTGCATAAACTTGGACTGCCATCCATATTTGGATTGTGGCTCAATTAATTCCAACAAACATCTTAAGATGTTAGCTCAGAGCACCTTTTCAAATAAAGAACTGACATGTATCCAAAAAGATCAAGGAACACAATAATCCCACACATTCATAGTACTTCTGTGAACGCTTTCCTTCCACACTCACCAGACTCACATGAGACATATGTCTGAGCCACTTTGCTATTATCAATTGACGTGAAGGCAGCACTCATTTTCAGCATCATGTAGTGATTCTAAAGTCAGTCTAGCTATTGCGTCAACATAGTTGGCCTAAATGTTGGTACATCTGTACTTCTCTGTCAATAGTACCCTATATAGACATGATTGGCTCATATTTTTTTAGCTGTTCTGACAAAAAGGCCGCACCAATTTCCTTCATGGAAAAGTAACCTGTAAGTTTGCTGAGCACGTGCTACCTGACAGCTAGCAATTGTGATCCTTGCCATAGTGCATCAATGATCCCCTTATATTTCCCCAGCATTACACACAGTCAGCAAGTTAGCTGGCAGACATTGCACTAATCCCCTGATGTCACGACAGAGCATTTAATTGTGCACATTAACATAATTTGTACTCACCAACAGTGCCACCAATCATGATTCCCAGGTGGTCCAAGAGATCCTGCTCCCTGGTGATGAGGTCAGCCCACCGGTGCTTCAGCTGGTGGTCACTCCTCTGGCTGGCATACACATGCTGCAGGTGATGCAGCACCTTTCCCCCCGGATTCTACGCACCTTTGTCGGATACCCCTGTATCACCCTGTCCCCTGCCTGGATCATGAGCGGCAAGAAATGCGTCACCAGAACAGATGAACCCCCCCAACTCCTCTCCCCCCATCCTGCCAAGACGTGGCCTACCAGACATACTTATAAGTGAAATGAAATGGAACAGGGGTAAAAGAAATGGAAAGGGGAAAAGGGGGAATGTAGGGGTTTCAAAGACAGAAAAAAAGTAAACCTAAACGCTAAAAGAGCCCAACTATCCCCAAACTAACACTACCCACAACAGACTCCCACAAACAAGAAAAACACAAGATAAATGGACAAATGTAGACAAAACACAGTAGTACAGTATACACCAACAATATTTATTTCACAAATTGACAATATAGATAGCACACAGGACAAAAACAGCACAAAATCTCAGGACAACACTCTCTACACAGCCACACAGTCTAGAAGGATCATAGACTGCAAAGTGAAAGTGAAAGTACACCCACTGTACATGATCTGTAAACAGGATATCCAATTACATCACTTCCTGTATGAAAAGTCCCGCCTTTTTCGCATTATGCGTCATTTTTTGTTGCACAAAACTGTATTTACGTCATTTTTTTTGATGCACAGACGTGAATATTAACCCGCATCCACATAATGATACATGGACTGTACAAATATCCGGATGCGGGCTAAATTTCACTCCTGTGCGTCAAAATAAATGACGCAAATACAGTTTTGGTTGTAAAAAAATGACGCACAACGCTGAGGACGTCAAAATTACAGTGCATTAACTGGTTTGGGGCATTTCTACTTGTCTTTTGGATATTTTACATTTGGGACACATCAGAGATTGGCTAATTGAAGATGGTATGGTGTTGATGTTGTATGTTCACATGTGTGACATCATACTGCAGCGGGACATGATCCGCTACTCCCTTCACAGTATTTTTACAGTTGGCTGACGCAATAGATGGTCATAAGTGTGGCCTACATATATGTGTTGCACAAATTGGGCATGTTTGGCATAAGGAGAGGATAGCAATGTGACGCACATATGTACAATACCTAAATGCCTTTGGCTCAAATTGTGTGCTTTGACAACTAATGTGTTGGTTGACCAAGTGTGTGTGTATCACATGAAGCATAATTGTACATATGGTTGTATGAATGTGACATCCATGTGTCCAATCCTTAGATGCAAGTCATTATGGAAATGAGTGAGGGCATGTGTTAGTCATACATGTAACAACACCCGTAAAGTGTACTTCCAAGTTTTAGGGTCACGTAGACACCACATGTGACATAGCATGCACCAGATGGATGGCAGATGCTTGTTCATGTCAATGGTCCACATTTTCTACAATCTATGTCCTAGAGTATTGGTAAGAGCTTCCTAGGCACTACTTGGAGAATCCCACTGTGAGTCATACACATGCAGTGAGGAAGTGGGTACCATGTTGTTTGCACAGACAGACAAGGGTGAATCTCATATGTATGATGACACCCCAGTTGAGGCCATAGAAGTGGGCCCCAACTATCAAGTGGCTGTGGTGGACCAGCATACAAGACAGCACGTGTCCACTTATTTCCAGTGATCAATTGCACATAGGTGTCTTGTTCATGTGTATGGTCCAATGATGATCCTGTAGATTGTTTGGGGAGTAATTTATCACAGTTCGGTCCAGGACTCATCATGAGTCAGTGGCAGCTATTCCTGTATCTACTGAGTATCCATAGTTGATCAATGTGAGTAAAGTAGATGTGGACATGTGAACCAACATGTAGATGGTCCCACCCTGTCACTAATGACGTGTAATGAGACAGTCAACAGGGCAACCTTGGTGTGCAGAGTGAGATAATGTCTCAGGTGTCATGTTCCGGCAGGTGTCATTACAACATTTGTACACAGGTTGGCCTCTGCACTTCCCACTGCATCTGGGAACATCATAGCCTCTGTGCTGATTATTCTCGCAGCTATTCACCACACACGGCCCATCACTATGTTGTGCGCACTGTGATGCTGTGTGTGAACTGTCAAGGTCCTGACATTTGTGTATTATTCATGGACATTATCAGAGGTTGCTGGTTGTGTTGAAAGCCCCGTACCCAATCCCTGCCTACGGCCCTGGGACACTGTCACACTTTGTCATTCATGCATAAATGCAACCCAGACAAGGGATGGGCCATGAATTTTGCTTTTTCAAGAGGATGTAACTCAAATGGTACTGTTAAAAGGCAGATGATGCTATACAATGTATTTGGGTATGCATGGAAGAAGCCCATGCCCTATGCCCCCTGATGAATGACAGGTTTGCTAACGCAAGTGTGGTACATATGTAGACACAGGGATACTTTAGTGTGACGCACAGACAGTTGCCAGTCAGGCTGACAGAATGCAAGGTGATTCAGGATCCAGTTACTTGACAAGTTAAGTAATCAGTGGTCTGACTGAGACTGTTTTGAGGACAAACTAGACAGTTGACATGTCAAACTGTGTATGTTCTGTGTTTTTGAAGGTGACAAATGAACCCAAGGGCTGTGTTACATGGCTTAATTAGTATCAATGCTTAATGGTGTATTTGACATAATGGCAACTCCTATGCTGTTCCAGGCATCATCAGGGGCAGTGCTTTTTGAAATGGGTGGTGTGCATGGAGGTGATCACAGGTGTGGGCTGCATCTGTTTCTCACCAGTCCTGTAGGTGAGATTTGCTTTCTAAGGGCCAACAGACATTTTCACAAGGGGAAGCAATCTACATGTGCTAACAGGGCTTTGAAACTAGAAGACAGTGTATAAATTGACCTGACGTCCTTGCAGTCAGATGTTCTATGACAATGGCATACCATAGGAAAGGTTGTAGCACACTGGTTTGCTAATGTTGGTCTGTGTGTGTAGAGGAGGTAATATCAGGGTACACATCTTAGTATTCCAGGGACCTCTTCCGACAGGTGGGTTGTGACCAGGTGCATGGGTGTGTCAGGATTAGGAAATGGGCTGACATGTACATGGAATGTCATGTGCGCAATGCTTGTCATATGTGTGGCACTTGTGCTGTCTATGTTCTGCTTCTAGGGAACTCTAGTCACAGATAGTCCTTGCAAAGATTGGATGCAGTTGGACTTACTGCTGTCAAGGGTCTGGTCAGGCATTCCTGTTACTGATGCCAAAGCACATTGACTGCCTCATGTATGAGGCTTGTTTCCCCCCCATTGAGTGATGGTGTCTTAGTTGTGTGCCATATGCTGCGTTGGACCTTGCTTTCAACATGTATGTGTGAAATAGTTGTGGTCCTCTGCTATTGGCCTTCAAAGGAGATATGTACATGATATATGTCATTAAGTGCGTGTGTGTATGTGACCATTGTATGTTAGGCATCACATTAGCTCTGGGATGTTTCGTATCCTACTCAGTATCTCAGCAATGCTCCATGAGGCAACACTCTTATTCTGATAAGTAGAGATGAAGGTGTGCAAAAAGGAATAGCCAGACCATGATATGGTGATTAGAATAGGTGTTTATTTAAATTTGTTAACTAAAGTGGTGAAGGTGATCATATTCAAAAGAAATTATTTACGATCTGTTGCCGCCTGCGTATACCAGCGGCCATTTTCTGTAGTTCCCCCTCCTGTTGCAGGCCAGCATCCTCCTCTTCCTCCTCTTCAGACATGTGTGGCTCTGGTTCCAGGAGGGGAATGTTTCTTTTGATACAAATGTTGAGCAACATTGCACATGTGAGGATGATCCTACAGACCATCTCCGGGGAATATAGGTGGCTACCACCAGTGATGTCGAGGCAGCAGAACCTTGACTTGAGGATGCCAAAGGTCCGCTCGACAATGCTGCGTGTCCTCCTATGGGCTTCATTGTAGGCCCGCTCTGCAGCAGTACTTGGGTTGCCAAATGATGCCATGATCCATGGCTGGATGCCATACCCCTGATCAGCTGCAAGAGAAAATTATTGGGATCATGTTGATGTAGCTGGCACTATTGAAAAGACCTTTCATGGCAGTAGTTGTTTTGTGTTGTCTGTGACTCTTTTGTGTACTAATGTGGCATCCTATGCTTGTAGGATGTACCATCTGCATTGTGTTGTTTCCTTGGCTGAACAAGTGTTTGTCTGCTAAACGTTTGTCAGCAGTATGTTTTGGAATTTGCAGTACAGTGTGCCCTCCCTAGCATTGTGACTTGTGATACAGGTGTCCGTGTGTCTTCACTGGGGGTGAGGTGATAGTTCCATGCACAGTTAAAATTGACAGTGTTGTTAACACGTTCATATCAATGTACCCTGGACATCCCATACCATTAAACTTATGCAATGGATTAATGTAAAGGTCATTGGGACACTTACAATTTGCAAGGTGACATTTAGGCAACCACACTCATTGATGTCTTAACATTAGGCTGTACAGTAATTTCCGATGTGTGACAGGTTCGATGGTGACTTAAGAAACATGGCTAGCGATGTCACGACCTCAGTGTATTCCTGTTCACATGTTGCTGTTGTGGTGTATGTGTTGTGTGTCCTAGAGGGTTGCTGTGCAGTGTGTATATAAGTAGTTTTTTGTACTTACCAACAAGTAGTCCATTGCCATACCGTCCATCCTGGAAGTGTTAATTGAGGGTGCAGTGACGGAAGATGTATCAGTCATGTACACTCCCAGGATATTTAGCCACGATGTTGGTGATCAATCCCTGGTGATCGACTATGGCCTGCACGTTGATGGAATGTGTGTGTTTCCTGTTGCGGTAGAGGTGTTCAGTTGCAGCAGGTGGCACAAGGCGTACATGTGTGCAGTCGATTGCACCAAGGACGTGTGGGAAGCCACTGATGCGGTAGAACCCCTGTTTTTTTTCCTGCTGCTTCTGCAGTGTGTTAGGGAAGCAGATGTGGCGGGGTGTCAGTCGAATGATGGCATCCAGTACTTTGGGCAAAAAGGCGGAGAATGATGGTTGTGATATTCCGCCAACCAGGGCACCAGTTGTTTGGAAAGAGCCACTTGCCAGCATATGAAGTAAGGCAAGCAGCTTTGTTTCAGTTGGGATGGTGCGGGGTGTCACGAAAGTGGGGGCCAACTGCTGTTCAATGTTGCGCAGCAGCTGCTGAATGGCCTGCCAGTTCAACCAGTACCTCTGGATGATGTTGTGTTCCCTGAGGCCCTGAAGGATGGTTCTTGGGTGGAATATCCTCTCCTGCCTTCTGCGCTGCCTTTGGGGTCCCTGCTGATGTTGTTGTAGCTGCTGTTGTTGCTGCTGGGCTCTGCGTCTGCGTGCACGCTGGATTAGTATCACCTCCATGGCTCCCTGTTGCTGCTCTGCTGTTTGTTCTGGGTGTTCTGATTAAATACAGGTGTTTTTTTCCCAATTTTAACGCCTGCCCTGACCCAGGCATACATTTTTTACACAAATCGGGCTGTGCTTCATTTTCTGGCTCCGCCTCCCGGCCGTGCGTCATTTGTGCCTGAAAGCATAAATACGACGCACGGCCCTTTAAGCCATTTTTTGGACGGGGATGCCTACCTTGCATATAATTAACGTAAGGCGGGTTGGCGCATCCAAAAAATGACGCACACAGCGGAATTTTGGCGTCCGCGGGCTCATGCGTCAAAGTTTAAATACGGGGCAACGTTTGCGCTGATTGTGCGTCAAAACGGGGCAGACGGAGTATAAATATGCCCCTCAGTGTTTTCTTACACTCCCAGCGACCCTCTACATACTACACTAGGCCTGGGCTCTATTTGTGGTTCGCATTCCACTTTTGGAGTATATGGTTTGTGTTGCCCCTAGGCCTATTGTCTTCTATTGCATTCTATTATGTTCTACAGTGTTTGCACTACTTTTCTAACTGTTTACTTACCTGATTTTGGTTTGTGTGTATATTTTGTGTATTTTACTTACCTCATAAGGGAGTACATCATCTGAGATACTTTTGGCATATTGCCACTAAAATAAAGTTCCTTTATTTTTAGTAACTCTGAGTATTGTGTTTCTTATGATATAGTGCTATATGATATAAGTGGTATATTAGGAGCTTTGCATGTCTCATAGTTCAGCCTAAGCTGCTCTGCTATAGCTACCTCTATCAGCCTAAGCTGCTAGAACACTACTTATCTACTAATAAGGGATAACTGGACCTGGCGCAAGGTATAAGTACCACAAGGCACCCACTATAAGCCAGGACAGCCTCCTACATAGGTGGCAGCAGTGGGATAAGTACTTGTAACTGCTTTACCACTTTGTCATTGGTGCTTTTCATAAGAAAAACATATACCAAATACTTCAGAATATACACAGTAACCTAAACAGTTTAACTTTCCTTCTCTAAAACTTTCTAAAACGTTTCTGAAAAGTTGTGAAAACTTTCAAATGTTTTCAAAAGTTTGAAAAAGTTTTTTCTCTGTTCTTTAAAAAGTTCTAAAAACGTTTTTTTCTCTCTCTGCCCTAAACCTTTTCTATCATGTCTGCAGTAGAGCTTACTCCCAGAGTTGTCCAGGCAACATATGGGAATCTAAACTTTAAAAGTTTGAGGGGACTCTGCATTGAAAGAGGTTTGGAAATTGGTAGGAATCCTACAAAAGATCTTCTCCTTAGCCTTCTCATAGAAAATGACTAGAACCAGTCTGGCCCATCCCAGGATCAGGAGGTAGAGGAGGAGGGTAACCAGCCAGACTCAGAGGAACACCCTGAGGATGCTGGGGAGGGTTCTTCCAAGGATCACTTTTTCTCACACTACCTGTCCTTTGGTGTGTTGTTTTATCAGATGGGCTGTCCATATAAGATGAATATATTAAATTGATATTTATGTATAAGTAAATAAATGAATATTATATTTGTATGAATAAATAGTTTGTTTGTTTTCACCTATGTTGTTTTATGATATATAAACAATTTGCTTTCCCCCATTAGGGCATTGTCGTATGTAATGATTATCTTCTACCCAGCCCGATCGGGTTTTTGGATTACCCTCTGTGGTTTACTAGCGAAGCTTAAACAGCAGCAGCTGGCCTTAGACAGGGAATCTCTGGATGTGGAAAGAGAAAGGCAGAGGTTGTGGTTAGTTCCCCATGGTGGCTGCAGCAATGGTTTAGAGCAAGATTCCAGAAACCTGCACAAGATAGTCCCCCCTTACAAGGAGGGGGATGACATTAACAAGTGGTTTGCTGCACTTGAGAGGGCCTGTATGGTACAGTTGATCCGTCAAAGGCAGCGGGCCGCTATCTTGTAGCTATCTTTCACTGGTAAGGGTAGGGATAGGCTCCTTACTGTCAGAGAAAGTGATGATAACAATTACAAAGTTTTGAATGGAACTCTTGGATGGATTTGGCTTAACCACTGAACAATACAGGATAAAGGTCAGAGACACCAGAAAAGAGTCCTCTCAAGACTGGACAGACTTTGTAGACTGTTCAGTGAAGGCCTTAGAGGGTTGGTTACATAGCAGTAAGGTGACTGACTATGAAAGCCTGTATAATTGAATCCTCAGAGAGCATATTTTGAACAATTGTGTGTCTGATTTGTTGCACAAGTACTTGGTAGACTCAGATCTGACCTCTCCCCAAAAATTGGGAAAGAAGGCAGACAAATGGGTCTGAACAAGAGTGAACAAAAAAGTCCATACAGGGGGTGACAAGGATGGCAAGAAGAAGGATGGTAAGTCTTCTGACAAGGGTGGGGACAAAGATAAAAACATTCTGAGTCTTCATCAGGCCCACAAAAATCCTCTGGGGGTGGTGGGTCCAAATCCTCGTCTCACAATCAGAAAAAGTATGGTGTTATTTAAGTAAAGTAAAAGGACATTGGGCAAGTGATGCCACTTGTCCAAAGAAAAACACCAAAGCTCCCACTACCACAACCCCAACTGAAACCTCTAGTGCCCCTAGTAATAGCAGTGGTGGTGGGAAGTCTACTACAAATAGCCAATCCAAGGGTGTAGCTGGGTTCACTATTGGCAGTGTAGTTGGGGTTGGTCTTGTTAGGGAGATCACAGAGGCTGTTTTAGTCTCTGATGGTGGCATTGACTTTGCCACCTTAGTTGCTTGTCCCTTTAATATAGGTAAGTACAAGCAACTGCCCCTAATTAATGGTGTTGAGGTTGAGGCCTATAGGAACACAGGAGCCAGTGTAACTATGGTTATAGAGAAACTGGTTCACCCTGATCAACACCTACTTAGTCAGCAGTACGAAGTGACTGATGCTCACAATAACACACTTAGCCACCCCATGGATGTTGTGAATCTCAACTGGGGGGAATTACTGGTCCAGAGAAATGTGTGGTAGCCACTGAATTACCTGTAGATTGCTTACTAGGCAATGATGTGGCGACATCAGCTTGCGCTGAAGTGGAGTTGTAGGATCATGCAGCAGTGCTGGGCATTCCTGGGCATATTTTTGTTTGACAAGGGCTCAGGCCAAAAAGCAAAAAAGGACAGGGAAACTTGGATCCTGGAACAATGGACTAAGTGCTCCCAAAAGCTAGGGGTGGTAAGGGTAAATCCTTGCCCACTATCCCTCCCTCACCAGAAGATTCCCCTTTTGAGGAAGAAGCATCCTCTCCCTGTGAAGAAGCATCCTCTCTGTACCAGATGAGCCAACAGCAGACACTGCTGAGCTTTTGGGTGCAGGGGGGCCTTCTAGGGAAGAGCTGAGTGTGACACAGCAGACCTGTCCCACACTAGCGGACTTAAGACAGCAAGCTGCCAAACAGCAAAATCGGGATGTCAGTGATAACCATAGGTGTATTGGGAAGACAACCTCCTGTATACGGAGTCAAGGGACCCTAAACCTGGAGCTGCCAGGAGATTGGTCATCCCTTTACAGTACAGGGAGTTTCTTCTTACCTTGGCACATGACATTCCTTTGGCTGGGCATTTGGGCCAAAGTAAAACTTGGGACAGACTTGTTCCCCTGTTTCACTGGCCTCATATGTCAGAGGATACTAAAGAGTTTTGTCGCTCTTGTGTGACCTGCCAAGCCAGTGGCAAGACTGGTGGCACACCAAAGCCCCCCTTAATTCCACTTCCTGTGGTTGGGGTCTCCTTTGAAAGGGTAGAGGTTGACATAGTGGCCCCTCTTGACCCTATAACAGCTTCAGGAAATAGGTTTATCCTTGTGGTAGTAGACCATGCCACTAGGTACCCTGAAGCAATCCCCTTAAGGACCACTACAGCTCCTGCAGTGGCAAAGGCCCTCCTGGGAATCTTTTCCAGAGTGGGCTTCCCAAAGGAAGAAGTGTCAGACAGAGGTAGTAACATTATGTCTGCATACCTCAAAGTAATGTGGAAGGAGTGTGGTGTAACATACAAATTCACTACTCCTTATCATCCACAAACAAATTGTCTGCTTGAGAGTTTTAATAAAACTCTCAAAGGTATGATAATAGGACTCCCTGAAAAACTCAGAAGAAGATGGGATGTCCTATTACCTTGCCTCCTTTTTGCTAACATGGGGTATCCCAAAAAGGAGTGGGCTTTAGCCCCTTTGAACCCCTCTTTGGGCACCCAGTGAGAGGTCACCTTGCACTTGTTAAGGAGGGTTGGGAACAACATTTAAAAGCTCCTAAACAGGACATTGTGGACTATGTACTTGGCCTAAGATCAGGAATGGCTGAGTACATGAAAAAGGCCAGTAAAAACATTCATGCAAGCCAGGAGCTGCAAAAGCAAAAGCATGACCCGAAGGCTGTCCTGACCCAGTACCACCCAGGACAGAAGGTGTGGGTATTGGAGCCTGTGGCCCCAAGAGCACTCCAGGACAAATGGAGTGGACCCATTCTAATTGTTGAAAAAAAGGGTGAGGTTACCTACTTGGTAGACCTAGGCACTGCCAGGAGTCCCCTTAGGGTTCTCCATGTCAACCGCCTAAAACCCTACTATGACAGGGCTGATCTCACCCTGCTCATGGCAACTGATGAGGGACAGGAAGAAGAGAGTGACCCTCTCCCTGATCTCTTCTCCACCACTGAAGCTGATGGCTTAGTGGAGGGAGTAGTACTTGCAGATTGCCTTACTGCAGAGCAGAAGGACAACTATGTAAATCTCTTAAGTCAGGTTTCTGAACTCTTCTCACGGATACCAGGTACCACTACTTGGTGTGAGCTTACAATCAATACTGGAGACAGTTTACCTGTCAAAAGTAAGATTTATAGGCAGCCTGACCATGTCAGGGTGTGCATAAAACAAGAGAATCAGAAAATTTTAGTCTTGGGAGTGAATGAACCTTCAGAAAGCCCATGGGCTAGCCCAGTGGTGCTGGTTGAAAACCCTCACAGTAAGGATGGCAAAAGAGAGATGAGGTTTTGTGTTGACTATAGAGGGCTCAACCAAGTAATCAAGACAGATGCTCTCCTATACCCGGGACAGATGAGCTGATAGATACACTGGCTTCTGCCAAGTATCTATGCCCTTTTGATTTAACTGCAGGGTATTGGCAGATTAAATTATCAGAAGATGCTAAACCCAAGACTGCATTTTCAACCATTGGAGGGCACTATCAACTCACTGTTATGCCCTTTGGTCTAAAAAATGCACCTGACACTTTTCAAAGGTGGGCGAACACAGTCCTGCAAGGGTTGTAAGCTTTTAGTGCAGCATATCTGGATGATATAGCTGTCTTTAGCTCCACCTGGGATGATCACCTGGTTCACCTGTGGAAAGTTTTGGAGGCCCTGCAAAAGGCAGTCCTTACTATCAAGGCTTCAAAGTGCCAGATAGGGCACGGTAAAGTGGTTTATCTGGGCCACCTAGTAGGTGGGGAACAAATTGCACTACTACAGGGGAAGATCCAGACCATTATGGAATGGGCTCGCCCTACAACTCAAACCCAGGAGAGCCTTTTTAGGCCTCACATGGTACTTTAGGAGGTTCATTGAGAACTATGGTTCCATTGCAGCTCCTCTTAATGACCTCACTAGTAAGAAGATGCCTAAAAAGATATTGTGGACAGCAAGCTGTCAAAAAGCTTTTGATGAGCTCAAATGGGCCATGTGCTTTGCACCTGTCCTAAAAAGCCCTTGCTACTCCAAAAAGTTCATAGTCCAGACTGATGCTTCGGAATTAGGGGTCGGGGCAGTGCTATCACAGCTTAATACTGCGGGCCAGGATCAACCTGTTGCTTTTATCAGCATGAGGTTGACCCCTAGATAAAAGTGTTGGTCTGCCATAGAGAGGGAGGCCTTTGCTGTGGTCTGGGCACTGAAAAAGTTGAGACCATACCTCTTTGGTACTCTCTTTATTGTTCATCCAGACTACAAACCTCTACTTTGGCTAAAACAAATGAAAGGTGAAAACCCCAGTGACAAATTTAAAAGCAGAGAGAGCATAAGTACTGAGGTTCTGGTTAGCAGAGCCTCAGTGACACATTCAAGCACTACTGACAACACATACATTAGGCCAGAAACTATGATCTCTATGGTCCTGGTTAGCAGGATTCCAGTGAGACAGGCAAAACACACTGACAAATAGGTTTTTATCTATGAGCACTGGGGTCCTGGCCAGCAGGATTCCAGTGACACAGTAAAAACACTGATACACACTCACACACAGGTCAAAGGTGGGGGTAACCATGCTAGAAAGAGGCAATTTTCTCACAATGACAATGGTAGTGATAACTCCCATAGACTGCCAGTGTACCACACCATCCGCCATGGCATAAAAACCATCCACCATGGTGGTAGCCATCAACAGCCAGGCGGAAGACAAGGTACGACCCATCACATTATGATACAGCACACTGTCTCGATTTCCAACGCTATCAAAAGCCTGGCGGAAACACATCACAGAAGACCAAAGACACACCAACAGAGTCACAGAGAAGCTCAACGCTGCCATGGAACTGAAACTTCAAGTCTTCCCGATGCTTGTCTACATCATGCTCCACCTGGAACACCAACGCCGCCGCCGCCGATGACAGTGAGTACAGCCACCTAGCACACAAAGGAGGGAGGGAGGAAAAGGAGAGTGACACACACACGCACAACACACACCATCCACACACACACCATACACACAACCAGCTGCAGATGTAAACCAATGGCACACAACACACGGCATAATAATACAAGGACTAGAGGTTGGAAGTACTGAAAATGTATTTGCATGGCAAAAGACACCATATGAACACATTTTGAAAAGATAGACATAAAGATTTGTCCATAAAGGGCCAATGCCCAGTCCAAAGTACATAAGGCCCACATGGCCACAGGGCACAGTCTAAGCCCCAACTTGATCCTGACTATCTACGCACAAAAATGTGCAGGGGCATCATCACGGAAGGGGACACGCACCTCAGTGGGAAGGTGGGTGGGGGCACCTGAGCTGAAGTCAGGAATTTGCCCACTGATTCTGGAGGGGGCTCCATGCCCATTTCCCAATATTGGGGAGTGCAAGGCCACAGTCAGTGAAGTGGGGAACGTTCCCATTGATCCTGGAGGGGGCTCCATGTCCATTTCACAGTGCTGGGTAGTGCAACGTCACAGTCACTGAGGTGGGGAACTTGCCCACTGATCCTGGAGGGGGCTCCTTGTACTACAGTCCCTGGAGTGTGGCCTACGTGCTCTCTGCTGGAGGCGTGAGCTGTCGTGTCTCAGCTGGAGGTGAGGGCTGCATGGTCTCTGCTGAGGGAGGTATCACCTGGGCAGCCTCTGCTGGAAGTGAGGGCTGCTGTGTCCCAGCTGGAGGATGGGGCTTCTTTCCTGTCATTGGTGGTTGAGTGGGAACCTTTTCTTGCATTGGTGGTTGAGTGGGAACCTTTTCTAGCATTGGTGGTTGAATGGGAACCTTTTCTTGCATTGGCGGTTGAGTTGGGCGGGATGAGGGAGGAGGGATGGGAGTGGAGGTTGAGGGAATGGTTGTTGGAGGAGTACATCTTGTGGACTTGGGTGCAGGTGCAAGGGCAGTGTGCTGATAAGAGGTGGATTGGCTGCTGGGTGTCTGAGTGTCTGTGTTTGTGTCCTTTAGGGATGGTGGGGCAGATGGGGGGTGAGGACACAGGGGATGAGTAGGTGGATGTTGTGGAGGTGTCTGCTAGTGAGGTGTGTGAGCTGATTGGTGTGGTGAAGCTGGTGGTGGCTGTTGTTGAGACAGTGCATGCAGGTGTGAGTATGGATGTGACTGTGAGGAAGGTGGAGGAGGAGAAGGGGACACAGTGGAGGCAGTGGATGTGTGTGCAACTGTCTGTTGTTTGTGTGAGTGCTTGTGAACTGAAGAGTGGTGCCTGTGCTTGACTGTGCCCCTCGTGTGTCATGTCTTGTGTGCATGCTCGTCTGTATGTGTGCATTGTATGTGTTGGGGTTGAGGAGACTGGGACTGGGAAGTGGTAGTTGGAGTGGGTATGGTAGGAACAGGGACAATGGCTGCCATCAGAGAGGTGGCCAGAGCCTGAATCAATCTCTGTTCTGCCGCCAAACTACTGTGAATGCCCTCCAGGAATGCATTTCGTTGCTGCATCTGGGATGCCAGTACCTGGATGGCATTCACAATGGTTGACTGCCCTACTGAGATGGATCTTAGGAGGTCAATAGCCTCCTCACTCAGGGCAGCAGGGCTCACTGTGGCAGGGCCTGACGTGCCTGGTGCGAAGGAGATTGCCAACCTCCTGGGGGAGCAGGCACGGGCAACTTGCTGAGGGGCTACTGGGAGTGCCAGTTAGCTTCCATTGGAGGAGGTATCAGAGTCAGTGTTGTCACCTCCTGTATCCACAGTGGTGCTCCCGTCGCCCTCTGTCCCACTGGTTCCCTTCGCATCGGTGGACTCTGCCTCCTGGGTCCCGTGGGATGCAGCTCCCTCTGTCACCGGTGCCCCTGCTCCTTCATCAGGTGTTGCTAATGCACACATGGACAGGATGACAGAAGGAGAAGGTGGAGGTAGAGAAAGGGAGCACTGGGTCAATTATAGCACCAACACCACAGTTGGCATACAGCACTGTCACACACAG
This sequence comes from Pleurodeles waltl, assembly GCF_031143425.1. NCBI lineage: Eukaryota > Metazoa > Chordata > Amphibia > Caudata > Salamandridae > Pleurodeles > Pleurodeles waltl. The sequence continues at coordinate 373,172,313 of NC_090439.1, forward strand.
GGATCAGGATTGAGCAATATGCATTGCACTGGCATTGAATTAGCTAGATGCCACAGAAAGATGAGGGCCAAACACCATCAAATGAACACCTCCTGGGACCCACAAAGCCCTGACTGACATGGAATGCAAACGAGCTAGGTTACCTGCATTTGCCTTACACCCATTACCCTTGAGCTGGATCACGGTGCAATGTCTGTTCTGGCATTAAGGGACACCCATTAACTCACACCCACCACCCGGATCCCATGCCACCTACCAATTATTATAGTAATGCCCACTCTACTCACCCCCTTGTGGCTGCTGTGATGCTCTCAAGTGCCCATCCAACTCTGGGTAGGCCACCGCCAGTATGAGGGCCATTGGGGGGGGTCAGGTTCTGAAAGGCCTTCCGTCCTCATTGGGAGGCCATCCCCAGCTGGGCCTCCGTTGTCTTCCGTGCCCAGTATCTCAAGTCCTCCCACCGTTTCCTGCAGTGGGTGCTCTGCCTGATGTAGACCCTGAGGGTCTGCACAACCTTGGGAATGGCACGCCACTGTCCTTTCTTTGGATGAGAGCTGACCTGCAAAGGGAATGCAGACAGGAGGACACTATTACTCATACAATCCAGCCTGTCACACATATGGCCCACAAATCCTGTTTCCAACTCCATTGACACACACATCGCCTGGCGCCCACCATGTACACTACCTACAGACATCCACCCCAAATGACATGATGCCTGCACACACATCTCCATGCAACCTTCCAACATGCATTGTGGGCAAGGTGTACTCACCGGTTTGTCTGGAGGCCCATACAGCTGTCCATACCATAGGACAAGCGCTCCAACTCCTCCGAAGTGAAGGCAGGGCCCTTTCCCCAGTCACACGGGCCATGGTAGGTTCCAGACACTATAGGTATTCTCCTATGGAAAGTCAGGAATCAAGTGAGGTTATAAACAGAAAATGGAGGTCACGTCCGTGGCTCTGTACACCGTCACCGCCGACACTGATCCCCATTAGCTACTGTACTCTATAGAGACCCATAATAGCCAATGAGGAATTGCTCAATGGTGCAAGACTGCCTTCCGCCACGACGCCCAACGTCGGCGGAGTTACCTCACTTCCACCTATCCCTAGGTACAGGACAAGGGGTTGCCATTTCATGGTGGTGGACTACATACAGATCTTCCATAACTGCGTCATTGCCGAAAATTGCACATAAATTGTCATTCCTACTGTCCCATCACATTAATGCTATATGCACACTGAGATGGTGGTTCCATTGTTCAAATTGTGATGGCCTATTAACTCTTGTGTCCCTTAGATACCTGCCACTGTGGATTAATAGGAAGAGGAGAAAACCCCCTGTGTACAGACCTCTTGTGGACTTGGCTACACTGGAGGACAGGCACATTATACTCACCTAAGACTGGACAAGGCCACAATCACCGATCTGTGTGCACAATTGGAGCCTGATCTGTTATCTGCTATCCTTTATCCTTCTGGGATCCCCCTCTTCTGCAGGTTCTATGTGTGCTCCATTTCCTGGCAACTGGTTCTTTGCAAGTGACAGTGGGCTTGGCAGCAGGAATGTCACAGCCAATACTCTCAATCGTGCTGGGAAGAGTGTTGTCTTCCTTGGTGAAACACATGTGCAGCTACATTTTGTTCCTCCAGGTGGAGGATTTGGCCACTGTGAAGGCCGGATTCTATGCAATGGGACATATACCCAACATTATTGGGGCGATTGACGGTACACCTATTGCGTTTGTTCCCCGCCGCGAGAATGAACAGGTGTTTAGGAATCACAAGAGTTTCCACTCACTGAATGTGCCAATGGTGTGCCTGGTGGACCAGTACATCTCCAACGTCACTGCCACGTCTCCTGGGTTGGTGCATGATGCCTTCATTCTGAGGAATAGCAGCATCCCAAATGTGGAGGCCCAACTACATAGGCACAGGGTGTGGCTAATAGGTGAGCCAGAGTCCCCACTGTAGGAGGCTGGCCTGGCTTATAGTGGCTACCAAATGGTACTTACACCTTGTGCCAGGTCCAGTTATCCCTTATTAGTAGATTAGTAGTGTTCTAGCAGCTTAGGCTGATAGAGATAGCTATAGCAGAGCAGCTTAGGCTGAACTATGAGACATGCAAAGCTCCTACTACACCACTTATATCATATAGCACTATGGGGGTCATTTCGACCTTGGCGGTCTTTTTCCAAGACCGCTGAGGGACTGCCATGCGGAAGACCGCCAGTGTTGACGGTTTGCCGCTCGGTCTATTATGACCGTTGGCAGCTCTCCATCCTTTTATGGATTGAGAGCCGCCAACAGCCATACTGGCGGGCGGCGGGGAAGTGGAGGTTGCTCCACCTCCACCGCCACGGCAACAAAACCCCGCCCAGCGAATCACGTCCTGTGATTCGGCGTGGCGGTGTTCTGTTGGCGGTGTGGTGTCGGCGAAGCAGCCCCCATGGCTCCCGTCCCCTCCCGGAGGATCGTCGGACCAGGTAAGTCGATCGTCTGTGAGGGGAGGGGGGCGGGGGGGTTTTGTGTGTTGTGTGCGTGCATGGGGGTGTGTGTATGTAGATGGGGTGTGTGAGTGCGTGTATGCTTTCGGGGTGTTGTGTGTTTGGGAATGAGTGCATGTATGTCTGTAGGTATGTCTGTATGGATGTGTGTGTGTATGTTTGAATGTGGATGTGCGTGTCTGACTGTGTGTGTGGATGTTTGCATGTATGTCGGTGTGTGTGCATGTATGTGTGTTGGTGGTGCCTGCGTGCGTGTCGTGTGTGTATGTGTGATGTGATGTTGGGGGTCGGTGTGGGGAGGGGGGTCCTGCCACCTTTGGGGGGTGGCAGGGGTGGTGGGGGGGGTAGGGGAGGGAGTTGGGGTGGGGGTATGGGGTGGGGGAGACCCCTATCAGTGCCAGGGAAGGAATTCCCTGGCACTGATAATGCTTACCGCCATGGATTTCATGGCGGTTTCAAACCCCATGAAATCCATGGCGGTCAGCTGGGTCCAAATACCACCAGCGGTATAGTGACGCCTGCCGGACTGGATACCCTGGTCTCCTGCCCGGCGGGCGGAACGGAGAACCGGCGGATGACCATGACGGTAACCGCCATGGTCATAATACAAAAAAAAGACTGCCAGCCTGTTGGCGGTCTTACTGCCGCTTCTCCGCCTTCCGCCAGGGTCATAATGACCCCCTATATCATAAGAATCACAAAATTCAGAGTTAATAAAAATAAAGGTACTTTATATTAGTGACAATGTGCCAAAAATATCTCAGAGCATATACTCCCTTAGGAGGTAAGTAAAATACACAAAATATACACACAAACCAAAATCAGGTAAGTAAACAGTTAGAAAAGTAGTGCAAATACTGTAGGATACAATAGGATGCAATAGGCCTAGGCTACAAAGGTCGCAGTTGAAGAAAATGGGTGCTGCCCGGGCCCAGGAAGGACCAGGAGGTCGCGCCTTGGAGGAAGAGACAGAGGGGGTGCTCAGCAACACAGAGAGCCCATGCAAAAAGAGGCAGCACCTGCAGAAGTACTTGAACATGGGTTCAAGAAAACTGAGCACGGAGGTTATCTCAACACTACAAAGGAGGGTCCCACATAGCTGGTGGTCAACTCACCAAGTTGAGCAATGCAGGACAGAGTGCTGAGGACCTGGGCTATGCTGTGCAGGAAGAATTCCTTGCAAAGGTGCACAGAAGCCCTAGCAGCTGCATTTCATGTAGTACACAGGATTAGTGTCTGGTGTGGGGAGTCAAGGACATACCTCCACCAAATTTAGACAGATGGACCACTGGACTGTCGGGGTCACTTGGATCCAGCTCATGTGTTCAAGGGACAATGCTCGTCACAATGAGAGGGGACCCAGAGGACCAGTGAAGCAGAAGTTTGGTGCCTGCGTTAGCAAGGGGAAGATTCCGTCGACCCACGGGAGATATCTTCTTGGCTTCCATTGCAGGGTGAAGGCAGACAGCCCCCAGAGCATGCACCACCAAGAAACAGTCAAGAAAGCCGACAGGATTAGGCGCTACAATGATGCTGGTAGTCTTCTTGGTACTTTGTTGCAGTTTTGCAGGCATCCTGGAGCAGTCAGCGGTTGATCCTTGGCAGAAGTTGAAGAGAGAGATGCAGAGGAACTCTGGTGAATTCTTGCAAATCATCATCTGAAGAGAAGCCCACAGGAGAGACCCTAAATAGCCCTCAGAGGAGGATTGGTCACCTAGTCAGGTAAGCACCTATCCGGCGGGGTCTCTTACGTCTCCCGCTGGCACTGGACATTCAGAGGCCTCCATTGTGCCCTCACATCTCTGCATTCAAGATGGCAGAGGCCTGGGACACACTGGAGGAGCTCTGGGCACCACCGCTGGGAGGTGCTGATCAGGGGAGTGGTCACTCCACTTTCCTTTGTCCAGTTTCGAGCCAGAGCAGGGCTGGGGGATCCCTAAACTAGTGTAGACTGGCTTGTGCAGGGAGGGCACCATCTGTGCCCTTCAAAGCATTTCCGGAGGCCAGGAGAAGCTACTCCTCTCAGGCCCTTCACATCTATTTCCAAAGGGCGAGGGTGTAACACCCTCTCTCAGAGGAAATCCTTTGTTCTGCCTTCCTGGGACTGGGCTGCCCAGGCCCCAGGGGGGCAGAAACCTGTCTGAGGGTTGGCAGCAGCGGTAGCTGCAGAGAAAACCCCAGAAAGTTAGTTTGGCAGTACCCAGGCTCTATGCTGGAGATCCAGGGATGCATGGAATTGTGCAATTCCATGATCCAAGACATGTTATATGGCCATGTTTGGAGTTACCATGGTGAAGCTACATATAGGTGTTGACCCATATGTAGTACACACATGTAATGATGTCCCCACACTAACAAAGTCTGGGGAAATTGCCCTGAACAATGTGGGGGCTCCTTGGCTAGTGCCAGGGTGCCCTCAGACTAAGTAACTTTGTACCTAAACTTCGCCAAGTGAAGTTTAGATATATTGGTGACTTATAAGTTACTTAAGTGCAGTGTAAAATGGCTGTGAAATAACTTGGACGTTATTTCACTCAGGCTGCAGTGGCAGTCCTGTGTAAGAATTGTCTGAGCTCCCTATGGGTGGCAAAAGAAATGCTGCAGTCCATAGGTATCTCCTGGAACCCCAATACCCTGGGTACCTAGGTACCATATACTAGGGAAGCATAAGGGAGTTCAAGTGTGCCAATCAAAACTGGTAAAATTAGTCACTAGCCTGCAGTGACAATTTTAAAATCAGAGAGAGCATAAACACTGAGGTTCTGGTTAGCAGAGCCTCAGTGATACAGTTAAGCACCACACAGGGAACACATACAGGGCACACTTTATGATCACTGGGGCCCCAGTGACATAGGCAAAAACAAACATACATACAGTAAAAATGGGAGTAACATGCCAGGCAAGATGGTACTTTCCTACACAATCCCCCCCCAAACAAGGGACAATAAGGCTAACCTTGCCCAGATGAGTCTTCATTGTCTAAGTGGAAATATCTGGAGAGTCCATCTGCAGTGGAGTGGGTACTACCAAGTGTATGTTCCACTGTATAGTCCATTCCCTGTAGGGATATGGACCACCTCAACAATTTAGGGTTTTCACCTTTCATTTGTTTTAGCCAAAGTAGAGGTTTGTAGTCTGGATGAACAATAAAGAGAGTACCAAAGAGGTATGGTCTCAACTTTTTCAGTGCCCAGACCACAGCAAAGGCCTCCCTCTCTATGGCAGACCAACACTTTTATCTAGGGGTCAACCTCATGCTGATAAAAGCAACAGGTTGATCCTGGCCTGCAGTATTAAGCTGTGATAGCACTGCCCCGACCCCTAATTCCGAAGCATTAGTCTGGACTATGAACTTTTTGGAGTAGCATGGGCTTTTTAGGACAGATGCAGAGCACATGGCCTGTTTGAGCTCATCAAAAGCTTTCTGACAGCTAGCTGTCCACAATACATTTGTAGGCATCTTTTTACTAGTGAGGACATTATGGAGGGCTGCAATGGAGCCATGATTCTTAATAAACCTCCTAAAGTACCCTGTGAGGCCTAAAAAGGCTCTCACCTGGGTTTGAGTTGTAGGAGGAGCCCATTCCATAATGGTCTGGATCATCGCCTGCAGTGGTGCAATCTGTTCCCCACCTGCCAGGTGGCCCAGTTAAACCATTTCCCCCTGCCGTATCTGGCACTTTGAGGCCTTGATAGTGAGGCCTGCCTTTTGCAGGGCCTCCAAAACTTTCCACAGGTGGACCAGGTTATCATCCCAGGTGAAGCTAAAGACAGCTATATCATCCAGATATGCTGCACTAAAAGCTTCCAACCCTTGTAGGACAGTGTTCACCAACTTTTGAAAAGTGGCAGGTGCATTCTTCAGACCAAAGGGCATCACAGTGAATTGATAGTGTCCTCCAATGGTTGAGAATGCAGTTTTAGGTTTTGCATCTTCTGATAGCTTAATCTGCCAATACCCTGTAGTTAAGTCAAAAGTGCTCAGATACTTGGCAGAAGCCAGTGTATCAATCAGCTCATCTGCCCTGGGTATAGGGTGAGCATCTGTCTTTGTTACTTGGTTGAGCCCTCTATAGTCAACACAAAACCTCATTTCTCTTTTACCATCCTTACTGTGAGGTTTAGGGACAAGCACCACTGGGCTAGCCCATGGGCTTTCTGAAGGCTCAATCACTCCTAAGTCTAACATTTTCTGATCCTCTTGTTTAATGCAGTCCCTGACATGGTCAGGTTGGTTGCCAATAAATCTTACTTTTGACAGGTAAACTGTCTCCAGGGTTGATTGTATGATCACACCAATTAGTGGTACCTGGTATCGGTGAGAAGAGTTCAGAAAACTGACTTAAAAGATTTACAGTTATCTTTCTGCTCAGCAGTAAGACAATCTGCCAGTACAACTCCCTCCACTAAGCCATCAGCTTCAGTGGTGGAGAAGAGATCAGGGAGAGGGTCACTCTCTTCTTCCTGTCCCTCATCAGTTGCCATGAGCAGGGTGAGATGAGCCCTGTCATAGTAGGGTTTCAGGCGGTTGACATGGAGCACCCTAAGGGGATTCCTGGCAGTGCCAAGGTCTATCAAGTAGGTAACCTCACCCTTTTTTTCAACAATTAGAATGGGTCCAGTCCATTTGTCCTGGAGTGCTCTTGGGGCCACAGGCTCCAATACCCACACCTTCTGTCCTGGGTGGTACTAAGACAGGACAGCCTTCTGGTTATGCCATTGCTTTTGCAGCTCTTGGCTGGCCTGAAGGTTTTTACTGGCCTTTTTTATGTACTCAGCCATTCTTGATCTTAGGACAAGTACATAGTCCACAATGACCTGTTTAGGAGCTTTTAAAGGTTGTTCCCAACTTTCCTTAACAAGTGCAAGGGGACCTCTCATAGGGTGTCCAAAGAGGAGTTCAAAGGGGCTAAAGCCCACTCCTTTTTGGGGTACCTCACTGTAAGCAAAAAGGAGGCAAGGAAACAGGACATCCCATTTCCTTCTGAGTTTTTCAGGGAGTCCCATTATCATACCTTTGAGAGTTTTAGTAAACCTCTCAACCAGACCATTTGTTTGTGGATGATAAGGAGTAGTGGACTTGTAAGTTACACCACACTCCTTCCACATAGCTTTGAGGTATGCAGACATGAAGTTACTACCTCTGTCTGACACCACTTCCTTACGGAAGCCCGCTCTGGAAAAGATTCCCGGGAGGGCCTTTGCCACTGCCGGAGCTGTAGTGGTCCTTAAGGGGATGGCTTCACGGTACCTAGTGGCATGGTCCACTACCACCAGGATAAACCTATTGCCTGAAGCTGTTGGAGGGTCAAGGGGGCTAAATATGTCAACCCCTACCCTTTCAAAGGGCACCCCAACCACAGGAAGTGGAATTGAGGGGGGCTTTGGAGTGCCACCAGTCTTGCCACTGGCTTGGCAGGTCACACAAGAGCGACAAAACTCTTTGGTGTCCTCTGAAATATGAGGCCAGTGAAACAGGGGAACAAGCCTGTTCCAAGCTTTACTTTGGCCCAAATGCCCAGCCAAGGGAATGTCATGTGCCAAAGTAAGAAGAAACTCTCTGTATTGCAACGGGATGACCAATCTCCTGGCAGCTCCAGGTTTAGGGTCCCTTGACTCAGTATACAAGAGGTTGTCTTCCCAATACACCTTATGGCTATCACTGACATCCCCATATTGCTGTTTTACAGCTTGCTGTCTCAAACCCTCTAGTGTGGGACAGCTCTGCTGTGCCACACTCAGCTCTTCCCTAGCATGCCCCCCTGCACCCAAAAGCTCAGCAGTGTCTTCTACCATATCATCTGGTGTAGGTTCTGCACAGGGAGAGGATTACTTTTCCTCAAAAGGGGAATCGTCAGGTGAGGGAGGGATAGTGGGCAAGGATTTACCCTTCCTACCCTTAGCTTTTGGGAGCACTTGGTCCATTCTTTCAGGATCCAAGTTTCCCTGTCCTTTTGGATTTTTGGCCTGAGCCCTTGTTAAAGCACAAATATGCCCAGGAATGCCCAGCATTGCTGCATGAGCCTCCAACTCCGCTTCAGCCCAAGCTGATGTCTCCAAATCATTGCCTAGTAAGCAATTTACAGGTACTTCAGTGGCTACCACAACTTTCTTTGGACCAGTAACCCCCCCGCCAGTTGGGATTCACAACAGCCATGGGGTGGCTAAGTGTGTTATTGTGAGCATCAGTCACTTGGTACTGCTGACCAAGTAGGTGTTGATCAGGGTGAACCAGTTTCTCCAGAACCATAGTTACACTGGCTCCTGTGTCCCTGTAGGCCTCAACCTCGACACCATTAATTAGGGGTAGTTGCTTGTACTTACCCATATTAAGGGGACAAGCAACCAAGATGGCAAAGTCAATGCCACCATCAGATACTAAAACAGCCTCTGTGGTCTCCTTAACAAGACCAACCCCAACGACACTGCCAATAGTGACCCAGCTACACCCTTGGATTGGCTATTTGTAGTAGACTTCCCACCACCACTGCTATTACTAGGGGCACTAGAATATGCAGTTGGGGCTGTGGTGGTGGGAGGTTTGGTGTTTTTCTTTGGACAAGTGACATTACTTGTCCGATGGCCTTTTACTTTACATAAAAAACACCAAGGCTTTCTCTGATTGTGAGAAGAGGATTTGGACCCACCACCCCCAGAGGATTTATTTGGGCCTGAGGAAGACTCAGAATGTTTTTGTTATCTTTGTCCCCACCCTTGTCAGAAGATTTACCATCCTTCTTCTTGCCATCCTTGCCACCCCTGTATGACCTTTTCTGTTCACTCTTGTTCTGACCCATTTGTCTGCCTTCTTTCCCAATTCTTAGGGAGAGGTCAGATCTGAGTATACCAAGTACTGGTGGAACAAATCAGACACACAATTGTTCAAACTATGCTCTCTCAGGATTAAATTATACATGCTTTCATAGTCAGTCACCTTACTGCCATGTAACCAACCCTCCAAGGCCTTCACTGAACAGTCTACAAAGTCTGTCCAGTCTTGAGAAGACTCTTTTCTGGTGTCTCTGAACTTAATCCTGTATTGTTCAGTGGTTATGCCAAATCCAACTAAGAGTGCATCTTTCAAAACTTTGTACTTATTGGCATCACTTTCTCTAACAGTAAGGAGTCTATCCCTACCCTTTCCAGTGAATGATAACCACAAGATAGCAGCCCACTGCCTTTGAGGGACCAACTGTACCATACTGGCCCTCTCAAGTGCAGCAAACCACTTGTTAATGTCACCCCCCCCTTGTAAGGGGGGACAATCTTATGCAGGTTCCTAGAATCTTGTTCTCTTACATGATTACTATCAAGGACACTGCTGCTGCCACCATGCGGAACTAACCCCAACCTCTGCCTTTCCCTCTCTTCATCTAGGGATTCCCTGTCGATGGCTAACTGCTTCTGTCTCAGCTTCAGTCTGGCCTCTTCCAACCTCAGCTTTCTGAGTTCCCTGTCTAGGGTGTCATTCCCAGGGTGGGAGGCTTGGGAATTCTGAGACACAGAGGAAATGTGGGAATTGGCAGAAGTGGACCTGTCTCTGACTGGCTGGACTCTAGTTACCTGGCCTTTTGGAGCCTAATGATGTGTGACCTCCTCCCACTACCAGCTTCACTAGATGGACTGTTAGCTGACAGGTATTTGAATGAACCCTCCCTAGAGTCCTTGGGGCCCTCCCTTGATTCTTGCTGGATACCCCTCTCCTCTACCTCCTGATCCTGCGATGGGCCAGACTAGTTCTGGACACTTGCTAGGAGAAGGCTAAGGAGAAGTTCTTTGCTAGGGTTCTTACCAATGCTTAAACCTCTTTCTATGCAGAGACCCATCAAACTTTTAAAATGTAAACTGCCATAGGTTGCCTAGACAACTGTTGGAGTAAGCTCTACTGCAGACATAGTTGTTAAGAAAGAGTTTAAGATAGAGAGAAAAAAGTGTTAGAAACTTTTAAAGAAAAGAGAAAAACTTTTCAAACTTTTGAAAACTTTTTAGAAACTTTTTATAAAGAGAGTTAAAATGTTTAGGTCAACTGTGTATATTTTTAAGTATTTTGGAATATGTTTTTGTAGGAAGGTAGCCTCTTTCTAGCCTTTTTACCCCCACGTTTGGCCTGTTTGTGAGTATATGTCAGGGTGTTTTTACTTTCTCATTGGGACCCTGCTAGCCAGGGCCCAAGTGCTCATACTGGAAACCCTATGTTGTCAGTGTGTTTGATATGTGTCACTGGGATCCTGCTACCCAGGACCCCAGTGCTCATAAGTTTGTGGCCTATATGTGTTCCCTTTGTGGTGCCTACCTGTATCACTGAGGCTCGGCTAACCAGAACTTCAGTGTTTATGCTCTCTGTGCTTTTAAAACTGTCACTGCAGGCTAGTGACCATTTTCACCAATTCTGATTGGCACACTGGAACACCCTTATAATTCCATAGTATATGGTACCTAGGTACCCAGGGTATTGGGGTTCCAGGAGAGCACTAGCAAAGGTGCCCCCACATAGTTCCGGGCCATTTCCCTGGACTTTGTGAGTGCGGGGACACCATTACCCGGGTGCACTACATATAGGTCAATGCCTATATGTGGCTTCACAATGGTACCTCTGAATATGGCCATGTAACATGCATAAGATTGTGGAATTGTCCCCCATGCCAAATCTGGTATTGGGGTCCCAATCCCATGTATCCCCGGGGCTCAAACATGGACCCTGGGTACTACCAAACCAGCTCTCTGGGGCTTTCTCTGCAGATACCACTGCTGCCAACCCACAGACAGGGTTCTGCCCTCCTTGGGTCTGGGCAGCCCAGTCCCAGGAAGGCAGCACAAAGAATTTCCTCTGAGAGAGGGTGTTTCACCTTCTCTCTTTGGAAATAGGTGTTAAGGGCTGGGGAGGAGTAGCCTCCCCCAGCCTCTGGAAATGCTTTGAAGGGCACAATGGTGCCCTCCTTGCATAAGCCTGCCTACACCAGTTCAGGGAATCCCCATTCCCTGCTCTGGCGTGAAACTGGACAAAGGGGAGTGACCACTCCTCTGTCCATCACCACCCCATGGGTGGTGCCCAGAGCTCCTCCAGTGTGTCCCAGACCTCTGCCATCTTGAATACAGAGGTGTGAGGACACTCTGGAGGCCTCTGAGTGGCCAGTGCCAGCAGGTGACGTCAGTGTCCCCTCCTGATAGGTGCATACCTGACCAGGTGGCCAATCCTCCTCTGAGGGCTATTTAGGGTCTCTCCAGTGGGCTTTTCCTCAGATAATGACTTGTAAGAATTCACCAGAGTTCCTCTGCACCTCTCTCTTCGACTTCTGCCAAGGATCGACCACTGACTGCTCCAGGATGCCTGCAAAACTGTAACAAAGAATGCTAAGAAGACTACCAGCGACATTGAAGCACCTAATCCTGCTGGCTTTCTCGACTGTTTCCTGGTGGTCCATGCTCTGAGGGCTGTCTGCCTTCACCCTGCACTGGAAACCACAAAGAAATCTCCCGTGGGTTGACGGAATCTTCTCCCTGCTCCAGCAGGCACCAAACTTCAGCATCACTGGTACTCTGGGACCCCTCTCATCCTGACGAGCGTGGCCCGTGGAACATAGGTGGTGGACCCAGTGACCTAGACTGTCCAGTGGTCCAACTGTCCAAATTTGGAGGAGGTAAGTCCTTGCCTCCCCTCTCCAGACAGTAATCCTGTGCACCGGGTGAACTGCAGCTGCTAGGGCTTCTGTGCATTTTTGCAAGAAATTCTTTGTGCACAGCCTAGCCCAGGTCCCCAGCGCTCTGTCCTACATTGCTCAACTCGCTGAGTTAACCTCCAGATTCGTGGGACCCTCTTTTGTAGTGTTGAGATGATTGCTGTGCTGAGTCTTCTTGAACCCATGTTCAAGGACTTCTGCGGGTGCTGCCTTCTTGTGCATGGGCTCCCTGTATTGCTGAAGACCTGCTCTGTCTCCTCTCCCAAGTGGCAACATCCTGGTCCTTCCTGGGCCCAGGCAGCACCCTTTTTCTTTAACCACAACCTTTGCATCTAGCAAGGCTTGTTTGCAGTCTTTTGCCAAAGAAACGACTCTCTGTCCTCCAGCGCTCCATGGGACATCTTCTGCACAAAGCAGAAGTTCCTAGCACCTTTCGTTGTTGCAGAATCTTCAGCTTCTTCCATCCGGAGGCAGCCATTTTGTACCTTCATCCGGGGTTTAGTGGGCTCCTGCCCCCCTGGACACTTTCACGACTCTTGGACTTTGTCACCTTCCTTTGCAGGTCCTCAGGTCCAGGAATCCATCTTCAGTGCTTTGCAGTCTGTTGTGGTCTTCGCAAAATCCTCTATCATGACTTTAGTGTGGTTCTGGGAAAGTAGTAGCACTTTACTCCTACTTTTCAGGGTCTTGGGGTGGGGTATTTTGGACACTCTTGGGCCCATATTATACTTTCTGATGCAAATCTGCGCTGATGCAGTTTTGTGTCAAAACATTTTAACGCTGGCTAACACCATTTCTTTGCGCCTCTCGGGCATCGAATTTATACTTTGCCGCTCGGCGGCGCAAACCACTGCTTTGAGTAATTTTTTTTTACTCAAACCAACGCGCCATGTCGTAAAGAGAACGTGCCGAAAATTACTTTCATCCAGTTTATGATGTCGCAAACCGGATACGCAATGTGCAAAGGAGAGCCAAAATGGATCCCAGAAGCTTTGAGAGACCCCAGGAAGATGACAACTGACCAGGAACCAGCCAGGAGGACCCACACAAGACCCAGGAGAAGGAGAAGAAGAAAAGGAAGTCTCAGTTCAGTGCGGAGGAGCAGGAAATACTGGTGAAAGAGGTGACGTAACACAAGCACCAACTTTTTGTCACCTCTAAATTGCCAATTAGTAGGAGCGAGGCAACTTGGCAACAAATTGTTGACAAGATAAAGTTTTGCAGAAGTACGGAGAACAGTCATCGAGTGCAAGAAATGCTGGCATGACTGCATGCACAGGACCAAGGAAAAGATGGCAAGGAACAAGAAGGCAGCACTGCAGACTGGAGGTGGGAGTCCAGCACCGCGGGAGGCCCTGGACCACATGGAGGAGATGGTGGCAGCCGTCATCCCTGAGGAGATCGTCACAGGGATTCAAGGACAGGACAGCGCAGACTACCAGGAGACAACACAAATGCAGGGTAAGTCGCATGGGGAACTAAAATGCCTAAATGTTAACTGTAAGCGGGGGGGGACATACCTACTACACAATGCATGTATGTCATTATAATCAGGGAGTGGAAAGGGCAAAGGGGCATGGCACGGGGCATGGGTTGTGCAGGGCAAACCTGGATAACAGTACAACACTACACCAACAACCTTTGCATTTGGGTATGCTGCCTTGCCAAGGATGTTGGAAAGGCAAAGCCAGTCCAGGAGGGTAGGGTACAACGTACAACTGGCCTGATGTCACACAACAGCTGGTATTCTTGCTACATGAAATAGGGCTCAATTAACAGTCTCAGGCCATATCCACAAGTGGAATTTAACATTGACAACAGTTGCCACTACCACCTCTGCTGTGTGTGCAGGTCAAGTAGCTAATGGCAGTTACGTGCCCATGGATCAAACACACTCAAATTAGAGGGTTCACGATGACGACATTATCAATCCCCTGTAATCAATAAAAATGTGCTAATCCGGTCAAATGCTAATGTCCATAGTCGCTACAAACATCAGCCATTGTCATAAACATTATGAGGTACACAGCAGTAATGTCATACCCATGCTGCACATGTCAGGGTCCACTCTGTGCCTGGGTCACAATAGCTGCAATAACACCATGCAACATCCCAACTGTCATACTGCTCAGACAACAGCATTTGCGGGGAGGACATATGTTTCAGGCTAGTGAAACACACCCGCACAGTCAGAAGAGGAAATGGAACACTGCTAGGAGCATCAGTGCAATCCTATGTAGCACACATTCCCCAACATCAACATTACACACTACCAATGCTGACATCTGGATTGTGCCATGCTAATGCTATACATAGTATATGCTAGGTCTCAGCAACATATAACTGGATGTGAAATATCATAGACTGGGGCAGTTCCAGAATGTCAAGTGTGGTGCAAGTGCCATCACAACACCCACAGCCAGTGCAAGGCCACATGAGAATGGAAGTAGACGGAGGGGTGAGTTGTACAATAAGGTGGCAGCATACATTTTAGGCAGAGCCTACACCTAGAGGTTGTGACGCAGACAATTCCCCAAACTGCCCACACTACATGTAACATGCAGGTGGGGTATAGGCCTGGGAGAATGCTAATCTTAATGACAGGAACAATGAAGATGAACAAAGATCACAATGTGCAACTAATGGGAAGTCAGGTACATCACGGTACACAGACACACTAATTGTACAATATCTCATTGCAGAGGACGATGGCTCTCCTGGGGATATGCCTGTCCTGGACGTCCCTGATGACATGGATGATGAGCTGAAAAGCATCAGCCAGCAGACCCTCCAAGATGTCCTTGGAACCCTCCAGACCCCACCTTCAGTCACAAGGAGGAGCACAGAAGTAGTAGCCATCACGGGAGAACCACCCAGCACCCCAATTGTACGACCTGCCAGCTCCAACCCAGCTGAGGACTCTGATGACACTGGAACCAGCTTTGAGAGGACTGTAGTTGGAGTACAGCAGGAGCTGGCCAAGGAGGTGCGGGTAGGGATGCAAAATATGGAAGCCAGCCTAGAGGGGGTGCATTTGTGCATGATGTCATCTGCAGAACAGGCAGCAGCCATGCATGGGCGAACATCTATCTTGCAAGAATTTCAACAAAGTGTGCAGGAAATCAGCAGTAAGGGAGTTGACACAACACATTCAACACCAAACCTTGCGTGCACAAATGCAATATTGACCCCCTGAGGGCCGACCTGGCTGCCTACCACAGTGATTTAGCTGCTATACTTAAGAACTAGCAGCTCCTCCTTACTGCAGTACTGCCCTTAATAGCCCCACGGTTGGCAGCTAATGGGATTTCTGACTCCACGTCTTCAAACACTGAAGTGTGTGATGCCCCTTCAAACCCACCACCACCATGGGCAGAGGAGACGACATACACATCAGAAGATGAAGATGTGGAACAGATCACCTTTACCCGTAAGAGTACCCGGTAGCACTAGTCCCTGCCACATGGGCACTTATAACCAAGGTCCTGTGCTTTGTAACATGCCAGTCTTACAACAGCTGCTCACAAGCACTGTTCTCCAGCCCACTGTTTACCTTGACACTATGGCCCTCATCATAAACACGGTGGTCCAAACCGCGCCACCGGCCATGGCGGTAAAAACCACCAACAGATGAGCAGTACGGACCGCCAAATAAAGAACCAACTGAAACACAGGCATCCTGAAAACCACCTACCACCAGCAGATGAGTGCGGATGACGACGGCAGAGTCCGCCCACAGGCCGACGGAAAGGCCCAACCCACCCATCAAATAATGAACCACTAGTGCGCCGTCAGTTCTGGGGCGGGAACCACTGCCACGCAAAGGCAGGCGGAAACTAACCTAATATAAGGAAACACTCTCCAGAGGCCCACACAACGCGCCGAAGCAGTCATGGATAGAGAGCTGCAGATCATGCCAGACCTGCTCCTTGCCATATACCTCTACAACCGAGACCGCAGACGAAGATGACAACGGTATGTACCGCAACCTACTAAACAAGGGAAGAAAGGGCACAGTTACATACCCACCCACTCCACCCACCCTGCAATGCTCCCACAACCCTTCACAGCAGCACAACCCATACACCCCACAGCAAGAGGTACTTACTCGACACAAGGCAAATCCAACCTGACCATAGTACATACAAATGCCCCACACCCACAAACAATGAAAGGAACAAGAGTGTGCTGCCAAAACACAGGGCACCCATAAATATTTATTTCAGAGCTAACTATTCACAACAAGGCCAATGGGCAGTCCATAGTGCCAGATGTGTTTGGCCTACAATGTCCCCAACCTGACTCCCAAACGTGCACAGTACTTCACCTAATGGGGCAACAATGGGGCATTAAGGCACCTCAGGGAACAGGTGCAGGGGGTGGTGGGGATTTGTGACGGGGTGGGGCTTGGACTTGCGCTCGGAAGGTGGAGGGGGTTTGGGTTTGGCTTTGGAAGGTGGGGGTGTGTGCTTCGACTGGGTGGAGCCAGATGGAATTGGCTCAGCACGGGGCTTCTTCCTCTCTGGGGAAGGGGCACGGGAATGTGGAGGGAGGACAGTGGCGGGCTGTGAAGTGGAAGGAGTGGAAAGGGCAAGGAGGTGCGCACGCTTAGGGACAAGACAGGGTGGGCCAGTAGGTTGGAAGAGGTCAGCACGGGAGAGGAAAAGTTTCTTGGGTTCAATTGGGTTGGGCCTGGAGTAGGGCATGGGAGTAGAGGCAGAGGGTGTGGACGTCGGTAGTGTAGTGGTGCATGTCATGGGTGCAGGTGACTGGACAGTATGCTGAGGTGTGGTGGATGTGTGATGGGTGGGTGTCTTGGTGCGTTTGTGTGTTTTTGGAGGAGGGGGTGGACACAGTGGGAGAAGACAGGCTGCCAGTGTGGATGTATGTTGTGTGTGTGTCTGCAAGTCTGGTGAGTGTGCTGCATATGTCAATTACAGTAGTTGTGGTGAGTGCAGGTGTGGTGTCTGGGGTGCATGTATGGATGTCTGCTATTGTGGTGAGTGCAGGAATAGGCCCAGCAACAGTGACTGAAGGTGCAGTGCTTGTGGGTGTGCATATAGAGGGGACAGACAGGGAGGCAGAAGAGGTGGGCACACCAGGGGTAGTGGATGTTGCTGTGTGTGCATGTGTATGTTGGCTGTGTAAATGCTTGTGATAGGAGGTGTGGTGCTTGTGTTTAGAAGTGTGCTTTTTGTGTGTTGAGGTGCTTGACTGGGTGTCAGATTGTGTGCTTTGGACGGGTGAAGGGAGTGGGGTGCTGGAAGGAGTAGAGGAGGTTGGAGGGGGGGCGAATGACCAGGGAAACTTGCCTGCCATCCAAGAGAAGGCCAGAGCCTTAAAAGATCTCTGTAGGCCATACACGGCACCGTGAATGCCATACAGATAGGCATTTGTCTTCTGCAAATTTGATGCTAGCTCCTGGATGGCATTGACGATGGTTGTCTTCCCTACAGAGATCGTTCTCAGCAGGTCAATAGCTTCCTCTGTGAGGGCAACAGGGCTGACTAAAGGGAGGAGGTGCCTGGGGTGAAGGAAAGGCCCACCCTTCTGGGTGAGCGGGCACGGGCAACTCAGTGGGGGAGCAAAAGGGAGGGCAGTGATGGCATGGGGTGGCAGAAGATGTTACTGTAGGGGTGTGCCCACTAGGGTCTGTCACTGCCAGGGAGCCCCCATCGGAGGAGGTATCAGAGTCACTACCTCCAGTGGTAGTTGCCTCCCCGTGGTACTCCCCTCGTCCTCCAACCCACTGGTCGGATGACTCTGCCTCAGAGGATCCGTGGCCCGCTGCATCCCCACTAGCTGGTGCCTCAGCTCCCTCACCAGATGATGCTGATGTACACAAACAACACAAGAGAACAGGGATGGAGAGACAAAACAGGAGAGACACTTGTAAATATCTGAAAGGAGTGAACATAGTGGCCAGACATACACCCACCCAGAAGACCCCCCCTAATAGGCAGCCCCTTCCACTATGCCCATGCCACTGACTAGTGACCAGAACCCTGCTCTGCACCGATGCCCTGAACCACCTAAGGACTCAACGTGTAGGAGACCTGACCAAAACACCCCTAGACCCTACTGGGGCCATCATGTAGATGGACTTCAGTCAGAGTCCCTGCAACTAAGCAGCATAAACCATAATGCACGCACAGACATCCATCAAGGGTTAAGATTGTGACATGAGTACTCACCCCCTTGTGACTGCTGTGCAGCGTTCAAGCGCTCTTCCAGGTCTGGGTATGCCACTGCCAGGATGCATAGCATGAGGTGGGTCAGTGCCCGACGGGTATCCCTTCCACATTGGGAGGAATTCCCCAGCTGGGCCTCACAGATTTTTCGTGCCCAGCGCCGCAGGTCCTCCCATCTCTTCTTACATTGGGTGCTCCGCCGGTTGTAGACCCCCAGGGTCCACACCTCCTAGGCAATGGCATGCCAAAGTGCCCTCTTCTGCTGGGCACTGACCTAAAAGGGAGACACAGAAATGTAACACAGAGATCAGGCACTTTGAAAATATGTACAGCTGGCTATACGCCCACTATGGGATGGAGAGTACTGACAGACTTACAGGACATACGCATTCAGCATGGCATGAACCTTGGTCCATGCAGGCTCAGAGGTACACACATATGTATTTACAACACCATCCATTACACCCAAACAGTGCCCCCAAACCCCTGACTCACCTCTACCTCTGGCTGTCCGTAGAGCTTGGCGTACAGGGGCAGGACCCCATCCACTAGCCTCTCCAATTCCTCCTGGGTCAAGGCCGGGGGCCTTTCCCCTGCAACACGAGCCACTTCCATGACCAGAGGTAGGACACAGCAGTACAGTCAGTGGAGTACCTGCTCACAGAAGATCAGGGAGTCAAGTGAAGTTAGGGTGACGTATTTGCATAGGTACCGCGGCAGTGTGCACCGTCACCACCGGCGGCGATCATGATACGCCAGGATTCCCCATTGGCATTCATTTTAACCAATGACGGTGCGGACGGCGGTAAACACCCCCTTACGCCTTTACGTCAACCACTAGCGGTATGAGGTCACTTCCACAACAACAGTTCTGGATTACAGGGGGCAGACATTTTGGCCTTAACTACGCATTAATAAAAATGATATTTGCACAATGCAGGCCCTATTGTTCACCTAACATACCTATGCATGTGACCATTAACAATACCACACATCAAACCCTGTTCACTCATTAAGGTCTAGATGAAATTCTGTCAAGAACATTTGACTTTTGAGTCCCTACAATCAAGTAAGCAGTGGACAATGAATGACAATGTATGCCTATGTATGTGTGTTCCTCACACGTGTTTCAAATCCCTCCCAGGTACCGACCCTTGTGGCAAGGAAGGGCTCCATCGGTGTACAGACCACTTGTTGATTTGCGGACCATGGTGGAGCGTCACATCATAATCAGTTACAGACTCACCCGTACAACTATTCTCGAACTTTGTGCATTACTGGATCCTGCACTAACTCCAGCAAATCGTAATCAGCATGCCATCCTTACTGAAGTGCATGTGCTCTCTGCACTCCATTTCCTGGCCACGGGTTCATTTCAAGTGACAGTGGGCATGGGTGCACGATTTCCAGAGCCAATGTTCAGCATTATACTGACAAGATTTCTAAATGCATTTGTATGACACCTGCAGTCCTATGTGAGGATTCCCCAAAGTACTGACCTCCCTGCCATCAAATCTGACTTCTATGCGTTTGCCAACATACCCCATGTGATCGGTGCCATCTATGGCATCCACCTACCTATAATACCACAAAGAGTCAGTGAACAGGTGTACAGAAACAGAAAGAACTTTCACTCCATGAACATCCAATTGATATGTACTGCAGACCTCAACATCTCACATGTGAAAGCCATGTTCCCCGATTCAGTCCATGATTCCTTTGTGCTGAGGAACAGTAGTGTGCCACACAAGATGGAACAACTACAAGAGGACAGAGGGTGGATCATAGGTAGGTGTGTCTGTCAGTAACTGCCACCTAGCAGACAGCCAGGCTGTCTGACTCAGAGGCTTGACACTGACTGCTCTGTTTTGCACATTTTTCTAGGTAATTCTGGCTATCCCAACTTGCGTTGGCTCCTGACACCAGTGACTAATCCTGGGACAGATGCAGAGAGGATTTACAATGAGGTCCATGGACGTACTAGGAGGGTGATAGAGCGCACAATAGGTTTCCTGAAGGCTAGATATTGTTGTCTACATATCTCTGGTGGTTCCCTGGCCTATGGGCCTGAAAAGGTGTGTAGAGTAGTGGTGGCCTGCTGCATGCTGCACAACGTGGCAGTGAGAAATACTATCCCCCTCTTGGATGTGGATGGTACTGTAAATCCTGACCAGCTTTCTCAGACAGGGGAGGAGAGTGATGGTGATGGTGAGGAAGGGGAAGATGTACATTTCAGGACCCAACTGACACAACTCTACTTCCTGTAACTATGATGGACTAAGGGCTGACATTGGTGTTTGTGACACATACTGTCAGTGTGCTTTATCATCTGGGGGGGTTGGAATCTAATATTTGAAACTGGGTCCAGGTCTGCATGGTACCAAATACAAACTAGTTCTTTTTTTCACACCATTTAGGCACACAGGTGTACTTTCATGCTAAGCATTACCAATAAAGTAGTTATCAGCCAGTTGCATCCATACTTCACTTTGTTCACACAGTATGACAGGGGACAGTGTTACAGGTTTGGTATGTGTTTTATTTGTGGCAGAAATTGAATAGTGCAATTTACAGTGACTGCAGTTGGTCATGGGTGGTTGTCCTCAATTCCAACATGGTGGCAGCCTTGTTGTTAGTATTGATGGGTCGATCAATGCTTACATGAGTTCCTGTTGATTGTTAGCACTGTTTGGTGGTTGATTGTGTGGGATGGTTGGTGGGCAGGTTGTTGCAGAGTTACTTCTTGGAGGGGGCCTTGTTTTTGGCTGGCGTTCCAGTCCCATATCTTGGTCTGAGGGTCCATTTGGGAGCCTGCTATTGACCTAGAGGGGATAACATGGTTGTACCTTGTGTTTCCTCTGAGGTAGTTTGTGGAATGTTGCTGCTATTGCTGTCATTGTCTGGTTTGTCTCCTGTGCTGTAGTGGAGGCCTCCTGTCCTGTGTGGGTCTCAGACTGGGTTTGTACCAGCTGCAGCAGTGCTCCTGCTATGCTGGCCATTGTGGCGTTGTGCTGTTTCCACTGCTCCATGGCCTCTTGGTGGTGTTCCTGCTGCATCCTCTGACTATGCTCCAGGGTGGATACTATCTGTTCCAATCTGTCATGGGTATGTTTGTAGGCCCCCAGGACCTCAGAGATCATGTCCAGGGCTGCAGCATCCATCCTGTGGCCTCCCCCCTGGCCCACTGAGGCCCTCCCACTGGGCCTAGCCCCCTGTGCCAGTGTCCCCTGCACAGGTCTGGCGGTACCATTTGTACTGGGGCCATCGTCTTCCTGCCTGTTGGTAGGAGGGGGACTGTGGCCTCTGTACCTGTGTTCCACCAGTCTGTGGCCTAGATAAACAGGTGTGGGGATGGTTGCCCTGGGCTGATGTTGTTGGCTGGGTGGTAGGGGTGCCAGTGGTATCCTGGGTGGGGCTGCTGGATGGTGACAATCCAGGACTGTGTGAGGGGCCAGCCTGCTCATCAGTGTCCAGGGATCCATCCCCAGTGTCCTGTGAGATGCCTCTGTCTCCCTGGGGGGCACTGCCACTCCTTCTCCTGTCTGTCAGGGTAGCATGGGTGATGGTGCCTGTTGGGGGAAAGGGACATGTTTGTTGCTAATGCAGGATCGGATGGGGTGCACAGTGCTGGGCTGTTTTGGGCAGGTGTAACTTGTTGGGGGCCATGCAGGGTGCCTTTATGAGGTTTGCACTGCATTTTGTTTTGGATGTGGAGAAGCAATGTGGGTGGTGTCATGCCATTGTGAATCCTTGCAGGGGTAGGTGGCTGTGCACAGGGGGAGGGATGTGGGCCTGTTAGTGGGTTTGTGGGCATGCGGGGGAGTAGATTCAGTGGCTGTGGGCTGGGTGGAGTAGTGGTCCTGGTGGGTGTTTGTGGGGTGGGGTGTGGTGGTGCATGCATTCTAGGTGTGATGTATATGGGGTAAATGTAGATGACTTACCTGAGTCCATTCCTCCAGTGAGTCCAGTGAGTCCCTCAGGGTGCAGGATGGCCAGTACCTTTTCCTGCCAGTCAGTGTATTTGGGTGGTGTTGGTGGTGGTCCTCCCCCAGTCTTCTGGACTGCAATGTGGTGCCTTGATGCCATGGCCTTGACATTCCCCTGCAGGTCGTTCCATCTCTTGCGGATGTCGTCCCTGGTGCGTGGATGGTGTCCCACTGCATTGACCGTGTTGACAATGGTCTGCCATAGCTCCATCTTCCTGCCGATGGCTATGTGCTGCACCTGAGCCCCGAATAGTTGTTGCTCCAACTTCAGTATCTAATCCACCATGGTCCTTAGTTCCCTTTCTGTGAAGCGTGGATGTTTGGGGGGGTGGCCTGGTGAGTGTGGTGAATGGTGTCGGGGTTGGAATTGCGGTGAGGGTGCTCTCTGTGGGTCGGTGTGAGTCTCGTGTATAGTGGCATTCGGTGTCTACTTCTGCTGCTATCTGTCTTATTTGGCCTGGTTTTTTTGCAAAGGATTGTGGGTTGTGTATGTGAGAGTTTTATGATGTTGTGGATGTGTGTCAGGTGTGTGGGTTTCTAGCTTATCCAACGTGTATACTTCTTGCTGTTGGGTCCACTTGCCGCCCGTGGCAGTCTGCACCGCCAATGGTCGTTCGACTTCCACTGACCGCCAAGGTGATTTGTGCATCATTATTTGGAGGGCAGGATGTGGGTGTGCTCGGCGGTGGCGGGGTGGAAGGTCCAGCATTTCCGCTGACAGGGTCCTGGCGGTGACTGGTGGACTGGTGATTTTTGGTGGGTTCGGGATTTTGGTTCATTATATGGAGGGTTTCTATTCATCTCCAGCGACGGTCTTCTGTTCACCACCGCCACGGCGGTCGGCAGTGTTTACCGTCATGTTCATAATGACCACTTATGCTCTGTGATTGTTTCTCACTACCTCATTGGCAATTCATGCCTCTCTGCACTGTATGACACTTCACCCCAGCATGTCCAATGACATGTCCTTTTGCACTTGTGTAGTATCACAATAGAATGTGTCACACTAATGGACTCAAAATCCTGGTCTATGTAAACATAGCACTACAACACTTTAAAATAAATAGCACTTACCCAACCTCTTTGTCTCTGTGTATTGTGACACATCAACCGTAAGGGAGAATAGTGATGTTTGCCTCATGTCAATGCTCATAGAATGTCAATACAACTGCCTTGAAACAATGTGGGATGATAACTATGCACTGGGATCTGGATTGTACCATCATCGGCCCTTCATCAATGTTAAATCTGAAGTAAATAGAAAAATGTAAATATAATGCTGTGTTCGACAGAATAAGTCTGCTTCAAGGGAAGTCTAAGCAGAAAATCATTGTCTTCAAATTTTTCTTCCAGACAATCTTTAGGTATGTGACATTTGACTCAAAAATGTCATCACATAGACCATACAGCAGGAGTGGATGCGTATGAGGGAACGTACAAATAAGTAACCTGGCAATACAATGTAAGAAATGATAGGTGTGAGTTATGTATACTATACTACATGAGGTTATACCATCACTCACCTTATTAGGGTTCACATGAACATCAGGCTGCAGACAGACGTACCACAGTGTCCTCAATACCAAATCTGGTCTCAAAGTATGACAGATTGAAAACAGACATCCAAACTTAACAACACATTGGGAACCATAGTAACCTTGAGTGGTGGGTGCAATGGATGGCTTTTCTAGAGAAGCAGCTTTGGTGTAGCTGCCAATGTGACAGCTCCATTGGGATTTGGATGCAGGATGGAACACAAATGCAAATACTAAATTGACGCTTTTCATCCATGCCAAGTCCCTGATCCCCAAGCATATGACACATACTGTAAAGGAGTACCTACGTATTTATTTAACTTTAAAAATAGGATGCTAAAACTAGGGGAAACACATTAACTAGCCTAACCTATCCTAACTACACATTACCCACAACTGGCCCTAAATACCCTAAGCTAAACTTACATATCACATTTAACTAAACACTCTAACACTCTAAACATCAACCTCCCACCCCCCTTATATGACGGGACACATGGCAGACAACATATACTAACCTAAACACATACTATCTTATCCTAAACAATTATATATATTTTTGGATTTTTTTTATATGCATTTGTTTGTTTTTAATGCACAAAAACCCCAACATCATCACCCACCCACCCACAAAAAAACACATGTACAAATATCATACCCTCCACCCCCAACCCACTAATACTAACTAAACTAACAGCCTATCCTAACCTAAAACTAATCCCCCTGAACCCACTAAATATAAGAACCAGGAAAGAGTAGGGAGGGGAGGGAATCATGGCTGAGGGTCTCCAAGTCACAAGTTTGCCCTCCGCAGGGTCTCCTTTGTCCCACGCACCCTTCTGTTGATCTGGGACACCTTCTGTTGCAGCCTGTCCAGTCTGCGCAACATCCTTTGTATGTCACGTTGCATTGAACGAAATTCCACATTGTCAATGACTGCAGCAGGGGTGGTCTGAGTGCCAGTTGTGGAGGGTTGTGCAGTTGACGGTGCCATGCTTGGAAGGGGAGGTGCAGGGGCTGCTGTCAGTGGTCCAGGAGTGGAAGATGTTGATGGACCGGCAGTGGTGTCTGTCATCTTTACTGCCACTTGGGTCGTAGTGGTGGTGCTGGTGGTGGCGGCTGTTGTGGACACAGATGGCCCCCCTTCGGCAAATGCCTTCCACACCCCTGTGGCTCTCTCATGGCGATAATGCTGTGCCATGTGGCGGAACCCAGACTCAACATCCAGAATGTGGTGGTAACGCATCACCCTCCTCTGGAATTTGCAGATCTGGTTGGCATCCATATTGGCTGCTTTTAAAAAAGAGAAATCCAAACATTAGTTACATCATTGTGTGATACAGCTACTGATGATAATCGAAAAATACATCTAATGTAACCGAAACAGGCCAAATCACAGTACAGATCACAGATTGTCGCTGAGGAAGTACATGCCAACGCAGCCTACACATGTCCTATGTAACAGCACGGCAATGCTCAAAAAGATGTGTACATACTTAAATGCTCCAAGTATCATTGTTCTGCCAGTAGTCACATAACAAATGCTGCAAGTCCTCCACATGACAGGCCAACTAATGACTATCTTCTGGATGACAATCAAGGGCCACAAGATCTGTGATTTGTAAATGGAATTGCCAAGATGATATGCAGTTGCTAATCAAGAGTGGGTGTCCTAGGCTGGAACAAATAAATTACAGAATTACATGTCTGTGTACTACACTTGGATCCTCACACGTAGGTACACATATTCCATAACCCTAAGCCTGTGCCTCCGGGGGGTGGACAAGAAACACATACTTTCAAACATCAAGGACAGCCAGGAAGCTTTGGACAGCTGTCCATGGGTTTAGTCAGTCCACCACAGGTAAGGAGGGTGTCCAACTAGGATAGACACAAACATTGAACAATCCCATCCACATTTATGTTCCTAATTGCGGACAATTGTCAACATCATTTGATACCACCAATACCTGTCCTACAACAAGCACACAGATGCTAGCACCCATCTGGGCATGAGCTACATGCACACCTATGACATTGTACTCAAGTGCCACATAAACGTAGCACAACGTGTGGAGCTAGATGCTGTTAGGAAGTCAAACATACAGTCTAACATGTTCATTAGTGAACAGGGAGGCTCAGGTCTGTGGGTAATACTTTGGCATCCCTACTCTGTGTGATTGAGGGTATGACTTGCTGGCTAAATCATGCAAATGGCCCTCTCCAAATTTTTCATTACAAGAAATGTAACAACAAATGTCACCCTATTGACATGGCCATTGTGAGAAAACAGGGCTGATTGCAGAGGCCCCATAACTTTTTGCCCCCATTTTCCTCTTTTTGCTGGTGTTTTCCTGACTTTGATGGTGCCCTGGGTACTGCTAACCAGTCCCAGGGCCTGTGCTCTGTGTAAAATGGATATGCAAATTAGGCTAATTATAATTGGCTAAGTTAACCTACCTATAAGTCCCTAGTATATGGTAGGGCATGTAGGTTTAGGGACCACAGCATAGGTGGTGCACACCTAGGTGCACTGCTGAGGTGCCCAGTGTCATTTTAAAAGCAAGCCTGCCTTGCTGGCTGCTTTTAAATTAAAGTTATATGCAAATTCGACTTTGGAATTAAAGGTACTTCCAAAGTCTTAAACTACCTTATTTTTACATATAAGTCACCCCTAAGGTGTGCCCTATGTGCCCCTAGGGCTGGGTGCCATGTAACTATAAGCAGGGACTTTTTAAAAATAGATTTATAAGCCCTGGTGAGGTAAAAACAGCCAAATTCGTTTTTCCCTCATTGAAGTAAATGGCCTTCATAGGATAGAATGGGCAGACTTTATTTTAAATTTTAAAGTCTCCTTAAATGTTACATACCAAGAATTTGGTATCAAATTGATTGTTGTAATAAATCCCACAACTTCCAGTTGTTGGATTTATTATAACTAGTTCAGGTAAAAAGTTTAGACTTTACCTAAAAAGTTGCCAATTTCAGCTCTGCATTGTTTTTGCTGCTGTGCTCTGATTGGCCAGCCTGCAGCAGCTTCTGCCAGGCTGCCTTGATGAGGTGTGAAGTGGCCAGGCTTCACACAAAGGAATGTGCTTGGGGGAGAGAATCTCCCCTCAGCAGATGGTGAGGCAGGAAGGGGGAGGGCTGCCAAACTGGTCTTCAAAGGCAGAGAAGGACATTTGGAGCACCCAGCAACACCCCCACATCCTGCAACCCCAGACAATTAGGTGCCCCCTTGATTAGATTAGGAGAGGGCAGGAGAGGGGTGTGTTTATGATTTTTAGCCACACCAGTGGGTGGGCTCAGCCAGATGTAACCTCCAAAAATCAGATTCATCCATGTTGGATTTTTAGAGACTGTTGCCTTCTGGGATGGATTTTTGCCACACTTCCCAGGAACTGGTCATCACAGGGGGACGACCCTGTCCCTGATTGGAGAACCAGGGCCCCCCTGCTTTTCACCCAGGAGCAAGGATAAAACTGGCAGACCTGCACCCACACCTCAGATCCCCTCCAGAACTCAACAAGAAAGGAACTAAAGAAGAAGAAGGACTGCCCTGCTGGACCCCTGGCCTGCACCTGGACCCTGCACTCAGAAGGACTGCACCAGCTGCACACTTGGGCTTCACCACAAGAAGGACTTTGCCTGGCTTCAACTGGTTCAAGGAGGGACTCCCTGTTTGCTACAGGTGAAAAATTGCTAAACCAGAGTCCCCTGCACCAACTCCTGAAGAAAGCGACCAGCTGACCACTGTCCAGTGGCCAAAAAGGAGTTTGCACCAGGTGCATTCTGGGAGTTGAAGTCCGCACCCCCCAAGGACCATCACAGAACTTCTGGACCCTTGGGGTGAGCTGTGGACCCCAAAAGAACCTTAAAAGAACATCTGGGTGAAGCCCCAGAAGTTTGGAAAAGATTTGAGAATTTTTGGTAAAAAGCTCCAGAGAGGGACCGACCCGCCGCGGAAATTCTAGCCGGCTTGCCTCAACCGCGACCCGGCCTGACTTCGTGGTTCGTCCCGGTAAAGAAAAACATCCAAAAAAGAGACTAAGTCCGAACCTAAAAAGTTGACCGGGACCTCCCAGCCATCGTATCCGAGAAGGGCTCCATGGACGTCGGATCAAGATCCAGGTTTACCCTGGTCGAAGGATTTTCATCTCGAAAAAACGACTAAGTCCGAAGGTAAAAGTCTCCACCGAGGAAACCCACATCGCGTATCCGGACAAGGGCTCCAGGAGGTCGGATTCAACTGGCAGGTTCGTCCCGGTGAAGAAAAACTTCAAAATAAAGACTAAGTCAGAAGGTAACTTTTTAACCGAGGCCTCCCGCGACCTGTAGCCGAGCAGGGCTCCATCGCGGTCGGCCTGAAAGTTTGACTTTGCCCCGGTCGAGGTGCAACCAGATGACCCGATTGGCGCTTTTTGTTTCTAAGCGCTAGAAAAGTAATAATTCTTTAAAAATTCATATCTCCGGTTCCCCTGAACCGATTTTAATCGTTTTTGTGTCATTTTAAAGATAAAAATATAAACTATTCTTATAAATTGGTTTTGGATTTTTAAACTGTTTTCTGTGTTTTATTTAATTACTGTTTTTTGATATTTGAATGCTTTACACTTTGTCTCCTAAATTAAGCCTTGACGCTCGATGCCAAGCTACCAAGGGTTGAGCTGGGATTAATTTACTGAGACCTAACTGTACCTATGTGGAGGTTAGTGGCTTGTTGCTAGGTGTAGGTACCCACCTGCCCTACCAATAACCCATTTTCCAACATAATTGGAAGCAGCGACGGGATCCTGTACTTGTGTTCAATATCACATTACAGTTTTGGGTAAAACAAATTAAAAATCCTTTAAATTGTCCTAGTGCAAAAATTGTTTTTAATTTTTAATTGGGATTAATTTCAATTATTGAATTTTTGTAATTTTTCTAAATTCTTGTTTCCAATTTTTGCAAAAAGTTTTTGTTGACACAAAACTAGGGAACCATGGAGCTTGATCTGGCTAGCCTACCCACACTGACAGTAGTCCAGCTTAGGGGGTTGTGTATTGAAAGAGGGTTGCCTGCAACCACTGATCTCAGGAAGCAAATCCTGATCACATCCCTGACAGCATGGGCTGAGGCCCAAGAGGTAGAGTCAGAAGAAGCTCCAGAGGAGGGAGAAAGAAGGGAGGATGCAAGCTCTAACCACTCAGGGGAGGGAAGGCATCTGACCCTAAGTGAGGACGAGGAAGAACGGTCCTCAGTAAATACAGTCACTAGGGGCAGATCCAAAGCTAGTGGTGGGAAGGGGGTCCTTTCAGGAGGAGAGAACCCATCCATCAGAGAAAGAGAGCTGGAGGCCCAGCTAGCATACATAGCTTTGGAAGCAGAGAAGCTGGCCCTAGAAAAGAAAAAGTGGGCATACAAAGAGAAAAGAGATGGAGGCAGCGATAAAGAAGCTGAGGTGTCCATGGGTGGGGGAGTTTGCCCCAGATTACCCAAGGAGGTGGTTCCTGCTTATGTAGAGGGGGATGACATAGATAAGTGGCTGGGGGCCTTAGAGAGGGCACTCCAAATGAGAAGGGTTAGGCCTCAATACTGGGGTTCCCTTTTGTGGGAGTTGGTCCCCAACTCAGGGAGGGATAGGCTTCTGACCTTAAGGGGGGAGGAGGCAGATTCATACCCTAGTATGAAGAGGTGCTTAGCCAAGAAGTTTGTTCTGACCCCAGAGCAATATAGAATGAAGTTCAGGGACACCCAGAAGGTCAGTACCCAGTCTTGGGTTGACTTTGTGGACATTTCACTAAAGGCACTAGAGGGCTGGATTATTGGTAACAAAGTAGATACTTATGAGGGGTTATACAATCTGATCATGAGAGAGCACATCTTGACCAATTGTACCCAAGAAAGGTTACGCCAGCATCTAGTGGACTCTAAGCAGACCAACCCTAGAGAGCTAGGGGAGGTAGCTGATGAGTGGTTGAGAACCAGGGTGGTTGTCAAGTCCCAGGGAGGAGAGTAAATCCCACTCCCCCTCTGACCAGCAGAGACAGTTAGACCCAGGGTTAAAAAAGCTCTTGGACAGTAGGGCTTGCTTTGACTGTCAGCAGACAGGTCACTTCAGAGGAGATGCAGCCTGTCCAAAGAAGGTGGTTAGCACTGGGCTGTCCAGTGTAGCCATAGAGGAGGATTCCTCAGATGATGAAGTCCTCTTAGCATTGAGCTGGGAAACAGGACCAGATGGTAAGCTGGTGATCCCTGAGGGTGGGAGTAGGCACTTCCACCACATTCAAGTGAATGGGATCCCTACCACTGGCCTGAGAGACACCTGTGCCAGTCACACTATAGTGAGTGACCGGTTAGTGACCCCAGACATGTATGTCCCAGGAAAGACAAAGAAAGTCAGGATAGCCACAGGGGAGGTCACCTCCAAACCTGTAGCCATAGTGCCCCTAGAGAGGGAGGGTATCCTTGACTGGATTAGGGTGGTAGTCAGTGCTGACCTTCCCCTAGATTGTATCCTGGGCAATGACCTCCCAGAGGTGAGTCTGGTCACAGATGGGGTGGTCGCCCAGGGCGCCCCCCCAACCCAAAGTCCTGGGGAGTCAGTCCCTACAGTTAGGAGACAGGGGTCCCCAAGAAAAGGAAAGAAGAAAAGGAAGGGTAGGCCACTCTTAAAGAGAGTTCCAGGGAGCCAAGGGCCTTCTGCCCCAGTAAGGGGGGAGCCCAGAGTTGGCACTGGTGAGGCCTCACCTGACCCCAAGGAAGTCCTGAGTAGTCAGGCAGCTGTCCAGATGCAAGGTGTTGCCCCTGCCCTGACAGAAGGGAGAGTGGAAGGAGGGTGTCTGCCACAGGAAGTGGTAGCCCCCCACTCTAGACAGCAAGAGGGGTGCCAGGACCCCAAAATGCCCCCTAAAGCAGCTCAGCCACCTGTCAGTGGAGAGCTTAGGGTGTGGTTCTGGATACTGACAGCTGTCAGTAGCCTCTGCTGGGTGCTAGCCTTCCTGGCAGCACTGTACTTGGCCTGGGAGGCAGACCCCAGGGCCAATAGCAAAGTAGGCCTCCTGACCCTATTGGTCATGGTGGGGTTGCTCAAGTGTTGGGTGACCTCTTTGGGTAAGCTAGGTGTTGCCCTAGCAAAGTTTGGAGTAGGGGAGGTGGGCACCTCACTACCCAAGTTGGCAGAGAGAAAGAGGAAGACCCCCCTAGAGGGAAGTTTCAGTTTGAGTTGGGTCCTTTTACTGTTGGGATGGCTTCACTACCCATAGGGAGTGACCCTGACAGGAGGATATAAGGCAGAGTAGGCCCTGCAAAGGGACAGCCAGTTTTCTTCACTGTCTTCCTCGCCTAACAAGCCAGGAAGACTCTCCCAGGGTTGGGCTGAGTCTCCTGGGCGTGTGGGCTGGGGGGGGTTGTGTGAGAAAACAGGGCTGATTGCAGAGGCCCCATAACTTTTTGCCCCCATTTTCCTCTTTTTGCTGGTGTTTTCCTGACTTTGATGGTGCCCTGGGTACTGCTAACCAGTCCCAGGGCCTGTGCTCTGTGTAAAATGGATATGCAAATTAGGCTAATTATAATTGGCTAAGTTAACCTACCTATAAGTCCCTAGTATATGGTAGGGCATGTAGGTTTAGGGACCACAGCATAGGTGGTGCACACCTAGGTGCACTGCTGAGGTGCCCAGTGTCATTTTAAAAGCAAGCCTGCCTTGCTGGCTGCTTTTAAATTAAAGTTATATGCAAATTCGACTTTGGAATTAAAGGTACTTCCAAAGTCTTAAACTACCTTATTTTTACATATAAGTCACCCCTAAGGTGTGCCCTATGTGCCCCTAGGGCTGGGTGCCATGTAACTATAAGCAGGGACTTTTTAAAAATAGATTTATAAGCCCTGGTGAGGTAAAAACAGCCAAATTCGTTTTTCCCTCATTGAAGTAAATGGCCTTCATAGGCTAGAATGGGCAGACTTTATTTTAAATTTTAAAGTCTCCTTTAATGTTACATACCAAGAATTTGGTATCAAATTGATTGTTGTAATAAATCCCACAACTTCCAGTTGTTGGATTTAATATAACTAGTTCAGGTAAAAAGTTTAGACTTTACCTAAAAAGTTGCCAATTTCAGCTCTGCATTGTTTTTGCTGCTGTGCTCTGATTGGCCAGCCTGCAGCAGCTTCTGCCAGGCTGCCTTGATGAGGTGTGAAGTGGCCAGGCTTCACACAAAGGAATGTGCTTGGGGGAGAGAATCTCCCCTCAGCAGATGGTGAGGCAGGAAGGGGGAGGGCTGCCAAACTGGTCTTCAAAGGCAGAGAAGGACATTTGGAGCACCCAGCAACACCCCCACATCCTGCAACCCCAGACAATTAGGTGCCCCCTTGATTAGATTAGGAGAGGGCAGGAGAGGGGTGTGTTTATGATTTTTAGCCACACCAGTGGGTGGGCTCAGCCAGATGTAACCTCCAAAAATCAGATTCATCCATGTTGGATTTTTAGAGACTGTTGCCTTCTGGGATGGATTTTTGCCACACTTCCCAGGAACTGGTCATCACAGGGGGACGACCCTGTCCCTGATTGGAGAACCAGGGCCCCCCTGCTTTTCACCCAGGAGCAAGGATAAAACTGGCAGACCTGCACCCACACCTCAGATCCCCTCCATAAATCAACAAGAAAGGAACTAAAGAAGAAGAAGGACTGCCCTGCTGGACCCCTGGCCTGCACCTGGACCCTGCACTCAGAAGGACTGCACCAGCTGCACACTTGGGCTTCACCACAAGAAGGACTTTGCCTGGCTTCAACTGGTTCAAGGAGGGACTCCCTGTTTGCTACAGGTGAAAAATTGCTAAACCAGAGTCCCCTGCACCAACTCCTGAAGAAAGCGACCAGCTGACCACTGTCCAGTGGCCAAAAAGGAGTTTGCGCCAGGTGCATTCTGGGAGTTGAAGTCCGCACCCCCCAAGGACCATCACAGAACTTCTGGACCCTTGGGGTGAGCTGTGGACCCCAAAAGAACCTTAAAAGAACATCTGTGTGAAGCCCCAGAAGTTTGGAAAAGATTTGAGAATTTTTTGAAAAAAGCTCCAGAGAGGGACCGACCCGCAGCGGAAATTCTAGCCGGCTTGCCTCAACCGCGACCCGGCCTGACTTCGTGGTTCGTCCCGGTAAAGAAAAACATCCAAAAAAGACTAAGTCCGAACGTAAAAAGTTGACCGGGACCTCCCAGCCATCGTATCCGAGAAGGGCTCCATGGACGTCGGATCAAGATCCAGGTTTACCCTGGTCGAAGGATTTTCATCTCGAAAAAACGACTAAGTCCGAAGGTAAAAGTCTCCACCGAGGAAACCCACATCGCGTATCCGGACAAGGGCTCCAGGAGGTCGGATTCAACTGGCAGGTTCGTCCCGGTGAAGAAAAACTTCTAAATAAAGACTAAGTCAGAAGATAACTTTTTAACCGAGGCCTCCCGCGACCTGTAGCCGAGCAGGGCTCCATCGCGGTCGGCCTGAAAGTTTGACTTTGCCCCGGTCGAGGTGCAACCAGATGACCCGATTGGCGCTTTTTGTTTCTAAGCGCTAGAAAAGTAATAATTCTTTAAAAATTCATATCTCTGGTTCCCCTGAACCGATTTTAATCGTTTTTGTGTCATTTTAAAGATAAAAATATAAACTATTCTTATAAATTGGTTTTGGATTTCTAAACTGTTTTCTGTGTTTTATTTAATTACTGTTTTTTGATATTTGAATGCTTTACACTTTGTCTCCTAAATTAAGCCTTGACGCTCGATGCCAAGCTACCAAGGGTTGAGCTGGGATTAATTTACTGAGACCTAACTGTACCTATGTGGAGGTTAGTGGCTTGTTGCTAGGTGTAGGTACCTACCTGCCCTACCAATAACCCATTTTCCAACAGCCATACCTACAGGGCTGCACTACAATCCCAAAATATGACTCTATGCCACTGATTGTCCAACTCAAATAAGGAAAAATAAGTCAAACCCCAGTCAAGTCACATATCAGGTCATGTGCCAGCACATCATACATAGCTATGTGTCCAACACACAGGAGTCAGTCACCCAACAGCTGCAAACACAACACGGAACTGAAATATCAAAAGTTTCTGGACATGTCTGGGTCTGCAAATCAAGCCACTTCTCCAATTGTGTAAGGGGCAGGTCCACCCGTAAAGCATGGAAGGGTGAAATGTGCTCAATGTCTGTGCACTGTACAACACTTAAAAGTAAAATTACTGTGTGTGACATTATATCTGAAAGTCCAGCCCCTCAGGCATGATGATACTCCAACATACATACCATTGCAAACATGTATAGACCCTGTCACTCCAGTGAGTGATACACACACATATGCACACATGCAGTGGCCCTAACTATCATGTGGTGCCAAACATGATTTATCAATTGGTTGCAGACTCATTTATAGAGTTTACTCCATTTCCTCATTTGTTGTTCTAAGAGACATGCAAAGCCACATTCCTGGTGCACTGCAATACCAGTCACTCAGGTACTGTGGCTTGTGCATCAAGGGACAATCAGTTACTGTGTGATGCTCATGTGGTTTGAGTTAAGCTCATGATTTATTATGCTTTCTATGGTCCCCTACATGTGGGCCTGTGTTGTGTGTAGGTTACATATGCTACATTTACAGTGTACCCTGAGCCACATATGCCCCCTATGACACCATAATGGCAGGGGTCCTGTGCGTTACTTGATGACAATCTGATGCTAAACATGGATTGCCCATTTATCGAAATTAATACAACAAAGAAATGTATGCTGACAGTGTATATTTTGGTTATCCATGACAGAATGCATGTGCACAGGTGTAGTCATTGCACCTGAAATGTGTCACTCATCACCCTGTGTACCCATATCGAATATTGGAATTCACAGTTAGCCACATTCATCAACTTACATTAGCCAGTTTAGGAGATCAGCGGGTATACAGCAAACTGACACTGTCCCATTATTGAAACATGGTTTAGCAAATGTCCTTCTGTGTCAATCATGATGATGTAGGTTTCAATTTGTATGTACCTTGGGAATGGCAGCAGTCACAGGAATGCTTGTCTTCTGATCTTAACATACACCCAAGTCTGTGATAGCCTTCATACTTGGAAGTTAGCTATTGTACATATGCTGCGCTAGATCAGCAGGGGTGTACCAAACGTAAAGTTGCAAAGTATTTGGGGACTTTATATGTATGATGGAAATGGTCAGGGGTCCCTTGCACAACATCATGCAAGTAATACATTGTGACCATGCATTCCCCAACTTCAGGTATCCCATGATGACCCAATAATTTATGAGAAGTGCATGGCTATAAACTAACACAGATGTCAAATGCATCAGCTCTCTTCCAACTATTGTGCCCAAGGCCAATTTAAAACACACAGGTACAATGAACAGAGAGCCAGGGATGTTTTTTATTCCTCAATTTGTATCATTTGCTTCATGTTTTATGCTACAGCTATGGAAAGTAGCACCATTTAGATATGAACCCGTGTGCATTACTTTGGCATCCATTTCTAAGTTAATTGCGGCACAAACCAAGTCAAACTATCAGCCTAAGATATTACCTAAGGTTAGGAAGAACTTTGTACGTATGGCCCGGTTTACAGTTCAGACATGTATTCAAAATAATTGATGACCACATTAATTCCTTGCTTTAGCTTATGCAATACATCTCTTTCCTGGTACTCTCACAGTCCATGGATAAAACATGTGATTGAGCCGCATTACCATCACCTATTGACGTGAAAGCAGCACTAATTTACAAGATCAAGTTGTGTTTTGTAAGTTTGTGCAGCTGTTGCATCAACAAATGACGGTAATGTGTAGCAATTATTTTATAACTCAGGGCCACTCTATGTTTAAGTTGCATTCCACATGTCCAAAAACATTTCCTGCAGCATATCAACAAATCTGCTACTGTCACTACAGAGCATTTAAATATGCACATTACTCTGAATTGTACTCACCAACAGGGCCACCAATCACAACACGCAGGTGGTCCAGCAGGTCTTGCTCTCTGGCAACAAGGTCAGCCCAGCGGTGCTTGAGTTGGTGGTCATTGTGTGTTGTGTGGAAAATTCTACACAGATGGTACAGCACCTTGGACCACCTTCCTCCTCGCCTCCGTGTGATACCCCTGTATCACCCTGCCACCTGTTTCAATCATCAGGGGGAGGAAGTGGCACACCAGCCAAATGAATATCCCCTAGCTCCTCCTCACCCATTCTCCTCAGACGTGGCCTACTCAACATGACATAAATAATAGTAATAGTAAAGGGTACAGAGGAAAATAAAGGGAAAGGAGTGAGGAAAATGAAAGTAAAGTAACCCACAAACAGCCCACCTATCCCCAAACTAACAATACCCACTACACACTCCCAACAGTACAAAGACAAAATTAGACACCAAATATGACAAATACACACTTACAATGAACAACTGAGACAATTACAAATAAAACAGATGACAAATAGGATGGCACTCAGGAGACAAAAGCACAATTTGGACAGACAAAACTCTCAGCAAAGCCACAGTCTAGAAAAATCACAGACTGCAAAGTGACAGTGAAGGTACACCCACTGTACCATTTCTGTAAACAGGATATCCTATTACATCACTTCCTGCCTCAGGAGGACAAGGGTCCTCTCTACTATGGTGTGTGTCCTTCAATGTACCTCATTATAGGCATGCTCTGCTGCAGTGCTTGGGTTTGCAAATGGGTCATGATCCATGGCTGGATCCCATACCCCTGATCAGCTGAAAGAGAAAATGAGTGAACATGTTTGAAGGAGTTGCACCATGATTATCACTTTGCATGACAGTTGTTATCTTGTGTTGTCTGTGACTCATCTGTGTTTGTGTTATTGTGTGGAATCCTAGGCTTCTAGGATGTACCATCAGCATTGGGTTGTTTCATTATCTGAACTGGTGTTTGGCTGATTGACCAGATGTCAGCGGTATTTGTGTACACTTGCAGTACATTGTGTATTCCCATGCATTATGTCATGTGAACGAGGTGTCCATGTGTCTTAACTGGGGGTGACATGATACTTCCACACACAGAATCAATTCCACAGTGGTAGTAACACAGTTGCATCTATGTGGCCTGAACATCCCATCGAATTCAACAGATGCAGTAGGATTTGTTAAGCAACAGTGAGGGCATTTGATTTGGCTAGGTGACAATGTACAACACATCTCCATAATTTGACAGCTCTGTGTTGACAATTGACAATGCACAAATATCCCATGTGTGACAAGTTCTATGCAAACCTATTTTTATGCCCTCACCAAGTTGGCTCATGTTCAAACGTGTACCTACACTACTGAACCTGGTCCACGTAATGTGGCTAACTTGGTTGTGGGGGTGAAGGTTTAATTGTCAGAAGGTCCATATGCGTAATTGTCTCAATCCATATGTGTAGCAAGGGGCACTTTGCAATATTGTAACATCAATATGTGTTCTTAGCACAGTCCACTTGCTTGTTGGTAGTCGGCAATGTCAGCCCAGGAGTGATGTGAGATGTTGGTACAGCCTCAATAATTCCATGTCCCATTCATTAGAGTCATCATCATCATGCTATGTGTCTCATGGTGTTTGACCTTCAGCGAAACACATTACACACCCCTTACACAGTACGTATTGCTTGGAAGGGTGTGTGATTGAGTGTTATTGATGTGATGTTGGAAGATTAATCTTCCAAGTTGTACTGCCAGTTAAGGCCATGTCATTGTCCCTGTGTGGTTTTAAATTGGTCCCTTGAGTCTCTGGAGTGGCATCTGTTGTTATTTGCATCTGTCATTTGTCCCTAGGTGTGTATCCCATTGGGTCAGGGTATCAAACATGACTAGCAGTGTCACAACCTCAGTGTCTTCCTGGCCACATGTCAATGTAGTGGTCTATGTGTTGTGTGTCCTACAGGGTTGCTGTGCTGTGTGTATATAAGTAGGTTTCTGTACTTACCAACAAGTAGGCCATTTCCATATCATCCATCCTGGAAGTGTTGATTGGTGGTGCTGTGGCGGAAGATGAATGAATCATCTACACTCCCATGTTACTTTGCCACGATGTTGGTGATCAATCCCCGGTGATCCACAATGGCCTGCACGTTGATGAAGTGTGTGTGCTTCCTGTTGCGGTATAGATGCTCAGTTGCAGCAGGTGGCACAATCCGTACATGTGTGCAGTCAATGGCACCAACCAAGTGTGGGAAGCCGTTGATTTAGTAGAAGCCTTGTTTGGTCTCCTGCTGCTTCTGCTGTGTGTTGGGGAAGCTGATGTGGCGGTGTGTGAGGGAGATTATGACATCCAGTACCTTGGGTAGGAAAGCAAAGAATGAGGGCTGTGAGATCCCGGCAACCAGGGCACTAGTGGTTTGAAAAGAGCCACTTGCCAACATGTGGAGGACAGCTAGCAGCTTGGTCTCTGGTGGAATGATATGGGTTGTCTGCAAGCTGTGTGCCAACCGTGGCTTAATGTGGCGCAGCAGCTGCTGTATGCTTGCAAGGTTAGTCTGTATCTCTGGATGATGTCATGTTCCCTGAGGCCCAGAAGGGTTGTCCTGGTCCGGAATATCCTCTCCTGCCTTTGCTGTTGCCTTTGGGATCCCTGTTGGTGTTGTGGAAGCTGCTGGTGTTGGTCCTGTGCTCTGCGTCTTCGTGCATGCTG
This sequence comes from Pleurodeles waltl, assembly GCF_031143425.1. Taxonomy (NCBI): domain Eukaryota; kingdom Metazoa; phylum Chordata; class Amphibia; order Caudata; family Salamandridae; genus Pleurodeles; species Pleurodeles waltl. The sequence continues at coordinate 373,210,884 of NC_090439.1, forward strand.
GATGAATAGCACCTCCATGTCTTCCTTTTGGAGCTCTGGTGTTGCTTCCATGTGTTTTCCTTAAGTAATGGTGTGTTTGCCCCACTTTAACGCCTGCCCTGACCCAAGCGTTATTTTTTTATGGCGCACAGGTGTTTAAGTCATTTTTTGGACGGGAACGCCTACCTTGCATGTCATTAACGCAAGACGGTTTCACGCATTCAGAAAATGACGCACATAGCGGAATTTTAGTGTTCGCGGGGTTGGGCTTCAAAGTATAAATATGGTGTTAGAGTTGCGCTGAATTTGTGTCAAAAATGTTGACACAAATTTGGCGCAGAGAGAGTATAAATAAGCCCCTCAGTGTTTTCTTACACTCCTAGCGACCCTCTACACACTACACTAGCCTACGGGTCCATTTGTGGTTCGCATTCCACTTTCTTACTATATAGTTTTTGTTGCCCCCTAGGCTTATTGCATCCTCTTGTATTCTACAGTGTTTGCACTACTTTCTGACTGTTTTACTTACCTGATTTTGGTTTGTGTGTATATTTTGTGTATTTTACTTACCTCCTAAGGGAGTATATCCTCTGAGATATTTTTGGCACATTGTCACTAAAATAAAGTACCTTTATTTTTAGTAATCCTGAGTATTGTATTTCTTATGATGTAGTACCTATATGTTATAAGTGGTATAGTAGGAGCTTTGCATGTCTCCTAGTTCAACCTAAACTGCTCTGCTATAGCTATCTCTATCAGCCTAAGCTGCTAGAACACCACTAATCTACTAACAAGGGATAACTGGACCTGGCACAAGGTGTAAGTACCATCAGGTACCCACTATAAGCCAGGCCAGCCTGCTACACAGCGTACCTATAATCATAGGTTTCTTTGGTGAATTTCATTTTTTTTTAAGTAAAGTAATTTTCATGACTATAAATTAATCCAAACACCACTGTCACTGCCTTTGACTACGTGCTGCAGGACCTGTCTCTCTGGGTGTGAGAAAACATGTGAGAAGGGGTCTCCGGGTGTGAAAGTCAATTAATCAGTCAACCATGGAGATGTAGAGCACAGCTAATTTCCCATAGGGTCTCAAGACGGTGTATGTTGCCATGCTGCTCAGTCGAAGAGCCAGGTCTTGAGGTCCTTCTTGATCTGCTTCAGTGATGCTGTCTACCTGAGTTTGAGAGGTAGTGCGTTCCATGTCCGGGCTGCTAGGTAGGAGAAGGATTTTCCTCCTGCTGTACTTTTCCAGATCTTTGGGACAGCTGCGAGGGCGAGCTGGGAAGAACGGAGACGTCTGTTGGATACATAGAAGGTGAGGTGGTGATAGATGTATGCCGGTCCTATGTTGTGCAGTGCCATGAATGTGTGAATCAGGAGCTTGTATGTGATGCACTTGTTGACAGTGTAGGTCTCTGAGGACAGAGGAGATGCGAATGTGTCAGGGGATGTCCAGGGTGAGTCTGGCTGCTGCATTCTGGACTCTTTGAACTTTTGACTGAATTTTCTATATATATATGTTATGGCTTATGGCTTACTAACTTACAGACAGTTCAAATTGTAGTATGATTTTAAGTGTAAGCATTCTTAAAATGGTGTAAACCATTTGTGCACGTTAAAAGAATACCTAAAACGTTATTTTTAAATATAATGAAGGGCTGTCAATAGGACCTGGTTGTGGATGCCTTTGACATGGCTAATTTGTAGAAGTGAAGCTGTTGAATAAAATGTTATGTCAGATGAGGATTTTAATATACAATTCTCATGAGGGCAATAATAATGAACCTCTGTGTTTTAACAGTATTTAATGTTTAATAAGCTGCTTACATCATTCATTTTTAGATGGCTGTTACATTTCTTATGCACCTCAATACCAGAAATTTTGTGACAGGGTGCAAGTTATAGTTGATTCTGCACACAAAAACAAGTGTATTGTTGTGCTATTTTTATTTTTTTCATTATTAGTTGGCTTATTATTACAACACCCAACCATTGTATTGCTTTAATCATTGTTTTTTTTATTGAATTAACTGGGATTTTCAACAAAAGCTGAGATCTTGTTAACATATAATTGTAACGTGACTTTAACTCTTTGTGTTTATTTTTTTAAACACATTTTATTAAGTTTTGCATGTTACGTACTTCTGTTTCTTATTTTTAATGATGTTTCAATGGTGTTAGTAATATTTCAATGCATTCACATCTCAACTCTGTTCCCTCCCTATCTCTGTGCTGTGTTCCTCCTGTGAATGTCTTCATAATAAAAAGTCAGTTTAATGGTGTCTCTTTGCTACCATGCTACTAGCATATTACATGATTTGTGTTTGGGTGAGTCATGTTTGTAGGTTCCAGACATGTATCCATAAAATTGTGCATGAGCTGGACATTCTGTAGGAGCAAGTGAGGAGATGTAGTGTGTGTAGTCTCTGGGAGCTCTGCGAAGACCGTTGTTAGGGTTCTTTTTTTTAAGGAGTCTACCAGATGTTCTCAGGCCTGGGCCATCTGCCATGATCTCTTTCCCGCCTGGCCTCCTATAGCAGGATCTTTCCCTTGTATACCCGCCCATAGTGTTAGTTCACTTCTCCAGCTCTGTATTCTGGGACCTGCAGGAACCTTCCAGCTCCTGGTTACCTCCCTTTTTGCCAGGATGTACCCCAGGTCTTGGAATCATTATGTTATCTTAGTTTTAGGAGTATGCAGGGAACCAGTGTATTAAACAATGCTCCGGGGTGCACAGCATGTCTCGTGATGTGACTTCGGCTACAGTTGTGATTACCACTTCCTTGTAATTAGTAAGGCTTGGGCAGGCCCAGAGCATATGTTATAATTCTATGTTTTCTTCAACTCACCTAGGGCATTTCACACCAGCTATGTAAAAATGTTTATTAAGATGACCAGTGGTGATATAGGCTCTGTTTAGCACATAAAATTGATCAACTTAAATTGGGCATTCCTTGATACCTTTGGTATTCTCTTTAATGTTGACTTCCAGTCCCTCTCTGGTATGGGAAAGCAGAGGTCTACCTCCTATTTAACCCGCAGGCTCTCCAGGGGTTGCAGTGTGTCAGTCCAGATTGCCCTATATAGATACATCAATGCTTTAAGGGTGCCCGTCAATGTCACTACATACTGACATGTTGTATGTGGGCGTGATTCGATCTGGCTGATTTTCCAATGTTTTCTCAGCATCAGTTTGACAGTTCAATGTAGAAGAAAGTGGCCTCGCGGGAGATTGAACGTCGCCTGGATTCTTTGCACAGGAAGAGCCCCCACCATCTCCATAGAGATCTCCCCCCTCGTCGTACCTGCCAAAATCCAGTCATCCATGGCTTCCCAGTCTCTTTCATGGTTCAAGTACTTCAGCAGAGTCACTGGGATATCAGGAGAGTAGGGAGTTCTCGTCCATATTATGTGGAGGCAACTACACCAACATTTTTGTACAATCCTGAGTTCCTAGGTATCTGCCGTCCCTGGGCGATATATTTTCAATAGTACCTTTGCCAGTTGGGGAAGGTCAGGGACAAATGGTGTCATTTCTCACCCGGGGTCTACCTGCAATCTATTGCGTAAACCATTGCAGCTACACTGCTAAGTGATACAATTTAAAGTGTGGGACTGTCAGTCTGCATTAGTTGCTCAGTCTATTCACAGTTCCTAGTACTACCCTCCTTTGCCTTGGGCCCCAGAGGAACATCGTTATCAGTGTGGCTAGTTCTCAGAATGTCGCTTTCAGAATCCAGAGTTGAAGGACTGTGAAATAGTAAAGTAACCAAGGGAAGGTCACCACCTTGAGCAATACTACTTTCGCTGCGACAGACAAGGGTAGTGTTTTCCAGATGTCCAAGTTGGTTTTCAGTGCCTGTACTGCCTTTCCTATATTGCTCTCAAGGAGGTTAGTTTTATCATGGTAAACTTTTACTTCCAGATAAGGTAGGCACGGTAGTTCCCAGTAGGGCTGATCCAGGCTGGTGGGGGTTCCTGGGTTGGCGTCATAGGAAATAGTTTCGATTTTTGTCAGTTAACCTGGAGGGCCGATAATGACTTAAATTTCTTTAGAAGATCTTCGGCTCCTCTTGGTTCCATTGATGTCATCTGCATAATGGGCTATATAGTGAGGGACTACAACACATTCTAATCCCTGATACCAGGATCCCAATCTTGCGTGGCAGGCCATGGTTCTATGGCTATTGTGAACAACAGGGGTCATCCCTGTATCATCCCTCGCACCAAACCATAAGCGTCAAGATGGTGTGACCTGTCTTTAACCTGGCTCTAGGGTCAGCATGGAGCAACTTCATCCACATAAGGAAGCATCCGCCTAGCCATAGGTGCTCCAATATTCCATTCTAGGTTGTCAAATGCTTTCTCATTGTCAACACCAAAGACTCCTGTTTCATTTTTCCCTAGTTCATCTGCTTCCAGGAGGGTAAGGAGACGTCTAATGTTTTTGACTGTATTGCACGCTCATATAAATCCCACCTGGTCAGTGTGGTTCAAGGGAAGGCATGAAGGGCAGCAATCTGGTGGTCAGGATTCGATTAAGAATTTTATGGTCTGTGATGAGCATTGAGAGAGGTCGATACACCCTTAGTATCTGTAATGATGTTTGAAGTTTGACCAGTGACTTAGTGTCGCACCACTTTTCACTTGGCTTAGCTGCCCACCGTCACATTAGTGGTCACCAGTTAGACTCCATCTTGTGCTCAGCCTAGCCTAAGCTTCACTGCTTCACTGCCACGCGAGAGGTGCGAGTTGTTTTTCGTACAAACATGTTATGCAACAGGGCTATTGACAAAGGTGACTTACACTTTTTGGTAGTTTACACATGTAACTTTAATCTTATTCTATTCAGTAACTGTGCTACTTTTGGCTATGCACCAAGTCTAAAGTTAGTCAAAAGTGTAGACTTACATATCTCCATCCAAGTGTAAGCCACCACTAAAAACAAACAGTAGTAACTCTAGCAATTCACATGGCCAACCCCTAGTATTGCATCACTCTCCCTTAGAAAATAATGGCGAAAGAGAATTACATTTAATTTCTATAAATTTAATGTCAGCATTAATTAAATTATTTAAATTAGTTAAAACATAAATAGACGTAAATTGATGTTTAAAATATCAAAACAGTACTTTTCAAAAAAGATTTATAGAATATTGTAATAAACTTTTTTTCATTTTAAATGTAATGCAACAAATATTTTAGTAAAATAGAATTACAATGTTTTTTTAATTCTATATTTTATTAACATTAATACATAATAAATAAATATATATGTATATATATGTATTGCCAACTAAAGAAAACGCTGCACTCCCGGAGGCTTCATTTCACAAATTTCATTTATTCATCAACCAGCAATCAGGATTGTGGCTGTTTTATAGTAATATCGTACAGACTGCTGCACATCAAACTTGTGGAATAACTTAGTGATGAACTGCATATGAATTACACTGAATTTACACAGCTTTAACAATGGTCTCTAGGTGAGTCATATATCAAATTGGAATTCCCAGAATGCTTTGGTGCTGATAAAAAAGCGAACAAGGAGTAACAACAGATGATCGTGATCAAAACCACTTGAGAAAGATATAAGTCTAAACACGTCGTGGAGTTTGATGGATTGCTGGTTGACAAATAAATTAAATTTGCAAAATGAAGCCTCCGGGACTGATACGTCTCCTTTTGTTGGCAATTTATAGGGGCTGTGGTCTTTACCCCAATGCTGGCACCAGCAGTTAGAGCGGCCCGCTTTTGGACCAGGTTGTTTTGGTATATATATATATATATATATATATATATATATATATATTAATTTGAAAGTATTTTTTATTTAAATTTGAGAAAAATAATGTTGATGCAACTTAATATATTTACATTACTCAAAGTTTTATTTCAATATGTATTTATCAGTGCTGTAGCATTTTTCTTTAGTTCCAAATTTAAGATAAATATAGAAAATTATTCTGCATTAATATTTAACATAGAAATATGATTCAAAATGTTTTCCAAGTGAAATACACTTTTTGTTACATCACTGGGTTAGAGATCTCCAAATTGTAACTTAAAGGGATTTTTTCCCTATAAGTTGCCATGCAGTGATCTCTACCCATGACTGCAGCGTCTCCCTATGGTAAAGTGGAAAATTGAAGGTGGCAAAAACAAAGAAAATTCCCTATAAAGAGCCTCACAAATTATTGAAGGGGCACACTCAAGAAAGCAAACGGATGTCAAACTTCTCCCTACAAGTAGTCTAGACCCCAGTTATCTCAGACAGTTTGAACAGTCACACCAGCAGATCCTCACCCGTAAAATCATAATACTCTCATATATGTTGAAAAACAAAGTCATGAATTATGCATTTATAAGGAAAGATCAGACCTACAGGCTTTGGCACAAAATGTTTAGCAAGCATAAAAAACAAACAAGGAATTTCTATATTTTTCATCATCAAGAACTTTAGTTCGGCCACTTGGGCCATAAAAGCACATAGCAGCAACAAATAAATACACAGTGAATATATCAAATATGTACAATACATATAAATAAGTGATAAAGATAATAAAACCTAAGCCCTCTTCCAGAGGATGTTAATACATTGTTACGAAAAAGCCATCATGCAGATAAAAGTTTTTCTCTAAGAATCCAACTTGCCCGAAGGAACTTGGCGAGAGCAATCACCAGAATTGAACGAGTATCTGATCTAAGAATTCTCAGGGCCAGTGGACTCTCAGCAATCTACAAGCAGGGGACAACCATTTCCTATGAGAGGCAGCATGGGCAGGGCAAGCAAAGAAGACATGAGGGAGATTTTCAATAGGTGCTTTACAAGCTGAGCACGTAATTATTCCCCCAGGTGACCAACGACCTGTAAATGATCCTAGGGGCTAGACATATGTGAAACTGGAAGTACAATTTCCTTCCTCTGAGCACCGTGATTATGTCCTAGAAGACCTCATATTTGCAGATCTCTTTTAGGTTGGCAAATTCACATGATAATATATAGTGAAGTGCTACCCACAGTTTCTCAGAGTCTACCATCTTCCAGTACTGTTTTTGACGGAAAGGAGGCAGTGGTTGGAGAATCTCAGAGTTTATTAAGCCCAAATGAATAAAATAACTCTTTGGTGTGTCAGAGTCAAGAGAGACTAGGAGAGCGGTTAGTTCCTAAAATGACCTGCAGGGCTGCAGTATATGAGGCAAGCTTGGGGTGGTCCAAAGACGCTGTTGGTACAAGAGAGGACGTAGGTGAGCCTTGTGACCAATATGCTTCATGCCTAGGTCCTTAAAAAGGGGAAACAGCAGAGTGCTTGGTGGAAGGGACGCAAGTTTTCTTAAGAAATTATTTTCAGGGATTGTTAGTTAGTCAGATTTGGCATATCCCCATAGTTCGGCCCCATAAAGGGCAGAGCTCACAGCCTTGGCTTCGTAGATCTGGAGTGCAGGGTGTATTAGCTTAGTGTGTGAGAGATTAAACTCCTTGATTAAAACCCCTGTTGTTTTCTTTAGTTTTAGTGCCTGCTTTGCATTACATTTTCTCTGTTAACATTAGGTACAGGTACCTGAATGTATTCACCTTTTCAAGTGGGGTGCTGTCAAGCATAAACTTTCCTTTGAAGGATCTGTGACGATTAAGCGTCATTAATTTAGGTTTGAAGCATTGATTTCTAGCCCCCTCATGAAACAGAGTTTCTCAAAGCACATGAGGAGTTTCTGTAGTCTGCTTGGGGTTTTAGATATCAGGAGAGTGTCATCTGTAAGGAGCAGGACCGGAATTTTGTGTGCACCTAATTATTGGTGCATCAGCCTCCACTCTAAGTAGAGAGAAAACAATATCATTAATATATATAGAAAACAAGGTGGGGGCAAGGACACACCCTTGGCGTACTCCCCTTGACACTTGAATTCTCTCAGTTTGTTGCCCCTTGTCATCCCAACTAATGCGTACATAATTATCCTCATGAAGCCGAATTAATAGTGCAAGAATATGCTCTGGGACCGCTATCAGAGGAAGAACTTCCGACAGCTTATTATGGGGCACTAAATCAAATGCGGATTTCAAGTCCACAAAGGCCACATACAGATTCCCTTTGCCAGTGAAAACTGTCTTCCAGTATAGAAGCAGAAACCTGAAGGCTTGTTCAATAGTGGATAAGCCATTCTGCTATGGACAGAGAAAATCAGGTTCAGCCATCCAATCTTGAATCTTGCCCAGAAGGCAGTGACAAAACACTTTCTGCTCACAGTGTAATAGGCTAATAGCCTGTAATAATAGGGGAGTGCTCTATCACCCTTTTGAAAAATCAGGACTACAATAGCCACCTTCCAGGACTCAGGGATTGGTGAACCAGTTGCTATAGCATTTGAGATGATAGTTATGTATCTTGACCAGACTTCGATGTCATTTAAGAATAGGTCTGCTGCAACACCATCAGAACAAGGCGTTCTGCTGCGCTGTAAAGTACCCAATGAATGTACTATGTCCTCATGGGTAAACAATTACAAAACTGTAGGGGTAGTGGTTGGAATAATAGTTGAACAATAGACCTTATGTTCAGGAGCCATACTATCATGATCAGAAGAATATAACCTGCTAAAGTGACCTACCCAAACCTTTGGAGCAATGTTCGTTGTAGTATTAAGTGCGCTATTTTCAGGGCCACGCTGTACGAAAGTACCATCTTCCTTGGCATGTTATCCCCATTTTTACTTGTATGTCAGTATGCTTTTGCCTGCCTCACTAGGATCCTGCTGGTCAGGACCCCAGTGCTCATAGTTTATGGCCTAATGTGTGTGTCTGTATAGTGCTTGACTGTGTCACTAAGGCTCTTCTAATCAGAACCTCAGTGCTTATGCTCTCTCTTCTTTTAACCCCTTCGCTGCCAGGCCTTTTCTCCCTCCTGTGCCAGGCCTTTTTTTGCCTATTTGGGGCAGTTCGCGCTTAGGCCCTCATAACTTTTTGTCCACATAAGCTAACCAAGCCAAATGTGCGTCCTTTTTTTCCAACATCCTAGGGATTCTAGAGGTACCCAGACTTTGTGGGTTCCCCTGAAGGAGGCCAAGAAATTAGCCAAAATACAGTGAAAATTTCATTTTTTTTTAAAAAATGGGAAACAGTGGCTGCAGAAGAAGGCTTGTGATTTTTCCCCTGAAAATGGCATCAACAAAGGGTTTGCGGTGCTAAACTCAGCAGCTTCGCAGCTTTCAGGAACAGGCAGACTTGAATCAGAAAACCCAATTTTTCAACACAATTTTGGCATTTTACTGGGACATACCCCATTTTTGCAGTGTTTTGTCCTTTCAGCCTCCTTCCAGTCAGTGACAGAAATGGGCATGAAACCAATGCTGGATCCCAGAAACCTAAACTTTTCTGAAAAGTAGACAAAATTCTGAATTCAGCAGGGTTCATTTGTGTAGATCCTACAAGGGTTTCCTACAGAAAATAACAACTGAAAAAGAAAAATATTGAAATTGAGGTGAAAAAAACATCAATTTTTCTCTACGTTTTAATCTGTAACTTTTCCCTGCAATGTCAGATTATCGTAAGCAATATACCGTTACGTCTGCTGGACTCCTCTGGTTGCGGGGATATATAGGGCTTGTAGGTTCATCAAGAACCCTAGGTACCCAGAGCCAATAAATGAGCTGCACCCTGCAGTGCGTTTTCATTCTATACCTGGTATACAGCAATTCATTTGCTGAAATATAAAGAGTAAAAAATAGCTATCAAGAAAACCTTTGTATTTCCAAAAAGGGCACAAGATAAGGTGTTGAGGAGCAGTGGTTATTTTCACATCTCTGAATTCCGGGGTGACCATACTAGCATGTGAATTACAGGGCATTTCTCAAATAGATGTCTTTTTTACACACTCTCCTATATTTGGAAGGAAAAAATGTAGAGAAAGACAAGGGGCAATAACACTTGTTTTGCTAATCTATGTTCCCCCAAGCCTCCCGATAAAAATGATACCTCACTTGTGTGGGTAGGCCTAGCGCCCGCGACAGGAAACGCCCCAAAACGCAACGTGGACACATCCCATTTTTTTTAAAGAAAACAGAGGTGTTTTTTGCAAAGTGCCTACCTGTAGAATTTGGCTTCTAGCTCAGCCGGCACCTAGGGAAACCAACCAAACCTGTGCATTTTTTAAAACTAGAGACCTAGGGGAATCCAAGACGGGGTGACTTGTGGGGCTCTGACCAGGTTCTGTTACCCAGAATCCTTTGCAAACCTCAAAATTTGGCTACAAAAACACATGTTCCTCACATTTCTGTGGCAGAAAGTTCTGGAATCTGAGAGGAGCCACGAATTTCCTTCCACCCAGCGTTCCCCCAAGTCTCCCGATAAAAATGATACCTCACTTGTGTGGGTAGGCCTAGGACCCGCGACAGGAAATGCCCCAAAGCGCAACGTGGACACATCAAATTTTTTGAAAGAAAACAGAGGTGTTTTTTGCAAAGTGCCTACCTGTAGATTTTGGCCTCTAGCTCAGCCGGCACCTAGGGAAACCTACCAAACCTGTGCATTTTTGAAAACTAGAGACCTAGGGGAATTCAAGATGGCGTGACTTGTGGGGCTCTGACCAGGTTCTGTTACCCAGAATCCTTTGCAAACCTCAAAATTTGGCTAAAAAAACACATGTTCCTCACATTTCTGTGGCAGAAAGTTCTGGAATCTTAGAGGAGCCACAAATTTCCTTCCACCCAGCGTTCCCCCAAGTCTCCTAATAAAAATGATACCTCACTTGTGTGGGTAGGCCTAGCGCACGCGACAGGAAATGCCCCTAAGCGCAACATGGACACATCCAGTTTTTTGAAAGAAAACAGAGGTGTTTTTTGCAAAGTGCCTACCTGTAGATTTTGGCCTCTAGCTTAGCCGGCACCTAGGGAAACCTACCAAACCTGTGCATTTTTGAAAACTAGAGACCTAGGGGAATCCAAGATGGGGTGACTTGTGGGGCTCTGACCAGGTTCTGTTACCCAGAATCCTTTGCAAACCTCAAAATTTGGCTAAGAAAAACACATGTTCCTCACATTTCTGTGGCAGCATGTTCTGGAATCTGAGAGGAGCCACAAATTCCCTTCCACCCAGCGTTACCCCAAGTCTTCCGATAAAAATGATACCTCACTTGTGTGGGTAGGACTAGCGCCCACGAAAGGAAATGGCCCAAAACACAACATGGACACATCACATTTTTTCATAGAAAACAGTGCCTACCTGTGGATTTTGGCCTGTAGCTCAGCCGGCACCAGGGGAAACCTAGCAAACCAGCGCATTTTGTAAAACTAGAAACCCAGGGGAATCCAAGATGGGGTGACTTGCGGGGCTCTGACCAGGTTATGTTACCCAGAATCCTTTGCAAACATCAAAATTTGGCCAAAAAAAACACTTTTTCCTCTCATTTCGGTGACAGAAATTTCTGGAATCTGGGAGGAGCCACAAATTTCCTTCCACCCAGCGTTCCCCTAAGTCTCTCGATAAAAATGGTACCTCACTTCTGTGGGTAGGCCTAGCGCCCACGAAAGGAAATGGCCCAAAACACAACGTGGACACAACATATTTTTTCACAGAAAACAGAGGTGTATTTTGCAAAGTGCCTACCTGTGGATTTTGGCCTGTAGCTCAGCCGGCCCCAGCGGGGGGCAGAAATGCCCTAAAATAAATTTGACCCCCCCCCGGGAGAGACCCTTGCCTACGGGGTCGCTTCCCCTGCGTGACATTGGCCCCAAAAAACAAATCCCCGGTGCCTAGTGGTTTCTGCCCCTTGGGGGCAGATTGACCTAAAATCGACCAATCTGCCCCCAAGGGGGACAGAAATGGTCTAAATACAATTTGCCCCCCAGGGGAGCGACCCTTGCCTGATGGGTCGCTCCCCATCTCTAAAAAAACAAACAAACAAAAAAAAAAAACACCCCCCAAAAAATTGCCCTGGCGCCTAGAGGTTTCTGCCCCCCCTAGGAGCAGATCGGCCTAATAATAGGCCGATTTGCCACTAGGGGGGGCAGAAATGGCCTAAAATAAATTTGCCCCCCAACCCCCTCTCCCCCGGAGCGACCCTTGCCTACGGGGTCGCTCCCCCTGCGTGACATTGGCGCCAAAAAACAAATCCCCGGTGCCTAGTGGTTTCTGCCCCCTTGGGGGCAGATTGACCTAAAATTGACCAATCTGCCCCCAAAGGGGGCAGAAATGGTCTACATAAAATTTGCCTCCCAGGGGAGCGACCCTTGCCTGATGGGTCGCTCCCCATCTAAAAAAATAAAATAAAACAAAAAAAAAACACAAAAAAAAAATTTGCACTGGCGCCTAGAGGTTTCTGCCCCCCCTGGGAGCAGATCGGCCTAATAATAGGCCGATTTGCCCCCAGGGGGGGCAGAAATGGCCTAAAATAAATTTGCCCTCCCCAACCCCTCCCCCCCGGGAGCGACCCTTGCCTACGGGGTCGCTCCCCCTGCGTGACATTGGCGCCAAAAAACAAATCCACGGTGCCTAGTGGTTTCTGCCCCCTTGGGGGCAGATTGACCTAAAATTGACCAATCTGCCCCCAAGGGGGGGCAGAAATGGTCTAAATACAATTTGCCTCCCAGGGGAGCGACCCTTGCCTGATGGGTCGCTTCCCATCTAAAAAAAAAAAAAAAAAAAAAAAAAAAAAAACAACAAAAAACAAAATTTGCCCTGGCGCCTAGAGGTTTCTGCCCCCCCTGGGGGCAGATCAGCATAATAATAGGCCGATCTGCCCCCAGCTGGGGCAGAAATGGCCTAAAACAATTCCCCCCCCCCCCAGGGAGCGACCCTTGCCTAAGGGGTCGCTCCCCTTGCGTGAAATTCACGCAAAGAAAAAACTCCCTGGTGTCTAGTGGTTTCTGCCCCCCTTGGGGTAGATTGGCCTCATCAAAATAGGCCAATCTGCCCCCAAGGGGGGCAGAAATGGCCTAATTATAATTTTCCCACTAGGGGGGCGACCCCTGCCTATTAGGCCGATCAGCCCCCAGGGGGGGCAGAAAAGGCCTTCCTGAAAAATGCCCACCCCTGGGAGCAACCCTTGCCCAAGGGGTCGCTCCCTTATGTTACTTTCAAAAACAAAAAAAAAAATCCCTGGTGTCTAGTGGGGTTTCAAAAGCCGGATTGCAAGCAATCCGGCTTTTGAAACCCTGGGAGAGACTTCAAAGGGAAGGAAATACATTTCCTTCCCTTTGAAGCCCCTCTGGGCCTCCCCCAGTGATTGAAAGAGAAATGCTTTGCATTTCTCTTTCAATCACGCTGGAAGCAGAGCTTCCAGCGCGATGGGGGAGGCCCCTGTGACAAATCAGCACGCGCTCGCCCGCTGACGTCACAGGGGTTTGGGGGGGGGGGAGGGGTGGAAGGGGAAGGTCTTCCCCTTCCATCCCTGCCTTGGGGGGGAGGGGGGTGCACAGGGCGGGCGCGCTAGCGCTCCCCCAAGTTCCCGTGTGCCTTGGACGAGGTGACCTCGTCCAAGGCACACAGGAACTGTAGCCCTGGACGAGGTCACCTCGTCCAGGGCACAGAACCGGTTAAATTTGTCACTGTAGGCTAGTAACTTCATTTACCAATTTCAATTGGCACACTGGACCCACTGGACCCCCCTTACAAGTCCCTAGTATATGGTACCTAGATACCCAGGGCAGTGGGGTTCCGGGAGATCCATATGGGATGCAGGGAGCTCAGACAAACCCTTGCACAGGCCTGCCACTGCAGCTTGCGTGAAATAACACACATGTTATTTCACAGCCATTTTCACTGCACTTAAGTAACTTATAAGTCACCTAAATGTCTAACCTTCACTTGCTGAAGGTTAGGTGCAACGTTACTAAGTGTGAGGGCACCCCTTCCACTAACAAAGGTGCTCCCACATAGTTCAGGGCCATTTCCCAGGACTTTGTGAGTGCGGGGACGCCATTAAATGCATGCACTACATACATCTGGTATTGGGGAGCCAATTCCATGCATCCTGGGGCTCCACCATGGACACCCAGTACTGCCAAACCAGCTCTCTGAGGCTTGCACTGCAGCTACAGCTGCTGCCACCTCACAGACGGGGTTCTGCCCTCCCGGGGATTGAGCAGCTTAATCCCCAGGAAGGCAGAACAATGCATTTCCTTTAGGAGAGAGGTGTTACACCATCTCCCTTTGGAAATAGGTGGACACCTCAGCTGGCAGATTGAACAACACCACTGGTCCTGGAGGGGGCAACATGCCCTGTGCTTGATCCTGGGGAGTGCAAGGCCAAAGTCTCTCGAGTGGGTGACTTGCCCATATGCTCTGGAGGGGTCAACAGGCCCTGTGCTTGGTCTTGGGGAGTGCAAGGCCACAGTCTCTCAAGTGGGTGACTTGCCCACATGCTCTGGATGGGTCAACATGCCCTGTGCTTGAGCCTGGGGAGTGCAAGGCCACAGTCTCTCCAGTGGGTGACTTGCCCACATGCTCTGGAGGGGGCAACATGCCCTGTGCTTGGTCCTGGGGAGTGCAGGCCACAGTCTCTCAAGTGGGAGACTTGCCACACATGCTCTGGAGGGAGCATTGTGCCCTGTGCTACTGATCCTGGGGAGGATGGCGTGAGTGGGTGGCTTACCAACTGGTTCTGGAGGGGGTATTGTGCCCTGTGTGTCTGATCCTGGGGAGGATGGGGTGAGTGGGTGGCTTATCCACTGGTCTGGAGGGGGCATATTGCCCTGTGCTACTGATCCTGGGGAGGATGGGGTGAGTGAGTGGCTTACCCACTGGTTCTGAAGGGGGAACTCGTGCCCTGTGCGTCTGATCCTGGAGAGGATGGGGTGAGTAAGTGGCTTACCCACTGGTTCTGGAGGGGGCATCGTGCCTTGCGCTTCTGATCCTGGGAAGTGCAAGGTCACAGTCTCTCAGCTGGGTGTCATTCCCACAGGATGGGTGCTCATTGGTGGTGGTGGTGGTGCTGCTGCTGCTGCTGCTGGTGGGGGGAAGCTCAAGCCCATCCCCTGCAGCCTTGGATGGCTGCACACTGTTGGTGGTGGTGGTGCTTCTGCTGTTGGGGGGAAGCTTAAACCCATCCCCTGCAGCCTCAGATGGCTGCCCACTGGTGGTGGTGGTACTGCTGCTGGGGAAAGTTCAAGCCCACCCTCTACAGGCTCGGATGGCTGCACAACAATGGTTGGTGGTCGGAGCTCTAACTGAGGTCCCTGCACCAGACCCCATGTCCTTCCTGCCTGCTGGTGCAGGCCCCTTGCCCTTCCTGGCAGCACTTGGGCAGGCGCCTTGCCCTTCCGGGCAGCAGCTGGGGCAGGCTCCTTGCCTTTCCGGGCAGCAGCTGGGGCAGGGTCCTTGCCCTTCCGGGCAGCAGCTTGGGCAGGTACACTTTCTTTGAGGCTGGCTGGTGCCCTGGATCCTTTCCCACCATGAGTGGGTGTAGAGACTACTGGTCCCATGGACTAGTTGGCTGAGGTGCTTGCCTGGGTTTTTGGCACCCTGGCCAGACGTGAAGAACGGGGGAGGGGTACGGAAGAGGTCAATGGTGGAGAGGAAAACTTTCTTAGGGACACTGGGGCGGGAAGAGGGAGAAGGTTTGGGAGTGGAAGAGAGGGAGTGGTTGTAGGAGGTGTCTGTCTGCTGTGTTTGGGTGCAGGTGCATGGTCTGGATGCTGTTGTGAGTTGGACGGCTGTCTGTGTGCTTGCGTTTGTGTACCTTGGGAGGGGGACAGACAAAGTGGGAGAGGACACAGGAGACATGTGCATGGCTGTTGTAATGGTGTCTGCAAGTGAGATGTGTGTTCTGCTAGGTGTGTTGGTGATGCTGGTAGTGGATGATGGTGTAGTGCATGCAGGTGTGAGTGTAGCTGGAACTGGGAGAGAGGAGGTGGGGGGACACAGTGAAGACAGTGGATGTTGGTATGTCTGCATCTGGATGGGGTTTGTGTGAGTGCCTGTGGGATGATTTGTGGTGCTTATGTTTGCCAGTGCCATTCTTGTTTGTTGTCTTGTGCGCATGCTCGTCTGCCTTTGTGCTTGGGATATGTTGGGGTTGAGAGGAATGGGATTGGGAAGAGGAAGTTGGAGGGGGGAGGGTGGAAACGTAGACAATAGCGGCCATCAGCGAGGAGGCCAGAGCCTGGATTGATCTCTGTCGGACCAACAAGCAAGTGTGAATGCCCTCCAGGAATGCATTAGTCTGTTGCATCTGGATGGAATTCACAATGGTTGACTGCCCTACAGAGATGGATCGCAGGACTTCAATAGTCTCCTCACTCAGGGCAGCAGGGCTCACTAGGGCAGGGCTTGAGGTGCCTGGGGCGAAGGAGATGCCCACCCTCCTGGGTGAGCGGGCATGGGCAACTCACTGAGGGGCTGCTGGGAGGGCGGTGCTGGTACAGGGGTGGCAGCTGTACCTGTAGCTGGGGTTGTCACAGAAGGGTCCGCCACCACCAGGGAGCTTCCATCAGAGGAGGTATCTGTGTCAGAACTGTCCACTCCTGTCTCCGCCGTGGTGCTTCTTATGGCCCACCATATCCCTGCACATCGCCATTTGTATACACAGGGCCCAGCACACAAGCTGCACACCACACAGGGGACATCCACCAACCTCCCCCAACCTCCCCCACATGAGGCCTTCACACACACCACTCTATGCATTCATGCACCATGCATCGTGCTCACAGTGTACTCACCTGTTGGTCTGGATGCCCATACAGCAGTCCATACTGGGGTAGGACCCCACCCGCCAGTCGCTCGAAATCTGCCGAGGTGAAGGAAGGGGCCCTTTCCCCAGTCACACAAGCCATGGTAGGTTCCAGACACAGGTCACAAAAGCACATGAAGTGTAGGTCCTCTCCTGTTGAAGGTCAGGTAGCAAGTGAGTGATCAGAGAGAAAATGGCGGTCACATCTGCAGCAAGGCATACCGTCACCGGCGGCGTACATCACCATTGGCCACTGTACCTCATAGGGCCCAATGATAACCAATGATGAGTTGCACGGTGGTTCCTGTTCGCCTCCCGCAACGGCACACAACGTCAGCGGAATTACCTCACTTCTACCTGTCCCTCCACACAGGACAGGCAGATGCCATTTCAGGGTGGGGGGCAGGCCCTGGATAATAACTGCATCACAGTTCAAAAATTGGACATACAGGACAAATGCCACTTATACATTAAAATTTAACATCATGCATTGTACTGTTGTGGCTATGATGTACAGTTTGTAATAGTCTCCTCACTCCTTTGCTACCACTGTGGATGAATAGGAGATGGAGACATACCCCGTGTACAGACCCTTGGTGGACTTGGCAACAATGGAGGACAGGCACATCATCCTCACCAACAAACTTGACAGGGCCATAATCATAGAGCTGTGTGCACAATTGGAGCCTGACCTAATATCTGCTATCTGTCACACCACTCGGATCCCCCCTATTGTGCAACTCCTAGCTGTGCTAATTTCTTGGCAACTAGTTCTTTCCAAGTGACAGTGGGCTTGGCAGCAGGAATGTCACAGCCAATGTTCTCAATATTGCTCACAAGAGTGTTTTCTGCCCTGATTAAACACATGTGCAGCTACATGGTTTTGCATTTTTCCCCCACGGGCAAAATGAACAGATGTTCAGAAATCGAAAAAGTTTTCACTCAATGAATGTCCAGATGGTGTGCTTGGCAGACCAGTACATCTCCCATGTCAATGCTAAGTATCCAGGGTCGTTGCATCCCAAATGTGATGGCCTAAGTACAGAGGCACAAGGTGTGGCTAATAAGTGAGCCCTGGTTCCCACCCAGTATATGTTGGGGTATGGTGTGGGCCATATGGGATAGTATGTGGCTAAATGTTGTCCCTCGATATTTGCAGGTGACTCTGGTTACCCAAACCTATGGTGGCCATGACCCCTGTAAGGAATCCCAGGACAAGGGCAGAAGAACGTTATAATGAAGCACATGGGCAAACAAGAAGGATTATCGAACATATCTTTGGCCTCCTGAAGGCCAGGTTTCGGTGCCTCAATCTAACAGGTGGATCCCTTTGATACTCACCCAAGAAGGTCTGCCAGATAATTGTGGCATGCTGCATGTTGCACAACCTGGCCCTCAGGTGGCCGTGTGGCAGCAGTGGAACCTGTGGACAATGAGAAAGAGGAGGCAGAGGATGAGGACAACAAAACTTCGGTGTTTCGCCAATACTTCCAATGACACACAGGTAAGACAGTGTTACTTCATATTTCATTGTCATTTTATGGTTTATCTTTGTCACTGGCATGCTGTTAATTCCCACATCTATGCCCACTCACTGTACACTTTGGCAACTCATTTTGCAGATGTTGGTGCCCCACTATCGCTCTTGGTGTGATCTCTGCAGCCAACTACAGGTCTTTCCTTTTTGAACATTACTGTACAGTTGAATTGCATTGTTTGAACCTGGTTAAACAAATACATGCTAAAATAAGTTTGACATACTCCATACTTATTTTTTCAAAGGGTGTTTATTTAAGTGCTAAGAAGTAGAGGGGCAAGTGCAATGGGCTGGGTAATGATGGAGGAAAGTCCAAGGTATTGTTCCAGTCTATTGGTAGCACAGGTGCGGTGTCCAAGGGGACATAGGAAGGGGAGCAATGGCAGTTCAAGGTGGACAGGGTGACAGAGTGGGACACAAGGGTGACAATCAGGAGAATCTCATTTCCTGGCGGGGGTTTTGACAATAGTCTCCGGCTTCTGCCTGGATCACAGGGAACGTTTGTGGGGTAGTTCTCCTTCCGTAGGGAGAGGGGTGATGGTGGCCTGTTGGTCCTGTGGCGGGGCCTCCTGTCCACTAGCGGCAGAGGAGTTCAGGTGTCTGGCTAGTTTCAGGGGCCCGCTGTTGTACAACTGCCTCCCTCATGATGTTGGCCATGTCTGCCAGCACCCCTGCAATGGAGACCAGGCTTGTGTTAGTGGCCTGCAAGTCCTCCCTGATCCCATAGTATTGTCCCTCCTGCAGCCACCTGTTCTCCTGCACGTTGACCAGGATCTGGCCCATCGTATCCTGTATGCTGTCATCACTGTGGGCCTCTTCTGTTAGGGGACTGGATAGTGCTGGCACCTCTTTTCCGCTGACATAGGCTGGGGTACCTGTGGGGATGTAAATGCAGTGTTATTGTTTCTGTGTGTGACAAATTGTGCATTGGTGGGTTGCCCTGTTTGGTTGTATTTGCCCTAGCAGCTTTCACTGCTGGGGGGGTGAGGTGGTGGAGTGATGGGTTTGAGGGTGAGGGTGGTGGTATATGATGGCAGGCAGGTAGGGGGGTGATAGTAGTAAAGAGTTGACTTACCAGAGTCCAGTTCACCTGCTACTCAGGCCAGGCCCTCAAGATGCATTATTGTTAAGACTTGCTCCTCCAATGTTGTTAGTTGTGTGGGAGAAGGTGGGGGTCCACCACCAGTCCTCTGTACAGAGAGTTGGGGTCTTTCTGCAATGGAACGTACCTTCCCCCATAGGTCGTTCCACCTCTTTCTGATGCCATCCCTGGTTCTTGTGTGCTGTTCCACTGCATTGACCCTGTCAACAATCCTCCGCCATAGCTCCATCTTCCTTGCACTGGATATCTGCTGCTCCTGTGCTCCAAATAGCTGTGGCTCTACCCGGATGATTTTCTCCACCATGACCCTTAGCTCCTCCTATGAGAATCAGGGGTGTCTTTGTGGTGCCATGGGTGTTGTGTGAGTTGTGTGGGTGAGGGTGTTGGGTGATGTGTTGGGGTGTGTGATGTAGGGTGCGTGGGTGGTGTATAGGTGAAGGTGGTGTGTGGCTCTGGTCTTGTCTGTGGTCGTGGTGTCTGTCTCGTGCCAATTGTTTGTAGTTGTAAAGAGTTGTGGGTAATGTGGGTGTGTGTTTTATAGTGGCGTGGGTGTGTGGGTGTTATGTGTGTATGGGTGTCAGGTGTGTGTAGTTTGAATTGTCCAGTGTGGTGTTGTTTTGTACGTGTGTGTCTATTTTGAGCGCGGCGGTATGTACCACCAATAGTTTACCGCCATTGAATGTCCACCATGGTGATTTGTGGGTCGTAATGTGGTGGGCGTAGTTCTGTTGGCTTAACAGTGTGGGTTTTGATACCGCCAGTTTATCACTGACCTTTGGTGTGGTGGAATTGTGTGTGTGGCTGAATAATGACAGATTGGTGTGTGTGTGTCATAATAGGTGAACGGATATCCGCAGCGGCGGCGGTAGGTAGGCATCAGTCAATATAGCGGTAAGTGGGATTTACGGCCAACGTCATAATGAGGGCCTATATCTATTGAAAAAAGGGCCACAATGCCCTCAAAACATGAGGTGTGAGTTAAACTTATGTGCTCGTTGGGGATTGCGGAACCTGCCTCTAAGCACTTCAATGTGGTCTTCAATACACCATTGGCAGCATTAATAACATCTGGTTAGCCAGAACCTTATCCCACTTCAGGCGACATTTGTCATTAGTCATGATTTCTCTCAGATCTCTCAATAACCATCATATCGATGACTAGAGGCCACAATCTTATGTGAACTAGGAAATAGTCAATCCTGCTAGTGTGGTTGACCTTGTTATAAGTATGGCAACACTTTGTATTGTATTTAGTCCTGTCATTGAGTACCCTCAGCCCAAATTCAATGGTCAATGACTTTGCCTGAACAGCAACTTGTAAGACTACCTTTTAATGGGCGGAATGTCCAGGGCAGAAATAGAGCATGCCCGTTCCTCCTCATCAGTAAACCCAAGATCATCCCAGTCAAGAGGTTCAAACGTGAAATTGAAATCACCTGCCACAATGATTTTATAATGCTGGGCACAATTCTGCAGAAACGTCCCCTGGACACAGAGAGTTTCGGAGGCCCGCCCCGTCTCCTCTAGTGTAGATTTTAAGGATGTTCACAACTGCATTAGTCCAAAATGATAGACAAAGACCAAACAGGTCAGGGAAATTGATGGATAGCTGTGATATGTGACAATTTAATGATGTTCTGGCCCAAATAGGTAGGCCACCAGAAGGCCTATCTCTGGTGCTGGGAAGAGCAGGAACATAAAAATGTAGGTAACCAGTCTGAAAACGTGGATCAATGAACCATGTCTCCTGGAGAAGACATAGATCATATTCCACAATAAAATAGATGAAAGATGGAAGGAGGAGGACAGATCTCAGTCCTGCCACATTCCAGGAAACATATCACACCCCAGTGTTTTGGGGAATTGTCCTTTCCACAGATGTAATATTCACAGTGAGCTACCGGAATTGGCTTTGGAAGGTGGAATTGAGAGGAGAGATATCACTATAACGGTTGTCCAGTAGATCCTGGGTTGAATGGTGGGATCTATCTAGGGGAGCTGACCTGACTATAGATGTAGTGTTCTCACACTTAACTGCCTGATCCTGGATTAACATATATGGTTCGTACGGGAATGAAATTGTGATGTTATCACAGTTGAGCATTGGGTCCTGGGTAATCTGATGGGGTCTGTCAAAGAGAGGAACGTGAGTGCTTGTGGTGTCAGCGTTAGAGGCTGCAGTTGCATATGAGTCGGAGGGTAATTTAGAAAAGGTTTGGGGTTATCTTCAAGTCAGTCGTTCTCACTGAGAACAGATAGGTTACCTGCTTAATAATGGGTAGGCAGGGTCCCATGGTACACAGGAAGCCTGGGGTATTTGAACTAAACGCGAGATTGCCCTGGAACACTTGTCCTTGCATCTAGGGCTGTAGGAGGCTGGCCTGGCTTATAGTGGGTACCTGATGGTACTTACATCTTCCAGGTCCAGTTATCCCTTATTTGTAGATTAGTAGTGTTCTAGCAGTTTAGGCTGATAGAGGTAGCTATAGCAGAGCAGCTTAGGCTGAACTAGGAGACATGCAAAGCTCCTACTATACCACTTATATCATATAGCACTATATCATAAGAATCACAATACTCAGAGTTACAAAAAATAAAGGAACTTTCTTTTAGTGACAATGCGTCAGAAATATTTCAGAGGATATAATCCCTTAGGAGGTAAGTAAAATACACAAAATATACACACATACCAAAATCAGGTAAGTAAACAGTTAGGAAAGTAGTGCAAACACTGTAGAATACTATAGGATGCAATAGACCTAGGGGCAACACAAACCATATACTAAGAAAGTGGAATGTGAACCACTTAGGGACCACAGGCCTACGGTAGCATGTAGAGGGTCGCTGGGAGTGTAAGAAAACACTAAGGGTGTCCAAGAAAGCCCACCCCAAGACCCTGAAAAGTAGGAGTAAAGTGACCCTACTTCCCCAGAAACACACTAAAGTCGTGATAGGAGATTCTGCAAAGACCACAACTGACTGCAAAGCACTGAAGACAGATTCCTGGACCTGAGGACCTGTAAAGGAAGGGGACCAAGTCCAAGAGTCACAAAAGTGTCCAGGGGGTGCAGGAGCCCACTAAACCCTGGGTGAAGGTGCAAAATGGCTGCCTCCGTGTGGAAGAAGCTGAAGATTCTGCAACATCGGAAGATGCAAGGAACTTCTCCTTTGCACAGAAGATGTCCCACTGTGTGATGGAGGATGCAGAGTTGTTGCAGAAAGACCGCAAACAAGCCTTGCTAGCTGCAAAGGTCGCGGTTGAAGAAAAAGGGTGCTGCCCTGGCCCAGGAAGGACCAGGAGGTCGCCACTTGGACGAGGAGTTCAAGAAAACTGAGCACGGCGGTCGTCTCAACACTACAAAGGAGGGTCCCACGAAGCCGGTGGTCAACTCAGCGAGCTGCGCAATGCAGGACGGAGTGCTGGGGACTTGGGCTGTGCTGTGCACAAAGGATTCCTTGCAACAGTGCACAGAAGCCCTAGCAGCTGCAGTTCACACAGTACACAGGATTACTGTCTGGTGTGGGGAGGCAAGGACTTACCTCCACCAAATTTGGAAAGATGGACCACTGGACTGTCGGGGTCACTTGGATCCAGCTCCTGTGTTTCAGGGACCACGCTCGTCACAATGAGAGGGGACCCAGAGGACCAGTGAAGCAGAAGTTTGGTGCCTGCGTCGACCAATGGGAGACTTCTTCTTGGCTTCCAGTGCAGGGTGAAGGCAGACAGCCCCCAGAGCATGCACCAACAGGAAACAGTTGAGAAAGCCAGCAGGATTAGGCGCTACAATGTCGCTGGTAGTCTTCTTGCTACTTTTTTGCAGTTTTGCAGGTGTCCTAGAGCAGTCAGCGGTCGATCCTTGGCAGAAGTCGAAGAGGGAGATGCAGAGGAACTCTGGGGAGCTCTTGCATTCGTTATCTGACGAGAAGACCAAAGGAGAGACCCTAAATAGCCCTCAGAGGAGGATTGGCCACCTAGTCTGGTAAGCACCTATAAGGAGCGGTCTCTGACGTCACCTGCTGGCCCTGGCCACTCAGAGACCTCCATTGTGCCCTCACACCTCTGCATTCAAGATGGCAGAGGTCTGGGACACACTGGAGGAGCTCTGGGCACCACCCCTGGGGTGGTGATGGACAGGGAAGTGGTCACTCTCCTTTCCTATGTCCACTTTCACGCCAGAGCAGGGGCTGGGGGGGTCCCTGAACCGGTGTAGACTGATTTATGTAAGGAGGGCACCGTCTGTGCCCTTCAAAGCATTTCCACATGCCAGGAGAGGCTACTCCTCTCAGGCCCTTAACACCTATTTCCAAAGGGAGAGGGTGTAACACGCTCTCTCAGAGGAAATCCTTTGTTCTGCCTTTCTGGGACTGGGCTGCCCAGACCCCAGGAGGGCAGAAGCCTGTCTGTGGGTTGGCAGCAGTGGTAGCTGCAGTTAAAACCCCAGAGAGCTGGTTTGGCAGTACCTGGGGTCCATGCTATAACCCCGGGGATGCATGGGATTGGCACCCCAGTACCATGTTTGGCATGGGGGGACAATTCCATGATCTTAGACATGTTACATGGCCATATTCAGAGTTACCATTGTGAAGCTACATATAGGTATTGACCTATATGTAGTGCACGCGTGTAATGGTGTCCCCGCACTCACAAAGTCCCGGGAAATTGCCCTGATCTCTGTGGGGCCACCTTGGCTAGTGCAAGGGTGCCCTCAAACTTAGTAACTTTGCACCTCACCTTCACCAAGATAGGGTTAGACATATAGGTGACTTATAAGTTACTTCAGTGCAGTTTAAAATGGCTGTGAAATAATGTGGACGTTATTTCACTCAGGCTGCAGTGGCAGTCCTGTGTAAGAATTGTCTGAGCTCCCTATGAGTGGAAAAAAAAATGATGCAGCCCATAAGGATCTCCTTGAACCCCAATACCCTGGTACCGAGGTACCATATACTAGTGAATTATAAGGGTGTTCCAGTGGGCCAATTAGAATTGGTAAAAATTGTCACTAGCCTGCAGTGACATTGTTAAAGGCAGAGAGAGCATAAGCACTGAGGTTCTGATTAGCAGAGCCTCAGTGACACAGTTAGGCACCACACAGGGAACACATTCAGGCCACAACTATGAGCACTGGGGTCCTGGCTAGCAGGATCCCAGTGAGACATATAAAACACACAGACAAATAGGGCTTCCACTATGAGCACTGGGCTCCTGGCTAGCTGGATCCCAGTGAGATAGTAAAAACACCCTGACATATAGGGCCAGATGTAGGTAGCTGTTTGCATGTCGCAAACTGCGAAAAACGCAGTTTGCGGCATGCAAACAGCCTAACGCGATGCACATCCCAAAATTGCGAGTCGGTACCGACTCGTAATTTGGGGATGCGACTCGCAAATAGGAAGGGGTGTTCCCTTCCTTGTTGTGACCGCATCGCCATGCTGAGTGGCTTTGTGTCCGCGAATGCGGTCGCAAACCAACTCGCAGTTACCACCCACTTGAAGTGGGTGGTAACTCATTCGCAAAAGGGAAGGGGTCCCCATGGGACCCCTTCCCCTTTCTGAATGCCGAAAACAATGTTTTTTCAGAGCAGGCAGTGGTCCTATGGAAGTTTTTTTTTCTTTTTGCAACTCATTTTCCTTTAAGGAAAACGGGCTGCAAAAAGAAAAAAAAACTTCTTTATTAAAAAAGCAGTCACAGACATGGAGGTCTGCTGTCTCCAACAGGGCACCATCCCTGTGAGTGCATGGACTCGCAATGGGGTCGCAAAATGCGACCCACCTCATTAATATTCATGAGGTGGTCTTTGCGACCCCATGGCGAGTCGCAGAAGGTGTCTGAGACACCTTTCTGCATAAAAGTTTGCGAGTTGCAAATTGCGAGTCTGTATGACTCGCAATTTGCAACTCGCAAAATTTTACTTACCTACATCTGGCCCATACTCACAACAGGCCAAAAGTGGGGGTAACAATGCTAGCAAGAAGCTACCTTCCTACAAGGGCCACTAGAATATCCACCATACTCCCATTCCTAAATGTCAACTTTATCATATCAAAGCGTGTGTCTGGATCGAGCTCTCTAACTGCATCAATTATAGCCTCATGTATTACAGAGTAGCAACCTCGCACTTGGTGGATCCAGTGGATTGCCTTTGTTTCTAACGGAGTCTCCCTCTTCCCTTTGCGACAGTGGATGTAGTTTAGAGAAGTTAATCATTAGAACAGTATTTTTAAATCGGGGCAGGTTGGTAACAGGCTGAAATGGGCAATTTGGAAGAGTGTCATTTGTAGATTTGGAGACTTGACCCCAGGTACCTTGCCTGCGCCTAAGCTATTAAGTGGGGAAGGCTGATAAGAGTTTCTGGTCTTGACACTAGCCAGAGGTTGGCCAGCACAGAGTGCTGGACCAGTGGCAGCAGGGCAGGACGCCTAAGTATGACTATTGTTACAACTACTCATGGGCCATTTGGGCAACTTCACCGGCGCACCAGAGGGATTAGGCATTGGACTTCAAATATGGTTTGTGATAGTCCTGGTGTCTAAATGAATTGGCTATTGAGATTAAGGAATTAACCATAGATTTAAATTCTGAAACCTCACTCTTTAATTCTTTTATGCATGGGGTGTACTGTGCATTGGATTGGGCTGAGTTGCCATCATGCGGATCTGAAATATTGATACAGGGGTTGAAAACACATTTTATGCGGTCATAATAACTTTACTATATATTCAACACTAAACATTGCAAAACAGTAAATGTAATTCAGCTAGGTCAACTGACTAAATTATAACCTCTTAGGACCCATAGGCTCAATGGGTCCCTTGTGTCCAAAAGCAACAGAAAAGCACACCCCTGGAAGTGCTTTAAACTGACCAAAGCCTTGTATGGGTCCTCATTGATTTACCCCGGGAAACTTGGGGTTTGTAACACCTTTACTAGGGCTAACTAGATTTCTGCTCTGGGAATATAGGGCCAGATGTACCATCACGGCCCATAGCAATTCGGTAATAGCGATTTTCAAGAAATCGCTATTACCGACTCGCAAAGGGCCATGTATCACATTTGCGAATCAGTAATAGCGATTTCTTAAAAATCGCAAAAGCTATTACCGAATCGGAAATTGCGATACCGGCCCCATTCACAGCTATGGGCCTGTTGGGCCATAGCTGCAAATTTTTTGCATTTCCAAAATTGCGATTTCTGGACCATAAATCGCAATTTTGGAAATGCAAAAGGCCAGGGTGCTGGGGGCTTAAGGACCCCTCTCCTGCACCCCAAAAACTTTTTTTTCAACATGTAAGGTACACACATGCCAAAAGGGCATGTGTGCTTTACATGTTAAATTTAAAAATGCAGATTAACTGCATTTTTAAATTTTTCACCAGGTTACCACCTGGTTGCAAAGCATGGTATTTTGCAAGTGCAAAATGCCATTTTTGGAAAAATCGCAATTTGCGATTTTTTCCAGCATAGCCTTGCGACCTGGAAATTGCGAATCGCAAATTGCAACTTGCAATTTCCAGGTCACAACGCAAGAAATCGCAATTTTAGCAATTTCTTATTTGTGGTCTGCGAATGCATTTCATGCATCACAGACCACTGTTTTGCACTCACAAACGGCCGAATTTACTGATTCGCACCGTTTGCGAGTTCAAAACCTTTTGATACATCTGGCCCTTACTCCGGAGCTGTATTGTTTTTTCCACCCTCCCCCTTCAGTCTCCTTACTATGTGCATCAGGATGTGCACCTCTACCTGTTCACTGGCAGGTGAGGCTAAGGGTTTGTTTGGGGTTAACCAGTCTGTCCACTAGTGACTTGGGCTGTGATGCTCATCATTTTACAGTACTTGTGCAGGCTATTCACCAGGAAGACAGCAAACGTGTTAACAAGCAAAGCTTGTAACTTGCCAGAAACTTTTGCTTAAGTCTCTACCTGCATTTAAACGAAGACAATCCAATCCAAGATGGAGGTCTTTCATATTTTCTCTATATCCTGTTCCTAATCTGTAATGGCTCTCTTCATGTCCTAATTTGTAAGTCATTTCTTGTCTTCTTCAGTAAGCTTCTTGAGGGACTGCCTTTGTGTAGAAATGCAATCAAAGTTCTTTGTCTGTTTGTTGGTGCTTCTGTTCCAGTTCTCCACCAATAATCCTGATTCCATCTTCTTGTCCTCTGTCCTGGTTTTCTTCAGCAAGTCTATCTTCCTTCAGCATTCCAGTATCCTAGAAGAGGTTGTTCTGTCATTGACCTTTCCACATTATGTTTCCACATCCTCTCTGAAGGCATCTGGGGCCAGATGTAGCAAAGGTTTTCCCCATTCTGTGTCTATGGGAAAAACGTGTTTGTACATATGGCCCCTGATGATCTCACAAGTTATAGTAGTGTAGGAAGAAACTAGCTACTGAGCAGTGTCTTATTTCCTTCAGGGACACAAGATCCATGTTATCATGAAGGTCTTTGCATCCAGCCCTTGATATGGAAGGAACTTTTGAAATAGCTACTAGGGCACTTTTGAGTGACCCACTATTCATCCTGGTCGTCAACACCCAGTACATAGAACATTTTTCTGGTACCACCTGCTCTTCTAATTTGAAGGGAAAGCACAACAGCAATACTTGTCCCAGACCCAATGCATATTGCCTCAACAGGCCATTTATTGAGCCTCCTCAATATATAGAGATGCCGGCGGTGCCTTCAAGCCTGAGGGTTATTGTCTTCCATTGTAGCACATGAGCAGTTATTTCTGTAAAGTGTTTCTTAGACTCCACTGGGCCATTTATCACATGTATTGTTTGTGTTCTGCTACTGCCATAGTGAGACCTCCTTGTCAGCAGATTTCAGTTGTTGCTTTCCGATGGTTTAGGTGTTTATTTTCACATCCTGTTGTCCTGGCCACTTCCTTCTACTTGGCAGCAATATCTGTGTAGTTCTTGATCTCCTGCATTGGTAGTCTTTTAGCATAGGATCTTCCTGCAATAGCCCCACTGGTCCTCAAGCAGGCCACACTCTCTATCTGAAATCCCCAAGCACCCAAAGACTTCATCCACTTCTAGTGTGCCTGTGTGTCCTACAGGAGCTTAGGGAACCCACTCTTAGGCCCATATTTATACTTTTTGACGCACAACTGCGCCAACGCAGTTGTGCGTCAAACATTTTAACGCCGGCTAACGCCATTCCAAAGCGCCATGCGGGCGCCTTATTTATTGAATGACGTTAGCCAGCGCAACTGACTGGTGTGCGTAAAAAAAAATGACTCACACCAGGCAGCGCCGGCGTAGGGGAAAATGGAGCTTGGGCGTCAAAAAATGGGGCAAGTCAGGTCTGAGGCAAAATTTTGGCGTCAACCCGATTTGCGCAATTTTTTTTGACGCCCAACCCCCATTGAAATGACTTCTGTCTTAGCAAAGACAGGAGTCATGCCCCCTTTCCCAATGGCCATGCCCAGGGGACTTATGTCCCCTGGGCATGGTCATTGGGCATAGTGGCATGTAGGGGGGCACAAATCAGGCCCCCCTATGCCACAAAAAAAATACGAAAAAAATACTTACCTTAACTTACCTTAACTTCCCTGGGATGGGTCCCTCCATCCTTGGGTGTCCTCCTGGGGTGGGCAAGGGTGGCAGGGGGTGTCCCTGGGGGCATGGGAGGGCACTTCTGGGCTCTTTCAGAGCCCACAGGTCCCTTAACGCCTGCCCTGACCCAGGCGTTAAAAAACAGCGCCCATCAGGCTGGGCGCCGTTTTTTAAGGCCTGCCCCCTCCTGTGTGTCAAAATGACGTCACAGTATAAATAAGGCGCACAGGCCTTAAAGTCATTTTTTGGAAGGGAACGCCTACCTTGCATATAATTAACGCAAGGCTGGTTCCCCCTTCTAAAAATTGACGCACATGGTGGAACTTTGACGGCCGCGTGGTCGGACGTCAAAGTATAAATATGGGGCAGTGTTTGCGGCGATTGTGCGTCAAAAATTTTGACGCACATTCGGCGCAAAGAGAGTATAAATATGCCCCTTAGAGTACCCACAACCATGAATAGTTTATTGAAAATTGAAGGAACACCCAACCTCTTTCGGGGTCCATGGCAAAACCATACTTTACTATCCCTGAGAGGGGGCAGGGAGCAAATGTCACTAGGTCTGGATGAAGAGTCCAACAAAAGGTGCCACTTCAATACTCACACCCTTGACTGACAGTTTCAGAGAGCAATCCACTGGCTGCTATCTCCCTGAACAAAACATGATGCAAAGAATTGTGAGGGCACTTGATAGGACATTGAAACAGCCCCCTTTCTTCTGAGCAAACAGCCACCCAACTAGGCCTTGAGTCTCCTCTGCCAGCATTAAAGAACTCCCTCTGTGGTGACTTGAGCCAAAGACCTGCTGGCTATCCCCTTCTGCACTATGGATGTATCCTGCCTGTGCTTTACACAGAAATGTAGTTACTTACTTAAAGAGATTCCACCACTTCCTCTGCCAGGAGAAGCCTAATATCTGAAAATGTGTATATTGTTCAGGGGACACTTTTAAATGCGGCAAACCACTAGAGTAATTAACTTGGCACATTAGGATAGCTTTAAGCATGACATCTATTAATGCTGGCGTACATAAATATGTCCAAAATTACAAATGTAGAAAGGATTGCATATACAGTAAAGTTAATGTTAGATATGCATTCATGCCCCATAATTAGGTAGGGAAAGACATGGGTTTCTTACCTGATGCCAAGCAACGTTGGTGAATTAGGCATTGTTATCCAAAGAGTAAAATCAATTCAAACTTCACAAATATAATGCTTCAAAAAGGGGAATATCAATATGTCCTTTAATTTTCCAAATTAAACTATAAAGCCCTACCAGGCCACAACCATTTTTTTCTGGGTTTTATCTACCACTGTGAGTCCAGTGCACAAATGTCAAGCTGAGTCTGATACCAATCTTTATTGCTCAACCTACACATGTATGTGCATTTGTGTACATGTTCATACATAACCTAAGGAAAGCCTCTTAGCCCAGCAGTGAAAGTTTAACAGAAGCTTACATTCAGTGTCACTACTTTAGGGGGACACATAATAGATGTTCAAAAACCAATGGTCTAAAAGGAAAGAAAAAAACAATTCCAGTAGTGTTTTGAATGAGGGTAACATAGAGCATTTCATGGAATTATCTGAATAAGGTTCACAGATGTGCTATTGTTCCTCCCCAATACATTTATACAAAACGTATGTTTCTGGATGTGCAGTGAAATATATCACTCGTGTAGTTGGATTTTCGGTCTCTCACGGTGGCACACTTCACCACCTTTCAGTTAAATCTTAACATTAGGAGGAGTGAAGGAGAATTAGAAATAAAAACAGCAGAGAGCAAGCTGCCTATAAATTCTAGCAAGAAAATGTTATCTTTGGGTTGATAAAAAGTCTAATAGTTAGGTGGCAAAATATATACACATCTTTGATATTATGTCTTTCTTCCTCTAGGTATTTCCCTTTTTCTGTTACATGTACTAATCAATCAATTAAGAGCAAATGTGTGTAATTAATGGAATGCACATTCCGGTTACATTATTCTGCAGCATGATAATATTTGCAGAATTTAATCTGCACGTTCACTGTTCTATTTCACGTTATTTGTTAATGATTTCTGAAGAGTTTCTATGGGGTTGACAACTATGTCACGTTAATCAAAAGAAAACACTCTCACTGGTTAAAAATAAGTGAAAGGGTACCTGGAGGTTTTGCATGTCATGGTAGTGAAAACCCCCTAAATTTGTTATTTACTACTGTGAGGCCTACCCGTCCCATAGGATAACATTGGTCATTCCTTAATACATTTCCAATTGAGAGTAGGTAGTTATTTCATGTTTGGTGTCTTTAGAATTGGAACAGACTGCTTTCAGCAATTTACTCACTCTCATACACTGCCTTTGTTCAATTACCTGATCCCATTCTCTCCCCTACATTAAGCTGCCCACAGCTATTCACCCAACTCATATACCAACACATTTATCCAGCCTCTCAGTCAATCCCTTCAATTGCTGACTTATCAATTCACACAACAAAACAGAGTTTCATCCATCGAGTAAACAGTTCTATCACTAATACAAAATTAGAGGCTTTGTAATTTTTGTTTTCATTTTACCTGTAGATAACAGCTGTCTAATGTGAAGTGTGTCATGTAATCATTAAACTACAGAGTAATTTAAACAAGCATTACTGATTCACTAGCCTTGACGATAATGCAGTTAACACTGAGGTGGTCATTATGACATTGGCGGTGAGTGATAAAGTGGTGGAAATACCACCAACAGGCTGGTGGTAATTACCGCCAAATTAAGACCATGGCGGTGATAACTCCCATAGACAGCCAATGTACCACACCAACTGACATTTGCATTAAAACCACACACAATGGTTGTAGCCATCAACAGCCAGGTGGAAGACAAGCTACTGCCCCCCCATATAATGAGACTGCAATCCATCACGATTTACAGGGCGGAATCAAAGACATCAAAAGCCTGGCGGAAACACTGCACAGAAGACGAAAGACTCACCATCAGAGACACAGAGGAGAACAACACCACCATGGAACAGGAACTGCAAGTATTCCTGATGATCTTCTATGCCATGCTCCACCTGGAACACCAATGCCGGCGAAGACGACTACGGTGGGTACAGCTGCCTAGCACACAAGGGAGGGAGGGAGGAAAAGGAGAGTAACACACACACAATACACACCAGACACACACACACCATACACACAACCAGCTGCAGACGTAAACCAATGGCACACAACACACAGCATAATAATGAAAGGACAATAATGTGGCAGTCATGAGAATGTATTGAATGAGAACAGCCACCAAATGAACCAATTGGAAAGCAAAGAGATATGTACAATTGTTCACAAAGGGCCAATGCCCAGTCCAAAGTACTAAGGACTCACATGGCCACAGGGCACATTCCAAGGCCCAACTTATTTCCTGACAACATTTGCACAGAACTGTGCAGGGGCATCATTATTGAAGTGGGCAGGCACCTCAGGGGGAAAGGGGGAGGAGGCACCTCAGCCAAAGTCCAAAAATTGCCCACTTCCCAATGCTGGGGAGTGCAAGGTCACAGTCTCTGAGCTGGGGGAGTTGCCCACTGGTTCTGGAGGGGGCTCCATGCCCATTTCCTAATGTTGGGACTGCAAAGTCACAGTCTCAGAGGTGGGAAACTTGCCCACTGATTCTAGAGGGGGCTCCATGCCCATTTCTCTTTGCTGGCAAGTGTAAAGTCACAGTCTCTCAGGTGGGGAACTTGCCCACTGGTTCTGGAGGGGGCTCCATGCCCATTTCCCAATGCTGGGGAGTGCAAGGTCACAATCTTTCAGGTGAGGTGAGGGTTCCATGACCACTGGTGGTGACGGTGTTGGTACCCTGCCAACCTCTGCTAGAGGTGAGGGCTGCATTGTCTCAGCTTTTGAAGGTGCCTCCTGGACAGCCTCTTCAGGAGGTGAGGGCTGCTGTGTCTCAGCTGGGGAAGGTGCGTCCTGAGCAGCCTCTGCTGGAGGCGAGGGCTGCTGTGTTTCAGCAGGGGATGAGGGCACCGTGCTCACTGGTGGTGCTGGTTTTGGTACACTGCCAGCCCCTGCAGGAGGTAAGGGCTACTGCGTCTCAGCAGGGAAAAGGGCCTCCTGGGCAGCCTCTGTTGGAGGCGAGGGCTGCTGTGTCTCAGCTGGAGGGGAGGGCTTCTTCCCTTTCATGTCAGGGGGTGAGGAATTCTTCCCTTTCATGGCAGGGGGTGAGGGCTTCTTCCCTTTCATGGCAGGAGGTGAGGGCTTCTTCCCTTTCCTGGCTGCTGGAGTGGGATCCTTCCCCTTCCTGGCTAGTGGAGTCGGATCCTTACCCTTCCTGGCTGGTGGAGTGGGATACTTCACTGTCTTGCCTCCACGACTAGAAGGTGCCTCCACTGTCCCCATGGACTGTTTGACTTGGGTGCTGGGCTGGGTCGTTGGGACCCTGCTCTTGCGGGCAGGACGGGGGAGGGAGAGAGAGGGACGAGGTCAAGTTGGGCAAGGGAAAGCTTCTGTGGGATGGTGGGGTGGGATGAGGGAGGAAGGATGGGAGTGCAGGTTGGGGGAGTGGTTGTTGGAGGAGTACATCTGCTGGACTAGGGTGCAGGTGCATGGGTAGTGTGCTGATGTGAGGTTGATGGCTGTTGGGTGTCTGAGTACCTGCATTTGTGTCCTTTAAGAGGGGGGAACAGACAGGGTGGGAGAGGACACATGGGACGCGTGGATGGATGTTGTGGAGGTGTCTGCTAGTGAGGTGTGTGTGCTGCTTGGTATGGTGAAGCTGGTGGTGGATGTTGAAGCATTGCATGCAGGTGTGAGTGTGGACGTGACTGTGAGGGAGATGGAGGAGGAGGGGGAGACAGTGGAGGCAGTGGATGTAGTTGTGTTTGCAACTATGTGGTGTTTGCGTGAGTGCTTGTGGGCTGAAGTTTGGTACCTGTGTTTGACTGTGCCACTCTTGTGTGTTGTCTTGTGTGCATGCTCATCTGTACGTGTGAGTGGGATGGGGTGGGGTTGAGGAGACTGGGACTGGGAAGTGGTACTTGGAGGAGGGACATTGGCTGCTATGAGAGAGGAGGCCAGAGCCCGAATTGATCGCCAATCCACCATGGATGCCCTCCAGGAATGCATTGCATTGCTGCATCTGGGATGCCAGCCCCTGGTTGGCATTCACAATGGTTGACTGCCCTACAGAGATGGATCTCAGGAGGTCAATAGCCTCCTCAATTAGGGCAGCAGGGCTCACTGGGGCAGGGTCTGAGGTGCCTGGGGTGAAGGAGATGCCCATTCCCCTGGGTAAGTGGTCACCAGCAACTCGCTGAGGGGCTACAGGGAGGGCAGTGCTGGCACAGGGGGTGGCCGCTGTACCTGCAGCTGGGGTAGTCGCAGAGGTGTCCTCCACCACCAGGGAGCTTCCATCAGAGGAGGTATCTGAGTCAGTATTGTCACCTTCTGTCTCTGCTGTGGTGCTCCCCTTGCCCTCTGTCCCACTGGTTCCCTCGGCATCGGTGGAGTTTGCCTCCTGGGTCCTGTGGGATGCAGCTCTCTCTGTAGCTGGTGCCCCTGCTCCTTCGCCTGATGATGCTAATGCACACATGGACAGGATGACTGAAGAAAAAAGAGAGAGGGGAGAGGGGGGAGAGAGAGAAAGGGAACACTGGTCAATTACAGCACCAACACCACAATTGACATACACAGCACCGTCACACACAGGGATCAGGACTGAGCACTATGCATTACACTGGCATTGATTTGGATAGATGCCAAAGGAAGATGAGGGCCAAACACAGCCAACTGCACCCCTCCTGGGACGAACAAAGCCCTTACTGACATGGAATGCAAATGAGCTAGGTTACCTGCATTTGTCATACACCCATTACCCTTGAGCTAGATCACTCTGCAATGTCTTTCCTGGCATTAAGGGGCACTCACTAATTCACACGCACCACCTGGATCCCATACCACCGACAAATTATTGTAGTAATGCCCACTGTACTCACCCCCTTGTGGCTGCTGTGATTTCTGTGAGAAAGTAGCCTCTTTCTAGCATGGTTACCCCCACTTTTGGTTTGTTTGTGAGTGTGTGTCAGTGTGTTTTTTTCTGTCTCACTGGGATCCTGCTAGCCAGGGCCCCAGTGTTTATAGTTAAAATCCTATTCGTCAGTGAGTTTTGCCTTTCTCACTGGGATCCAGCTAGCCAGGACCCCAGTGCTCATAGTTTGTGGCCTATGTGTGTGTTGTCAGTAGTGCTTAACTGTGTCATTGAATTTCTGCTAACCAGAACTCTATTGCTTATGCCCTCTCCACTTCAAATTAGTAACTATAGTTTAGTGACTTCATATTCCAATTCCAACTGGCACACTGCACCCCCCTTATAAGTCCCTAGTATATGTACCTAGGTACGCAGGGCATTAGGGTTCCAGGAGATCCTCACAGACTGCAGCATTTCTTTTGCCACCCATAAGGAGCTCAGAGAAACCCTTCTTCAGGACTGCCACTGCATCCTGCATTAAATAGTGCACAGCCATTTTCACTGTACTGAAGTAACTTATAAGCCACCTATATATCTAACCTTCATTTAATGAAAGCTAGGTGCAAAGTTAATAAGTGTGAGGGCACCCTTGCACTAGCAAAGGTGCCCCCAAGCTGGCCAGGGCCAATTCCCCAGACTTTGTGAGTGCAGGGATACCATTTTACACGTGCACTACATAAAGGTCAATACCTATATGTAGCTTCACAATGGTAACTCCTAATATATGGCCATGTAAGGTGTCTAAGATCTTGGAATTGTCCCCCCATTCCAAATATAGTATTGGGGGGGCAATCTCATGCATCCTGGGGGCTTCACCATGGACCCCCAGTTCTGCCAAATCAGCTCTCTGAGGCTTGCACTACAGCTACAGATGCTGCCACCTAACAGACAGGGTTCTGCCCTCCTGGGGTCTGAGCAGCTCAGTCCCAGGAGGGCAGATCAAAGCATTTACTTTGGGAGGAGGATGTGACACCTCTCCCTTTCGAAATAGGTGTTACAGGCTTGGGAGGGGTAGCCTCCCAGAGCCTCTGGAAATGCTTTGAAGGGCACAGATGGTGCCCTCCTTGCATAAGCCAGTCTTTTCTGGTTCAGGGACCCCCAGTCCCTGCCCTGGCGTGAAACTGGATACAGAAAAGAGGAGTGACCACTCCCCTGACCATCACCACCCTATGGGTGGTGCCCAGAGCTCCTCCAGTGTGTCCCTGACATTAGCCATCTTGTTTCCCGAGGTGTGGGGACACTCTGCAGATCTCTGAGTGGCCAGTGCCAGCAGATTACATCAGTAACCCCTCCTGACAGGTTCACCCCTTGGTAGGTAGCCAATCCCCCTCTCAGGGCCATTTGGGGTCTCTCCTGTGGGTTCCTCTTCAGATTCAGCTTGCAAGACTCCTCCAGGAATCCTTTGCATCATCTGCTTCAGCTTCTGACCGTCGGATCAACTGCAGACTACCAGGTATCCAGGACGACTCCTATGACCTGCAACTTCAGCTCCAGACAGCATTTGCAACAGTTTCCAAGGTGTGCACGCTCTGAGGAATCCCTGTCTTCATCATGCACCTGAAGAACTGAGGGAATCTCCCGTGGAGTGACAGAGTCACTTCCCTGCTCCTGAGGCACCTTCCAAGACGACAACCGGTTTTCTCTTGACTCCTTTCCTGATGACGTGCTCCCTGGAACACAGGCGGTGGACCCATCTGACCCAGACTGTCATAACATCCAGCTGTTCAAATTTGGAGGAGGTAAGAGCTTGCCTTCCCAGTTTGCGACAGTACCCCTGTACACCGCATCATTCTCTAGCTCCTTGGGCTTATGTGCACTTCTTCCAAGAATCCTTCATGCACAGTGTAGCCCAAGTCCCCAGCACTCCATCGTGTGACGCACAACTCGCTAAGTTGTTCCCTGGCAGCGTGGGACCCTCTTTTGTTGTACTTCACCAACTGCAATTTGCACTTCCTTTGTCCCCATGTCCTGGGAATTCCGTGGGTGCTACCTGGTCATCTTTGGGCTCTCTCCAGTGTTGGGAGCCCCCTCTGCCTCCTTAGTCCGAGTTGAGTCCTCCAGGTCCCTCCTGGGTCCAGGGGGCACCATTTTGATGCAAACCACAACCTTGCTTGAAATAAGGCTTTTTGGACGAATCCAGTGACGCAAACAGCCTGCATCCAACTTCTCAACGTGGTACATCTCCTGCACCATGCAGGAACCCGCAGCCATCTTCTTTGGTTTTCTTCTGCAGACTTCTTCCAACCAGAGAATCCTCTTTTGCACCATCTTCTAGGTTGTCAGGGGCTCCTGTCCTTCCTGGAATCCTCTGTGACTTCTGGACTTGGTCTCCTCTCTTCACAGGTCTTTAGGTCCAGGAATCCATCATTTGTTGCTTGCAGTCTAGATTGGTTCTTGCAAAAACGTTTATCACGACTTGTAGTGTGCCCTGAGGAAACTTGCAGAACTTTACTCCTATATTCCTGGACTCTGGGCAGGGTATTTTAGTTACCTTTGGTGTTTTCTTACACTCCCAGCACCCCTCTACACACTACACTTGCCTTAGGGGGAATTCGTATTTCGCATTCCACTTTCTTAGTACATGGTTTGTGTTGCCCTAAGCCTGTTGCCTTCTATTATATTTTCTACTGTTTTCACTATTCTATGAATCTTTGCTTTACCTGATTTTGGTCTCTAGTGTATATATTGTGTATAATACTTACCTCCAGAAGGAGTATTGCCTCTAAGATATTTTTGGCCTTGTGTCACTAAATTAAAGTACCTTTATCTTTGGTAACACTGAGTATTGTCTTTTATTGTGTATAAGTACTGTATATCTTTAGTGGCGTGGCAGAAGCTTTGCATGTCTCCTAGCTCAGCCTAAGCTGCTCTGCTACAGCTACCTCTAGACAGCCTAAGATGCTAGAACACTGCTTACATTTCACTAATAAAGGATAAATAAACCTGATATAAGGTGTAAGTACCTAGGGTACCAACTACAAACCAGGCCAGCCTCCTACAATGCCCTGAAGGGCCCATCCAGCTCAGGGTAGTCCACGGCTTGTATGTGGACCATCAGGGGGGGTCAGGTTCCGAGGGTTACCCCTTCCTCATTAGGCCCCAGCTGGGCCTCCCGATCTTCCGTGCCTAGCGACTCAGATCCTCCCACCGTTTCCTGCAGTGGGTGCTCCGCCTGCTGTAGACCCCAGGTTCCACACGTCCTTCGCGATGGCATGCCACAATCCCTTCTTTTGATGAGTGCAAACCTGGGGATGGAATACAGACAGGAGGAACCCATTACACATACAATCCAGCCTGTCACACAAATGGCCCATCAATCCCGTTTCCATCACCAATGGCACACACATCGTCCAGCACCCACCATGTACACTACCACCAGACATGATGCTTTCACACACATCTCCATTCATCTTTCCCTCATGCATTGTGCCCAAGGTTTACCCACCTGTTGGTCTGGAGGCCCATACAGAAGTCCTTACTGGGGTAGAACCTCATTCACCAGTCGCTCAAACTCCTCCAAAG
Source organism: Pleurodeles waltl (assembly GCF_031143425.1). Taxonomy (NCBI): domain Eukaryota; kingdom Metazoa; phylum Chordata; class Amphibia; order Caudata; family Salamandridae; genus Pleurodeles; species Pleurodeles waltl. Next base: position 373,249,260 of record NC_090439.1, read on the forward strand.
TGAAGGCAGGGGCCCTTTCCCCCGGTAACACAGGCCATGGTAGGTTCCAGACACAGGTCAAAGCAGCACAACCAGTGTAGGAGTTCTCCTGTGGAAAGTCGGGAAACAAGTGAGGATTTAGATAGAAAATGGTGGTCACGTCTACAGCAGTGTACACCATCACTGACGGCGCTGATCCCCATTGGCCACTATACCCCATAGAGCTCCATATTAGCCAGTAAGGAACTGCACAGTAGTGCAACAACGCCTTTTGCCACGAGGCCCAAAATTGGTATAGTTACATCACTTCCATCTGTCCCAAGATACAGGACAGGCGTTCACCATTACATGGTGTTGGACAATGATCAGATAAACCATGACTGGGTGTAGGAGGCTGGCCTGGTTTGTAGTGGGTACCTTTGGTACTTACACCTTATACCAGGTCCAGCTATCCCTTATTAGTGAAGTTGTATTGTTCTAGCAGCTTAGGCGGATAGAGGTAGCTATAGCAGAGCAGCTTAGGCTGAACTAGGAGACATGCAAAGCTCATGCAATACCACTTATAGTTACACATTACGTATACACAAGTAAAGACAATACTCAGTGCTACCAAAAATAAAGGTATTTATTTGGGTGACACAGTACCAAAAATATCTTAGAGACAATACTCCTTCTGGAGGTAAGTATTATACACAATATGTACACTATACACCAAAATTAGACAAGTAGGTTGTCATAGAACAGTGCAAACAATAGGAAATCCTATAGAATGCAATGGGAGAAAGTAGGTCTAGGGTCAACACAAACCATATACTCAGAAAGTGGAATGTGAATCACAAATTCCCCCCTAGGCAAGTGTAGTGTGTGCAAAATCGCTGGGAGAGTAAGAATACAATAAAGGTAAGTAAATTACCCCTCCCCAGAGCCAGAAAAGTAGGAGTAAAGTACTGGAAGTTTCCTTAGGGCACACTACACCTCATGATGTGGATTATTGCAGTAACCAACCAAGTCTACAAACAACAACTGCTGAATTCCTGGACCTGAAGACCTTGAGAAGAAGGGGACCAAGTCCAGAAGTCAAAAGAAGTTCGAGGAAGGACAGGAGCCCCTGCCAACCCAGAAGAGGGTGAAAAAGAAGAGTCCCCGGTTGGACGAACAGTGTAGGAATGCACCCTAGGAACATGCCGGCGGGTTCCTGCATGATGCAGAAGATGTCCAAATACGTGAAGATGGATGCAGATGTGATTTCGTGTTGGAAGTCACCAACAAGCCTTGGTTACGACAAATATAAATTTTGCAACAAAATGGTGCTGGCTGGACCCAGGAGGGATCTGTGGGCCTCAACTCTGTGTAAGGAGGAAGAGGGGGCTCTCAGCACTTCAGAGAGCCCTCAGGATGCCTGGCAGCACCCACAGGATTCCCAGGACATGGGGACAAAGAAGGTGCAAAATGCGGTTGGTGCAGCACAACAAAGGAAGGCCCCACGACGCCAGAGAACAACTCAGTGAGTTGAGCGTCACAGGATGGAGTGCTGGGGACCTGGGCCAGGCTGTGCACAAAGGAATTTTGCAAATAGTGCGCAGAGGCCTCATGAGGTGAAGAAGACACGGTACACAGGGAAGGCAAGGTCTTACCTCCTCCAAATTGCGTCAGCAGGACCTCAGGACAGTCTATGTCGATGGGGTCCACCCTCTGTGTCCTTAGGAGCATACTCGTCGCTGTCAGAGGAGTCCCAGGGTACCAGTCGTCATTTTAGAAGGTGCCTGCATGAGCAGGGGAGTGACTCCATAACCCCACAGGAGATTTCTTTGGTCCTTCTGGTGCAGGATGAAGACAGGGAGTCCTCAAAGCGTGCACACAGTGGAAACTGTTGCTGTTTCTGGCTGGATCTGAAGTTGCAGAGGAAAAGTATCCCTTGTGGATACTTTATTGCTATTACAGCGGTTCCTGGAGCAGGCTGCTGTTGAGTTGAGGTCAGAGGATGAAGTAGTTGCAGAGTATTCCTGAAGGAAACTTGCAAGCAGAATCTGAAGAGAACCCACAGCAGAGACCCTAAATAGCCCTGAGAGAGGGATTGGCTACCTTATCAGGTAAGGACCTATCAGGAGGGGTGTCTGATGTCACCTACTGGCACTGGCCACTCAGAGCCCTCCAGAGTGCCCCCACACCTTGCAAATAAATATGGCTGAAGTCTGGGACACACTGGAGGTGCTCTGGTCACTCCCCTTTCCTTTGTCCAGTTTCATGCCAGAGCAGGGGACAAGGGGTCCCTGAACTAGTGTAGACTGGCTTATGCAAGGAGAGCACCATCTGTTCCCTTCAAAGCATTTCCAGAGGCTGGGGGAGGCTAGCCCTAACCAGCCTATTACACCTATTTCCAAAGGGAGAGGGTGTAAAAGCCTGCTCTCAGAGGAAATGCTTTGTTCTTCCTTCCTGGGACTGAGATGCTCAAACCTCAGGAGAGCAGAACCCCTCTCTGTGAGGTGGCACTGCTGTAGCTGCAGTGCAAACATCAGAGAGCTGGTTTGGCAGTACTGAGGGTCCATGGTGGAGCCCCCAGGATGCATGGAATTGGCTCCCCAATACCATGGGGGGACAATTCCATGATCTTAGACATGTTACATGGCCATATTCGGAGTTACCATTGTTAAGCTACATATAGGTATTGACCTATATGTAGTGTGTGCATTTAATGGCGTCCCCGAACTCACAAAGTCCTGGGAAAGGGCCCTGAACTATGTGGAGGCACCTTTGCTAGTGCAAGGGTGCCCTCACTCTTAGTAACTTTGCACCTAACCTTCAGCAAGTGAAGGTTAAACATATAGGCGACTTATAAGTTACTTAAGTGCAGTGAAAATGGCTGTGAAATAACATGTGCGTTGTTTCACACAGACTGCAATGGCAGGCCTTTGCAAGGGTTTGTCTGAGCTCCCTATGGATGGCAAAAGAAATGCTGCAGCCCATATGGATCTCCTAGAACCCCAATGCCCTGGGTACCTATGTTCCAGATACTAGGGAAATTGGTATATGAAGTCACTAGCCTACAGTGACAAATTTAAAAGCAGAGAGGGCATAAGCACTGAGGTTTTGGTTAGCAGAGCCTCAGTGACACAGTCAAGCGCTACTGACAACACACACATTAGGCCACAAGCTATGAGCACTGGTGTCCTGGCAAGCAGGATCCCATTGAGACGGGCAAAACACACTGACATATAGTTTTTTATGTATGAGCACTGGTGTCCTGGCTAGCAGGATCCCAGTGAAACAGTAAAAACACACTGACACTCACAAACAGGCCAAAAGTGGGGGTAACCATGCTAGAAAGAGTCTACTTTCTCACACTGTGTCATTGCCTAAAATTGAGCATACATAGCCTGTTCCACTGTCTCATCACATTGATGCTGTATGTACACAGAGGTTGTGGTTCCATTCTTCAAATTGTGATAGCCTACTCACTCTTGTGCCCCTTAGATACCCACGGCTGTGGATGAATAGGAGGAGGAGACAACCCCTGTGTACAGACTCCCTGTAGACTTGGCTACACAGGAAGCCAGGCACATTATACTCACCTATAGACTGGGCAGGGCCACAATCACAGAGCTGTGTGCCCAATTGGAGCCTGACCAAATATCATCCTTCCATCATCCCACTGGGATCCCCCTTGCAAGTGTTATCAGTACTCCATTTCCTGGCAACTGTTTTTTTTTTCAAAGTGACAGTGGGCTTGGCAGCCAATGTTCTCAATCGTGCTGGCAAGGGTTTTGTCTTCCTTGGTGAAACACATGTGCAGCTACTTTGTTTTCCCCCAGGTGGAGGATTTGGCCACTGTGAGGGCCGGATTCTATGCAATGGGACAGATCCCCAACATTATTGGGGCGATTGACGGTACACCTATTGCGTTTGTTCCCCCTGCCAGAATGAACAGGTGTTCAGAAATCACAAGAGTTTCCACTCACTGAATGTGCAAATGGCGTGCCTGGTGGACCAGTACATCTCCCACGTCACTGCCAAGTATCCTGGGTTGGTGCATGATGCCTTCATTCTGAGGAATATCAGCATCCCAAATGTGATGGCCCAACTACAGAGGCACAGGGTATGGCTAATAGACGAGACAGAGTCCCCACCCACTGTATGTCAGTGTATGCCTTCAGGTGTTATCTCCAATGCACTGTGTTAGGCTAATTTTTGTCCCTCAATATTTGCAGGTTTCTCTGAGTACCCAAACCTTTTGTGGCTCCTGACCCCTGGGAGGAATTCCAAGACAGGGGCTGAGAACCGTTATAATGATGCACATGGGTGGACCAGAAGAATAATCGAAAGGACCTTCGGCCTCCTGAACGCTAGGTTCAGGTGCCTCCATCTGACAAGTATATCCCTGTGCTACTCACCCAGAAAGGTCTGCCAGATGACATGTGCCTTTCCTGCAGGAGGAGGAGACTGGAGATGGCCCTGTGGCAACAGTTGACCCTGAGGACAGTGAGGATGAGGAGGCAGAGGATGAGGATGTGGACAACAGAACATCAGTCATATGTCAGTACTTCCAATGACACAGGTGAGGCAGTGAAACTGATCATTGCTCTGACTATTGACTTCATCTGTGTGACTGTAGCATGATGGCATTCACTTCCTTTGCATCTCAACTTATTGTCACCTATGGCTTGTCATTTTACAGATGCTGGTGATATGACAACAGTGTCCTGATGTGATTACTACTTACTACTACAGACAGTTACAGGTCATTAATTGTATACTATCACAGTGTTCATATCACTTGCACCAGATGTGACTTTTCCCCTGAATGTACATTCTCAACACATAAACTACTATCAGTCAAGTTGTGTTCAAGGGTGTTTATTGTAGTGCTATAAAATTGAGGGTAAAGTGCAATGGAATGGGATGATGGTAGAGGAAGGTCCAGGGTATTGTTCCAGTCTGTTTCTAGCACTCCAGTGTCCAAGGGGCCATAGGAAGGAGAGCAAACACTGTTCAAAGTGGACAATGTGACAGGGTGGAATACAATGAGGACAATCAGGAGAGTCTCGTTTCCTGACAGTGGTCTTGGTTTTGGCAAGTGTCTCTGGCTTCTGTCTGGGTCGCAGGGAACGTTTACGGGGTGGTTCACCTTCTACAGGGGGAGGGGTGCTGGTGGCCTGTGGGTCCTGGGGAGGGGCCTCCTGCCCACTAGCTGCAGCGGAAGTGGTGGGCTGGTCAATAGACTGGCTAGTGGTAGGGGCCCGTTGGAGTGCTGTCCTTTCTCTCATGATGTTGGCCATGTCTGCCAGCACCCCTGGTATGAAGAACATGGTGGTGTTGAGGGCCTGCAAGTCCTCCTTGATCTTCTGATGGTGTTCCTCCTGTAGCCACTTGTTCTCCTGCATGTTGTCAAGGATCTGGCCCATCGTGTCCTGGGATTGTTGGTAGGCACCCAGGATCTTGATGGTTGCCTCCTGGAGAGTTGGTTCCCTGGGCTTGTCCTCCCCTGGCACACAGTGGTATTCCCAGTGTCCCTGTGCCTCTGTCCCTGATTGTCTTGGGTGTGAGGTGTGGAATGGGGTCCCTCTACCGGTGGACACACTGCTGATTGACTTGCCATTGGGACAGAGGTGTGGGGACACTGAGTGCGTGCTGTGGTGTTGGATACTGATGGGGGAGGCTTTGTGGTAGACTGTGAGTGGGCTGGGGTGACCAACTGACCGGTGGTCCCTGATGGGTCAGGTTGCTGATCCAGATATAGAAGTCCAGAGTTACTGTCATCACTGAGGGCATCTTCTGTTGGGGGACTGTCATGGCACCTCCTCTCTGCTGACATTGCCTGGGGCACCTGCAGGGATGTAAGTGATGTATTATGCTTCATGCCTGTGACATATTGTACATCCCTATCTTTCCCTCTATCGGTGCTGTTGCCCTGCCACCTTGGTTTGTGTATGTTGATGTATTGTGGGATTCTTAGTTTCCTTATGTTGTGCATGCTTTATTGATGGGTGTACATGCAGGGCTGGGAGGGCTGTCCATGCATTGGTATTGCATGCAATCCTGGGCATTGGGGTTAGTCATATGTGTAAGTGCATTGTGTAGGATGGAGTGGAATGAAGGGTGTGAGGGTGAGGGTGTGAAATGGCATGCAGGTATAGGAGTTGATAAGTAATAAATATTGACTCACCAGTGTCCAGTCCTCTGGCAACTGCAGTGAGTCCCTCAGGATGCAGTAATGCCAAGACTTGCTCCTCATATGCTTGTGGGGGAGGAGTTGGGGGTCCACCACCAGTCCTCTGTATTGCTAGCTGGTACCTTGCTGCTGTGGAATGTACCTTCCCCCGTAGGTTGTTCCACCTGTTCCTGATGTCGTCCCATGTTCTCGGACGGTCTCTCATGGTGTTCACCCTGTCCACAATTCTCTGCCATAGTCTTCCTGGCAATGGATATTTGTTGTACCTGTGCTCCAAACAGATGTGGCTCTACCCTGACTATTTCCTCCACCATGACCCGCAACTCCTCATCAGTGAAACGGGGGTGCCATTGTGGGGACATGGGTGTTGTGTGGTGTGTGTAAGTGTGTGGGTGTTGGGGAATGTAGTTGGGTGTTCTTAGTGGGGTGTGTGAGGGATGTATGGGTGTATGTGGTGTGTGTGTGTAAGGAAATGCCTCCTTGGCATGGTTACCCCCTGACATTTTGCCTTTGCTGATGCCAAGTTATGATTTGAAAGTGTGCTGGGACCCTGCTAACCAGGCCTCAGCACCAGTGTTCTTTCCCTAAACTGTACCTTTGTCTCCACAATTGGCACAACCCTGGTACCCAGGTAAGTCCCTTGTAACTGGTACCCCTGGTACCAAGGGCCCTGATGCCAGGGAAGGGCTCTAAGGGCTGCAGCATGTCTTATGCCACCCTAGGGACCCCTTACTCAGCACATACACGCTGCTTGTCAGCTTGTGTGTGCTGGTGGGGAGAAAATGACTAAGTCGACATAGCACTCCCCTCAGAGTGCCATGCCAACCTCACTCTGCCTGTGGCATAGGTAAGTCACCCCTCTAGCAGGCCTTACAGCCCTAAGGCAGGGTGTACTATACCACAGATGAGGGCATATGTGCGTGAGCACTATGCCCCTACAGTGTCTAAGCATAACCTTAGACATTGTAAGTGCAGGGTAGCCATAAGAGTATATGGTCTGGGAGTCTATCAAACACAAACTCCACAGCACCATAATGGCTACATTGAAAGCTGGGAAGTTTGGTATCAAACTTCTCAGCACAATAAATGCACACTGATGCCAGTGTGCACTTTATTGTAAAAATACACCCAGAGGGCATCTTAGAGATGCTCCCTGAATACCTACCCGACTTCTAGTGTAGGCTGACCTGTTTCTGCCAGCCTGCCACACACCAGACATGTTGCTGGCCACATGGGGAGAGTGCCTTTGTCACTGTGTGGCCAGGAACAAAGCCTGTACTGGGTGGAAGTGCTTCTCAACTCCCCCTGCAGGAACTGTAACACCTGGCGGTGAGCCTCAAAGGCTCACCCCCTTTGTTACAGCCCCACAGGGCATCCCAGCTAGTGGAGATGCCCGCCCCTTCGGCCACTGCCCCCATTTGTGGTGGCAAGGCTGGAGGAGATAATGAGAAAAACAAGGAGGAGTCACCCCCCACTCAGGACAGCCCCTAGGGTGTCCTGAGCTGAGGTGACCACTGCCTTTAGAAATCCTCATCTTGAGTTTGGAGGATTCCCCTAATAGGATTAGGGATGTGCTCCTCTCCCCACACGGAGGAGGCACAAAGAGGGTGTAGCCACCCTCAAGAACAGTAGCCATTGGCTACTGCCCTCCCAGACCTAAACACACCCCTAAATTGAGTATTTAGGGGCTCCCAGAACCGAGGAAGATAGATTCCTGCAACCTAAAGAAGAAGAAGGGCTGCTGACCTGAGGCCCTGCAGTGAAGAAGGAGACAACAACTGATTTGGCCCCAGCCCCACTGGCCTCTCTCCCTACTTCGAAGAAACCTGCAACAGCGACGCATCCAACAGGGTCCAGCGACCTCTGAAGCCTCAGATGACAACCCTGCATCTAAAGGACCAAGAAGCTCCCAAGAACAGCGGCCCTGTTCAAGAAACTGCAACTTTCTGCAACAAAGAAGCAACTTTTAAAGACCACACGTTTCCCGCCGGAAGCGTGTGACTTTCCACTATGCCCCGCGCCCCGGCTCGACCTGCGGAAAACCAACACTACAGGGAGGACTCCCCGGCGACTGAGAGCCCGTGAGTAGCCAGAGTTGACCCCCCTGAGCCTCCACAGAGACGCCTGCAGAGGAAATCCAGAGGCTTCCCCTGACCGCGACTGCCTGCTTCAAGGAACTCGCGCCTGGAAACCACACTGCACCTACAGCCCCCAGGACCTGAAGGAACTAAACTCGAGTGCAGGAGCGACCCCCAGAGACCCTCTGCCTAGCCCAGGTGGTGGCTACCCCGAGGAGCCCCCCCTGGGCCTACTTGCATTGTTGAAGAGACCCCCGGGTCTCCCCATTGATTCCCATTAGAAACCCGATGCCTGTTTACACTCTGAACCCGGTTGCCCCTGTGGCACTGAGAGTGTACTTTCTGTGCCAGCTTGTGTCCCCCCGGTGCCCTACAAAACCCCCCTGGTCTGCCCTCCGAAGACGCGGGTACTTACCTGCTGGCAGACTGGAACCAGGGCATCCCTATTTCCATTGAAGCCTATGTGTTTTGGGCACCACTTTGACCTCTGCACCTGACCGGCCCTGAGCTGCTGGTGTGGTAACTATGGGGTTTCCCTGAACCCCAAACGTTGGGCTACCTTGGACCCAACTTTGAACCCTGTAAGTTTTTTACTTACCTGTGAACTTAACATTTACTTACCTCCCCCAGGAACTGTTGATTTTTGCAGTGTCCACTTTTAAAATAGCTTATTGCCATTTTTGTAAAAACTGTACATGCTATTGTGATTATTCAAAGTTCCTAGAATACCCCTTTCATTTAAAGTATTGTTTGTAAATCTTGAACCTGTGGTTCTTAAAATAAACTAAGAAAATATATTTTTATATATAAAAACCTATTGGCCTGGAATTTGTCTTTGAGTGTGTGTTCCCTCTGATAAGCCTACTGCTCGACCACACTACCACAAAATAGAGCATTAGAATTATCTCTTTTTGCCACTATATTACCTCTAAGGGGAACCCTTGGACTCTGTGCACACTATTTCTTACTTTTAAATAGTACATACAGAGCCAACTTCCTACAGTGTGTGTCTAGTTGTCGCAGTGGTCTTGGTGTCAGTCTGGTAGCAATAATTTGTATTTGTAAAGGGTTGTGGGTGATGTAGGTGTGTGTTTTATAGTGCTGTGGGTGGGTGGGTGGGTGTGTGTATCAGTGTCAGGTGTGTGTAGGAAGTTGCCTCTGTATATACTATTTCAAAGTAAGAAATAGTGTGGACAGAGTCCAAGGGTTCCACTTAGAGGTAAGATAGTGGCAACAGTAGATAATTCTAATGCTCTTTTATGTGGTAGTGTGGTCAAGCAGTATGCTTATCAGAGGGTAATATTAAGCATTTGTTGTACACACACAGGCAATAAATGAGGAACACACACTCAAAGACTTACTCCTGGCCAATAGGTTTTTAAATTGAAAAATATATTTTCTTAGTTTATTTAAAGAACCACGGGTTCAAGATTTACATCAAACACTTTAAATGTAAGGTACTTTACTTAGATACTTTAGGAACTTTGAATGAAAACAATATCATGTACAGTCTTTGTAAAAATGGCAATAAGCTATTTTCAAAGTGGACACAGCATAAAAATCAACAGTTCCTGGGGCAGGTAAGTAAAGGTTAGATTAGGAGGTAAGTAAAACACTTACAAGTCTCAGATCTGGGGCACAGGCAGCCCACCGTTAGGGGTTCAATGTAACCCCAAAGTTACCACGCCAGCAACTCAGGGCCGGTCAGGTGCAGAGGTCAAAGAGGTGCCCAAAACACAGAGGTGCCTAAGGAGAACATGGGGGGCTCCAGTTCCAGTCTGCCAGCAGGTAAGTGCCTGCGTCTTCAGGGGTCAGACCAGGGGAGTTTTGTAGAGCATGGGGGGACACAAATCGGCACACAAAACACAACCTCAGCGGCACAGGGGCGGCCGGGTGCAGTGTGCAAAGCAGGCGTCAGGTTTTGTATAGGTTTCAATGGAGGGACCCGGGGGTCACTCTAGCGGTGCAGGCAGGCACGGGGGCTTCTCGGGACAGCCACCACCTGGGCAAGACAGAGGGTCATCTAGGGGTCACTCCTGCGTCAAAGTTCAGTTTCTTCAGGTCCTGGGGGCTGCGGGTGCAGTGTTGGTTCCAGCCGTCGGGTCCCTTGTTACAGGCAGTCGCGGTCAGGGGAGCCTCTGGATTCTCTCTGCAGGCGTCGCTGAGGAGGGCTCAGGGGGGTCGTCTCTGGTTAGTTACGGGCTCGCAGTCGCCCGGGAGTCCTCCCTGAGGTGTTGGTTTTCTGCAGGTTGAGCTGGGGGCGTCGGGTGCAGAGTGTAGAGTCTCACGCTTCCGGCGGGAAAACGTGAAGTCTTTGGAAGTTGCTTCTTTGTTGAAAAGAAGTAGCTGGTTTTGAACAGGGCCACTGTTCACTGGAGTTTCTTGGTCCTGTAGTCCAGGGCAGTCCTCTGAAGCTTCAGAGGCTGCTGGTCCCTGTCGGATGTGTCGCTGGAGCAGGTTTTCGAAGTTGGAGACAGGCCGGTGGGGCTGGGGCCAAAGCACTTGTCGTCTTCCTCCTTCTCTGCAGGCTTGTAGGTCTGCAGTCCTTCTTCTTTTTTCAGGTTGCAGGAATCTGATTTCCTGGGATCTGGGGAGCCCCTAAATCCTGAATTTAGGGGTGTGTTTAGGTCTGGGAGGGCAGTAGCCAATGGCTACTGTCATTGAGGGTGGCTACACCCTCTTTGTGCCTCCTCCCTGTGGGGAGGGGGGGCCATCCCTAATCCTATTGGGGGAATCCTCCAAACTCAAGATGGGGATTTCTCAAGGCAGGGGTCACCTCAGCTCAGGACACCTTAGGGGCTGTCCTGACTGGTGGGTGACTCCTCCTTGTTTTTCTCATTATCTCCTCCAGCCCTGCCGCCAAAAGTGGGGGCAGTGGCCGGAGGGGCGGGCATCTCCACTAGTTGGGATGCCCTGGGGCACTGTAACAAAAGGGGTGAGCCTTTGAGGCTCACCGCCAGGTGTTACAGTTCCTGCAGGGGGAGGTGAGAAGCACCTCCACCCAGTACAGGCTTTGTTCCTGGCCACAAAGTGACAAAGGCACTCTCCCCATGTGGCCAGCAACATGTCTGGTGTGTGGCAGGCTGGTAGAAACTGGTCAGCCTACACTAGAAGTCGGGTAGGTATTCAGGGGGCATCTCTAAGATGCCATCTGGGTGTATGTAACAATAAGTTGCACACTGGAATCAGTGTGCATTTATTGTGCTGAGAAGTTTGATACCAGTGTAGCCATTATGGAACTGTGAAGTTCGTGTTTGACAAACTCCCAGACCATATACTCTTATGGCTACCCTGCACTTACAATGTCTAAGGTTTTGCTTAGACACTGTAGGGGCATAGTGCTCATGCACATATGCCCTCACCTGAGGTTGGCATAGCACTCTGAGGGAGTGCTATGTCGACTTAGTAATTTTCTCCCCACCAGCACACACAAGCTGTGAGGCAGTGTGCATGTGCTGAGCGAGGGGTCCCCAGGGTGGCATAAGACATGCTGCAGCCCTGAGAGACCTTCCCTGGCATCAGGGCCCTTGGTACCAGGGGTACCAGTTACAAGGGACTTACCTGAGTGCCAGAGTTGTGCCAATTGTGGAGACAAATGTACAGTTTAGGGAAAGAACACTGGTGCTGGGGCCTGGTTAGCAGGGTCCGAGCACACTTTCAAATCATAACTTAGCATCAGCAAAGGCACAAAGATAGGGGATAACCATGCCCAGGAGGCGTTTCCTTACAGTGTGTTTTTGGTGTTGGCCAATGTTGTGCAGTTTAGTATTTGTGTGTCCATTCTGAGCGTGCCGGTGTGTACTACCAATGGTTTAGCGCTGTTGAATGTCTGCCTTGCTGATTCGTGGGTCATTATGTCATGGCCGTAGTTTTGTTGGCGTAATGGTATGGGTGTTGGGACTGACACTTTAACACTGACCTTTGGGCTGGCAGATTTGTGCATGTGGCAATATTCTTTCGGACTGGTGTGTGTGTCATTATATGGCAAACGGATAGTCACCACCGTTGGTAGCCTTCACCGTGGAGATAAGCGGAATTAACCGCCAATGGAATAAGGAGGGCCTTAATAAATTACTACAGTGTAGAGACAACAGCACTTAGAGAGACAGGGAAGGGACAGCAGAGCTGAGAACAGACCATCATCTTTACTTAATTTCTGTCAATAAATTCCAGAGGCTCCAACATACTTCCATCCATTGTTTCATACAGTGCTCTGCTCCAGTCAATGTGTTCGTAGGCATGTTTATGACATGAGATCATGTTAGGCCAAACACTTGTCTCTTGACATATTCCTTTGAATGGACTCTTCTCCTGCTTCCTGAGGCTGGGGGTATTTCGAGCAGCATCACATACTCTTAATAAAAAGTGACTGTGACCTGACATCACAAAAAGACAAGTAACCAAAGTCTGTGATGTTGGGTCACATGCTTCTTAAGCCACCCTTTTCCATGACGTCGTAGAGCGGGGTGTGCCCAAAAAGGCTTACTGATCTCACCCAGTTATTTGAGGAGAAAAGAAACAGCAGCGGGGTTTATTGTGGAGGAAGAGATAAGCAAGAGACGTCACATGCGTTATCCTAAAACATAAAGGTTGTGTGGGTATAAGCCACAACAGCGCTGCTGTACGGCCTCACCCACATACTCAGAGGCTCGATCATGCCAATCATTCCATGATAATAGTAACACGTCCTAGTACCTGGGGCCCAGGACGTAGAAGTTGCCAAAGTCTATTGCATCTCTAGTGTGCATTGCAATTTAAAAGCATTTTATATCAGTGTATTTAGCTGGCAGATTACTTTTACTATATGCACATCAAGAGGGATGCATTAAATTATGATATAGATTTTGATGTTTTAGTAAAAATGGTAATCAACGAATAATTTGATCCCCAAACTCATGTCAGCAACAATTTGCTGTTCTCTCCCTAATAAATATTTTATGAAATGTAAAACACTTTAAAAACATATTGTTGCCTGTTTTTAATGTGATCAAACCCTACAAAAACACCCTGCAGGCGCGCGTATGGGCAAAGCAGTGCGAAATGTTTGTTATTTCTAAGAGAAGCTTAACAAACACTAATTCGATCTGATGTACTGCCGTACATATTTCAGTAATAGTGACAGTATTATGTGCAGATATAAGTGGATTGAAAATGTTACTACAGTTTATCACAAAATAATCACTTTTTCAGTTTAAAACTGATATTATTGCCCTGACATTTGCAAACTTTGCTAACATCTCATTCTTCCCTTCGCTATTGCAGACACTTTTTCTTGAAAAGAATCATGACTATGCAAATAACTGTAATTTAAAATGAGGTTGCTGGGATCCTATAGAGCAATGGTTTGTCTAAGTGAGTTGAAGGCAGATTTTGTTCTAGAAACAATAAAAATGAATGAAGTAAACTGAACGTGCGCAATTCGTTGACCGGTTGTAAAATGTGCAATTTTTGCTTGAGTTTAAGATATGGCATATGAAGATGTGTGCACAGAGGGATGTGCACAGATCAGGGTCAGTCGCAGATTACTATCCTCTGGGTGAGCCCTGAACTAGACCAGGACCGGAGCAGGGGAAAGGATAATACATTTGTGCAAACGCAAGTAGTCCAGCTGTAAAGTTTGCAACTGGGGATGAGGCAGATATGTACACAATGAGGTGTACACGGAGAGATGTGCAGATATCAGTGCCCATCTCATAGTACCTTCCAGTACGTGAGTCCTGACCTGGCCTAGGACTAATGAAGGGAAAACCGCAATCCATGCGGAGGACAAATATATCTCACTTCTGCACTATCGATCCAGAGAGGTAGGCATGCACCGAACTAGAAATTCTTAAATAGGGAAAGGAAACCTAAAGATGAAAAAAACAAGCAGAGTGCAGGTATGAGTAATAAAATAAGTGTAAGATTAATAATAAGGAAACGTACAAGTGAAGAGAAGGCTTTAGTTTAAATTAAAAGGACGAAGGGATAGACAAAGAGGAAAAACAAAACAAGAAGAAAAGATAGGGGACAATATAAATGGTATTGAGTTAAATTAAAAAGGAAGGGATTGGGGCAAAGTGTTACTGACCAGCGATAAAAGAAAAAAAAATAACATCAGAGATAAAAAAGAGGAACAATAATCCCAAAATTATTGGTAAAAAGATAGTGAAAACACACACTCGAGATAAATTACTCTTAGATAAATATATAAGAACATTCATTGATATATGTTGTCATGTTTTTCTCAGAGTGATTCACAAAAGGTGATAGGAGGAATGCTTGCAACTTGTCTAGCCATTGACCATCACTCGGGGTAACATTTCAACCCATGGTTCTTTTGCCCACCATGTCACGTCAGATTAGACCCAGACATATGCAAATCAGCCTTCGGCCTGCTCCAATAGGAACAGTTAAGCCCGAACTGCAATACAAGATCCTCTCTTAACCAGAACACAAGCAACCCAAGACCATGGGCATCGATACACCAAAATGCCAGGGGTAGCGTACAGAACATCACAGATCCATTAACCTTTTTTACATCATAGGAAGTGAGATCATATGTCCTTTGATCCCATATGTCCCCAAGAAGTATTGTCACATGACCTTAACCCTGAAGATATTACAATAATTATCACTTAACCCCTTGGGTGTGGGCGTCGGCCACTGGCCGACGCCTGTACTACCTCCCTGGTGCAGGTCACGACCAGTGGCCGACACCAGGGAGGGAATTAATAAATCCTCACGTGCGTCGCACCCGAGGATTTATTATTATATATTTTTTTCTCCCAGGAGACACAGAAGCTTTTCCGTGTCTCCCCCTGCCCCCCACCTGCCCCTTTGTGACGTCACTTTGTTGATTTCCCCATCGGAGCAGGAAGTGGGGAAAACGGCCCCAAACGGCCTTCCCCACGTTCGGGAAGGCCTCGTAAGAAAGAGGAGACTCTCCCCTTTCTTACGAAGCCTTCCTGAAAGTGTTTCCTGGACCCACGATCGCAGCACAGCTGCGATCGGGGGCCAGGAAACACAACTAGACAACAGGGATTTCACTTAGGGGGGTCGGCCCCCTCGGAAAACGGGCCGCCCCCCGGGGGCATATATTTTTTTTTACACGGTAGGTGCCCCCTGGCGGGGCGCGATCTCTTCCGATCGTGCCCCCCCCGGGCTAAATTTTATATTAAAAAAATGTAAAAAAAAGTATTTTTGGCCCCCAAGGAAACCATACAACTACTAAAAAAAAAGCTAGATATATGGATCTATATATATAGATATGTCTATGTAGATATATATCTACATGGACATATCTATAGATAGATCTATATATATATATATATATATATATATATAGATATATATATATATATATAGATATCTATGTAGATAGATATATCTATATAGAGATAGATCTGTATATATATATATATATATATATATATATCTATATATATATATATATATATAGATCACTTTTGTCAATACATGTGTGGTTTCCCCGGGGGCTGCGATCGGCCGCCAGGAAAACCAAACCCACATATAAAAGTGAAATATATATATATTTGCCACCAGCTGTCTTGCAGTTGCAGTTTGCGTCTTCAAAGCAATGCACATAATTCAACTGACACATTTCACCTGTAGCTTTTAGGCAGCAATAAAAAAGTCAAGTAAGTATTGTGATGTTTCTGCTACAAAAGGATCATACTTTTGTCTAGTGGCAGTTTTAGTGCCATAAAGGAGCGCAGAAGGTTTATATGCCTACTGCAAAGAGCAAATCTGTATTTTATGTCAATAGCTGAGTGCATTAGTAAAGTCAGCCATTACCTGCGCTATAATACAAATGAAATGTATGTGCGGGGTGGGGGGCGGCTATGGAGATATGAAGGGCACTTTTGCTGGGTGGTAATGAGGGAATGCGAGGAGGAGGGTGTGGGAGCACCAATAATGATTGCTGGACTGGGCGCAGGAGATGCTACAGACTGTGACGAATGGTATGTGACAAGGTGTTTTTTGAGTGTCTTGAAAGAACGTGCTGATTGAGGGAAGAAGCGCAGGTAAGGTGGCCTCTACTGTTGCACGTTATTTCACACACACAATCAATTTTGTGACTGTCTACGTAGGCTAGTGTTTTAGAGCAGCAGTTTAGCCAAAAGCAGAGATGGCATCTTGATGGATGACTGCTGCCATCACTCGGGTTATAGAGGACAGCTCTGTCATAGGATCAAAGACTGAGAGTGATTTTTCAGTCAGTGGAGTCGCATTCTATAACTCCTCTTCCAGTAAATTATGAGCGAGGTAATGAGGACAGTCCTGCTGTCCCTTCGCAAGCACAGTCTGTGCAACAGGGTAATAGTGGGTTAGCCCAACCCAGAGAGCAGGTGAATGTGGCGGCAAGCAGAGAGAGAGAGTGCTCTCTTGGGAGCTCCCCAATTTAGTCCAGCCCCAAATTCCACCGCCCAAATCGTATTGTGGAGACATCAAAATTATCTATCACAAAACAAACTGGTTTTGTAAGGCAGACACCTGTGTTTTTGGTCCTGGGTTCGGCGGCCATATAGAGAAACATACTAAACCCAAACATTTCTGGAAACTAGACATTTGGGGGAGTCCACAGAGGTGTGACTTGTGTGGATTCCCCAAAGTTTTCTTACCCCGAATATCCTGCAAAGCTGAAATGTTGAATAAAAACTCAATTTTTCTCCCATTTCTCTC
This sequence comes from Pleurodeles waltl, assembly GCF_031143425.1. Taxonomy (NCBI): domain Eukaryota; kingdom Metazoa; phylum Chordata; class Amphibia; order Caudata; family Salamandridae; genus Pleurodeles; species Pleurodeles waltl. The sequence continues at coordinate 373,266,168 of NC_090439.1, forward strand.
ACACAAACTACAGGAATATGCTGGGATCCACAAAATTCCTACCACCCAGTGATTCCTCACCTGTCCTGCTAAAAACACTACCCCACTTGAGTGGATATACCTAGTGTCTGCATCAGGAATGGATCACCCCAGGGTCAACAGCTGCCTCATGTAGGGACCAACATTGACCGTTGTGTGATCTATTCCTGTTGCGGGCACCAGGCCTACCCACACAACTGAGATACCAATTTTATCGGGAGACTTGGGGGAACGCTGGGTGGAAGGAAATTTGTGGCTCCTCTCAGATTCCAGAACTTTCTGGCACCGAAATATGAGGAAAACATGTTTTTTTAGACACATTTTGAGGTTTGCAATGGATTCTGGGTAACAGAACCTGGTCAGAGCCCCACAAGTCACCCCATCTTGGATTCCCCTAGGTCTCTAGTTTTCGAAAATGCACAGGTTTGGTAGGTTTCCCTAGGTGCCGGCTGAGCTAGAGGCCAAAATCTACAGCTAGGCACTTTTCAAAAAACACCACAGATTTCAATGTAAAAATGTGATGTGTCCATGTTGCGTTTCTTGTCGCGAGCATTAGGCCTACCCACGCAAGTGAGGTACCATTTTTATCGGGAGATTTGGGGGAATACAGAATAGCAAAACAAGTGTTATTGCCCCTTGTCTTTCTCTACATTTTTTCCTTTCAAATATAAGACAATGTGTAAAAAAGACACCTATTTGAGAAATGGTCTGTAATTCAAATGCTAGTAGGGGCACCCCGGAATTCAGAAATGTGCAAATAACCACTGCTTCTCAACACCTTATCTTATGCCCATTTTGGAAATACAAAGGTTTTCTTGATACCTATTTTTCACTCTTTATATTTCAGCAAATGAATTGCTGTATACCCCGTATAGAATGAAAACCCATTGCAAGGTGCACCTCATTTATTGGCTCTCGGTACCTAGGGATCTTAATGAACCTACAAGCCCTATATATCCTCGCAACCGGAAGAGTCCAGCACACGTAACGGTATATAGCTTTAAAAAATCTGACATTGCAGGAAAAAGTTACAGAGTGAAACGTGGAGAAAAATTGAATTTTTTTTCAGCTCACTTTCAATATTTTTTTTAGTTCAGCTGTTATGTTCTTTAGGAAAACCTTGTAGGATCTACACAAATGACCCCTTGCTGAATTCAGAAATGTTTAGCTTTCCGGGATCCAGCATTGGTTTCACACCCATTCCTGTCAATAACTGGAAGGAGGCTGAAAGCACCAAAAATAGTAAAAATGGGGTATGTCCCAGTAAAATGACAAAATTGTGTTGAAAAATGTGATTTTCTGATTCAAGTCTGCCCGTTCCTGAAAGGTGGGAAGATGGTGATTTTAGCACCAGAAACCCTTTGTTGATGCCATTTTCAGGGGAAAAAAACACAAGCCTTCTTCGGCAGCCCTTTTTTCCCAATTGTTTTTTTTAAAAAAAATGTTTACTGTATTTTGGCTAATTTCTTGGTCTCCTCCAGGGGAAACCACAAACTCTGGGTACCATTAGAATCCCTAGGATGTTGGAAAAAAGGACGCAAATTTGGCATGGATAGCTTATGTGGACAAAAAGTTATGAAGGCCTAAGCGCGAACTACCCCAAACAGCCAAAAAAGGGCTCAGAACTGGGGGGGGAGGGGAAGGCCCAGCAGCTAAGAGGATAAGTTCTATAATAACTGTATGATAAGTATAACCTAAACATGCCTATATTAGAGTACTGACATGCTCTTTGAAACTGGTGAGATGTAATACTTACTATAATTGAAAAGAACTTCTTCTCAGTAGGCTTTCGGGGGTTCTCCCACCAAATTTCTTTTAGAAAATGGGGAGACATCTTGTATTAAAGGCACAATTTTCACTTAAATTTGTTAAAAGAAAAATCATAGGCTCTGAAATCGCACTCATTCATATTCACATCCTTTCAAGGTGTGCCAAGTCAGAAATACCTGATGAACTCTATGAGTTCATCCTATTATTTTTAAAATGGGCTGTGGATGCCCCCTTATGTCAAAAAGCACCTTGTTTGTGCCAAGCCAGTGTTTCGTTGGGGGGGGTCTCTCAAATTCCATGGGTTCCCACTCATGCCAAAAATTACCTACAACACCCTAGTGCCAGAATTTTGCAATTATTTCCATCACATACTTTGGTTCACCTTTATGTCAAATGACCTATAGTATGTCAAGCCAGAATTTTGTCAGAGTGCCCCCACTTGTCATGGTTGTCCTCCCTCATAACAAGAAGCCTCTTCAATGAGCTAGCACCAGCATTTCGCCATGGGTGCCCCATTCATAACATTTCCTTAAGTGTGTGTGTGCCAGCATTGTTCCATTGTTACTCGTTATGCCATACATTAACTACATTATGCCAATTCCAGTATGTTTCCCAGGTGCCTGCCATGCTAGCATTCACCCCCAGTGTGACACCAGCTGAATTTTCCATGGGTGCCTCTACAAAACAAGAATTATCTTCAGTACTCCACAACCACTGGAAGAGTAGCAACCAAACATCACATTCTCACACATGCTCACTTACATGCATTCTCATTTGCACTCAATTATTCACACTATTTATTTTGCTCTCACTCTAACTCACTTTCACTCGTTCTTACTCTGACCCATTTTTACTCACACTCACTTCTATTAAATCAGTCAGGCATTCTCACACCCACTTATTTTTACAATGGTTCACTCACTCATTTTCTCTCCTTCATTCACACTCACTTTCACCTTCACTCTAACTCTCACTCAAATGCACTCACTCTTATTGTCACTCATTCTGACTCACTCATACTGACAGTCAACGTCACTTATTTACACTTGCTATCTGTTACTATCTGTTACTTATTCTCACGTACTACCTTTCACTAATTCACACTCAATTTCACTCACACACGCATGCAGACGCAAGCACACAAACACACACGCTCTCTTACACACAAGCATACTCTCACTCACAAGTATGTGTACCTCATGCATTTAAAATACTTTTTTTTTTATTATGGCACCTGCCCCTCAATGTTTCATTCCAGCTTCTTGTGCTTCATTTCCTTATTACACTAATAATGAAGAATGAACTATTATCAACTATTAGTGTACTAAGAAGAGGGGAGAAAACAAAGGTGGAGCAAGACGCCCACACGGGCAAGCTGCCTCTGTCCTCTTGGTTCTCATTGTGCTACCTTGAAAGCTAGGACTCACAAAAGCTGTGCAATGGGTTACAAGGGGCAAGCCAGGGGTTGCATCAGCATCCCCTGGCAACCCCTACATGACATCCATGGCCAAGACTGGTTTCGGCCTGATGAGCCTCTTCACTTGGCTACAGCTCAGTTTTAGTGGCACAGTGAGCAAAGGGCACATGCCTGGGCATAATTTTGGCCACTAAGGACATTCCATCATGCCTAATTGATTGCCAGACTATTTGCAAGCTTGCCCCCTTCCCCTTTCATATATGGATGTAACTCCCTAAGTAGCAAATGTATTCTCATGATGTGGGCCATAGAATCTAAGCTGTATCTCAATGATGACGCCAAACAAGGTCTTAAACAGTCTGGGGGGTCACTTGCCTTCTGGATGGGGCTTCACTTGGCAAATCAGAATGGAATGTTCTCCTGAGGAGCATGGTCAGTACTGAGTTGCACAATATGGTCCTTTGCATACAATGGTACACTGGGTGAAAAACAAAGGGTTGGAATGTTGCACCGAGCAATTTCCAATGGTTAAACTATTTCCAAGCCTCAATGACGAGGTTTAAAAAGGCTGATCTAGAGTTGCTACTGTTCCCTTCTGGGGGTTGGTTTCGCCTGGCAGTTAGAGATGACAAGCATGCCTCTGTCACCTATTGTATTGAAAAACATACATTAATGCTCACAGAAGGCATGCACTCAGTCGTGTATTTTCTTTTTAAACCTAAAGAAGGGATAAAATAAAAGTATTTACATTTTTCCCTCTTCCCCTGTGTCACTCATGGGAGGGAGGGTACACTAAAGGCTGCTGTTTTCATAATATTGAAATAAAACCCAGAAAGAACAGCATGAAGCAGTGCTATTGGATTTGCCCTCCTGTTCATGGCGACATTACATTAAGAGGAGGCTACAGAAATGTCTCCAATTTATTTCAGAGGGCTAAACAAATTATTTGGCAAAAGGTTACCTACATTTTTGCTATCATGTGCATTTACTAATGTGAATATTCCTACAGAACTATGACTGAGGCAGCTTTCATGACTACTCAGAGAACCTTTTGAGAATTAAAAAACATATATATCTACTCGAAACTTCGATGTAAAGCAATGGATGTAATTGTAATATGTTTTTTTTCAGAATGGATCCGTCTGTGCAGTTCTCTCCAAGCGTCCTGTCCCTTCGCTAAAAGTATGTCTTTAGAAATGAAGGCGGTCATTACAACAATGGCGGTAAAACCTGCTTATCGCCGTGCAGAAGACCGCCAACACACCGCCGCAGAAAACCGCCACAGCTATTATGACCCACAGCACGGAATCTGCCAAAATTCAGACACCTACACAAGTCCGCCACACCAAAGGTCAGTAATAAACCGGTGAAAACAAAACCTCCACCGTCACGCCAACAGAAATACGCCCACACTATCACGACACACGAATCCACGTGGTGGTCTTTCAACCGCGGTATTCCATTGGCGGTACACACCGCTGCGCTCAAAATACACACACATATACAAAACACTACCACATTGGACAATTCGAAATACACACACTTGATACACATACACACACCACTTCCACACACCCAATATAATATAAAACACACACCCACATCACCCACATACCTTTACTACCAAAAATCACGAACGAAGGCCAGAGAGAGACACCACCATCAACAATACTAGCATCCACAGGCACACAACACCATCACCCACATAACTTCCATGCACCTCACACTACACACCACTACATATCAGCACACTTATCACCCCACACACCACCCCACACATCACCTACACCACCCCATGGCACGGCAAAGGCACCCCAGGTTCTCGGAGGAGGAGCTCAGGGTCATGGTGGAGGAAATCGTCTGGGTAGACTACAGCTATTCGGATCACAGGTGCAGAACACCTCAATTGCAAGGAAGATGGAGCTATGGCGAAGAATAGGGGACAGGGTCAACGCAGTGGGACAGCACCCAAGAAATCGGGAGGACATCAGGAAGAGGTGGAACAACCTGTAGTGTGGTTAGTTTTACGTATCTTTTGCGCATTAGCTTCAGGCTTTAGGCCTTTGTGCACTTTGCCCTGAATGTATTTTATTCATTTGCTGACAGCTTAGAGCCTCTGTGCACTTTGCTCTAAATGCTTTTTATTAGGCTTCGTACTGTTATTTTTCAAATAGCCAGTTCTACGGTTTTGTTTTTTATTCATATCACACTGTTTTGCCTACTTCAGCGCTAGAGTTCTCCATAACACATTCTCTCTGTGCTTCAGTCAAGGATACAGTCTGGTACATTGCCGATAGACGTGGTAGGAGTTTAGACTTGGCATTCCTGCGTAGGGACATTTTGTGATCACGCTGACATGTTAGTTATAAAATCACTTCCTTGTCCCAATACACGCAAGAGGGAGATTCCGACCAGGGAACCACAACTAGACGCTGACTGCCTCGTAGCAGATGCTCAACCAAGATCACAGGCCTTTGCTCAGGTATGAGGGCTGATGTCTCCCCAGTGATACAGACAGGCAAGCTAGAAGCTTAACATGCTGTGCTCGAAATAGAACAAGCAGAGGGAGAGTAGAAACTATTAAACACAATGATCGCTTTGTTCTTATTTTTTACTCTCCTGGTAACTATTTCAATCCTACTGTGTTGTATGGTTCTGGTTATTGCGGCTCATGCCTTATTATCCAAAATACAGTCGTTTTATTAAATCATTCTATAAAACTTATACTGTCTTTGTCATTTGTATATGAGATCATATTGTAAATGAGAGAGTTGGTTTGGATCTGAGTAACCACGACTTCCCTGAGAAGTTCCAAAGATGTCATGCGCTCGGCTGCCCAATCATCTCTTCCCCGTGGGAGAAATGAGGCACTGCTAGTTAGCCGGAGCAAAAACCGGATTTAGGGTGACAGAGTTCCTTACACGTGGGTCAGACTCAGTCCCCCACACCGTTATCGATCCTGCTGCCTAGAAATCCAGTAGTCTCATTTAGGATAATGAGAGCCCACGCGACATGGCGCCCAGCGTGGGGCCTGGCTCTAATGTTTAGGTCCGACTGACTCTCTCTATCTCATATATATTTTGACTCCTCGGTTCCGTAAGCGGAGACGTCCGTGGGGCTGGGGGTTTCCGCCACCACGGTATAGGTACATCCTGTTACTTAGTGGTTTGTTGTTCAAGCTTGAACTTTGAAAGGAAGAACCCCGATATTGGTGTGCCTTCTCTGACCTAGAGCTATTTTTTTAAATGGCGAATCCTAATGTAGTGAATATAGCTATCAACATGCGTCACCCGCTCACAGGACATCTGATAGCACATGGACTGACAGTCCAGGGGGGTCCGGTCACTTTTGTGGTGGACGCCCATGCAGCCTATAGAACAGAACTTTTTTATTCTTGGGTCATATTTCCAGCAGTTGATGAGGGTACAAATACTTTTCACGAATACACTGTTGCGAATGTCCCTGGACAGTACAGGGCTTACGCATTCTTAGAGATACTTTTATCTTATCAAGAACATCATAATTGGCTTGATGGCGCCCTCCCACATACAGTAGCACAAGTGAGGTTAGGTCCGTTGAGTAATGATGGTCCGACCTGGCCTTTATTGGCTACTTACACACCATATCCTGCGGTTGCAAATTTGGCAGTGGCTGATGTGCGTCGTTTATATATAGACTTAGCAACTACATACAGAAGACTGGTTCAGTTTGTAATGCAAGCATTGAATACTAATGCAGCGCGTGCTGCTCCGGCGCACCCACAAGCAGTGGTTCTGGGTATCAATCCGGCCACTGTACACTCAGTTATGGGTAAGGTACCGGCTAAACGTGAGGAAACTCCATTTTGGCTGGCGCAAAAAATTAATGCGCTGGAAGCAGTATTTCCCCATACGGGACCTCAGGATAAACATAGAATATTGACGATGTGTTTGCCGTATGGGATGATTCCTCCGGTGGACCTTTGTAATACCTGGGGCACGGTGTTTGCCGCGCTCTACACTACGGCACACGGTACACCGACATTGGCTAATTTACCGGAAGTGCTTAAACAAATTCAAGATGAATATGGGGCTGCCCCTGCCTTAGATTTGGGCATGCAGTTAATGGGCAATTTTGCCGCGGTTTCTTCTATTATTTTGAGTAATCTCAAGGGGGAGGCAGTAGCACTAGCAGTGCGAATGCGTCTTTGGGACGTTCTGCAGATTAATCAGGAGCGGGAACTTCCGAGAATAATAGCAGAAACCTATTCTAGTATTGGTCGCAATAGCCTAGGGGCTAGACCGCAAAAACCCCAATTGCAGGGTACAAATAATAAAGATAATGCTAAACAACAGCAACCTGAGGGTACTAAAAAGCGCTGGGAAAAGAAACAGCAAACACCTAAAAAAGATGGGGGACAGTCTCCGCAACCGGAGACCCCGCAGAATAGGTATAATCTCAGGAATAGGGATAATTTGAAGACGCCTGATAGATATCAATATACTGATACACGCCAATCTCGTTCCTTTCAGGACTCCTCAGAGAAGAGAAGTGAGAGAGGTGGGCGGTCAGAGCGGAGGACGGAGTACGTGAAACCGAGACAGGATTCACAACGCTCGGCGGAGGTTTCTATTAAACAAGAAGAGAAACTGCTGCACCAAAAACAGCAATTTAAAAAGAAGAAAGTGGCAGCAGTCTCAGTTAGACATGCCTCTCAAGAAGAGAGTTCTCTTGACGAACAAGACATGGGCGTTAGCACTGTTAGGCAGCGCGGCAGAGGTCACAATAGTTCGCCGGAGCCTTCTAGAGCATCTGGAGGTGAAAGCAACTGATGACTTCATTCAAGTCGAAACAGCAGATATGCGAGTCTCTGATCCTGATAGAGTATATCAAGTGACTCTGCAATTAGAAGGGGACATTGACCGCATTGTACAAGCCATCTTTTGGGACCATGTGGTAAAATCATATGATGTTCTGTTGGCCGAACAGGATTGGCCACCTGACTTTGTTCACGACTGTCCGGTTGGGGAGGAGGTTATTACACCTTCCTTCTCACCACTTGTTCCGAGAGAACTAGCGGAGTCCTATAGTAAAATATGGGCTCTAGCACAGGCTCCCGCCCTATATAGAAATAACATGGGGTGGGATAGACAATCACCTTATCATGTAATTCCAATAAAGGGCGAACCTCAGCCACAGCCGCCGTATCCTATCAAATTTGAGGCAAGGGCATCGGTTAGGAAAATTCTAACACAATTGGAGTACCAGGGTGTAATAGAGCCCTGTGTCTCGCCGATGAATAATCCCTTATTTCCGGTTGCTAAACCGGACTATTCATATAGGATAGTGGTGGATTACAGACATTTGAATAGTCATATACGCACATATGCAATACAGAATTCACATAGCGCAGCGCTTATGAATAATATAATACGAAAGAAATACAAAACAATGTTAGATATCTCAAATGGATTTTTCTGCCAAAATATAGCGCCCGAAAGTCGGGACTATACCAGTTTCAGTGCGTTTGGCTTTCAGAAAAAGTTTTGTCGTTTGCCTCAGGGGTATAAGAATAGCCCAGGACTGTTTTCGGCTCGTGTGACTGAAATGCTGCACGAGTTGGACCCTGAAGCGTTATCATATGTTGATGACATATATCTGACAGACGATGAGCTTATGCAACATCTAAAGTGTGTATCGCGCATTGTTCTGGGGTTTGCGGAAATTGGCTATAAGTTTAATTTTAAGAAATCAAAGATTGCCTTCCTCAGCGTCATTTTCCTGGGATATGAGTTGTCGAGTGAGAGCAAGAGCTTAGCGCCTCATTTTGTGGAGAAATGTGCTTTATTGCAGCCTCCTAATACGGTTCGGAAGCTCCAGTCATTGTTGGGGTTTCTGAATTTTGGCAGAACTTACATTCCTGATTATGCTACGCGTATAAAACGAGTTGATTCGTCCGGATTTTTCGAGTAGATTTTGGACGATTGAGCATACACATATCCTACGAGATTTACAGACTGATCTCTTGGCAGTTAAACACTTACACACACGGGACAATAAGACACATTTAGTCATCAGGGTGATACCTGGGGCTGTTGGGTTTACGTATGTCACCTTTAATGAGGGTGAGACAGTCCCGATTGCATACAAGTCCCACTTGTATTCTGCTGCAGAACAACGATTTGCACAGACTGAGAAAATACTCACTGCAGTACAGATGGCTGTGATTAAAGAAAGACCGCTTGCCCAGGGACAACGTATAGTTGTTGTTTCCCCGATTACGGCCTTAGAGGCTGTTACAAAAGCGAGTGTTCCTAATTCGAAATCTTTACACCCGCGATGGATTCAATGGGCTGCGTCTTTGACGGCCACTGATGTAGATTACATATGTGACCCTAAACTGCAGACTCAAGAATTTCTTCAATATGAAATAGAGTACACAGTCCCTGCTGGCACATTGCCTATTGACCAATATTAGGTGGTCATGTATACCGATGGCTCTGCGCAACCAGCGGTTGGGACAAAACAACAGTATTCTGCTGCATGTGCGGTGGTGAGCGGCACAATGGAGGGGGAAGTGTTCTGCCCCCGACATACTTATACTAAAACCTTGGGAGATTGCACGGCACAGCTGGCTGAGCTCAAAGCTCTATTGTTAGCGTTGGAGCTTGCTGGTCTGTGACTCCTACTACTGTGTACAGTCTTTCAATGAACATCTGCACTATTGGAAGATAAATGGGTTCAGAGATTCTAAAGGCAACACCATTAAACACAAATTGTTGTGGGGTAAGGTTGCGGATCTGAAAGAGACGCTTCCTAAGGTCCATGTTGTGCATACACTTGGACATCAGCGCGTTGGAATACACGTTGCTGGAAATACTTTGGCTGATGAAGCCGCGAAATCAGCAGTGGCTGTCGCCACTGTGGCTGCAGTGACTCGTTCGAGTTCTAAACCAGACACAGAGATTTCGGCTGCCATAAAAGCTACGGCTGATGGCACGCCATTTCCTAAAGGATTTCCTTCTAAATATAGTTACTGCTTGAGTAGTGCGCTGAATGCTGTTGTTCATATTCCAGGCATTGGTGTACGTGAACTACCAAATAAAATCGAGAGACCTCGATTAATTCCTGCAGCACATGAGGGGGTGGCGTCTGCACATGCTGGTGTGGCTGCCACGATTTCACTTCTACAGGCTCGTTACTGGTGGCCTGGTCTTTATAAAGAGACTAAGCAATATGTCCTTTGTTGTGACGTTTGTCAACAGATTAAAGCTTCGTCGGCTAGACGCCCGCAGCAGACGCACCTTCTGATTTCAAATAAACCTTTAGAGTGTGTGTACTTGGATCATTGTGGTCCGCTGACACCAGATAATGCATACAAATATATTTTGGTTGCTGTAGATTCGTGCTCCAGATTTGTGTGGGTCTGGCCACAACGCTCGGCTGACGCCCGGACTGTTATTAAAGATTTGCGCATCTTTGTCGATACATTTGCAGTTGCGGTTTTTCATTCGGACCAGGGCCCTGCTTTTGCCTCTAAGGCATTCAGGGACACCATGGCTTCGTTGGGGGTCCAACTCCAATTCTCGTCTCCATTTCATCCCGAGGGAAATTCTGTCGTGGAGCGTTTGAATCGTGATTTAAAGCAATCCTTAACGGCCAGAGTTATAGGTACGGGTCGTGGTTGGCTAGCCCACCTGTATGGAGTACAGAGAGCACTTAATAACTTGCCTAGAAGGTCACTGGGGGTCGTACTTCATATGAGTGCCTGTTTGGGACACGAATGTATGTTCCTGATCTAGATGGTCCTGGTGTGGAGGCGGCAGATACGCCCTTTGACATAAATGATCGTGTCACTGTTTTGCAGGATTTACAACAATTCCGTGAAGATAACTCTTCTGCAAGTGCTGCCTCCTCAGGAATTAAGGATGAGCCAGTAACGCCTACTGGTTGGATACCCAGGATTGGGGATCTAGTGCGTGATAAGGTCGCAGTAAAGAAAGAATGTGGTCCTTCTTATCGAGCACCTGTCCCTGTGTTAGGGGTGAGCGGCACGAGAACCGTGATTTTACCGCCGCTGCAAGGGGCCAAAGCGAAACGCTTTGTTTCCATTGATAATGTCAAGTTACAACATGTGGCCGATTCTGCACAGCAGACCAAGAGGGACACCCAGTAGTTCTGGAATCCCTCTCACTACTGGGGAAGAAGTCCCGCTGCAGGTGATTTACACTGACGCTGTTTCCTCTCCGAGCTTGGGGAGGGTGGATGATGATCTTGCGTCTATTCCACAGACAACGATTAATATGGATTCTTTTGATCAAGTTGCTGTACGTTCTACTGATGTTTCTGAACATGTGGTTTATAGCGTGCCTAGACGAGAGCCTCCATCTGCTTCTTTGTTCACAGTTGCGCCTTTTGCAAGAACTGCCTCTGGCTGCTTCAAGGACGCTGATGATGCGGTGTCCAGCTCCTCGTCCTCGATGTCTTCTGTCCGAGTACCACGTAAGCTGCTGGGTTGGCTTAAACGCACATATTTTGTTTTTCCTTGGAACTATTTGTGGCTTTTTATGGCTGTAATTACTCTTTTTTTATGGTTGGGATTTGTGGTTACTTTTTTTCTGGTAATACATGGTCATTTTCTTCCTGATCGATCTGACATTGAGCACGTGGAGACTGTGTTAAAACCACATTTTTCATCTCATAAGGTTCGAAGAGACTTGTCCACTGTTAACATTTCTGCAATACCGATTCCGGATGGGATTGTGTGGGATAAAGTAATTTTTGATATATATGGTCCCACTGAATTGATTCAAATACCGTATGTCCTCAAGTTATCAATGAATGATATTGTTATACCAGGCATTGTTTCTGATGATTGGGATGTGAAGACAGTAGACGCTATGCTGACAGATTTGCAATATTATACTGTTTATGACGATGAAGATGCTTACCAATTTAAAGATAATCATGGTGACATGTTTTGCTACAACTATTATGGACACCACTTTATTCATAAAGCTAGGAGCCCTAAGTCCATACTTAATTATGTGCAATGGGAACATTGCTCGACTCCTCCACAAGGGAGTTCGAAAACGTATTATGATAAATTTGCATATTTTTCTGGGCATAATCAACGAAATGCTAGGTCTTACTATTTTAAAGTTACTCCGTATTCTAATAAGCACATGTTATTGACCGATACTAAATTGCTGTATTCAAATTTGTTTGTATCTAAACTTTCGGTCGAGGGGTATGAATACTGGTTTAAGACTATTGACTTGAAAAGTGTTTGGGGTACGAAAAATTGGCAGATGCAAGGCAGGGATACATTATTTAGAGCATGTATTATCCCTGTGCAAATGATTTTCCTCAATGACACAGTACAACAGACTAGCTGTTTGGGCTTGGCGACAATTAGAGAGTTGAATTTGCCTAGTATACCTGTCCCTTCCAAATTAAACAACTGGCAGCACTATGTGAATGCTACTTTTAGTGAATTTACACATTGGGTCCAGAATGGTACGCTTAACACTTCATCGTTACATCCGGGCGGGTGGTTATTATGGCCTGTGGACACTAATGAGTGTCATCAACGTTTTGTCACCTCTTCAGGGGGGTTCAGGACTAGTAGGGCAGACCCTCGTTACGTTTCACCAGAACATGCTGATATTATAACTACATACAGCGTGGGTAAGCTTTGTCAGCAATGGTTGAAGTCATCCACGCTGGATGCAGTTAAGTCACATCTCACGTTACTGTCTAATGATACTTATTTACAAGATTTTTTGTCAGGTACCACGGAGGAAAAGATTTTTGTACGAAGTTTATAATGAGATTTGGAAGCTTTCACAACAGGAGGCTGCAGCTCGGTTGAGGCAGATTGATCAGCAAAATCTGCTGCAGACTTTGTCTGTTGTTGATAATGGCATGCATACCCTTTCTGACCGTGTTTACACGATTGACAACATTGTTTCTTCTGCTATTGACATTATTAAATCGGACATGTCTTCTTTATATCATGGGCAGAGTCAGACGCGGTCCATCATGCAGCTGGGTTGGACTCTTCAGACCTTGAAGGCAGGTCGCGTTCCATGGCAGCACATTCGTGCCAGAGAGATCTTTATCTCCTTTAATTTGACTCGTCAACAACAGCTGATGGCTAAAAAGGAAGCAACATATGTTATGTTGAATATTGAGAAATTGGAGAAACTGCCTTTCACGGTGGCTGAGATTCCGTCAGCTGAGTGGTTGATTCATGGGGTTATTAATTTGCCTATCTCCACTCTGCAATTTACTTCTTGTTTGAAGCACATTCCGGTGGTAGATATGAAATATTGGGAGACAGTTACATACACGAGGTGTGGGAGTTTCCCTTTCAATACAGATGTGTTAATAGTTTGAGGGAGGTTTTTCTTAGCGGTAGCGAATGCGAAGCTTCTGTAAGCCATTCCATGGTTTGTAAACAGCTGCCCTTGCACGGAGCGTGTAACGCTTCGATTGCTAACTTAGCTTGTTATCTGAAGGGAGTTCCAGTCCCGGTTATTAAAAACACTTTCCAGGTGCTTTCTAACAGCAGTTACATTGTTCTTAACAGCGAACGCTGCTGTGGCATGCGTGCCGGAATAGTTTACGTGGTCGTTGTCAACAAGGCCGTTACGTGCTGCGGGAATGTGTTGTTTCCCCCCACTCAAATTAGGGAGGTAGCTGACATCTGGCCTCATATTGCTACTTCCAAGGTTAATTTCGACAATTTGAGTCGGCTAAAAGCTTTATTGTTTCAAAAGCATGTGGCCCTTACGTCTGCTAGCGAGACCTACGCACTTCAGGTGGCAAGGTCATCGGCGGAGATACAGTCCCTTTTGAGTACTAACTTTCCAAGCCACTTCGGTGAACTTGTGGGACGTATATTTAATGCATCCAGCACTGCTGGTTTTGCTCATTTTTTCAAAGCCGTTGGTGTTGGTTTTGCTCACACCTTCTCTTCCATATTCGGTTTGATACCTTCGGCTATACACTCTATTTTCGGAAGCATTTTGGGGGGTTTCCCAATTACTTTGGCTTTGTTGGTTGGAGTCTTGCTATTGTTGCTATATTTTCGCAATGGCTGTCCCGCCACAACGTGATCCTATATTGCTGCTCCCGTCAGCGCAGCTGTGTCGTGAACACATGATGCAGCATTTTGGAGCTACACTCCTGGGCCATTTGGAGTGTGACTGGTCTCTGTCATTCAGACCGGTTTTGGATTGTGTGCAACCCGTGTTTCGGTGCCTTTGGTGCTCGTTTGAACATACACTGGCTTTCTGTCTCTCACTGCAGCGCCCTCCAGTGGTCGATCCTGATCTGTTGATGTTCCCGATTAGGGCTCATTCCCAGACTTGTGCACTACGGTTACGTTTGCTTCGTGAGGCGGTTTATGAGATTCCCTTCCTGGAGGAAGATGGTGTTGTCTCTTTCATAGGCCCTGCACGGGGTGCCGCCCTGAATGGTTTTGGGGCTTTGGAACACACCTGCTCCATGGTACTTTGTGGCGTGGATCTTCCGATATTAACATATATCGAAGTGGAGGAGCTCCTACGTTCTATTGCTTCTGTCTGACAATTGGATTTTTTTTCTCTCTCTTGCAAAATTGACACTATATTGAATTTTGCTTTATCGTAACATGTTTCCTAAATGTATGACTTTGTTGTCTTCTGACCATGTCGAAATGTATGGTTTTATATATTGTTTATATTTGGGGCATACTTTTATGTTATTAGAACCACTTGCTACCGACAAGGGGAGGGTGTAGTGCGGTTAGTTTTACATATCTTTTGCGCATTAGCTTCAGGCTTTAGGCCTTTGTGCACTTTGCCCTGAATGTATTTTATTCATTTGCTGACAGCTTAGAGCCTCTGTGCACTTTGCTCTAAATGCTTTTTATTAGGCTTCGTACTGTTATTTTTCAAATAGCCAGTTCTACGGTTTTGTTTTTTATTCATATCACACTGTTTTGCCTACTTCAGCACTAGAGTTCTCCATAACACATTCTCTCTGTGCTTCAGTCAAGGATACAGTCTGGTACATTGCCGATAGACGTGGTAGGAGTTTAGACTTGGCATTCTTGCGTAGGGACATTTTGTGATCACGCTGACATGTTAGTTATAAAATCACTTCCTTGTCCCAATGCACGCAAGAGGGAGATTCCGACCAGGGAACCACAACTAGACGCTGACTGCCTCGTTGCAGATGCTGAACCAAGATCACAGGCCTTTGCTCAGGTATGAGGGCTGATGTCTCCCCAGTGATACAGACAGGCAAGCTAGAAGCTTAACATGCTGTGCTCGAAATAGAACAAGCAGAGGGAGAGTAGAAACTATTAAACACGATGATCGCTTTGTTCTTATTTTTTACTCTCCTGGTAACTATTTCAATCCTACTGTGTTGTATGGTTCTGGTTATTGCGGCTCATGCCTTATTATCCAAAATACAGTCGTTTTATTAAATCTATAAATCTATATTCTATAAAACTTATACTGTCTTTGTCATTTGTATATGAGATCATATTGTAAATGAGAGAGTTGGTTTGGATCTGAGTAACCACGACTTCCCTGAGAAGTTCCAAAGATGTCATGCGCTCGGCTGCCCAATCATCTCTTCCCCGTGGGAGAAATGAGGCACTGCTAGTTAGCCGGAGCAAAAACCAGATTTAGGGTGATAGAGTTCCTTACACGTGGGTCAGACTCAGTCCCCCACACCGTTATGAATCCTGCTGCCTAGAAATCCAGTAGTCTCATTTAGGATAATGAGAGCCCACGCGACAGACCTACGGGGGAAGGTGCGTTCCGTGGTCTCAAGACACCACCTTGCGGTTCAGTGGACTGGCTGCGGACCACCACCTCCTCCCCCACAACTAACAACATGGGAGGAGCAAGTCTTGGCGATTCTGCATCCTGAGGGCCTTGCAGGAGTAGGTGGAGGAATGGACTCTGGTAAGTCAAATCTTAACTATTACATCCCCCACCCTACCTGCATGCCAGCACATACCCCCACCCTCACCCCCATCACTCTAACTCCTCACAAATGTCCCAATATCACAAACCACACATCCTAACCCCAAGCCCTGCGTGCAACAACAAAGCATGGACACCCATCACTAAAGCATGGCCACTGAACATACCCATACACCCCCCCTAAACCATCATTACACAAGGTCCCACACAGGAATGCAAGCACTGGGGTACATGGTCACCCACCCATTGCACACCATGGCACACACAGATGTAATAAACATCCTTTTATACCCCTGCAGGACCTCTACCCAACGTCACAGGACTGGAGGGTCCACACATGTCCACACCACCAACAGAAGAGGCCCACAGTGATGACAGCACCTCTGTCCAACTGGATCTAGATGACCAGCCCGGCCCATTGGGGACCTTGGGACAGTCGGTTCCCTGCACCCAGTCACAGGCCACCACAGACCTTCTCCCCTCTGGAAACGCCAGCACAGCACCCACCCAGCGGGCCCATACCTCCGTCCCCAGGACACGTCAATAAGCAGTGTGTCCACCACTAAAGGGAACCCAGGCTAACCCACCACCCCAACAACAACAGGGACCTGGGGGCTGTGGTAGTGGGCACGCGGTCCAGGGGACGGAGGCCCAGGAACACAGGGGAACTGGGAGGGCTGCTGTGCGAAAGGGGGCGGACAGGCCCAGGAAACCCACTCTCCACGAGGCCCTCTCCAACATCATGGGAGCATACCACCACTCCCAGGAGACAATGGCAACGGTACTGGCCAAGTTTCATGAGATCCAGCGGCTGCAGGAGGAACAGTATTTGGGCTTCAGGGAGGAACTCAGATCCATCAATTCCACCCTGGGCACCATCGTAGGGGTGCTGAAGGAAGTACTCAACACCAGGAGGGACACTGTGGCACTACAAAGGGTCCCTGACACTAGCCTGGACGATGAACTGCCCACCACCTCCGCTGGCGCTACTGGACAGGAGCCACCGCAATAGGACCACCACACCAGCACTCCACCCCCTGCAGAGAGAGAACCACCCCGCAAGCGGTCCCTGAGATCCAGGACAAAAACAGAAAACAATACCAAGACCCCGCCACGAAATTGGACCACCCTGATTGTCATCCTACTGTCCCACTTTGTCACCCTGTCCATCCTTAAACTGCCCCAGCTCCACTTCCAATGCCCATTTGGGAAATGCACCTGTGAGACTAATAGACTGGACTCTGCCATGGACATTCCTCCGCCATCACCGCTCACCATTTTGCTACCCACTCCAATTTTGAGCACGAAAATAAACACCCTTAAAGGACAAAACAATCTGGAGTCAGTCTGTGATTTCGGAATACTGTATTAGAAATTACTGTGGCAAAAAGCTCTTTCATTTGTAATGTCAACATACCTATGTCACACAGCTCTACTGTAGTCCATGAGGAATCAAAGCAGATGTCACACAGAGGGACCCACATCTGTGAAATCGTAAGGGAAAGTGGGAACTCAGTGACCATACACTGGGTGAAAACGATAGACAGTAGAGAGGTAGTAGTGTTTAAGTACATGTATTAGGCCGGTTAGTATTCTTACCTGTGTTTCACTGGAAATATTGCTGGATCACTGAGTCCCTGTTGTCCATGTCTGCTTCTTCTGCTTCCTCGTCTTCACTGTCCACAGGCTCCACAGCTGCAACAACAACGCCATCTGGACCATCCTCCTGCAGAAAAGGCACCTGTCGTCGTAAAGCCAAGTTGTGAAGCTTACAGCAGGCCACGATGATCTGGCACACCTTCTTTGGTGAGTAGAATAGGGATCCACCTGTCATATGGAGACACCTGAACATGTCCTTCAGGAGCCCGAAGGTCCGCTCGATCACCCTCCTAGTTCACCCATGGGCCTCATTGTAGCGTTCCTATGCCCTTGTCCTGGGATTCCTCAGTGGGGTCAGTAGAAATGACAAGTTGGGGTAACCAGAGTCACCTGCAAATGGCGAGGGACAACTGTTAAACAAACACTAACCTGGAGGGATATCCCCAGACCCAGACAACCATTTCCACTGACTAGATTCCAGGTGCTCACCTAATAGCCACACACAATGCCTCTGGAGTTGACCCATCACATAAGGGATGCTGCTATTCCGCAGGATGTAGGCATCATGCACTGAGCCAGGGAACTTGGCATTCACATGGGAGATGTACTGGTCGGCCAAACATACCATCTGTACATTCATCGAATGATAACTCTTCCTGTTTCTGTACACCTGTTCACTCCTGTGGGGGGGACCAAAGCCACACGTGTCCCATCAATGGCACCTATGATGTTGGGGATATGTCCCAGGGCATAGAAATCACCTTTCACTGTAGGCAAATCCTCCACCTGAGGGAAAACGATGTAGCTGAGAATGTGTTTCACCAGGGCAGACAACACTCTGGACAACACGTTAGGTAACATAGGCTGGGACATCCCTGATGCTATGGCCACTGTTGTTTGAAATGACCCACTTGCAAGGACATGGAGCACTGACAGCACCTGCACTTGAGGGGGGATTCCTGTGGGATGGCGGATAGCTGACATCAGGTCTGGCTCCAACTGGGTACACAGTTCCTGGATTGTGGCACGGTCAAGCCTGTATGTGAAGATCACATGTCTTTCCTCCATTGTCGACAGATCCACCAACGGTCAGTACACCGGAGGATGCCGCCATCTCCTCACATGTCCCAGCGGACGGTGCCTATGAAGGACAACAGCATGCATAGAGTCAAACTACGCAGAGGTACGTACCCCCAGCTTACACAGAACACCAATCATAATCTAAAAAGTGGCCTGTATGTGTGTTGAGTCTAGGCCTAGGTATGTGTGACGCAGGTGAAAATGAAGCTATGTGGGCCCCTGAAATGGCGGCTGCCTGACCTGTAAAGTGGGACAATGGGATGTGATATAACTGCGCTGGTGTTGTACACCGTCACTGTAGGCGGTCGAAGACCGCGGCGCAATGCTGCATTGGTTAACATTGGACCTTATGGGTCCCAGAAGCCAATGATGATGTACGCCGGCGGTGACGGTATGCACTGCCGCAGACGTGACCGCCATTTTCTATCACTTCAATCACTCGATACCTGATATTCGACAGGAGAGGACCTACACTGCAAGTGCTGCTGTGACCTCGGTCTGGAAGAGACAATGGCTCGAGGGTCTGGGGAAAGGGCCCCTGCCTTCACATCGGAGGAGTTGGAGAAACTCGTGGATGGGGTCCTCCCCCAGTGCACGTTACTCTATGGTCCTCCAGACAAACAGGTAAGTACACTGGGAGCATGCTGTATGGGCTATGCCTGTGTGGAGAGGGGTGGATGTAAGAAGGAAGGGGGGAGAGTGCGGCATGCATGAAACGACGGTGAGTGCATGTGCCACATGCCAAGGGTAGGGATGGGGGCCAATGACTGTGACGGTGCAGTTGGTAATAAGTTTCTCTTCCCCCTTTACAAATCACGTAGGTCAGCGCCCACCAGAAAAAATATATTTGGCGTGCCCTCTCCAAGGACTTCTGGACCCTGGGGGTCTACCACAGACAGAGCACCCACTGCCGGAAAAGATGGGAGGACATTCGCCGCTGGAGCATGAAGACGGCGGAGTCTCAGCTGGGTATGGCCTCCCAACGTGGGAGGGGTGCCCGTTTCACCATGACCCCCCTGATGTTCAGGATCCTGGCAGTGGCGTACCCGGAGTTGGATGGGCTCTTGAGGGCATCACAGCAGCCACAAGGGGGTGAGTACACTCTCATTCTGCTGATTTTGCGTGCAGTGGAGGGGTCTGGGTAGGGGAGGTGGGCTGTGGGTTTCCCTAGGCCAGGGCGAGTTCCCTAGGCAAGGTCCCTCCGTAAGGCAGGCCATGTGGCACCCCACCCCACCTCTGTAGAGTGCCAACTACACCTAGTCATGCCCCTGTGTCATCCATGTATGCAGATGTCGTCCATAGCCTAGTAGGCCATTTCCCGGGAATTGAACAGTGTAGCACAAGAGCGTGGAGTAGTGCAGGGGGCTTCTGTGTCTGTCGTGTCTGCCAACGGTAGCGGTAATGCATGCACTCAACATGTCTTTCTTCTGTCACCCCCCCCTTTTTTGTGGTCTCCCTGTTCTTGTGTGCATTAGCATCATCAGGTGGAGGAGCAGTGGCACCGGAGCACGATGGGGCTGCATCCCACATGGTCATGGAGGGCCACACTACGAAATCAGACTTCACCAGTGGGACGGAGGGCGAGGGGAGCTCCACGGCGGGGACAGAAGCTGAGACCAGTGACACGGACTCGTCCTCTGATGGGAGCTCCCTTGTGGTGGCAGCACCATCTGTGCCCCCCCAACTACAGGTACAGCCGCCACCCCGCTTCCAGCATGCCTCCCAGCAGCCCCTCAGCCTTTGCCCCGTGCCCGCTCACCCAGGAGGGTGGGCATCACCTTCGCCCCAGGCACCTCAGGCCCTACCCCAGTCACCCCTCCTGCCCTCAGTGAGGAGGCCATTGACCTCCTCAGGTCCCTCACTGTTGGGCAGTCTACCATTTTGAATGCCATCCAGGGTGTAGAAAGGCAGTTGCAACAAACAAATGCATTCCTGGAGGGCATTCATACTGGTCAGGCGGCCCTTCAGCGAGCTTTTCAGACTCTGGCCTCAGCACTGATTGCAGCCATTGTCCCTGTCTCTAGCCTCCCCCTCCAACTTCCTCCACCCAGACCCAATCCCCTGTACCCCAGCCTATCCCAAGCACACCTCTAGACCAGCATGTACACATGTCAACACACAAGGGAAGCTCAGGCAAACATAAGCACCACACATCCCACAGGCACTCACGCAAGCATCACACACATGCAGACACACCAACATCCACTGCCTCCACTGTGTCCCCCTCCTCCTTGTCTCCCTACTCCCTCCCAGTCTCGTCTACACTCACACCTGCATGCACTACCTCTACAGCCACTACTACCATCACCAGCACACCCACCACCACACCCCGCTCACGTGCAGTCACCACCCCCACTACCATTCACACGTCCCCTGTGTCCTCTCCCAGTGTGTCTGTGGCGCCCCCTCCCAAGATACACAAACACAGGCACACATCCACCCAACAGCCATCCACCTCACGACAGCCTCCAGCGCATGCACCTTCACCCAAAGTTAGCAAACGAACACCTCCTACAACCACAACCTCTTCCTCCACTCCCAAACCCCCTCCAGCTACCCGTCCCAGTGTCTCCAAGAAACTTTTACTGTCCAACCTTGACCTCTTTCCCACACCTCCCGCACCCCATCTGTCTCCTAGGTCCCGAACTAGCACCTCAGCCACAACATCTCCGGGACCAGTGGTGCCTGTAGTCACCGGAATCTGGAGTGCACTGGCCACCAGGGCAGCCAGTGTGGCACGGAGCCACAGCACAGACAGTCCCCCACCTGTGAAGCATTAGAAGTTGGCCAGTGCCCGGCGGGAGAGGGAGAAGACTCCAGCCACCAAAGCCGCTCCCAGGGGTACAGGTGGGAGTGTGGAGTCAGGTGCGACACCTTCCAAGGTGAGGAAGGGGAACAAGACACTCAGCAAGTCTGGGAAGAGCAGCACGGCAGAGAAGACCGCCATCATCCCCGCTGCCCAGGAGGCCACCGCCAGCACCAGCCCTGCTTCCCAGGAGGCCACCGCCACCAGCCCTGCTGCCCAGGATGCCACCGCCAGCACCAGCCCTGCTTCCCCGGAGGCCACCGCCAGTACCAGCCCAGCTGCCCAGGAGGCCACCGCCACCAGCCCTGCTGCCCAGGAGATCACCGCCAGCACCAGCCCTGCTGCCCAGGAGGCCAGCACCAGCCCAGCTGCCCAGGAGGCCACCCCCAGCACCAGCCTTGCTGCCCAGGAGGCCACTGCAAGCACCAGCCCAGTTGCCCAGGAGGCCACCGCCACCAGCCCAGTTGCCCAGGAGGCCACCGCCACCAGCCCTACTGCCCAGGAGGCCACCGCCAGCACCAGCCCTGCTGCCCAGGAAGCCACCGCAAGCACCAGCCCAGCTGCCCAGGAGGCCACCACCAGCACCAGCCCTGCTGCCCAGGAGACCACCGCCAGCACCAGCCCAGCTGCCCAGGAGGCCACCGCCACCAGCCCTGCTGCCCAGGAGGCCACAGCCGTCATCCCCGCTGGGACAGAGAGGACCGCCAGCACAAGCCCCGCTGGGCTAGAGAGGACTGCCAGCACAAGCCCCGCTGGGCAATGAAGGATCGCCAGCACAAGCCCCACTGGGCTAGAGAGGACCGCCAACACAAGCCCCGCTAGGCTAGAGAGGACCGCCAGCACAAGCCCCGCTGGGCCATGAAGGACCGCCAGCAGCTGAGTCACTGCAAAGGAGCCCACCGCTCCAAGCACCGCTGAACAGGGCACTGCCGTCTCAAGCACTGTTGAACAGAGCACCGCTGTCTCAAGCACTGCTGAACAGGGCACCACCGTCTCAAGCAACGCTGAACAGGGCACCGCCGTCTCAAGCACAGCTGACCAGGGCACTGCCGTCTCAAGTACTGCTGAACAGGGCACCGCCGTCTCAAGCACCGCTGAACAGGGCACCACCGTCTCAAGCACCGCTGGACAGGGCACCGCCGTCTCAAGCAACGCTGAACAGGGCACCGCCGTCTCAAGCAACGCTGAACAGAGCACCGCCGTCTCAAGCACCACTGAACAGGGCACCGCCGTCTCAAACACCGCTGAACAGGGCACCGCCATCTCAAGCACCGCTGAACAGGGCACCTCCGTCTCAACAACGCTGGCCCATGAGCGCCAAAGGCACTGACGCTACTTGGATCCGTCGTGGACAGAATGAAGTACTCTGGGCACCATGCCCCCTCAATAACCAGTGGAGACTGTCATCCACTACCTCTGTCCTTAGCAGGATGAAGCACTCGGGCACCATGTCCCCTCTAGAACCAGTGGAGAGATCCATCCACTGCCTCTGTCCTTAGCAGGATGAAGCACTCTGGGCACCATGCCCCCTCCAGAACCAGTGGAGAGATACATCCACTACCCCTGTCCTTAGCAGGATGAAGCACTCTGGGCACCATGCTCCCTCCAGAACCAGTGGAGACTGTTATCCACTTGAGAGACTGTGGCTTTGCACTCCTCAGGATGGAACAGTGGGCAACCCACCCACTGTATAGACTTGAGAGACTGTGGCTTTGCAGTCCCCAGGATGGAACAGTGGCCAACCCACCCACTGTAGAGACTTGAGAGACTGTGGCTTTTTGCAGTCCCCAGGATTGAACAGTGGGCAACCCACCCACTGTAGAGACTTGAGAGACTGTGGCTTTGCACTCCCCAGGATTGAACAGTGGGCATGTGGCCCCCTCGTGGATTTGGCGTCGTGCACTCAACCGGCTGAGGTGCCCCCCCTTTCCATCTCCCTGAGGTGCCTGTTTTCTTGCTATCTGATGCCCCTGCAGTGTTCTCTCCGTCATGATCGGGGATCTTGTGTGGGCCTCGCCCATACCGTGTGGGCCCAGTGTTCCACAGACTTAATTGGAGCACTACCTGGACTACTATGCTTGGTGTATATTTTGTTAATGGTGTATATATATATTTTTGCGTACTTGATTTTAATATATTACAATGGTTACACTCATTTTCGTTTGTCTTTGCATTCTTCCGGGTGGGTTGGGGGGTGTAACTGTGATGTATCAATATGGATTAGTGTGTGTGTTGTGGTGGGTGAGGGTGGGGGTGGGGGTGGGGATGTTGCGTGTGTGTGTCCCTGTTTTTTCCCTCCCCCCCTCCCCTGTGTCGTAGGTGCAGTACTCACCGTGGTCTTCGCCGCGGGCGTTCGTGCTCCTGGTAGAGGAGCAGGAAGACTATTGCAGGGAGAATTGAAAGTTCCGGCTCCATGGTGTCCTAGTTCCTCTTGGGGTGTATAGAGGTGAGCATTTTCCCTTCAGAATCCTGTTTCCGCCGTTTTTTTATCCTCGGTGAATCCGCCCCGGAAAATGTGGCGGATTGGCCTGTTGTGATACTGTGGGCAGTACTTTGTCCTCCACCTGTCTGTTGGCGGTGACCGCTGCACTGTTTGTTTGTACCGCCGTGGCGGTCAGAGTGTTAAAGTGGCTGTCAATGTTGGCGGTTTCCGCCACGGTCGTAATTGCTAAATATTTACCACCTGTTGGTGGTATTACCGCCGCTTTAACACCGACCGCCAGGGTTGTAATGACCACCTAAGTGCCTCATTTACAATAATCTGATGCATTGGCATTAATGCGTCAGATTTCTTGCACTTCCCTAAGATCCCCTTATGAAATGACATATTTACAATGCAGAGCACCATAGGTGCACATTTTCACAGATGTGTCATAAATTGTAACACATCTGTTGTATCTAAACTCACACATTGCTGGAGTAGCATAGTAAAATTGACTGTACTCCAGCAATGCAAGGTGTCAATTTTACGCCTGATCTGAGCATGGGTAAAATTCTGACACAGTAAAGTCGCAGAATGATGCAGCAAAAGGTCATAAATTTCACTGCATCAGTTATGGATAGCCTTTTGCCTGGGAACACCTACCCTGCATACATTAATCCTAGTGCAGATATAACCTGACCTAGGGCTTTACAAACTGATGCATTGGGCCCAAAGGGTCATTTTGTAAATCTGAAAAGCCACAGCTGCATAAAAAATAAATGACGCAGCGGTTGAACAAAGAGCTTGTAAATTA
This sequence comes from Pleurodeles waltl, assembly GCF_031143425.1. Taxonomy (NCBI): domain Eukaryota; kingdom Metazoa; phylum Chordata; class Amphibia; order Caudata; family Salamandridae; genus Pleurodeles; species Pleurodeles waltl. The sequence goes on from NC_090439.1 coordinate 373,291,062, forward strand.
GGCCATTTCCACATCATTTTAGTTTTTGTTGCTGCTGATCAGCAGGATTTCAAAGTTCATTGATTTGGAAGGAGTTTAAAATTTATAGTATTCCCTACAAAATATTCAGTCTGGAGAATCAGAACTGGGTGAGAAAAAATGTATAAAACTAGTTGTTCCTATTACAGTTAGTATTGTTTTGTATTTAATGGACTTCCACGCTATGATTTAGTTATCAAATACCGTTTTAAGTCGACTGTAACACACACCTCAAAAGAAATTGACATAGAAATAGAAATGGAACTAGAAATATAATTTAAGTATTAATTTGGAATGAGAAATGGGGCAAATTGAAACATAAACTGAAATATAAAATGCTCATTTGATCATCTCAATATCACCTGGAATTCTTACCTTTCTCAAAATGGTATTCAGTTGATGATACTTTTTATTGACAAAATAAGTTTAGGTCGAAAACATTATTATTTTTTAAATAGCGTTCCGTGTTTAGTAAGTTCAGGATTAAATATAAGTAAATATAATGTCCTTTTTTAGGTTGAATTACTAATCTAAATACAAAATGCAATGTTAGGTTGGCTACTTAATTCACAAAACGGTTGATACAGAAGTGCTCAGTAACATGGTTTTTATACTGTACACTGTTCCAATATTTAGATGTTTAAAATGACATTGTAGACCTGTAGGATTACAAAATATTTCTGATAGTTAAATAATGATAAAATATGGGGTTTTCCACACTTCGAAAAACTTAACGTTAGTTAAAAAAGTAAGTAATATTTCTGAGTTTTTAAAGACTATAAGTAGACAATGACCTGAGCTCGTGCTGAATTTCAGCTGATTAATATTATTTTAATCTTTAAGATCAGTTTGTAGACCACCAACTAGTTGCTGTGGAAGGTGCTCACTATTTGGTGGTCTCTTTCTGTCTCTCCTTGCAGTGCTTCCGCCCTCAATCATTTCTCTCTTCATTGCACTGTTTGGGAGGTGGGTCCACCTACCCAGGAGAGTGGACTGCTGAATGGTTTCTGTCTGCTAGCTTGAGGTTTTCATTGAACTTTCACTGCATGTATCCATTTTTGAGAAATGTTTTGTGAGAACAAGTGGATGGACAAAGGTACATCTTGACCTTTGCTGCTCATATAGCAGGATCTGTCCCGCTGCCTCACCGGCTGATGATCTGATCTAGTCAGGACCAAGCTGCACAGATATGTGCAGTATATTGTTACATAATGTGCTCAGTAGTTTCCTAGATCCCTTGCAATGCAGGATGTGATATGCAAGTCAGTATAAGAACAAGAAATCCTTTGGCTACACATGGCCAGAACCGACAAATGCTGACATAGTGCATTTGCCCAATGTTTTGATGAGGGATTCAGAGGAGGAACAGTTTTCCATAGCATTAATATTCTCAAGTGGGTTATGTGATGTTGTTTATCTGTTGTTTAGGTGCCAATGCTCCAGGGTAGAGCCACAATTATTTGAAATGCTTAATTAAGCGCATTCTGGACGCTTCAGTTTGGATTCTCTAAGATTTATGGTTTCTGTTGTCCCTTCCACGGGTACACAAAACACTAGCACAAGCATAATGAGAAGCAATTGGGGAAAATGCAAAAGGCAAGAGAGGCCTACAGAAGAACCGCTAAAGGAATGGATGGGACACGGTTAGAGAGACGAGCGGGCAAAGGGTTTAATCTCCAGCCGAACTGTAAAGCACAAACTGATGATGCAGTGAGAACTGGCATGTAATAACAGGGCCAGCAAAAGGAAGGTACAATTAGTGATTATAGCCTCAAAGCCCAGTGCTGAAGGCTATACCAGTTTTAAAAGTGAGATGTCATTCTTGTTGGGAGATGCATGGGAATGCTGGGTAGCAGATTTTTGTGGATCCTTGCAAAACCGATAACTTTCCCTCACAGAAATTTGAGGAAAATGTGTGATTTTTGCTAATGTTTGCACGGTATTCTGGGTAGGAAAACGTAGTGGGAGATGCATGTGTTACACCGCCATAGACTCCACTGGCTGCCTAGTTTTCAGAAGTGTCTTGGTTTTTGTTGGTTTCCCTAAGTGGCAGGTTAGCCAAAATGCCATTGCTGCCCACACTGCCAAAATGGATCATTTTTCAAAGTGAAAACTTGGGCACATTTTTAAGAAAAAGTGGCATATCAGCTATAATGAACCATTTTTTTCTGTGCCCCCCTATTGGCACCTAACAACACAATAGTTTCACCGTATTTATTATACAGTGCACCATGGAAGTTGTTAAGACGACAGCGTCTAACTTTTTGATGCTATTGTGGCGCTTTACTACACTAACATCCAAAAATTTGCTGCTAGTGTAGCAAAGTGCAAAGAACCCCATAGGTTTCTATGGGCTCGTCATTTTAACACCTGCTCTGAGCAGGCGTTAAAAAAAAATGATGGCAAAAATGGCACTGTGAAATCTGTTAAATTTCTCAGCGCCATTTTTGCAGGCCTCCTAGTGCCCGAAGACCCCCGTGCAAACACTATGCCTGATGCAGGCATAATGTGGCACAAGGGGTTACAAAATGGCACAATGCATGCATTGCACTACTTTGTAAATATGGTGTGGCAGAAAAGCCACTTTAGTATGGCCTTAGCGTATAAAATGGTGCTAGGGTGGAGCTTGGGGCTCTTAAGTATGCACCTTGTTGTATTCATGTTGTGTTTTAGCATCTTTCTTGTCATGGCATATAGACCACGCCTCACACGCAGAGTACCATTTTCATTAGTAGAAGTGTAGGAATGCTGGGACGTAGAAATGTTGTGGCTCCCCATAGATACTGGATCTTACCCTCACAGACGTGTGGAAAGCTAGTGATTTTAGCCAATTTTTGAGGTTTGTAGTGCATTTAATGTCAGGATGGGTCATTTTAACTCTATTTCTTTCTAAAAGTAATTATCCTTGGGGTCTGGTAGGATATAGCTCCCCATAAAGGTATATGGACATAAATCCTCAATCGCCACCATCACGAGGCAAAAAGACTGTTGCTTCCTTTGGCGGCAGTTTACATATCCATGGGGTTGACTAAGTATCCCTCAAAATCTGGGTCTGCTAAGCATATAAATATAAGCTAGTTCTATTGAGATGTGATTTGTCAACAATATTTTTCTTATTAGTAAAGGGTTCCAAGAATTCCCTTCTCTCGTAACCTCTTAATCAAGAACAACACACCACTTAACATAAAACAAAACTGTATTTAAGGAATGTAAGTGTAAAATGTATCACATATGGGTGTTCCACAGGGTGAAAAGGGTGCAGTGCTCATGAAAGTTGGATGCAACAAAACTAATGGACCATATATATTACTAAAATACTAGTTTATAAACTGTTATATATACATTCCATAGGACACATTTTAACTCCTTATTCTCCCTTTAGTAGTCCATATTTATCAATCTCATACTTTATTTCAATGTTGGTGTGTCAACCCATGTCTGTTTAATTGGGAGCTGGGTATTCATTAGGACAACAAAGTAGGGATAGACCCACAAAAAGAAACATATGTTGCTTGAAACAGTAGTTTCCTGGAATATTGGTGGAGGGTGGGGGTGTAGCACAAACCCTTATGTTTCAGCCCCCACCAATTGACATGCCCCTTTGTGATGCACAATGATGTCACAAACCCCCACCGGAGCGGAGGAACAGCAGGTAGGAAAACTGCTCCCACATTCAGTGGGGTTTCTCTCCAAATGATGCCTTCACAGGTTTTGTTGGAAAAGGAAGAGCCTCCCCTTTCCAACAATGCCTTTCACATACCAAGTCCAACAATGCCTTTCACATACCATTTCTCACCACAACCCATGAGCAGGAATACACACTTGACAACAGGAATTTGTCTTGGGGTCTGCCCACCTGGTACAAAGGCTGATCCCACTCCAGGAGCATATTTATTTTTGAAAGAGGTTTGGATTCCCCTGGGATCATGTCCCCAGAGAAAAACAAACCTCTTTTACAACAATATACTATTGAGTGTGTGTCAGCCCTTTCTGCATATGCCGACCTCTGGGGGACATTTTTTAGCTATGGAGATGTTTGCTATCCTTGGGGGTGCATTTACATCCAGAGGTGATAGGAAGGATCTTCATGGCCAAAAAAAGACTGATGGGACAAAGACAGTCCCCCATGAGCAACCACATTGCTAGAAAAGTGACCTATATTTGCAAATGAGGCTAGTTTTGGATTTGTAAAGACACTCCAATTAGGTGTTTGGCAGGGCATGGGAAAAAGCATACATTTTAGTTTGCTGGAGGCAACGGTTCTGGCAATATCAGGGAAATCAGCATTAAAAAACTGACCCATCTGGTTATATAACAGACCAATAACCAGCTAACAAACGGGCCCACACACCGGCCTGCAAGACCAGCTCATCAGGTACCTCCTGATTGTCCTATAGGTCAGTTCTACCCTGAATGGTGGTCATGTAAAGTGCACCACCACCATAATGTTGAGTTTTTTGCTATATAAAAAGAGATCAGGTATGGGGTTTGGCCCTTTTTGCACATGGGCCGACACGCCAGGGACATCTTTTTTTGGCTGTGCAGATGTTTGCTGACCACTGGAGGGTGTAATTGGGCCCTCCCACAGAGAAAATAAAACACAGCCATTGCTAAAAAAAGGGAAAATTACTTTGCCTATTGTAACTTTGCATGTAAGGCACAACACTACCTTCAGGGCTTACCCCTTGTAGTTTGAAGTTCAATATGGTATTGTGTATGTGGCAAGATAAAGGAATACTTTGTGTCTTTTTGTAGAGTCCTTAGAGAACCTACATCAGTCAGATGTGTTTTTTCTTTTTTTTCTGTTGTAACATCTCATAGTCACACGTATTCACCCAGGTGATTTTACTCTTTGTCACACACATCGCACACTTTCACACATCACAAATTGAGTTAAAAGCATACTTCTGCCTTCTTTGTAGGACAAACTGCTTTTTGAAGGATGTTTTCAGGCAGGTTTTGCCCAGTCAGCAGAGATGGCGTCTCAGTAGATGACTACTGCCCAGGCCCTAACTTGCGTTATGGAGGATAGCTGTGAGGCAGCATATGATGTAGAGGAAAATAGAGCAGAATCTGGAAGTGATTTTTCAGTTGATGGAGTTCCTTATGATAATTCATCTTCTAGTGATTCTGAGGGAGATGTTGAAGGCAGTTGTGCTGTCCCTTTTCAAGTACAGGCTGTGAAGTGGAGTGACCGGAGCAGGGTAGACCAACCTATAGAGCACGCTTGTGTGGGGCCAAGCACAGACAGAGTGCTCTCTTGTCAAACCCCAGATTTGGTTAATCCCCAAAATATAGTGTTCACTGGCATTTTTGGATGTAAAGTTGATTCAACTAATTTGTTTGCAGACTGACTTCATCCATCTCTTTTTGGATATTGACTTTCTTCAAGAAATTTAAAAGACATTTGAGTGCTGCACAATTTCTGAGGGCACATGGAAAAACTTTAGGGCCTGATTCTAGGGCATACCAGTGGACTTCCACTTCACTTGAGGAGTTGACAATATTTTTAGGCTTTACACTTGAAATGGGTTTATTGCACAAACCAAACTTACAGGCCTCTTGTCTGCTCCCATTGTATGGGAAACACCCATCATCACACTGTACATGAGCAGAGATTGTTTTTTGCTATTGCAGCCATGTTTGGAATGGGGTCCTTGGTTGGCAGTCAGGTTGCCCTCTGCCCAAGCAAGGACCCTCACTCTTGTCAGGGTAAAGGAGAAACACACCTAGGATGACCCCTGTTCACCACTTGGTAGCTTAGCATAAGCAGTAAGGCTTAGCTCTAAAAGCAATGTGTAAAGTATTTGTACCAACATACACAGTAATACAGCGAAAACACTACAAAATGGATACCACACCAGTTTAGAAAAATAGATAATATTTATCTAAATCAAACAAGACCGTAATGACAAAAATCCAACATACATAAAGCAAGATATGAATTTTCAAAAGAATAAAGCCTTACTCATTAGAAAAGAATGGAAATAATGTTACACAAAGTACCTGGTAGCGCCAAAAACAAAGTCACATGGGCGACCGTGCATCGAAAAAGACCAGTGATGTGTCAATTTCTCACTCACAAGCGAGACCGTGTGTCGTTCCTTCTTAGGTCGGGTCAGCTTGTGCAGTTTTCCTCTCCCGCAAGAGAGCGATGCGTCAATTCCCAGAGGGGCACTTAGGGTCCTGGCAGGCTTTGCGCAGATTTTTCAAGCCTAGTGATGCTGCATTTGAAATCCATTTGCACGGTGTCAGAGATCCACGCTGGATGGGGCTTGTGTTGTTTTCGGCATCTGCTAGCGGGTGTTGCATTACTTCTCCAGCTGCGATGCGCCAATCATCCAGCCACGATGGGTGGCGCATCGATTTCAGACGCTATTCTCCTTAGCAGAGGTTGCTCTTGGTTCCACAAGTAATCTGATTTTCAGCGGTTATGGGTGCAATACTTATACCCCTTTCTGCCTTTGAAGATGGCAAACTTCAAAGGGAAGTCTCTCTTGTTTGCAAGATACTGCTTTGCCCAGGCCAAGCCCCAGACACGCAAGGGGGTAGGAGTCTGCATTGGGTGAGGGCAGGAACAGCCCATTCAGGTGTAAGTGACCACTCCTCCCTTCCCCTCCGGTCCAGATGGCTCATGAGGATATGCAGGCTACACCCTAGCTCCCTTTGTGTCACTGCCTAGAGGAGATTCACAAACAGTCCAACTGTCAGTCTGACCCAGATAAGCAATACACAAAAAGCAGAGTCACAGAATGGTTTACGCAAGGAAATACCTACTTTCTAAAAGTGGCATTTTCACATAGACAATCTAAAAACAAACTTTACTAAAATATTTATTTTGAAATTGTGAGTTCAGAGAACCTAAACTCAAAATTTAAATTTGTTCCCAAAGGGAATCTGCACCTTAATGATATCTAAGAGCAGCTCCAATGTTAAACTGGAGAGAGATAGACCTTGCAACAGTGAATGCTGAGTTTAGCTGTATTTTACTGTTAGGACATGTAAAACACACCAGTACATGTCCCACCTTTAACATACACTGCACCCTGCCCATGGGGTTGCCTATGGCCTACCTTAGGGGTGTCTTACATGTAGAAAAAGGGAAGGTATAGGCCTGGCAAGTGGGTACACTTGCCAAGTCGAACTGGCAGTTTAAAACTGCCCACACAGACACTGCAATGGCAGGTCTGAGCCACGTTTACAGGGCTATTAATGTGGGTGGCACAACCAGTGCTGGAGGCTGTGAGAAAGTAGCCTCTTTCTAGCATGGTTACTCCCACTTTTGGCCTGTTTGTGAGTGTTTGTCAGTGAGTTTTTACTGTCTCAATGGGATCCAGCTAGCCAGGACCCAAATGCTCATAGTTTAAAACCTATTTGTCAGTGTGTTTTGCCTGGCTCACTGGGATCCTGCTAGCTAGAACCCCGGTGCTCATAGTTTGTGGCCTATGTGTGTTGTCAGTATGCTTGACTGTGTCACTGAAGTTCTGCTAACCAGAACTCCAGTGCTTATGCTCTCTCTACTTACCAAATTTGTCACTACAGTTTAGTGACTCCATATTCCAATTTTGATTGGCACACTGGACGCCCCTTATAGGTCCCTAGTATATGGTGCCTAGGTACCCAGGGCATTGGGGTTCCAGGAGATCCTTATGGGCTGCAGCGTTTCTTTTGCCACCCATAAGGAGCTCATACAAACCTTTCTTCAGGACTGCCACAGCAGCCTGAGTGAAATAGTGCACACACTATTGCACAGCCATTTTCCACTGCACTAAGTAACTTATAAGTCACCTATATGTCTAACCATCATTTACTGAAGGCTAGGTGCAAAGTTACTGCGTGTGGGGTAACCCTTGCACTAGCAAAGGTGCCCCCACATCGAACAGGGTCAATTCCTCGGAATTTGTGAGTGTGGGGATACCATTATAAGTGTGCACTACATATATGTCAATACATATATGTAGCTTCACAATGGTAACTCCGAATATGGCCATGTGAGGTGTCTACAATCATGGTATTGACCCCCCAATCCAAATTTGGTATTGGGGGGCCAATCCCATGCACCATGGACCCCAAGTACTGCCAAACCAGCTCACTGAGGTTTCCACTGCAGCCCCAGCTGCTGCCACCTCACAGACAGGTTTCTGCCCTTCTGGGGATTGACCAGCTCAATCTGAGGAAAACAAAACAATGCATTTCCTTTAGGAGAGGGGTGTTACACCCTCTCCCATTGAAAATAGGTGTTACAGACATGGGAGGGGTATCCTCCCAGAGCCTCTGGAAATGCTTTTAAGGGAACAAATGGTGCCCTTCTTAAATACTCCAGTCTACACCAGTTCAGGGTCCCCCAGTCTCTGCTTTGGTGTGAAACTGGACAAAGGAAAGGGAGTGATCACTCCCCTGTCCATCACCACCCCAGGGGTGGTGCCCAGAGCTCCTCCAGTGTGTCCCTGGCATTAGTCATCTTGGATTCCACGGTGTGGGGACCCTCTGGAGAGCTCTGAGTGGCCAGTGCCAGCAGGTGATGTCAGAGACCCCTCCTTGTAGGTGCATATCTCAGTAGGTAGCCAATCCCCCTCTCAGGGTTCTTTAGGGTCTCTCCTCTGCGTGTTTCCTAAGATTCGGTTTGCAAATTCCTCCAGGACTCCTCTGAATCCTCTGCTTCAGCTTCTGTCCATCGGATCAACCGCAGACTGCTCCAGGAACCGCTGTAACTGCAACAAAGGATCCAGGACGACTCTTGTGACCTGCAACTATAGCTCCAGCCAGCATTTGCAACAGTTTCCAAGGTACGCATGCTCTGAGGACTGCCTGTTTTCACCCTGCACCAGAAGAACCAAAAGAATCTCCCATGGAGTGACGGAGTCAATTCCCTGCTTCAGCATTTACCCATCTGTGATGACAGCTGGCACTCTGGGACTCCTCTCCTGATGACGAGCATGCTCCCTGGAACACAGGTGGTGGACCAAAGTGACCCACACTGTCCAAAGGTCCAGCTGTCCAAATTTGGTGGAGGCAAGAGCTTGCCTTCCCGTGCTGTGACAGTACCCCTGTGCACCAAGTCTTCTACAGCTCGTTGGGCTTCTGTGCACTTCTTCCAAAAGTTCTTCATGCACAGCTTAGCCCAGGTCCCCAGCACTCTATCGTGCAATGCACAGCTCCCTGAGTTGTTCTCCGGCGGTGTGGGACCTTCCTGTGTAGTGCTGTGACAACCGCACTTTGCATGTTCTTTGTCCCCATGTTCTGGGACTCTTGTGGGCACTGCCTGGTTTTCTGAGGACTCCCTGAAGTGCTGAGAGTCCCCTCTGTCTCCTCAGTCCAAGTTGAGAGCCCCAGGTCCCTCCTGGGTCCAGGCAGCTGCTCTTTGACGCACACTGCATACTTGCTTGAACCAAGGCTTGTTGGCCGAATCCAGCAACGCAAACAGCCTGCATCCAACAACTCGACGTGGGACATCCCCTGTACCAAGCAGGAACCCGCAGCCATCTTCTTTGGTGCACTCTGTACTTTTCTTCTGACCGGAGAATCCACTTTTGCACCTTCTTCTAGGTTGGCAGGGGCTCCTGTCCTTCCTGGACTCTTCTTCGACTTCTGGATTTGGTCTCCTCTCTCCACAGGTCTTCAGGTCTAGGAATCCATTGTGTTTTGCTTGCAGTCTTGCTTGGTTCTTGCATAATCCTTTATCACCACTTGTAGTGTGTCCTGAAGAAACTTGCTGTACTTTACTCCTGCTTTCCTGGGCTCTGGGGTGGGGTACTTTACTTATCATTGTTGTTCTCTTCCTCCCAGTGCCCCTCTACACACTACACTTACCTAAGGGGGAATTCAACGTTTGCATTCCACTATTTTAGTATATGGTTTGTGTTGCTCCTTGGCCCATTGTAATCTATTCTATTTTCTACTGTTTGCAGTATTCTATGACTTTTTACTTACCTTATTTTGGTTACTAGTGTATATATTGTGTATAATACTTACCTCCAGAAGGAGTATTGCCTCTAAGATATTTTTGGCCTTGTGTCACTAAAATAAAGTACCTTTATTGTTGGTAACATTGAGTATTGTCTTTCATTGTGTATAAGAACTGTGTAACTATAGTGGTAGTGAAGGAGCTTTGCATGTCTAGTCGTTCATCCTAAACTGCTCTGCTACAGCTACCTCTAGACAGCCTAAGCTGCTGGAACACTGCCTACATTTCACTAAGAAGGGATAACTGGACCTGGTATAAGGTGTACTTACCTAGGGTACCCAAAACAAACCATGCCAGCCTCTTACACAGTCCCACTAGTAGCATTTGATTTACAGCCCCTGGGCACCTCTAGTGCACTGTACTAGGGACTTACTAGTAAATCAAATATACCAATCATGGACAGCGAATGACACGTATAATTTGCACAGACAACACTTACACTTTAGCACTGGTCAGCAGTGGTAAAGTGTCCAGAGCAAACAAAACAGCAAAAACAGAGTCCATCACACATAAACAACCTGGGAAGCAGAGGCAACAAGTTAGGGGAGACCACACCAAAGATGCCAAGTCTAACAAGCACATTGTACATTTCTATGACAATTCTGATGCATTGCCCAGGACCATCCAGATCATGACAGGTTGTTCACAATTTGGTCTGTCATGGAACGTTTGTCTGTCAGGTTTCTAGGGATTTAGTTATTTGAAAGAATTTAGCCATTGATGAGGCCTTGGCTTGGTCTTGTACAAAGGGTGTCTGCTATTCAGGCAGTACGTTGGAATAAAAAGAGCTTGCCATAGGATCAACTTGTGCATGCTGTATGAAACTATTTTGGGAATGTATACAACTTAAGAGTGTATACAGAGAAAACTCCAGTCTAAAACCTATAGGTTGCCTTCCCATGCTAGGAGTCACAGTAAAAATTGTACAGAAGTTTGTCCAGCTTCTACTTAACAAAGGTTATAAACTTTTTGTGGACAACTTCTATACAGGAGTAGAGCTATTTAGTGAGCTATACAAAGCTGACACTGTGGCATGCGGTACGGTTGATTGTTGCCGTAAAGGAGTCCAGCAGGATCTTGTTTGCTCCAAAAATGCCAGAGCAAAGCATTGTGTACCAATGATGATCTCATGTTCAGTTTATCTGATAGGTGTGATGCCTATGTGCACACTACAATTCAGGATGAGAGCAATTCCCTTGTCATGGTTTCGAGTCAGATGACCGAAGTTCACAAGCTGACCTGTATACTTGATTACAACAAGTACATGGGCATGGATAAGAATGACCAGGTTCTTCAGCCGTACAATGCCAGTTGTAAAACTTGCACCTGGCATAAGAAACTGTTTACCTACCTGATCCAGATGTTAACATTCAATAATGATGTTGTTTATCATCAGAATACTACAGGAAGACTTGTCTTTACTTGTCTTTCAGTTTACCATCATTGAAAGTGTTACTGCTACAGAAGAAGCTGCCTTCACTTTATATGCTCTGGAGGACATGGCAAGGCTACAGGATCTACAATTTAGCAAATGCATTTCTGAGGAGCTAAAGAGACTAGACCATGTTGTAGTTGTAGAGTCTGCTCTAAGCAAGGAAAGAGGTGGAAGGGTTGTGTTTAGTGTCCCCAATACCCACTCAACCAACCCAATGTTTTCCTACTTGCTTTATGTTGTGCCATGCAGAAATGAAGTATTGGGAAATTGACTGAGGTAGAGTTGCCATAACATAAACCTTTCAGTGGCTGTGCATAGATACCCATCTTCCATGAGCCACTTCTTCACTAGGTGAGCAGGCATAGAAATTATTTTCCTCTACCTGAGCAAATCATTGACACTTTTATATGTCATCAGAATGTGGTAGGTGTTCTGTTCCCCAAAGGACAAGTGCATTATAGTCCCGGCAGTGCACATAATGGTGGACAGAACATAAGCTACATTGTCACGGAGTACTTTATGTGGCAAAAACATAGGCAGTCTTGTCCAGCATGTTTGCCTTAGTTTCAAATGCATATTTGCTCACTGAATTTGAGGTATGTGTGTGCCTTTCATGGCAGTCTCCGACACCCACAAATTGCATCCACAAACTTGAAGCAGTTTTATTCAGCACAGTGAGTGCACTGAAGGTGCATGAAAGACACATTTTCTTGAACCTCAATCAGATAGTAACTGAAGGCATTAGTAATAGTTCACTTGTCAACTATACAGGACTTGTGGGGGGCAGAGACATAAACAGGTTTGAAAAGCTTATGCTAGGTGTGCTTTCACAGGGATATTGCATAGATAGAAAGCAGGTAGTCAAAGTAGTAAAGATACACATGTCATAACTTCATCTTTGGTGTCACACTCACTCGATACTGAATTACTCTCTCACTCAAGTAACCAAATGACTCAAAACCATACAGATTGCAACAGGAAGCCTCCTCCCAAAAACTATCACCACACACACCATGCACCTCATACAGCTTTACTGGCTCTCTAGCCACAATTATTTTCATGCTCCTGACACACACATTCAAAGTATTACACATCACTGGCCCAGCATACCTAAAAACTGCCTCAGATGTCAGAAACCTTCTAGATAACTTTGCTCAACCAGACTCCCCCTCACACACATTCTATGCATACGCAGCACCAAACCAAGGAAAAGTAACTTCTAATTTCCTCAGAAATGTAAGCATGACTTTCCTCTGCACTTCTGCACTGCCCCTACAATTATAATTTTTTTTGTCCTCATTCACCACAACCTGTGAACCATCTCTATTCCAAAAAGACTTTTTGCACCCTCTCAATGAACAAAGATGGCCCATGCCAGGGGGCTCCATTTTACTCTCACACAACCTTCAGCCGTGGAGGAAGAAAAACCACTGCCGGGCAGGAGATCCTAGAGAGAGGTGTATAATCATTGGACAGCCGGGCTTCCTTACCCCCGGATTTTATCATTAAATACCTACTCCACAGCTCACTCAAAAGATCTCAGAATGATTTCAACTCCATTCTACCAAAGGGGCCCAAAGATTCACTCTTGTCCTCCTGGTACTTCGTGACTCCAAGTCCATTTTTAAAGTGTAAAAGACAGCACTAAGCCAATCCGAATATGCCGGGGGGGAACAGACATCCATCTTCTACAAATATCTCTTCTAGCCAACAGGATAACATAAAACTAAAAATGTATCCTGTCGAATTTGCCAAGTCTAATTCTTGTGACTGCCTAAATATAATCAAGGGGAGAGATACTATAATTTTTTAACCTAATATACCCGAAATGGTACGACATACTTCCCCCCAAAATCAATAATTGCCCGGACATTCCCAAAACATATGAACATCTGTTGCCCTTTCTAAACCACATTTCAGGCATTTCACTACCTCTCCTTTTATTATTTTGGACAACTTATCCAACGAGATATAAGCTCTGTGTATAGTGTAGAGATGGTTTTTCCTTACTGGAGCTGGTTTTACTACATCAAACAGAATTTACAAAGATTTCGTCCACCATCTATGTACCATCTTCCTGGATATAAGATCCCCTCAAAGATCCATAGGCAAATTAAAGTCTCCGTCTAATCCTTCCACAATTTCCTAATACCAAAGCGCAATCTTTTGTGGAGCCAAGGAAAACACAGGGAGACAATCTTCCAAAATATTTGCTGAACCTAAACACCCGTTAACCCCCTGTGACCATTCCTTTATCTGCAAAAACTTCAGTCTGGACCGGGATCCTCTTGTTTTCTCCATCAGCTCTTCCCATGAGAGCAAGTTTTCTTCATGAAAAAGGTCCCCCCAGACTTCAATTCTCGCCTTTTTAATTGGCAAGACAAGAACATCTTTGAAGCATTCTGGTTTACCCGGAGAGTCCCAAATAGGCGTATTGTGGCTATAGTAGTTTGCTTTTGCCAGTAGTCTTATCTAATACCAACACTTCGCGAGATTTTGCAGTATTTTCAACTTCATTTTTTTTTAAAACTTGGGGTCCCAAAATTTGTGCAAAAAGTGTCTTGTTGCCCCCTCAACAGTCATAACCATAGCCTTATACATTACACCAATCGCTGGAGAGTCCGGACATGTGAATAACATACTTGAATTTTTAAATAAAAATGCCCAAGCATAGTATCTCAAATCCGCCAAAGCCAAACCTCCCTTCTCCCTCCTTCTGTGCAACTTTTTTCAAGATATTCTTGGGACCTTTGACCTCCATATGAAAGCATTTATGGCCTACTGGATTTTATCTAAATATCCTTTATGCATTATAAGAGGGATAGTCGAAAACAAAAAGTTCCACTTAGTTAAAATTACCATTTTAACCAAGTTGACTCTTCCAAGTATAGTCAATGGAAGATGTGCCCATCTTTGCATTATACCTTTGCATTCCACCGACAATATTTGTTGATTCCTCTCTGCCAAATGCTCAACATCGGGTGTCACCATTATACCCAAATACCTCACTTCTTTCATTCCATACACCGAGTTTTCCTTCAGGTTCCAGGCCATTGTATCTATTTTTTCAACATTCACCCGGTATCATGACACGATGCCAAATTTCTCTGCCAACTAGAACTGTTGATAACTTATTAGTATATACAAGAAGATCATCTGCATATAATGCTACCTTTTTCACCAAATCTTTACAACTAAAAGGGGAGATTGTAAAGTTCTGCCTGATCTTTCTGGCCAATGGTTCTATATACAAATTAAACAATACGGAAGACAAAGGGCATCCCTGCCTAGTACATCTTGTGATTGAGATGAGTGAGGTTTCCGTTTACTAATACCCTAGCCGAGGGGGCTTTATAAATGTGATCGATGGTCCTGCAAAACGTGTCCCTCAAATTACCATGTCTCAAGATTGATTTCAAATAGTTTCAGTTAACCTGATCAAAAGCCTTCATTGCATCTATGATAATGATTGCCAAAGGAGATTCAAGAGAAGTGGCCAAATCTATCGCCCCAGTCAGATTAAAAGTCAGTTCATGCAAAACTCTTCCTCTAGAAAAACCTTTCTGATCAGGGTGTATCAGGTTATTCACTACTCTACTTAACCTATCTGCTAATATTTTGGCAAATAGTTTGTAATCGCTGTTCAACAGTGATATAGGCCTGTACAATGCACATTTTACCAGATATCTATATGGTTTCAAGATTTATGTGATAATTACCTCACTCCACGAAGTTGGTATGTGAGTTCCATTTTCAAGAATCCCTTCAAACAATTCTGTTAAGGCTGGAATAATTGAGTCCCCCAATACTTGATATGATTCCACTGGGATACCATCTGGGCCAGGGGCTTTCCATCCCTTGCTCCCCCTTAAAGTTCCTCTCATCAATTCTGAGGTTATAGGTCTATTCAAAAATGCCTGCTCCAGCTGTGAAATACTAGGGAGTATGTCAGGCCCCAACCACTCATCTACCTTTTCCTCTCCCACCTCTAACTCCTCTGTGTAAAGTTGAGTAAAAAAGTTTTGAAAGACCATCTCGATGGATTTGCTATTCGTTACTCTTTCTCTTAACTGATCTACTTAAATTTCTTTAATATAATTCCGTACTTTGTCTGATTTACTCTTCCAAGCTAACAGCTTCCCCGTATTTTCACCATATTCAAAATGGGCCAATTTACTAGCCTCCCACCTTTTTATAATTCTACCTTGTGGCACATCTTCCAGTTGTTGTTTCAACTTATCCAAATGAATCCTCAAAGCCTCAGTTTCGCCCATCTCCACCAACTGATGCTCATTCCTGGACATTTCCTGTTCTACGAAACTCATTTTGCTTATTTTTATAGCTGCATATGCTCATAATCCTCCCTCTTATAACTTCTTTAAAAGTATCCCAAACTACTGATGGCAGAGAAGACCCCACATTAACTCTAAAAAAATCCTGTCTCCTTGCGTAATTGAGATACAACCTCATCGTCTAATAATAATGAACGGTCTAATGTCTATCTTTTACTGGTTGTCTTCTGAATTAAGGCAATCTCTAGCAGAACAGCTGGGTGATCTGATAAATGAGCCGGCTGATATACTAAGTTTCCCACACAGTCTCTCAACCGCCCCTACAATTATTGCATTCCACAAGAAGGTGAACAAGTGTTTTGCTCATAGGTCGGCAAGAGGATACCTCTGGGTGATATAACGTTTTACAAATGCACCATACATTAAAAATAATTCTTCACCCAATGCTACAAGTATGGGTGGCATTTGTCCTGCTTGTCATGTTCGTCCTTTGTCAGAACTTAGTAGATTTTCAGGCCCTGATTTATACTTTTTGAGGCAAAATTGCACTAACGCAGTTTTGCACCAAAACGTTTAGCATCGGCTTGCACCATTTCTGTGCACCAGATGGGCACCATATTTATGGAATGGTGCAAGCTGGTGCAAAGGGTAGGCTAGTGTAAAAAAAATGACGTTAGTCGGTGGGGCTGGCGGTATCGAAGAAGAAGATTTTACACCAAAAAATGACGTTAGGCAGGTTAGAGAAAAATGTTTACCCTAACCTGCCTAGAGTCATTTTCAGATGCAAAACCATCCATACCACATGACTCCTATCTTAGAAAAGACAGAAGTCATGCCCACCACCCCAATGGTTAGCACAGGGAACCAGAGTCACCTGGGCATGGCCATTGCATCCTGTGCCATGTATGGGGGCCCATTTCAGGGCCCCCTATAGCTCTTTATAAAATAAAATAAAATACTTACCTGTAATTACCTGGTATGGGGACCCCCATCATCCCCTGTCCCTCTGAAGTGGGTGGGGGTGTCCCTGGGGCCTGGGAAGGGCACCTGTGGGCTTATTCCATGGTGTTCCACCATGGAAATAGGCCCACAGGTCCCCTAACGCCTGCCCTGACCCAGGCGTTAAAAAATGGGGCAAAGCAAAGCTTGACCCCTCCTCCCTCCCGTGCACCATTTTTGCACAGGAGTATAAATATGGCATTAGGGCTATAGAGTCATTTTTGCACGGGAACGCCTATCTTGCATCTCATTAAGGCAAGGTAGGTTTCCACGTCCAAAAAATAACTTTAACTCCATAAATTTGGTGCTAAACCGTCTAGCGCCAAAGTATAAATATGCAGTTAGTTTTGCACCAAATTAGAGTAAAAAAAATGATGCTAATTCGGTGCAAACAGAGTATAACTATGCCCCTAAGTATTTTAGGTCCCCACTACAAACCAGGCCAGCATCCTACAATGACCACGAGGATACGCTGAGCTCAAGCTTCAAATTAAATGAAACTGCAAGCCCTTTGAGGTGAGCACTTGCCCATTGCCCAGGGAGCCTTCCAAATGACTCCCTAGTATTCAGTAGGTGAATGCCTTCTTGAAGACCGCCCTGTGACGTGTATCCCTGAGCAGAGATCCTCTTGGGGGAGGCAGCGGTGCTAAAGGGATGAGGTCTCTTCCACTTAGATCAATGCTTGGGGCATTCTATAGGAAATTGCTCTATTGGATTGATACATCGTTTTAAGGTTTATATATAAGCTATGAATTCTGATTTATAAAAACAATAACAAATTCAAAGTTTGAAAAAGAGCATACTGTATACTGAGGCCGAGATTTACTTAGATATAAACATACATTTTACAATTATATAGTGCAAACAAATCACCGGAGAGGGTCACTCAGTGCTAATTGCATGTCACAGATGGAAAGGTTGTTGATGTATGCTGGACTCTGTTTTTACTGTTTTTGGTACTCTGGACATTTTACCACTGCTAACCAGTGCTTAAGTGCAGGTTCTCCCCTGCCCCATGGGCAGGGTTCAGTGTATGTTAAAGGTGGGACATGTAGTTATGTGTTTTACATGTCCCGACAGTGAAATACCACCAAATTCATTTTTCACTGTTGCAAGGCCTATCTCTCTCATAGGATAACACGGGCTGCCTTTATTTATTTATTTTTATAAATTTTTTTCAAAACGCATTTTATTGGTTTTCAATATAACACATACAATAAAACGCATTCCCCCCAAGGAGGGCCCTGGAGTACGACAATAATGTGCCTTGTCATTATTTGCCAGTAGCTCGTATGTCTTGTTCTACAGTTATCTTTACTTTACATGTAACTTGTAATGTTTATTGGATCACAGCATACGCGTAAGCATCTACAAAAGACTCGATGGACCAAGTTTTATTTAATAGCAAAGGAGAAACTCTCGACATCTCTATGACATGGGCCTCCCCTTGAGAGGATCAAACTCCCCCCCTTCCTCCACACTTGTCGCTCGTGTGCCTAGTTACTTTGGTATATCAGTGGTTTTCGGGTCCCTGGTGTTACCCCATAGTGCAGCAATCTGTGTCTTGCAGTAGTCAGCTCTATCAATTTTTTGCAGGGGATGGTTATCTTGCTATGGGTCTGTTTCGAAGTTCTTTACTAGTTTTCCTCTAAGTGTAATTCCTCAGGGTATTTGTGTTTTGTGATGTTCCCTCTGTTCCCTTTCACAGACCGGTGTGCTCAATGCCCATCCCTCTCCACTGGCCCCTGGCCTCTCCGTGCTCTCGATGCCTTATTGTTTACTCTTCTTTGGCCCATTTCAGGACCTCCCTCTTCCATGTATGTACCAGGGGCCTGCTGTTGCTTTCCATGTCATTGTAATTTCTCGCTTGGCTAAGACCAAGGCCAGATCTTGTGATTGATTAGTGTTTTTATGTTTGGCCTGCCGGTGATAATCCTCCCAGCAGACAATATGTGGGATCATTAGGTATCTCCCGCTCAATAATTTCAGTAAGTTGTTGCATGGTCGTGTGCCAGTACTTGCGTAGTGTTGGACAGTGCCAAAACATGTGGATAAATTTAGCTCCCTCCTCCCCACATCTTGGACATCTGGCCTCTGCTGACCTGAAGTGTCTCCTAGTCCTGCTTGGAGTCAAGTATGCTCTGTGTAAAACATAGATGTTGATCAATTTGAATCGGGCGTCCCTAGAGGCCTGCGGGGTCCAAGTCAAGATTTCCTCCCAGTCAGTGTCTTCTATAGGAGACCCCAAGACTGCTTCCCACTTTTGTTTAAGAACTGTCAGTGGCTGACACATCCTAGTCCTTATTTTTCTGTAAAGGCAGGTCACTGCCTATGTGTCCCCCTGGCGCTCACCAGATATTGAGTCATCTCTGATATGGGTGGTTCTGTTATCCCAGTCTGCCAGTGTTGGCCCATTGTGTCAGTGATTGCCCTGTAGAGTAGGAAGGGCCCTGCGGAAATTCGATATCTGACTCGAAAGTCTTCGAAGGGTAGCAGGGAGTCAGCTTCAGACATGGTGCCAAAAGTAGTTGCTCCTGTCTCCTCCCACCTCAAGAGTTTCCCCAGTCCACTCTATGTGGCAGTGTCAGTAGACACCTTAGTGGTATCTCCAGTGCATAGGGCCTAGTGTGCCGTATTTTACGGAGGTGACGCTGCCAATATTAATGGATTACTATTAATTCTTTGGCTCCAGAGGTTGACGGGAGGCTGAGGTGAAAGATAACCCTGTTCAGCGAGGGTAGGTTGAGGGTGAAAGGCGTAATCTCGCAATCTTGCATCGTGTGGCTCGCCATCCATCTGGTTAGCCATTGCAGTTGGCTTGCTAGATAATAATCTTTGAAATTGGGGGCGGCTAGTCCTCCCTCCTCGAGTGGGCGCTGCAATGCCATGAGTGCCAGTCTTAGTCTCAATGTTCCCCATCTAAATTCCGTGACCATAGAGTTCAATTCTTTAAAGAAGGTGTTCGGGATCCATTCTGGTAAGGTCGTAAGAAGATGCAGCAGACAGGGCAGCAGGATCATCTTCAGAAGTGCCACCCTGCCTGCTACTGAGAGTGACAAGGTAACCCAGAATGCCATGGATCCCCGAATGCACCTCAGAGCCCGCTGCACATTGCCCTCGAACAGGTCCTGGACATTATGATAGACTTGAACTCCCAGATATGTCAGGTGCCTAGGTTCCCACTGCAAGTCACTGAGGTCTGGAGGAGCAGTCCTTCCTTTCATTGTCGGAAATAAGGTGGATTTTTGCCAATTCACTTTCAACCCAGACAGATCGCCAAATCCCTTTAACAAGTCCTGAGCTCTCTGCAGATCATCCCCTGCATCCTTCAAAAAGAGGAGGAGGTCATCTGCATACAGCTTAATATGGTGGGTCTGTCCTGTAAGGGTGATACCCTCGTAGGCTCTTCCTGCTCTGGCCATGCAATCTAATGCTTCTATTGCTAATGCAAAGAGCAGAGGGAAGAAAGGGCAGCCCGGCCTAGTTCCCCTAGCAAACCTGTAGCTCTCTGAGATATTGCTGCCTGTGCAGACTCTGGCCATCGGGTCAGGCGCCTAGGTTCCCCCTTCAAGTCTCTGAGGTCTGGGGGAGCGGTCCTTCCCTCTATTGTTGGAAATTAGCTGGATTTTTTACAATTCACTTTCAACCCAAATAGATTGCCAAATCTCTTTAACATGTCCTGATTTCTCTGCAGATCATCCCCCGCATCCTTCAAAAAGAGGAGGAGGTCATCTGCCTATAGCGCAATATGGGTGGTCTGCCCATGTAAGGGTGATACCCTCGTAGGCTGTTCCTGCTCTGGCCATACAAGCTAATGATTCTATTGCTAATGCAAAGAGCAGAGGGAAGAGAGGTCAGCACTGCCTAATTCCCCTAGCCAACCTGTAGCTCTCCGAGATAGTGCTGCCTGTGCGGACTCTGGCCGTCGGATCACTGTACAACGGTCTCGTCCAGGCTGTGAACCACTCCCCCAGCCCAAATTTGCAAAGTACTTCATGTAAATAGCACCAATCCAGGCTATCAAAGGCTTTCTCAAAGTCAACAACAATGATCATCGCCTCCTACCTTTCGTAGCCATCGCTATGGAATAAAGCAAAAAGTTGTTGTATGTTCATTGCTGTTTGACTTCCTGGGATAAACCCAGCCTGGTCAATATGTATTAGGTGTGGCATATGGCGCATGAGGCGCAGCACCAGTATTTTACTTAACATCTTATAATCTACTGACAGCATCGAGAGAGGACAGTAGGAAGCCATCTGTGTGAATTTTTCCAAGTTTCAGCAATGGGATGATTAGGGCTTCTCGGGCAGTTGCAGGGAGGGTCTGATATACAGTAGCCACCTCATAGACGGCAACTAGTCGTGACCCCAACTTAGAGAGATATGTCAAATAAAATGTTATCGGTAGCCCATCTGGACCAGGTGTTTTATTACGTGCCATACTGGCTACGGCCTCTCTCACCTCTGCTACATTGACCTGTGCCCCCAGTTCTGTTGCTTTCTGTTCCGACACAGTAGGGAGTGGAAGATGTTGTAGAAAGGCATGAATCTCATCGCCTGTTGGGTGTATCTTTCTGGTGTATAGGTCAGCATAGTATTTGTGAAATTTGTCATTAATTACAGTCTGGGAGGTAATGCTATGTCCCTCATAATGAGTGAGTTCAACTATAACAGAGCCTCTTTTCAATGAGTTCACCAACCATGCCTGCAAGGAACCAGCACAGTCTCCCTCTGGGTGTGCTTGTGCCAAAAATGCGTTATAATCATAACAGCGCAATCAGTCTATCGCTACTGCTGTTGTCTCTCGTGCAGTCAGGAGTGACATGTGGAGTTCCGGGGCATTGGGGCATTTCTGTTCTATTTTCTTTTGTTCCTGCTCAGCTACTTCTATATCCTGGAGCAGCCCCTGACGTTCTCCGGCCCCTGCTGAAAGACAATTCCCTCTAATAACCACTTTGAACGCATCCCATTCTAGTAGTTTTGAGGTTGCCCATCCCTCATTAGTCTCAAAGTAAGTGTCTATTGCTGTGTCAATGGTGTGTTTAAAGGCCTCATCTTCTGATAAATATGGTTGGAGTCACCATGTAGGGTTTGGCGTTTGTATTCAGGACAACCCTAGTCTAAGGAGTAATGGGTTATGGTGTGAGATTGTGCGGGTCATGTATTTGTTCATATGTGCTAGCTCATGTATCTCCGGTGTACAGAGGAAGGTATCTAATCTGACATGTAGATCATGCATAGGTGAATAGAATGAATAGTCTCTGTCATCTGTGTGTTGGATGCGCCAAAGTATCGGCTAGGCCCCAGTTTTGCTGTCATGCGCGGTACATTTGGGTCGTTCTAGTAGTTGGAGACAAAGGTCATGTCTGCTGTACAACTGAAGTCCCCTCCCAAGAACATTGGTCCCGTTAAGTGTGTTGCTAGTCATTCTGATATGGAGGCTAGAAATCCCCCCTGATCTGTACTGGGGCCGTAGATGATGTCTCTCACTCCCGCCCAGTTTTTTTTTTTTCCATTTTTTTTAATTGAATTTTTCAATGAACAATTCTTACAGTGGTTTAATAAACAGTGTTGATTATAATGCAGTTGTGGAGAACCTTTACCACCTTATTGCTTCTTATCATCTTGTGATGTTAATTATTTCATGATTTAAAGCTTGTATCATTGCTACATTTGGTTAAAGGAGCACTGTGAGAACGATGCAAAAGTTAAAAGGAGGAGAACCAACAAAAAAAAGAAAAACAGATAATGAAGAAGAGAAGGCAAAACGATATGTAATAGGTTGAGGAGGTAGGGAAGATGCTGACGGGGGGAGATGATCTATTGGGGGGCTTGGCGACATCTTTTTGGGTATTTGGTAGGACGGCGGGGCCCGCGAGGGAGCTGGGGGTTCAGTATATAAGTCACTTGGATTTCCTTTAGGGAAAGGCTACGGGTACTGGGGGAGGTTCTCATTAGGAATGTCTTGTTACTCTTATTTGGTGTCTGCATTGTACCGGTGATCTAGGGCGGCGTCGTCGTCTTTTTCGAGTAGCTGTTCTAGGAAGGTGTCCCATATCTCCGAATTTTTAACCACTATCCCTATGTCCCTTAATGTGTTTAATACATGTATTTCTGCGGGACTTCCATTGTGTTGCAATGAGTTGTTTAAGGATGATAAACACTAGGTCTGCACATCTATGTTTTTGTTTGTCCTTGTTGCGCCTATGGCGCATGCCCAAGATGCATGATTCAGGTGTGGGATTTTGCAGGAGACCGACCACTAGGTTGTCTGTTATGTGACAGTGTGCCATGTGCGAAGTACTGGTGGGCAATTTCAGGTCATGTGGTAAAAATCTGCTTCCGTGGTTCTGCATCGTGGACATTCGGAAGTTGCTTGTGGAAACATACGTTTTATGCCAAGTGGAGTTAAATATGTCTGGTGTAGATAATTAAGTTGAGTGTATCTGAAACGGGCATTGAGGGAAATTTCCCGTGTGGTTGTGAGGGCCATGGTCCATTGTTGGTCTGTGAAGGGTGTGTGCAGGGCCTTGTCCCAGCATGATTTAGCTTGTGTTTGTGTTTTTACGGGATAAGCTTGTAGTATGTGGTATATTCGGGAGATGCTTGATGGCGTGCCTATATCTGCAAGTAGTTCATGTAGTGCGGGTGCTGTTGGAGGTTCTGAGTTACCTTGGCCCCATGTTTTACGTATCAGTCCTTTGAGTGCCCCATATGTGATGAATTCACCTGGTCCTAGATTGTATGTCTCTGCCAGTTTCGTGTATGTTATATATTGCTCGTCTTCATATAGGTCTCCGATCTGTTGTAAGCCTTTTGCAGTCCATGTCGCTAGGCTCAGTGTGTCATGTAGTTTATTTATCCCTGGTATGGCTAGTAGGGGAATCTTTGGTGAGTATAGTGGTACATGGGTTCCCTTTGATACATAGCGGTTCCAGGTACGTTCGGCAACTTTCATTAGTACGTTTTTATAATGTGGAATGAGTGTTCCCCCCATAAGCCAGTCTAGTATCTTTGTGTGTCCTAGTTGCGTTCTCACTTTGTGTCCCTCTGGATTTGGGGGTCTTGTAGCCAAGTCGTAATCCAATCCAATTGTGCTGCTGCATAATAAACCTCGAGGTGCAGTACCCCCATATCCCACCTTTCCACTGGGAGGTAAAGCTTAGCTACAGCCACCCTTCTGCGACCATTCGTCCATATCAATTCAATCAACTGTTTGGTTAATTGTACGAAGAGTGTTTTTGGTAGTATTAGTGGTAGTGCTGTAAAGTAATAAAGTAATCGAGGAAGCACTATAATTTTGGCCAGAGCCACTCTCCCCATGGGCGAGAGGGGAAGGGAGCACCAAAAGGGTATAGAGCTTTTAATTGATCTAATGGCTCTATCTAGGTTACCTTCCTTTAAATCAGTGGCGCTATAATAAATATGGACTCCTAAGTATTTAAAAGTTGTGTGTTCCCACTTTAAGTCGTTGTCGATTGACGCTTCGACATGCGATTCTGGGGGTGGACACATAGGGAATATGCATGATTTGGCCCAGTTGACACGCAGGCCAGATAAGTCTCCAAAAGTATTAAGTAATTGCAATATATGTGGAAGGGATTCGGTGTGGTTGCGTAGGTATATTAGTGCATCGTCTGCATATAATGAAATTATGTGGAATTCTTCGCCGTCTGGGATACCCCATTCTGCTGCTTCCTTGCGTAGTCTTGCAGCAAGTGGCTCTATTGCAAGTGCAAACAATAGTGGTGATAATGGACAACCTTGTTGTGTTCCTCTACTTATATCGAATTTTTCTGAAATGATTGCGCTAGTTTTAATCCGTGCTTTAGGATTAGTGTATATTATGGATATACAGCATATAAAGCCTGCACCAAATCCCATTTTTTGTAGTGTTGTCATCAAGAAAGGCCAGCCCAGAGTGTCAAAGGCTTTTTCTACATCTAGTGACACCGCCACCCTAGAATTAACTAGTCTCGGAGTCTTGGACATGATGCGTAATACGTTTCTAATATTAATAGAGGTATTGCGCCATGGTATAAAGCCAGATTGGTCTGGGTGTATCAGGGTAGTCATTAGTGGTAGGAGGCGATTGGCTAGGATTTTCCCTAGTATTTTATAATCTGAATTTAATAGGGATAGGGGTCTGTATGAGCAGACGTTTAAAGGGTCTCGTCCTTTTTTATGTAGGAATACAATTGTCACCTCCCTTTGTGTTTCTGTGAGTTGTCCTTTTTCATATGCTTCTTGTAGCATTGTTTGGAATGATGCGATTATCTGTGGTGTGGAAGTTTGGCAGTATTCAATGGGGAGTCCTTCCGTTCCTAGAGTCTTATTATGTGTCAGCATTTTATCTCTTCTCTTTTGATTGGTCTATCAAGGTTAATAATTGGTTCTCCGTGTAATCTCTTCAATGGGGCTTGCTGAAAGAACTTTGCCAGTTGTAGTGGGTGTGGGGGGGTTCAGTTGCATACAGTGTACTATAGTATTGTTTGAATGTCTCATTAATCTCTTGCTGTGTGTTGACCATCGTGCCTGTATCTTGGCGTATAGCGTTTATGGGGGTGACTTTCTGTGTCCCTTTTGCTAGCCACGCTAGTAGCCTGCTAGATCGGTCGCCTTCGGCGTGTAGTCCCGATAGTAAAATTTGCGCAAGCGAGACTCGGTTGTGTTCCATTGGTTTTTGAGGTTAGTTAATTCATTGTTGTTGCCTCTGCCCAGGGGCAATTCGCATTCCGTGTTGCGGATTTTCCCTTCAATAACATGTAGCTCTGCACCCAGTTCTCGGCGGACCCCACCTGCCGTTGCTTTGCAAATGCCTCTTATAACTACTTTGTGTCCGTCCCATTCTGTAGCTCGTGATGTTGTTGTCTTTGTGTTGATTGCAAAGTAGGTTTCTCTTTCTTCTGCTATTTTGGCTCGGAAAGGGGGGGTCGCACAGTAGGGTGGGTTGCAGGCGCCATGTTGGAATACATGTTGGCTGTCTGCCCCATTTTAATGTTACAAGCAACGGGCAGTGATCTGATAGGGTTTTGGCCAGGTATGTTGCATTATGTATCATGTGTACTAACCTGTTAGTGCATAGTAATAAGTCTATTCTCGTATGGAGTTGATGTACTGGTGAGTGAAAAGAGTATTCTCTATCTATGGGGTGTAATAGTCTCCATATATCTTGTAATTCTCTTTCTTGTAGCCATTTATTGAGTGCACAGGACAATGTCCTGCACTGAACGTCTCTCGTTGGAGGGTGTGATCTGTCCATTGACATCTCTATTACGCTATTAAAGTCTCCCCCCCAAATAGTGGGTGTGGTCGGGTCCTACGGAATTTGTGTGGCAATGGTTCGAAGAAATTCTCCTTGTCCTGTGTTGGGTGCGTATAGCCCAATTATTGTTAGTTGTTTCCCGTCTAGCTCTCCATCCAGGCTAGTGTATCTTCCATTATAATCTGTGTGTACATCTTTGACTGTGTATGGTACGCCGGGGGCGATCCATATTAATACACCCTTCGTGTATGTCGAGGTTTTAGTACCATGTATTATACCCGACCAATTTTTGTCTATTTCACTCAGTTCGTGTGTTGTAGCATGTGTCTCTTGCAAGACAGCTGTATGTACTTTGTGTCGTTTAAGGTATGAGTGTATCTTACGTCTTTTAGTCATGTTGGCTAGTCCCCTAACGTTCCAGGCTACTATGTTATATGACGTCATATTGTGTGGGTTGCTTGGTATAGTGTGTCACCCATTTACCGGGTCCCACGCCATCTCGACCAGTCCCCCCAGAATCTCCCATGTGTTGGATATTGAGCATCTTGTGGAGGAGAAGGAAAATTAAAGAGGTAGTAAAACTTACATTGGTTAATCTAACTGGGGACTGCGAGGTACAACTGGTGCAACTGTTTACATTAGTTACTGCAAGGTCCATTCGGTGACCCATTGGGTTAGGGGGGGCGTTGATGTATTGTCCAGAGTGACTCTGATTTTCAGCCCGTATGGATGTATTTGCGTCCCTTCTTGTGTTCTGTTTTGTCCCTTCTGTGGTTGTAGCTTGCGCGTCGTGCCAGCTTTACTTTCTGCGTGTTCCTTGCTTGTTTTTCTTTTTTTTGTTTTTGTTCCGGATTTGCTTTTATTTTAAGAGGGTAGGTCTGTGGTATGTTTGCTGTTCTACTATTGTTACTTGAGTTCATGAATTCGCACAAAGAGAATCCTGATGTTTTAGCATTAAAGGTCATCCACTGAACGTGGAGTAAACGTTGGTCTTGTGGTAAGCGGCGACATGATTAGGCGGTGTTGGCTGTTCGCTGAATCGGAGTCTGAGTTATTTGTGTCTTGGTTGGATCGTAGCTGTATGCATGAGAATCTGTTCGCCACCTTTAAGACTTGAGCTTGCTCTGCCATTACTTGTGATTTCGTTGGACCCAATTCGGTCCTGTGTTTTGATTTCTTTTTGCAGCATGGTTGTGGAGTCAGCTACTCTTTTTGTGTTTGGGTCTTGGCTGTAGGGTCTATCAGGCCTTTTGCGTGTATCCAAATCCATGTGTCTTCTGATGTTGGGAATATGTGGGATCTTTCGCCGTCCACCACACGCAGTTTAGCCGGATACATCAAGGAGTATGAATAATTTTTGTCTCTCAGTATTTGCTTTGCTGTATTAAAAGTGGCACGTTTGCGTTGCACTTCGGTGGTGTAATCTGGGTAGGCCGTGATTTTTGCGTTTTCTGTGTCAATTGGGCCTGATGTGCGGAAGTTCTTTAGTATCTGGTCCCTGTCTCTATAGTTTAGAAGTCTTGCAATTAGTGGTCTTGGTGGAGCTCCCGTACGGGGAGGGCCCCCTGGTACTCGGTGTGCACGTTCCACTATTAATAGTGGTGGGGGGTCGTTTGTGATTATGTTTTCTTTGAGCCAGCGCTCCAAGAATGCCTCTGCGTTTGGGAGTTCGATCTTCTCCAGGAACCCGAGGAATCTCACATTATTGCGGCGAGAGCGGCCTTCCTCCTCGTCAGCCCGCTTGTTTAGGCATAATATTTCGGTTTTCTGGTGTTGGAGCCGGAGCTTCATGTCTGCTATGTCCGGTTGCGCTGTGTTAAGGGTTATTTCAGCTGTTGCAACCCTTACTGCTAGCTTCCGATGTTCCATTCGAAGAGTATTGACTTCAGCCACTACAGTGTCTACTTTACCCTCTAATGATGTTCTGGTGTCGAGTATTGCTTGGAGTACTTTTTTCCATTTGCGGGGAGTGAGCAGTTAGGGTCTCTGTCACTTTGTGTAGAGCGTTTGAGTGGTGTTCTGGGTCCGTTTCCGATGCAGAGGGTCTAGCTTCAGTTTGTGCTCTTTGTGGTTTCGGTTTCACCATATTTATATTAATTCTTGAGTTCGTTGCGCATCAAATTATAAGTTTATACGTCTTGTATACCACGGTACCAACTCTCTTCGGGACCGCTGAATAATAGCTCTATTCCATCCAGGAGCCCTGCTTTTGCAGGTGAATCCGCACATGTAATCAGTGATGTGGCGCAGCTCAGTGGTGGGGTGGAAGCGATTTTGAAAGGAGCTTTACTTTATAGGGTTGAATAGGGTCGCAATCCTTTGCCTAGTTACCTTTGCGCGTGTTTACAGGAGTCGCTTTATGAGTCGCTTGGTTCCCCTTACGGCCGTGTCCTCCTGCGTCGTCCAAATTTTTTCTTTTTTTCTTTTTCCTTTTGCTTTTGCTACTTATAGTTCGTTTCACTCTGTGGTAGTCTCCCCCTTTACTTGGCGCTGTTCATGGCTGAAGGTGCATCATGCTATTTTGTCCGTTACGAGTGCGCTACTGAACGCTACAGTTCAGGTCCGGGTAGGCCAGAGTGCGCCTCTGTCCGCGTCGCCGGGTGCCCCCGCCCGTGCCGGCTGAGCGCCTGTCCTTAGCTCCACGACAGGGAGTCTCAGTGTGGGCGGCAGCGGGGGTCAGAACCCCGGCATTCGCTCTGGGGTCTCACGCGCCTCACCTCTGCTTCTCACGGCTCCGCCGGCCAGGGTACTCCCTGGCCCAGGTAGGCCTGAGCGCGGGTGCCGCCTTGACTCTAGCGCGGGTCATCTGGTTCGCGCTTGCTGCGTCGCAGGAGTCCGTTGTTCGGTTTTTCTTAGTGTGCTAGCCTTGTCGCACACATATCTGGTAGTTTTCATGTGCAGTGCCTGGAAATTTGAAGTTTTATCAGGATCTTTTTACGTGCTGTGGACGGAGCTCTCCTTAGAGCGTCCTTTCACAGTGCCATCTTGACCACACCCCTCCACTCCCGCCCAGTTTACCGGTAATTTTAGTGTAGCTGCCTAGTGGGTCTATGATGGTCTCAGTGTGGCGGTATGGTGACCCATATCAAGGTCCCTCTGGTGAAGGCGGATTAGGTAGTGTAGTATACCTGACCTCTCCAACGTTTTTGAAGGGCATGGCCCTCAATGGCATCTAAATGTGTCTCCTGGAGCATCGCTATTTGGATTCCCCGTCCATTAAGGAAGGAGAATATCCTACGACGTTTAGCCATGGAACGTATCCCTCTAACATTCCATGTGAGGATATTTAGATTTAGTGGAGTACCCATTAATAGTGATTTGGATAATCCGGTGGCTGGCGCCTAGGCCCCCTGCCCATCCTGTAGGTGCCCTACTCACTGTGACATAGTTATATGGCTTGTCTAGGCAACACAACATGGATTGAACTGTGAACAAACAACTTTCTCCCCAACTCCCCTTCCCCAGGGCAAATCAAATCAAATCAAATCAAATCATTAACATTTATAAAGCGCGCTACTCACCCGTGCGGGTCTCAAGGCGCTAGGGGGAAAGGGGGGTTATCGCTGCTCGAACAGCCAAGTCTTTAGGAGTCTCCGGAAAGCGGAGTGGTCCTGGGTGGTCCTGAGGCTGGTGGGGAGGGAGTTCCAGGTCTTGGCCGCCAGGAAGGAGAAAGATCTCCCACCCGCCTTGGAGCGGCGGATGCGAGGGACGGCAGCAAGTGCGAGGCCAGCGGAGCGGAGGAGGCGGGTGGGGACGTAGAAGCTGAGGCGTCTGTTGAGGTATTCCGGTCCCTTGTTGTGGAGGGCTTTGTGTGCGTGGGTGAGAAGACGGAAGGTGATCCTTTTGCTGACTGGGAGCCAATGCAGGTGTCTCAGGTGTGCGGAGATGTGGCTGTTGCGGGGTACGTCGAGGATGAGGCGTGCCGAGGCGTTTTGGATGCGTTGCAGGCGGTTTTGGAGTTTGGCGGTGGTCCCGGCGTAGAGGGTGTTGCCGTAGTCCAGGCGGCTCGTGACGAGGGCGTGGGTCACGGTTTTTCTGGTGTCGGCGGGGATCCAGCGGAAGATCTTGCGGAGCATGCGGAGGGTGAGGAAGCAGGCGGAGGACACAGCGTTGACTTGCTTGGTCATGGTGAGAAGAGGGTCCAGGATGAAGCCGAGGTTGCGGGCGTGGTCTGCGGGGGTCGGTGCAGTGCCGAGGGCCGTGGGCCACCAGGAGTCGTCCCAGGCGGACGGGGTGTTGCCGAGGATGAGGACTTCCGTTTTTTCAGAGTTCAGCTTTAGGCGGCTGAGCCTCATCCAATCTGCGACGTCCTTCATACCCTCTTGTAGGTTGGTCTTGGCGCTGGCGGGGTCCTTGGTGAGGGAGAGTACAAGTTGGGTGTCGTCGGCGTAGGAGGTGATGATGATGTCGTGCTTGCGTACGATGTCGGCGAGGGGGCTCATGTAGACATTGAAGAGTGTCGGGCTGAGCGATGAGCCTTGAGGTACGCCGCAGATGATCTTGGTGGGTTCTGAGCGAAACGGAGGGAGGTAAACTCTTTGGGAGCGGTTTGCGAGGAAGGAGGCGATCCAGTCCAGGGCCTGGCCTTGGGTCCCGGTGGAGCGTAGGCGGGTGATTAGGGTGCGGTGACAGACGGTGTCAAAGGCAGCCGAGAGGTCGAGGAGAATGAGGGCGACTGTTTCACCGTTGTCCATCAGGGTTCTGATGTCGTCTGTGACTGAGATGAGGGCGGTTTCTGTGCTGTGGTTGGTTCGGAATCCGGTTTGTGAAGGGTCGAGCAGGTTGTTGTCTTCCAGGAAGGTGGTCAGCTGTTTGTTGACGGTCTTTTCTATTACCTTGGCTGGGAAAGGTAGAAGAGAGATGGGGCGGAAGTTTTTCAGGTCACTCGGGTCAGCCGTAGGTTTCTTTAGTAGGGCGTTGACTTCAGCGTGTTTCCAGCATTCGGGGAAGGTAGCAGAAGAAAAAGAAGCGTTGATGACGGTCTGGAGGTGGGGGGCGATGATGTCGTCAGCTTTGTTAAAGATGAAGTGCGGGCAGGGGTCCGAAGGGGCACCGGAGTGAATAGAGTTCATGATGGATTTGGTTTCTTCCGTGTTGATATGGGTCCAGTTGTTGAGGGTGATGGCCGGGGATGCGGGTTCGGTGGTGTATGGTTGGGTCTGGTGTCCGAAGCTGTCGTGGAGGTCGCTGATCTTGCGATGGAAGAAAGTGGCGAGGGATTCGCACAAATCCTGTGAGGGCGTGACGGCGTTGGTGCTGGCGCTGGGGTTGGAGAACTCTTTGACGATGCTGAAGAGTTCTCTGCTGTTGTGGCTGTTTTTGTCCAGTCTGTCGGTGAAAAAGTTCCTTTTGGCAGTGCGGATCAGGTGGTGGTGTTCACGTGTAGCGTTCTTGAGGGCGGTCATGTTGTCAGCGGTGTGGTCCTTGCGCCAGGCCTTCTCAAGGGCGCGACAAGTTTTCTTTGATTCTTTGAGGGTGTCAGAGAACCAGAGAGGTTTTTTGGTGTTGGTCTGTCGATGCATGCGTTTGAGGGGAGCAAGGTTGTCAGCGCAGTTGGAGATCCAGTTTGTGAGGTTGAGAGCTGCGTCGTTGGGGTCGGTGGTGAGGGTGGGTTGGTTGGCGGCGAGAGCGGAGTAGAGTTGCTCTTCAGGTATCTTGTTCCACTGTCGACGAGGGATGGGTTGAGTGCGGAGGTGGGAGGTCTCACGTCGGAATGTGAAGTGGACGCAGCGGTGGTCGGTCCAGTGTAGGGCAGAGGTGTGGCTGAAGAAGACGTGTTTGCTGGCGGAGAAGATAGGGTCGAGCGTGTGTCCGGCGATGTGGGTGGCGGTGTTCACCAGTTGTTTGAGGCCGAGGTTGGCGAGGTTGTCGAGCAGGGTGATGGTGTTGGGGTCGTTGTTTTGTTCCAGATGGAAGTTGAGGTCGCCTAGGAGGATGTAGTCCGGTGAGGCGAGGGCGTGCGGGGAGATGAAGTCGGCGATGGCGTCGCTGAAAGAGGCGCGAGGTCCGGGAGGACGGTAGACGAGGGATCCTCTGAGGGTGGTCCTCGGGTCGGTGCGAATCTGAAAATGCAGGTGTTCAGCGGTGAGGGGGGTATCTTCGGTGGAGGTGGTGACGCTGATGGAGTCTTTGAAGATGATGGCGACACCTCCTCCTACTTGGTTGGTGCGGTCTTTTCTGGAGATCTTGTAGCCTTCGGGGATGGCGGGTAGCGATGTCTGGAGCAGAGGAGGCGTTCATCCAGGTCTCCGTGATGAAGGCGATGTCCGGTGCTGTGGAGTCCAGGAGGTTCCAGAGTTCAACGGCGTGCTTGTGGACGGAACGAGCGTTGATCAGGATGCACTTGAGGTGGTTGATGGCGCGTGGGCTTGTGGTCGTGGTAGTTGCGTGGTGGAAGATGCGTTTGCAGGAGTTGCAGGCGAAGGGTCCATGGGTGCGTTTGGGGTGAGCTAGGAAGCAGGTTTTGGAGCGCCCTGGGTTGAGGGCGTGGAGGGTGGTGGGGTCGTAGCGGATCAGCGGGGCTTGGGGGAGCTGGGGACCAGGGGTCGTGGCGCTGGGCGCGGGCCAGGCGCGGGCCAGGCGCGGGCCAGGCGCGGACGGGCGCAGTCGGGTTTGCCTCTGGCGCGCCAGCGGCGTGCCCGCTGCGCGGTCGCGCAGCTGCCGCCATAAGAGGTAGGAGGGGGGGGAGGGGTCAGCTGGGGGCGAATGGGAGCTGGGGGGCGGGGGCGTGCAGGAGGTCGCGGCGGGAAAGCGCAAGGGAGGGGGGGACAGGTAGAGCGAGAGGATCTGGGGGAGGGGGGTTTAGGGTGGAGGGGGGTGGGTGTTAGGAGGTTTGGAGATTAGGGAGAGAGATAGGAGTAGGGTTGTGAAGATAGGGGAGGGGGGGTTGTAGAGGTGGGTGAGGGAGAGAGGTAGAGTGAGAGGATAGGGAGTTAGGTAGTAGAGGGGGTGGCGGGAGTGGGGGGAGAGATAGAGAAATAGATAGAGAAAATAGATAGATAGAGAAGTCGATAGATAGGGAAATAGATAGATAGAGAAGTCGATAGATAGGGAAATAGATAGATAGAGAGATCGGTAGATAGGAGGAGGTGGAGAGTGGGGGAGTTAGATAGTGAGAATAGGGAGCTAGAGAGATAGGAAGATAGGAGGAGTGAGGGAGGTAGATAGCGGACGGGTTAGCTAGGGGTGAGAGAGGGGGAGGCGAGTGAGGGAGGGGGATGAGGAAGGAGCAGGAGGGCAGGCTCGGGGGAAGAAGACGGAGGAGGCAGAAGAGCCGAAGACAGAAGAACAGAAGACAGAAGACAGAAGACAGAAGAACAGAAGACCGGAAGAGCAGAAGACCGGAAGAGCAGAAGACAGAAGAACAGAAGAACGGAAGAACAGAAGAGCAGAAGAGCAGAAGACCGGAAGAACAGAAGACCGGAAGAGCAGAAGACAGAAGCACAGAAGACCGGAAGAGCAGAAGAACACAGAAGAACAGAGAAGAACAGAGAAGAACAGAGAAGAACAGAGAAGAAGAACACAGAAGAACCGAGAAGAACCGAGAAGAAGAACACAGAAGACCGGAAGAACTCAGAAGAGCAGAAGGGAAGAACAGAAGAACACAGAAGAAGATTGCAGAGGGGGAGCGAGGAGGAAGAGACAGAGAGGAGGAAAAGAAGTAGGAGCAGGAGAGAAGGTGAGTGGCGCGGGGCAGGGCGAGGGGCTGGGAGGAGGGGGGTACTTACAGTTAGGTGGGTCTCAGGAACTCAGGAACTTGGAGGAGCTGCAGCGGCAGGGGGAGCGACCTACCCTTGGGTCAAGGGTCGCTACCACTGTCGCGCAGCGGCCGCCATAAGAGGTAGGAGGGGGGGGAGGGGTCAGCTGGGGGCGAATGGGAGCTGGGGGGCGGGGGCGTGCAGGAGGTCGCGGCGGGAAAGCGCGAGGGGGGGGGACAGGTAGAGTGAGAGGAGCTGGGGGAGGGGGGTTTAGGGTGGAGGGGGGTAGGTGTTAGGAGGTTTGGAGATTAGGGAGAGAGATAGGAGTAGGGTTGTGAAGATAGGGGAGGGGGGGTTGTAGAGGTGGGTGAGGGAGAGAGGTAGAGTGAGAGGATAGGGAGTTAGGTAGTAGAGGGGGTGGTGGGAGGGGGGGAGAGATAGAGAAATAGATAGAGAAAATAGATAGATAGAGAAGTCGATAGATAGGGAAATAGATAGATAGAGAAGTCGATAGATAGGGAAATAGATAGAGAGATCGGTAGATAGGAGGAGGTGGAGAGTGGGGGAGTTAGATAGTGAGAATAGGGAGCTAGAGAGATAGGAAGATAGGAGGAGTGAGGGAGGTAGATAGCGGACGGGTTAGCTAGGGGTGAGAGAGGGGGAGGCGAGTGAGGGAGGGGGATGAGGAAGGAGCAGGAGGGCAGGCTTGGGGGAAGAAGACGGAGGAGGCAGAAGAGCCGAAGACAGAAGAACAGAAGAACAGAAGACAGAAGAACAGAAGACAGGAAGACCGGAAGAGCAGAAGACAGAAGAACAGAAGAACAGAAGACCGGAAGAGCAGAAGACAGAAGCACAGAAGACCGGAAGAGCAGAAGAACACAGAAGAACACAGAAGAACACAGAAGAACACAGAAGTACCGAGAAGAACAGAGAAGAACAGAGAAGAACAGAGAAGAAGAACACAGAAGACCGGAAGAACTCAGAAGAGCAGAAGGGAAGAACAGAAGAACAGAAGAGAAGAACAGAAGAACACAGAAGAAGATTGCAGAGGGGGAGCGAGGAGGAAGAGACAGAGAGGAGGAAAAGAAGCAGGAGCAGGAGAGAAGGTGAGTGGCGCGGGGCAGGGCGAGGGGCTGGGAGGAGGGGGGTACTTACAGTTAGGTGGGTCTCAGGAACTCAGGAACTTGGAGGAGCTGTAGCGGCAGGGGGAGCGACCTACCCTTGGGTCAAGGGTCGCTACCACTGTCGCGCAGCGGCCGCCATAAGAGGTAGGAGGGGGGGAGGGGTCAGCTGGGGGCGAATGGGAGCTGGGGGGCGGGGCGTGCAGGAGGTCGCGGCGGGAAAGCGCGAGGGAGGGGGGGGACAGGTAGAGTGAGAGGAGCTGGGGGAGGGGGGTTTAGGGTGGAGGAGAGTGGGTGTTAGAAGGTTTGGAGATTAGGGAGAGAGATAGGAGTAGGGTTGTGAAGATAGGGGAGGGGGGGTTGTAGAGGTGGGTGAGGGAGAGAGGTAGAGTGAGAGGATAGGGAGTTAGGTAGTAGAGGGGGTGGCGGGAGGGGGGAGAGATAGAGAAATAGATAGAGAAAATAGTTAGATAGAGAAGTCGATAGATAGGGAAATAGATAGATAGAGAAGTCGATAGATAGGGAAATAGATAGATAGAGAAGTCGATAGATAGGGAAATAGATAGAGAGATCGGTAGATAGGAGGAGGTGGAGAGTGGGGGAGTTAGATAGTGAGAATAGGGAGCTAGAGAGATAGGAAGATAGGAGGAGTGAGGGAGGTAGATAGCGGACGGGTTAGCTAGGGGTGAGAGAGGGGGAGGCGAGTGAGGGAGGGGGATGAGGAAGGAGCAGGAGGGCAGGCTCGGGGGAAGAAGACGGAGGAGGCAGAAGAGCCGAAGACAGAAGAACAGAAGACAGAAGAGCAGAAGAGCAGAAGAGCAGAAGAGCAGAAGAGCAGAAGACCGGAAGAGCAGAAGACCGGAAGAGCAGAAGAGCAGAAGAACAGAAGAACAGAAGACCGGAAGAACAGAAGACCGGAAGAGCAGAAGATCGGAAGAGCAGAAGACAGAAGCACAGAAGACCGGAAGAGCAGAAGAACACAGAAGAACACAGAAGAACACAGAAGAACCGAGAAGAACAGAGAAGAAGAACACAGAAGAACCGAGAAGAACAGAGAAGAAGAACACAGAAGACCGGAAGAACTCAGAAGAGCAGAAGGGAAGAACAGAAGAACACAGAAGAAGATTGCAGAGGGGGAGCGAGGAGGAAGAGACAGAGAGGAGGAAAAGAAGCAGGAGCAGGAGAGAAGGTGAGTGGCACGGGGCAATGCGAGGGGCTGGGAGGAGGGGGGTACTTACAGTTAGGTGGGTCTCAGGAACTCAGGAACTTGGAGGAGCTGCAGCGGCAGGGGGAGCGACCTACCCTTGGGTCAAGGGTCGCTACCACTGTCGCGCAGCGGCCGCCATAAGAGGTAGGGGGGGGGAGGGGTCAGCTGGGGGCGAATGGGAGCTGGGGGGCGGGGGCGTGCAGGAGGTCGTGGCGGGAAAGCGCGAGGGAGGGGGGGGACAGGTAGAGTGAGAGGAGCTGGGGGAGGGGGGTGGGTGTTAGGAGGTTTGGAGATTAGGGAGAGAGATAGGAGTAGGGTTGTGAAGATAGGGGAGGGGGGTTGTAGAGGTGGGTGAGGGAGAGAGGTAGAGTGAGAGGATAGGGAGTTAGGTAGTAGAGGGGGTGGCGGGAGGGGGGGAGAGATAGAGAAATAGATAGAGAAAATAGATAGATAGAGAAGTCGATAGATAGGGAAATAGATAGATAGAGAAGTCGATAGATAGGGAAATAGATAGATAGAGAGATCGGTAGATAGGAGGAGGTGGAGAGTGGGGGAGTTAGATAGTGAGAATAGGGAGCTAGAGAGATAGGAAGATAGGAGGAGTGAGGGAGGTAGATAGCGGACGGTTTAGCTAGGGGGTAGAGAGGGGGAGGCGAGTGAGGGAGGGGGATGAGGAAGGAGCAGGAGGGCAGGCTCGGGGGAAGAAGACGGAGGAGGCAGAAGAGCCGAAGACAGAAGAACAGAAGACAGAAGACAGAAGAACAGAAGACAGAAGAACAGAAGACCGGAAGAGCAGAAGACCGGAAGAGCAGAAGAACAGAAGACCGGAAGAGCAGAAGAACACAGAAGAACACAGAAGAACCGAGAAGAACAGAGAAGAACAGAGAAGAAGAACACAGAAGAACCGAGAAGAACAGAGAAGAAGAACACAGAAGACCGGAAGAACTCAGAAGAGCAGAAGGGAAGAACAGAAGAACAGAAGAGAAGAACAGAAGAACACAGAAGAAGATTGCAGAGGGGGAGCGAGGAGGAAGAGACAGTGAGGAGGAAAAGAAGCAGGAGCAGGAGAGAAGGTGAGTGGCGCGGGGCAGGGCGAGGGGCTGGGAGGAGGGGGGTACTTACAGTTAGGTGGGTCTCAGGAACTCAGGAACTTGGAGGAGCTGCAGCGGCAGGGGGAGCAACCTACCCTTGGGCAAGGAACATAGGCCCTCATTACAACCTTGGAGGTCGGTCATAAAGCGGCGGTAATACCGCCAACAGGAGGGTGGTAACAAAAATGGAATTTTGACCGCAGGGAACACCGCCGAAACAGACAGCCACTTTAAGACATCAACCGCCACAGCAGTATCAACAAACACGACGTCGGTAACCGCCAACAGCCAGGCGGAAGACAATGTTCCGCCCACTGTAATACGACACACCTCTCCGCCGCATTTTCCGGGGCAGTAACAACAACATCAAAAGCACGACAGAAACAGAACACAGAAGTCAAAGTACTCACCTCTGGAGAATCAGGGAACAGCCACGACGCCATGGAGCATGAGTTGCATATTTTTCCCATTTTCGTCTACCTTCTCCTGCACTATTACTACCAATGCCAGCGAAGACGACCATAGTGAGTACTGCCGCCTAGCACACAAGGGAGGGGAGAGGAAAAAGAGAGTGACACACATGCAACACCCCCACCCCAACACCATACACACAACCAGATGCAGTAACAATACATATACATCCCGTACCCCTCAGGAATAATGCAAGGACAAAAGGAATTAAGGAAGTGAGTGTAATACGAGAAAATAACAGGAATAAGTGCATCAAAATACAAACGTATATACAGATTTACAAATGTTGGGACACCACCCAGTCCTCAATGTCCGTGGGCCACAGGGCGACATCACATAGGCCAAGGCACAAACTCACTCCTGCAACAACACAGAGAGAAGACTGCAGGGGCATCAGGGCGAAAATACACAGGCACCTCAGGGGGACAGGGAATGGGGGGGAACCTCAGCCAGAAGATGGTATAACGCCACTGGTCCTGGAGGGGGTTACATGCCCATTACTCTGTCCTGGGGAGTGCAAGTCCACTGTCTCTCAATTGGGTGGTTTGCCCGCTGCTTGGTCCTGGGGACTGCAAAGCCACAGTCTCTCAAGTGGGTGGTTTGCCCACTGCTTGGTCCTGGGGAGTGCAAGGCCACAGTCTCTCAAGTGGGTGGTTTTCCCACTGCTTGGTTCTGGGAAGTGCAAAGCCACAGTCTCTCAGGTGGATGGCTTTTTCCACTGGTTCAGGAGGGGGCCGTGTGCCCAGTGAGCTTCATCATGTGGAGGATGGGGTGAGTAGATGGCTTCTTCCACTGGTTCTGGAGGGGGCATTGTGCCAAGTGAGCTTCATCCTGTGGAGGATGGGGTGAGTGGATGGCTTCTTCCACTGGTTCTGGAGGGGTCATTGTGCCCAGTGAGTTTTATCCTATGGAGGATGGGGTGAGTGGAAGGCTTCTTACACTAGTTCTGGAGGGGGCATTGTGCCCTGTGAAGCAGATCTTGGGGAGTGCAAGATCACAGTCTCCCACCTGGGTTTCACACCTACAGCATTTGCAGTCGCCAGGACGCACCATATCCCATGGAGGCAGCACTACACACTGCCTGCCGGCAGTGATGGCTGCTCAGTGGTGGCAGTGGCGGTGCTTGTGGCAGTGCTGGCATTGGTGGGGGGAGGCTCCAGCCCTTCCCCTGCAGCCTTGGTGGTGGGGTCTCAGATTGAGTCCCAGCACCCGGCCTCCTGTCCTTCCTGCCTCCAGGTGCAGGCCCCTTGCCCTTCCTGTCAGAAGCCGGGGATTGCTCCTTGCCCTTTGCTCTCCCAGCTGGTGGTGCCTCCTTGCCCTTCGCTTTCGCAACCGGTGGTGACTCTTTGCCCTTCTCTTTCCCAGCTGGTGGTGTCTCCTTGCCTTTCCGTGATGCACCTGGTGCTGGCACATCTTCTGTGATCCTGCCAATCCCCTGCAGCCTCGGACGGCTGCACCACCATGGTTGGTGGAGGGGGCTCCGACTGAGTCCCAGCACCAAGCCCCTTGTCCTTTCTGCCTGCTGGTGCAGGACCCTTGCCCTTCCTGGTAGCAGCTGGGGATTGCTTCTTGCTCCTCTTGGCAACAGCTGGGGATGGCTCCTTCTCTTTTTTGCAGCAACTGGGGGTGGCACCTTGGCCTTCACAGTAGCAGGGGTGGTGGCACCTTGACCTTCCTGGCAGCACTTGGGGTAGGCACCCTTTCCGTGTGGCTGCCTGGTGCCCCGGATCCTTTCCCACCACAAGTTGCTGTGGACACTACTGTGGCGATGGACTGTGTGGCTGAGGTGCTCGCCTGGGTTCTGACCACCCTGGCTCGATGAGAAGGACGGGGGAGGAGTAGGGAAGAGGTCAACGGTGATGAGGAAAAGCTTCTTAGGGACATTGGGGCGGGAAGAGGGTGAAGGTTTGAGAGTGAAGGAAGAGGAAGTGGTTTTAGGAGGTGTAAGTCTGCTGTGCTTGGGTGCAGGTGCATTGGCTGGATGCTGTTGTGAGGTGGATGGCTGTTGGGTGTCTGAGTGCTTGCGTTTGTGTACTTTGGGAGGAGGGGGCACAGACACAGTGGGAGAGGACACAGGGGACATGTGCATGGATCTGGGGGTGGTGACTGCCAGTGAGGGATGTGTAGTGATAGGTGTTCTGGTGCTGGAGGTAGTGAATGAGGATGTAGTGCATGCAGGTGTGAGTGGAGACACTACTGGGAGGGAGGTGGAGGACGAGGAGGAGGGGGCCACAGTGGAGGCAGTGGATGTTCCTATGTCTGTATCTGGATGGTGTTTGTATGAGTGCCTGTGGGATGATGTGTGGTGCTTGTGTTTGCCTGAGCCACTCATGTGTGTTGTCCTGGGTGCATGCTGGTCTGCCTGTGTGCTTGGGATACAGTGGGGCTGAGGAGGATGGGACTGGATAGAGGAAGTTGGAGGGGGGAGGCTAGAAACAGTGACAATGGCTGCCATCAGAGAGGAAGCCAGAGCCTGGATTGATCTCTGTTGGGCCTCCAGGCCAGAGTAAATGCCCTCCAGGAATGCATTTGTTTGTTGCAAATGGGCTGCCAGCCCCTGGATGGCATTCACTATGGTAGACTGCCCAACAGAGATAGATTGCAGGAGGTCAATAGCCTCCTCACTCAGGGTAGCAGGGCTAACTGGGGCAGGGCCTGAGGTACCTGGGGCGAAGGAGATGCCCATCATCCTGGGTGAGTGGGCATGGGAAACTCGCTGAGGGACTGCTGGGAGGGTGGTGCTGGTACGGGGATGGCAGCTGTACCTGTAGTTGGGGTGGCCACAGAGGTGTCAGCCACCACCAGGGAGCTTCCATCAGAGGAAGTATCACTGTGAGAACTGTACCCTCCTGTCTCCGCCGTGGAGCTTCCCTCACCCTCTGTCCCACTGGTGCCCTTACCATTGGTGGATTCGGCCTCCTGGGCAATGTGGGATGCAGCTCCCCCCATCGCCAGTGTCTCTACTCCTCCACCAGATGATGCTAATGCACAGAAGGACAGGGTGACAAAACAAAAAGGGGGAGGAAGAGACAAAGGATACAGTTGGTCAATGGCGGCACCAACACCACCGTTGGCATATAGAACACACTCACACACAGGGAACAGCCCTACGCACCAGGCAATGCACTAACAGTCACTATGCCAGACACCAGCCCATGGATAGGGACACCAAACGCCAACAGCAGCATACCTGAGACCCACAGAGCCCTGCACAGTAGTGGATGCCTACTAGCTAGGTTGGAGGTTGTTATCATCATACCCTGCCCAACATGGGACCTACACTTCAATGTCTCATCTGGCCTAGGGGCATCGACAGACCCACATCCCCCACCCAGATGCCACCCTACCTCGCGCTAGTAGTGTATTGGGAAACTGCACTCACCCCCATGTGGCTGCTGTGATGCCCTCAAGCGCCCATCCAGCTCCGGATAGGCCACTGCCAGTATGCGGGCCATCAAGGGGGTCAGGGTTCAACGGGAACCCCTTCCTTATTGGGTGGACATCCCCAGCTGGCCTCTGCCGTCTTCCTTGCCCAGCATCTCAGGTCCTCCCACTGTTTCCGACAGTGGGTGCTCTACCTGCCGTAGACCCCCAGGGTCCGCACATACTTGGCTATGGCACTCCATATACCCTTTTTCTGATGGGCGCTGACCTGCAGAAAAATACACATGGACAAAGGTATCAGTCAGACCGTCTGGCATGTTATACTCATGCCCCACCATAGCCCTCACATCCCCTTTCGCATAGACATTGCCCACCATACATGCAGCACGCTGCCCAGGACCCTTAGACCAACCCCACCCCTAACACGAGGCCCTCACACACAGCACTCCATGCATTCATGCCCCATGCATTGTGCGCACAGTGTACTCACCTGTTGATCTGGAGGCCCATACTGCATTCGATACTGGGGTAGGACCCCATCCACCAGTCTCTCCAACTCCGCAGAGGTGAAGGCAGGGGCCCTTTCCCCAGTGACTCAAGCCATCATCAGTGCCAGACACAGGTCACAGCAGCACTTACAGTGAAGGTACTCTCCTGTTGAAGGTCAGGTAGCAAGTGAGTGAACAGATAGAAAATGGCGGTCACGTTTGCCACGGTGCATACCGTCACCGCCAGCGTACATCATCATTGGCCTCTGTACCCCATAGGGGCCAATAATAACCAATGAGGAGTTGCAAGGCGGTACTCGACCGCCTCCCACCACGGCCCACAACATCAGCAGAATTACCTCCTTTCCACATGTTTCTCCATTCAGGACAAGCGAATGCCATTGGGGGGGGGGGACAGGGCATGGCACCAAACTGTGTCACAGTACCCATGTTATGTTATGCAGCTTTGTAGAACACATGGCTACCCAAAGACCTCCCAGCGCTGATAGCGAGGACATTTAGGATCAATATAGAAATTATGTTTTGAACAACCAGGTTTTAAGAGATTTCCAGAAGGATAGTTCATGACTAGTCAGGCACAGACTAAGTGGTAAAGAATTCCATAACTTGGCCCCCTGATAGGCCAAAGAACTTCCATCCCATTAAATTTCTTTATTCTAGGGGTAGCAGCTAGGAATGCAGTGGAAGACCTAAGCGGCCTGGAAGGTGTATAAAAGGAAGCCAATGTCCTAAGCAATGCAGGACCTCTGTTGTGCAGTGCTCTATGAATGTAGCACAGCGTCTTAAATTCTATGCAGTTTACCACTGGAAGCCAGTGAAGGGAGGAAAGTCCTGCTTTTACTGATTCAAGCCTAGGTATATTAAAAAGCAGGTGGGCTGATGCATTCTGGGCCACCTGCAACTTTTTGATAACAAATCTAAGTGCTCCGATATAGGGCATTGCCATAGTCCAGACGTGAACCAATCAAGGCCCGTATAATAAGTCTCTTAGCTACAAAAGGTAGGATTGTATAAACCTTCCCTAGAGCCTGAGCAGGCCAAAAGAGATGGCAGAGATTTTATTAGCTTGATGAGCTATGGTGAGTTTAGGATCAAGCCGGGCTCCAATGCTCTTTTGGGGGGTGGCAGGTTTCCCAGACCTTCCTAATAGAGGGATTAGAACTGAGCTGTGAGTGGTGTCCAAGTGTCATCACTTCCGTCTTGTTATCATTCAATTTCAGCTAACTTAGGGACATCCATGCCGCCACAGCTTGAAGGCATGGACCAAGTGATGAGCCGTTTGCACTGGGGGAATTGGATAGTGATACTACCAGCTGTGTGTCCTGTGCATATGATACCAGGGAGAACCCAAAAGGCTTGACAAATGCTGCAAGGGGTGACATATATATGTTAAATAACGTGGGGCTGAGGGAGGACCCCTGAGGCACTCCACAGCTGTTCTTGACAGGATTTGAAAAATAGGATCTGTCTAGGACCTGACACGATCTATCCTTAATAAAGGATCCAATCCAGTTTAAGGCAGACCCTGATATTCCAGTCTCTAGTATCCTACCAAGTAATATGTCAAGGTCCACCGTGTCAAATGCAGCGCTAAAATCCAGGATAATGATAGCTGTCTCTACACCCTGATCTAGACGCCTTCTAGCCTCCTCTGTAACAGCAATCAGTGCTGACTCAGTACTGTGGAGGGGTCTAAAATCCATCTGAGTGGAGTGAAGAATATTGTCATCCTCTAGAAAGCATGAAAGTTGAGTGTTGACATGCTTTTCAACTATTTTAGAGGGAGCAGGCAACAATATATATATAGTTACTAAGCACTTCTGCATCTAAGTTATGTTTTTTCAGAAGAGATTTAACAATGGCATGTTTCCACTGATCGGGTACTGTACTCCAGGACAGTGAGGAGTTCAAAAGATTTTTTAATAACAGGTACCGTCACTGAAGAACCTAATGCCAGCACATGAGGAGGGGCTGGAACCTGATTTAAGATTACGGAGTCTTCTGATATCGGAAGAAATTCCAAGAGGGTAGCAGGACCCAGAGACTTCTGTACCATTTCTACCTGGGCAGTAGCGACAGGAAGAGTTGAATAGATGTCTAGAACTTTTTGTTGAAAAAACATTGCAAGATTATTGCTATGCTCTTGGGAGGCGTCTAAGAGTGCCAAGTTCTGCTGTGGCTGGGTGATTTCATTAAATATCCGAAAAATTTCCTTAGGAGAATTTGACGTCAGCTCAATTTTGGCCGAATAATAGGTGGATTGGGCTATTTTTTATTTCAGCGTGGTAAGACCGAATAGCTTTTCTGTATCCTTGTTTTAGAGTTTCATCATAAGATTTTCACCATCTCCTTTCAAGTTTCCTGCATTCTCTTTTGAAATGTAGAAAATGAGGGGAAAACCAGGGAGCACCCTGCCGACAGCATTTGTCCCCTCCCCCCCAGAGAAATG
Source organism: Pleurodeles waltl (assembly GCF_031143425.1). Lineage (NCBI taxonomy): Eukaryota > Metazoa > Chordata > Amphibia > Caudata > Salamandridae > Pleurodeles > Pleurodeles waltl. The sequence continues at coordinate 373,334,963 of NC_090439.1, forward strand.
AACAGGTGTTCAGGAATAGAAAGAGCGTTCACTCGATGATTGTGCAGATAGTGTGCCTGGCGGACCAGTACATCTACCATGTCAATGCTAAGTATCCTGGGTCAGTGCATGATGAATAGCAGCATCCCAAATGTGATGGGCCAACTCCAGAGGCACAGGGTGTGACTAATAGGTGAGCACTGGTTCCCACCTAGTATATGCAAGAAGAACAAATGATGGCCAGAATGCAGAGCAAATCAAACATTCACCCCCAGTCACAAAAGTCTGTGTTTAATCAATTTTTTTTTGCTCACCACGCCACCCCAGTTTGGACCCAGCCCTATGCAAATCAGCCTTGACCCTGTTCCTCATGGGAACAGTCCAGCCCGACCTGCCAAGCCAGGTCCTCCTTGGACCGGAAACAAGCATCCTAGGACCGGTTTCTGTTGGTGTATGGGTACGGTGTGGGTCCTAAGGGTTAGGTGTGTCTAACATTCGTCCCTTGATATTTGCAAGTGACTCTGGTTACCCCAACCTCTCATGGCTACTGACCCCTGTGAGGTCAAGGGCAGAGGAACATTGCAATGAGGCACAAGAAGGATTATCGAGAGGACCTTTGGCCTCCTGAAGGCCAGGTTTTATTGCCTCCATCTTACAGGTGGATCCCTGTACTACTCACCCAGGAAGGTCTGCCAGATCATCGTAGCATGCTGCATGTTGCATAACCTTGCCTTGAGACACCAGGTGCCTTTTCTGCAGGAGGAGGAGGCTGGAGATGGCTGTGTGGCAGCAGTGGACCCTGTGGACAGTGAAGATGAGGAGGCAGAGGATGAGGATGAGGACAACAGAACTGCAACAATACGACAATGCTTCCAGTGACACACAGGTAAGCCACTGTAACTTCTCTTAACATTGACAGTTTTGTGTTTGACATTGTCACTGGCAGACTGATTTCCCCAATTCTATGCCTACTCACTGTACCCTTTGTCATCTCTATTTGCAGAAATTTGAGCCCCACTCTGGCTCCTAGTGAGTTGACTCCAGCCAACTACAGGTCATACCTATGTAAACATTACTGTACAGTTGAATTGCAATGGTTACAGATTGTTAAATAAATGCATAGTTCAATCATTTGACAGACTCCATAATTGTATTTTTCCAAGGGTGTTTATTTAAGTGCTAATAAGTGGAGGGGGTATTGCAATGGGCTGGGGTGATGGTGGAGGAAAGTCCAGGTTAGAGTCCAGTCTATTTGTATCACAGGTGCATTGTCCAAGGGGGTATAGGAAGGGGAGCAATGGCAGTTCAAGTTGGACAGGGTGACAGAGTAGGACACAAGGGTGACATTCAAGAGAGTCTTATTTCCTTGAGGGGGTCTTGGCAATAGTCTCTGGTTCTGCCTGGATCGTAGAGATCATTTGCGGTGTGGTTGTCCTTCTGCAGGGGGAAGGGTGCTGGTGGCCTGTTGGTCCTGTGGCAGGGCTTCCTGTCCATTGGTGTGGCTAGTGTCAGGGGCCCGTTGGTGTACCACTGCCTCCCTCATGGTGTTGGACATGTCTGCCAGCACCCTTGCAATGGCGACCAGGGCGGTGTGGATGTCCTTCAGGTCCTCCCTGATCCCCAGGTACTGTCTCTCCTGCAGCCGCTGGGTCTCCTGCAACTTGTCCAGTATCTGGAACCCATCGTCTCCCTGGGTAAGGTAGCATGCTCCCAGGATCCCTACAAGTGCCTCCGGGAGAGTCGGGTCCCTGGGTCTGTCCTCCCGCTGTCGCAAAGCAGTCCTCCCAGCTTCCCTGTTGTCCTGTGCCTCTGTCACCTAAACCCTGTGCCCACTGCCACTGACCCCAGGTCCCTCATCGTCCTGTCGTCCTGTGTTTGTGGTGTGCCCTGGTGTCCTTGTAGTGGTGGACACACTGCTGATTGATGTGTCCTGGGGGACAGAGCTATGGGCCCGGTGGGTGGGTGATGTGCTGGTGTTTCCTGAGGGGAGAGACTCTGTGGTGGCAAGGGACTGTGCCTGGGTAACGGACTGTCCGGAGATCCCTGATGGGCCAGGTTGGTCATCCAGATCCAGGTGTCCAGAGCTGCTGTCATCACTGTGGGCCTCTTCTGGCTGGGGGGACTGGATGTTGCGGGTACCTTCTCTCTGGTGACGTTGGATGGGGGACCTGTGGGGATGTAAATGCAGTGTTATTGTATCTGCGTGTGACATCTTGTGCAATGGGTGTGTTGCCCTGTATGGTTGTTATTGCCCTGGCAGCTTTGCCTTGTGTGAGTAGTGATTTGGTGGGCTAGGTGATTGTCTCTAGTGTGCATGCTTTAGTGATAGGTGTCCATGCAGGTCTGTGATGGGTGTCCATGCATTGGTGTTGAATGCAGGGTTTGGTTTTGGGAGGGGTGGGTTGTGATGGGAGGGTGTGGAAGGTGGTGCAGGGTGTGATGGGAGTGAGGGTGGGGGTTTGTGATGGCATGCAGGTAGGGGGGGTGATACAAGTAAAGATTTGACTTACCAAAGTCCAGTCCTCCTGTACTCCTGCCTGGCCCTCGGGATACATGATTGCCAAGACTTGCTCCTCCCATGTTGTTAGTTGTGGGGGAGGAGGTGGGGGTCCACTGCCAGTCCTCTGTACTGCAATTTGGTGTCTCGCTACAACGGAATGCACCTTCCCCCATAGATCATTCCACCTCTTCCTGATGTCATCCCTTGTTCTGCGGTGCTGTCCCATGGCGTTGACCCTGTCCACGATTCTTCGCCATAGCTCCATCTTCCTAGCTATGGATGTCTGCTGCACCTGTGATCCGAATAGCTGTGGCTCTACCTGGATGATTTTCTCTACCATGACTCTTAGCTCCTCCTCTGAGAACCTGGGGTTTCCTTGTGGTGCCATGGGTGTAGTGTGAGTGGTGTGTGTGTGTGGGGTGATGTATTAGGATGTGTGCTGTTAGGTGCTTGGATGGTGTGTGGGTGATGGTGTTATGTGGCTCTGGTTCTGTGGGTGCTCTTGGTCTATCTCTCTCAGTTGGCAATTTTTTTAGTCATAAGGGGTTGTGGGTAGTGTGGGTGTGTGTTTTATAGTGTTGTGGGCGTGTGGGTGTGGTGTGTGTAGCTTGAATTGTCCAATGTGGTGTTGTTTTGTATGTTTGTGTGTATTTTGAGCGCAGCTGTATGTACCGCCAATGGTTTACCGTGGTTGATTGTCCATTGCGATGATTCGTGGGTTATAATGTGATGGGCGTAGTTCTGTTGGCGTAACAGTGTGGGTTTGGATACCACCAGTTTATCACTGGCCTTTGGGCTGGCAGAATGTGTGTGTCTGTATAGTGACAGTTTGCTATGTGTGTGTCATAATGTGGGTGGCGGTATTCTGCTGTGCCGGCAAAATGTTGGCGGCAGTCAGAATGGTGGTAACTGGGACTTACTGCGCAATGTCATAATGAGGCCTATAGTGTCTTCGCCCAAACTATCAAACAACAATATTTCAACAATGATCATAGTCACTACTGTGCAGATCACATGTGTGTGGGTGGTGTCTTCGTTGCTCAGCAGCCGGTCACTCCGGGATTCCCCCGGCTCACCCCTTCTCCTCTCGTCACTTTCAGTAGTGTATATGAGGTTCCGACATTGCAAGAAGGAGACGTTAGTGTCAGTAGTGAAAAGGGCGTATGCTTCACTGTTCACGCTGTCTATTCGGGATATAATCCACTTAGTAGCACATAATGGTGGCAATGGAGTTCTGCCATGTTAGCCTGTTCTCTTTCATGTAAGTTAATCAGCTGTGTTTGGGGTAACCACAGGCAGCACTATGCTCGAATGAGTGGAGGTCGCTGTCTTACTATCGCAGTCTGAGTGGTCATCTTCCCTCTGTAGGTTCGAGGGCTACTTGATGCCTCTAATGACCCGCCCAACAGCGCAACAGCCGCCATCACCCGCTGCCTTTCTTCCTGTGCTTCTTCGGGGGTTGGTCAATCTTGTGTGATGGTTGTCGCCTCCTCGATCTGGTTCGGCCTTTGCCCTTATTGTGTTGCAACATGGTGTTCGGGCCTAAGTCCGGTCTTGGCTCCAGCCAGCCCCATGCTTCCTCCGGAGCAGTGAAGAACTCTACCCCTGTCTCTGTGACCACACAGAGTCTAGCTAGGAACGACATGGAATAAAGAATCTCTAGTTCTCTAAGCCTGCATTTCACAGAAGCATATGCTACCCTTCGCCATTGGACTTTCTGAGAAAAATCTGGGAATATAGATATTTAACTTTTTGCTATTGTCAGCTCATCGTTTTGCTGGGCTTGGTGTAGTATATGATCTCTATCTCTGAAGTGTAGAAGTCTCGCTATCACCGGTATTGGAGGAGTCCCTGGGGGTGGTGTTTTACTAGGTACTCCGTGAGCTCTCTCGAGTGCGAAGAAGGGCGAGAACCCCTCTGAAGCTACCACTCCTTGAAGCCAGTCCTCCAAGTATCTCACCATTTCAGAGCCTTCACTTTTTTCTGAGATGCCTATTATCCTGATATTGTTACGTCTCGCTCTGTTTTCAGCATCTTCTGCCCTATTTTCCAGTGCTTTGCGGAGGTTGTCCATGGTGTTCAGGTGGCTGTCGGTCAGAGCCGAGGCGGAAACCGCCTCCGCCAAGTCTCGTTCCATCGTAGTGACTCTCTCCGCCACCCGTTTGTGGTCATCCCACAGGAGGCCCAGGTCTATACTCAGCGTGCCTATCTTGACTTCCAACGCTATCCCGGAAGCCGCAATGGCCTGGAGTACATCCTGAAGTGTGGGCATGGCAGGCACTGTCTCCGCATGATGTGTGTGACTGGGTCCACCAGCTCTGTGTGTGGTCTGGGCCGTAAGGGCCCCCCCCCCCATGTCGCAGTCTCTTTTATTGAGGGCCTTCCCCATTTGGAGTTCCCCACTGTGGGTGTGTCTGATTTTCTGGGGTTGTTCTCTTGGTCTTGACTCGTATTCCGGGGTTGCGCTGTGGTAACCAGCGTTATCTTGTGGCAGATTGTCTACCCAGTCTGATCAGGTCTCTCAACGCTCAGGCTCTGTGTATCTCAAATTTGGGTATATGCATTATCTGTGCTGCTTCTGATTCAATTGCACTCCTATTCTCACAGTCGGGGGAGAATTCCTCCCTGCGATCCCTCAGTGGTGCCCCGATTACCTCTCCACACCATTGATTTCCTCTCTGCACCAAATCTCCTCTCTTCTTTCAGAGCTAGCTCTTGTAGTTGTGTCACCACTCCTGGTAAACATGGGGCCTATTGTAGTAAATTTTTCCCTGCTCCAGGTGCTCATCAGCTGGTATTGGTAACGGGCTGGTAGTATGCGCCCATTTGTGGTCATGGCATTGCTCCTATGCACCTCCTCCATCTATGAGGGCCATTCAGGGTGTCCTTACTCCCTTCTGGGTTCTGCACCCCTCTTCGCTAGGGGCGCACCGGGTGTCAGTCTCTGTGTGGGCCTACCAAGGAGACCCCCGCCGCTCAGGGCCGTAAGTCTCCAGCATTGTGTGCAGGTCAGGGTCCTACCATCTCGTTCCCTTCTCACCGGCAAGGTCTCAGCAGGTACGGGCCTTCCGCAACTCCATCAGCGCTCTCTGCCTTCATGTGTTTCAGTTTGAATTCTCCCGGTCCTCCGAGGCTCGGGCACCATTTCTCGGGAGCCCCGTCCCGATGTTCCAGGCACTCAAGCCTCTGGCGCTGTCTTCAGCACTTGCGTCAACACCTTCTCGGGTTTGCCCCATCTCCACTCCTCACCAGGAGCGAGAATCCAGGGTTCTTACACCACCCCGTTCGCCCCACCTCAGTGGTGTCGCTCCTGATTCTCAGTGGCCCCCGCGCCTAAGTATGGCCGCCATTGAAGGTGGGTGCACTCTTGTTGGTTCAAGTACTATTGCAGGCTTTCGCGTCACCATCTCCTTGGAGCTCCTCCGCCTCTGCTCCTGACCTGTGGCAAAAATCAAGCTTTCACGCCCTGCCCCGATCACCGCGCCTCAGAAATGTCGCTTTCAGATCTCATCGGCCTCTGCGCGTGGGGACAGCCGCCATTTTAGGTGGGTGTGCTCCACGCAGCGGAGAGCAGATTTGGGAAGACACATCGATCTCTGGACCGTTCACCAGGTTCCTGGATATTTCGCGGACCTTGTAGAGTCCCCCCAGTTGGTTCTTTTTGCAGGATGGGCCATGAGGGTTATTGGGCAGCCACGGGTCCCAGATCTCCTGTATTCTGCTGCCTACTCCATGCAATGCTTGGCCACGCCACCCACGGGGGCTGCCTTTAAATGTTATTAAAGTGTAGATTCCCTTTGAGAGCAGATAGAAAGTTGGAGTTTAGGGTTTCTGAGCTCACAATTTAAAAATACATCTTTTAGTGAAGTTGCTTTTTAGATTTTAAGTTTGAAAATGCCTCTTTAAGAAAGAAGGCATCTCTTGCTTAAACCGTGGATTCCCTGTTTGTGTCAGTTTGACAGTTGGGATGTTTGCACTTCTCCTCTAGACAGTGACACAAAGGGAACTGGGGTGTAGCGTGCATATCCTGATGACCCATCTGTGGCAGGAGGGAAGTTAATGAGTGGTCACTCACACCTGAAAGGGCTGTGCCTGTCCTTACTCAATGCAGTCTCCAACCCCCTGGTGTGTGTTCGGGGCCTGGCCTGGGCAAAGCAGGATCTTGGAAACAAGAGAGCCTTCTTAAATGCAGAAAGGGTATGAGTATTGAACTCAAAGCCCCTGCAAATCAGATTACTTCAAGGATATAAGAGGAACATCTGCCTGGAGAAGAGCTGATGATCTGAGGAGAAGTGCTGCCCTGGCATGTGACTGTGCTGTGTTGGGCTACCCTGCAGTTGCTGCTTCTGCCCATGCAAAGGGACAGAGAATGGACTGTGTTGCATTCCTGCTTGAGAGGTAACTCCAAGAGCTTGGAGTAGAGCTCGCCCCGTGTTTTGACGCCTCAGGGACAGCAAAGGCTTCACCAACCAGTTCTGAGTCTGCATGCTCTGGACTGTAGCTTGCCAGAGGGTGCCATTCCAGCCCCTTGGCCCCTGGAAGTGAAGTTCTGGTGAAAGAACTGTCTAACAATGCCAGACGATGCCATGTGACTTCATAAAGGAAGCCGCTGCCTGGAACCGATACACAGTCTGACCCAAGGCCGTGGACCTCATAGAGTGCAAGACCACGACTGTAGGCTTTGCGTTGCTGCAGTCGCTGCGCCCGCCCAACTTTGCTGACTTCAGAGTGTCGTATGTCTGATGCCCATGACATCCAACGTCACTGCAGCACCTGTGGCCCTGTGACATAATTGCAAACATGTGAGGTTTCCCCGCTGCAGTGTGACATTGCTGGACTTCGTGGCTGACAAAACCGAGAGCCCGACTTCACAACTGATGCCACTTCACCTCCACCGCTCTGCAGTAAGGACCCAATGCCACTGTGCGACATCTCTGCCCTTCTGCCCCAAAGCACCGGAACCAATGCCGCACTGGATCCATCGACGCCACCCTCCCCGGACCCGTGCACCAGCCTGTTTTCTACTTGTTTGCTGAGTTACTGGTTCAAGTTCAACTTTATTTCGGTAAAAAAATATCACAAAACACTTTATTAAATATAAAGATATAAAGATAAAAAGAGATGAGAATAAGATCCTCTGGCTAATAATGTCAAACATCCAAGTCAACACTATATACCATAAGCAGCATCTAAAACAGGAATGAAATACAGAGATTAAAATACATTATGATATACATAAGTTTCAGTTTATAACCAAATTTTAAGAACATAGCCTTGTGGGAAAGACAAGTATCTTATTCTCAGTTTAATACTTTACATTCATAAGTTTAGCTATAAAAAAGCTAAACTATTGGGCTGCAACTCTTCGCTGAACTTAATTTGGTACAATACATTAAAAGTTACCCCTCAGAGCTTTTGCTCTAATGTGCCAGATTGCCTCTAAACATTTTGCCAATGCACATACCACAGTCCCATGAGGGTTTGTTTTGCAAATCCTAAGGGCCAGAGGCCAGTTCCTAAGACCCATGGATCTGCAAAGTGGTATGATCCACCGAGCCCTCTGCTTGGAATAAGCGGGACAATTAAATAAAACATGGGCAGTGCACTCAGCAATTTCACATCCCATTGGACATAAGTCTGAGTGTCCTTCATGTTGGGTCCATATGCAAGTGAAAGTGCGTAGTGGTAGAGATCCTAATCTAAATCTCATATAAAGTGCACATGCTAGAGGAGATATAATCAAATCCATATAATCCTTACATTCGTAAAGGCCCTTAACGAATGTAAAACTATCTGTCATACTAAAAGAAGGCACATCTGCTAACTTTTCTACTTGTAGGCTTAGTCAATACGCATGCATGGCATTTTCTGGAAGATGAGAAGGGTCTGACCGGTAAACACCCAACCCAAGTTCAGTTAAAGTATTTTCAACATATTTGCATCACGTAATTTTTTTGGTTGAAAAAGTACTCAGCAAGGCAGTCAACCATGTTCCATATGGGATGAAGATATCCGTAAACCAGATCCTAATCCAATACAGCAGTGGCCTTAAAGCAGCTATATGTGAGATGGAGTGTAGATTTAAATCCATCTGAATAGGCAGTGTGGGGGACCTTACAGGTATTTTTAATAAGGCTTTCATGAACACATTTTCAGCTCTCTCTAGATCTTTCAGATTGCTCTGGCCCCATAGCTCTGCACCATATAAAGCCTCCCCTCTGGCTTTGCTTTTGTATATTTCAATCTCAGGAGTGATGGAAAATCTAGAAGATCTGGCTGTAAATCTCAGAATACCCCCTACTTTTTGTTTCTGGCTCATAGAGGACTTCGATAGTTGAGCCGGCCATTTGTGCGAGTCCTCCAATCAGACTCCTAAGTAATCAAAGTCAGACACTATTTCTAGTGTTTCACCATCCAAAAATATCTGTTTCCTCACTTTGTGTTTTAGGTCACCAAAAACGAATATGTCTCTAATGTTGCATAGGACAAGGATGCTTGTGACGGCACTAGGGTGCCCGAAGTGTGCTAGCTGTGTGAGAAAGCAGAAATACACCATATCTTAGTTTATACAGTACAAGTTTGTTCTCTGCTTTTCATGCAGCACAACAGCGCAACAAGTTGCCTTGCTGTGTTGTGTTTCATGAAAGATTAGTAAATTTGGACCTATAATGCAAAGGATAAGTAGTATGTAAAATAGCCTCAAAAGATGTATTGCAGCTGCAAAGCCTGAGATATACAAAAACAAGGTTTACAACCATAAAACATTCTTTAAAATGAATGAAAGTCTTTTTATGCACCATAAAACTTGTTCCCATGCATAAGGGGGCTTTTGTGATCTAATACAAATCGCAAATAGGAGAGCACATACACTGCCAATGCCATAGTTTGATCAATATAGGATTTTAAATATTGCTAATTACATGCCGATCCGTGGGTGAACGTGCTTATATGTAGCCCTCCAATAGTCATTACAAAACCCAATAAACCCAGGCAGCCTCTGTAACTCTGCTTACCTCAATGATTTGATGACATTAATTTTGTTCCACTCTAAACCTTTATGGAGCTGAATCTCCTGTGATTATAACCTTCAGTTTTAAGTGTCATCTTTTTTTTAAACATATGGATTCGAATCGGTCTTAACTTCTCCACATATACTGTCAATAATAGGTAGCCTTACAGATTCAACATCATGATTAAAAGGTGAACTGCATTGAAAATATAATACAAAGCTTTTCTTGAAACTTGCCTTGAAGGGGCTGTGCTCCTTTTCCCTTTGATACTTCATACAATTAAAGTTAGCTAAAAGATCCAGAAGGCCAGTCAAAACCTTTTTTCTATATTTCAGAGAGTAACACGGGAAATGTGGTGTACTGGGTGCAGCGCCACTTTCCTTAAATCAGACCCTAGATGTGCTAAATGAAGATACAAGCATTTTGTAATCACCAGGTTATCCAATCTGTGTGAGAAAAACACAGAACCGTTTTACAGTGGATAATAATTGTTTTAAAGCCTAAAACACTTGTATGCAGGTCTGTTTTATCTAAATCAAAATAGCAAAAATGTCATTGCGCTCATAGATGGTGCTAGGGTTTTTCTTTCATTAAGATACATTTCCTTTCAAACAAGTTCAAGAAAGATTAGATCTTCAGACAGTTGGCTTTGCGTGAAACATTAGCTACAATTTAATTGTATAGACTATATGTTAGAGGTTATTTGTTTCTCCTCATAACAAACTGTAGAGTCACGTCCACGTGTAATATTACTAATGACTAATGATCATGTAAACCCTGGTAGGTGGCTCAGAGGCACCCCTAGTCAGCAAATGCTATGACCTTCTTTCCCATTGTAGAGGACTGCCTGCCAAAAAGGTGGGAATCTCTCTGCCTATAGTGGAGCTGAAAGGTCAGGGGCCCCCTTGAAGGCACCACTCTTTGCTAAGCTGGTGGTTGAACATTGGTAAAAGTTTTTTTTTTATCAGGATACAAACCCACAAAGCAGAATTTCTTTCTTGAAAAAACATTGCATCAGCCAACTGCAGATGGGCCCTGGTCTGGCTCGAGGACCACATACCTACCTGGACCATAATGGGACGTATCGCTATAGCTAAGATGATTGTTCTACCAAAACTGTTCTACCTTTTCTAAACATTCCACTCCCCCTCTTGACCCACTTTTTCAGAATACTACAATCTAACCTGATTTCATTTTATTGGGCAGGGAAACAAGCACAAATCTTCTACAAAACTATGACACCCCACTTCATATCATCCACATATAGCCATCAAGATTGATCACGCTGTGGGAAACTGGCACCATGTTGCCAGGTTTCTGGATGCAACTTGTACTGGAGTGCACTGGGATCCTGCTAACTAGGTCCCCAGTGCCAGTGTTCTTTCCCTAAAATTGCAAAGATATTTATACAACTAGCAACACCTTTAGCTGCCACTATAGGTCCCTAGTAAATGGTACTTAGGTACCCAGTGCAGGGGGTACTAAGGGTAGGCCCTGGAGGGCAGCAACACAGATTGTCCCATCCTCAGGGACCATGCATCCAAGTGCACCAAGCCCTGCCATTGCAGGCTGAGTCTCCTGGTGCAGTCCTAAAATCAAACAGCCTGTATGCTCTGTCCACTGCACAATGTGACTATGTAACATTGATGATGATATCTGTTCCTGTTTGTTGGACCTGGCCCTTTTTGCACGTTCACCCCCAGACTTTTTGCTTGCTTTCTCCTATTTTTTCTGACCTCTTGCTGTTGGCTCTAGGACTCTGAACACTCTATGCTGCTGATAAGTGCTAAAGTGCAGGTGTTCTCCCATCTAAAGTTGGTATGATTGGCTTATACCTAATTGGCATATTTAATTTACTTGTAAGGCCCTTGTACGGTGGTATCCCTATACCCAGGGCCTGTAAATTAAATGCTGCTAGTGAGCCTGCAACGCTGCTTGCACTACCCACTGGTGTAGCCTTTCAAACCTGTCTCAGGCCTGCTAGCACAGGGCCTGCGTGCACAGTATACTGCCACAGGGACCTGGTATCTAAATGTACTTGCCAGGCCCAGAACTCCCCTTTTACTACATGTAAACGACCCCTAGGTGCTATGTATATAGAAGGCAGGACATGTCCTTGGCTCTGTGGCCTGTCCAGGTAGTGACAAGGGGTATTGTCTGATTTATGAGGGGAAGCGTAGGCATGTTTGGTATGGTTGTAATGGTAGTAAGAAATGCTGCTTACTGGTGTATATTGATTTTACCTTATCATTACAGAAATGCCACTTCTTGAAAGTGAGCATTTCTTTGTGCTTATGACTCTGGTTTTTGCAGCTTGACTCCAATCCACATCTGGGCAGAATGACGGTTGGGCTTTGTGCATACCTTTCAGTCAGACTGTACACAGGGAGGGTGGAGGTGTCACAGAGGTGCATTTGAATTTTTACTGGTCTTCCTGGGCTGAGAGAAGGGTAACCAGCGCACACTTGCATCTGTAAAGGCTGTGCCCTGGCCTCACACAAAGGGCTCATTTAACCTCAACTGATGTTTGGAGCCTGTGCTGGAGGAGACAGGGGGCACTCCCAGAACCAGTTGGAACTGGTTGGAACCACCACACGCCATCTTTGTTAAACCTTTGCACAAATTGAGTATAGGTACAGGGGATTATTCCCCACAATTTGGAACACTTTGGAGACACCCCGGACTCATATGCCCTTATAACTGGACACAGAAAGCTGCTGGAGGGACTCACCGGGGACCACTTTGGACTGTTGCTGCTGTGCTGACCTGTGACCTGCTTGGTCACTTAGAGGAACTGCCACTGTCTGCATTCCCTTTCGTGTTGGCCTGCTGCTGAGCTCTATTGCCCTGTGCTTCATCTTTTGTGTCCCCCAGGGGATGGGTGCTGTGGCTACTGACCCTTGCATCTGCCTGCATTGCATGTGAGGAGCACTTCTTTTTACTTATATAGTACCTTGGCAGCACTTTGGCTCATCTTGCCTAACACCTTGAAAGCTCTTCTTCGGGTTGCCCCTAGCACCTTGGACTGCTCGCTCGTGTTGCCACTGGAAAAAGTATCACTGCTGCAACCTGGGCGGCTTATCGGGATCAAAGCCAGGAGCATGGCTGAAGTGCGCTGCTCCCTGTGTCCCTAGTGCACCGAAATGCGAAGACAGGAGCGAGCGTGCTCCTAACAGTGCCCCTGGGGCAAAGCATGCTCCAAGGAGTGCCCCCAGTGCACCAGCAAGCTCCAACCCCAGCCTAATCAATGCTGTTGCCCAGGAGATACAGGAGACACTCGCACACCAGATTGGATGTGGGTGAGTGCACATCCATGGCCCCAGGAGGGAGGAAGACCTCCTCGGAGCTCCCCTCCGGATCCCAGTGCCACCAGGGAGCAGGACACAGGAAAGGTGAGGGTAAGTCCCCTCTCCCCCCAGTCACTGCCAACGGAGCGTGAAGCTTCAATTCTTATGTTTGCTGAGGCCCGCGGCCAGGAGGAAAAGCCTCAACGGAGGCTCCCTGTGCCCTCGGGCCCTTTCCCCTGTTCTGTCAAGGGGCCCGGAGAGTCCGTGGATGACCTTGTTTGGGCACAGGCCCTCAGGAGGGGCCCCTGTATCAAAACAGAGGGGATGTGTGCAGCCCCCCTCACCCAACTTTAAAACGTCCCTGTTTGGTGCCAAGGTGCACAGGGGGCCACATTTGCCCCGTGGCACTGGAGGGGCCTCTCACATATAAAACAGGTACTTTTAATGAGCATTATGAGCATTGTATGCTAACCTGTTTCTTTTATGTGCCATATATTTGCTAATGCTCATTTTATGGGTATTCTATGCTAATATATTTTCAAGACTTGCCATATGTTTTCTAATGTTCATTGTATAGGCATTTGCAATACTTTCATGACAAGTGCATTTCTATAGTAATGTTTTCCTGACTACTGCTTATGTTGCAGTATAATAAATAACCTCTGTGTTATAGGTGACTACTGCTGATTTCTGAAGTGCTTGGGTAGCAGGGTATTACTGACATGTTGTGTTTGGTCTAATAACGTTGTGTACAATACAGTTTATTTTTATTTAACTTAGTTTTGTGTTTCCTTTGTGGTGGGGATAGTGTGTCAGAGGTGTTGTGTGTGTTGTGCAAATGCTTTACACATTGCCTCTGGGATAGGTCTGACTGCCGGTGTCAAACAACCAAGGGGGTAAGAAGGGGTTATCTTGGGTGTGCAACTCCCTCGCCCTGACTAGAGTGGGTGGTCCCAGGATTGCCATGCCTCGCATCGCTCTGTCTGGGTGGGAAATCTAGCAAAGGTCACCCAGCCACTAAATGGGCAAGGTGACCATCAATATGACCTGGCAGTCCAGTGACAGATGATCCAACAGAGGTAGGAAAATCGCAACTGTGGCATAAGGGGAGCCCCTTGAGGTTTATGTTTATGTTGAGTCACCCATTCTGCAAAACTCTAAATGCTACCCTACATCTCATCTTATTACTCACAGAATAACTTTTTTTGCTATACGTTTTCTAACCTTCAACATGATTTATAATACTAATGGAAAAACGGTTTGTTGTGCCCGTCCCTGCTTGGACATAAAGACATTTTAAGTCATGTGCAAAGAAGCCAGTTGCCCTGGACCCCCACCTTCCAATCAAGTCCCCCCACCCACCAATAAAATACATCTTTCTCTCTAGCTCACCCTTGTCTATTTCCATACCTCAACCTCTCTCCTCTCTGACTACCTCTGCCCCTAGGTCTGTCTTTCTTTACACCAGTTACATCGTAATAATTTTGGGGAGTCCTGAAGAAACATATTTCAATTGTTTTTGTGTGAACCCTGTTTCTGAAAGTTTGTTTGGCATCATGGGGACTTCAATCAGCAGAAAATAAATAGAAAAAGTATGAACAGGGGGCCAGAAGTATGTCTTGGCCAGGACCCCAGAAAGCTTCACAATGACACCACCTGGCTCATTGTGCATGGCAGCTCCTGTTCATGGAAGGCAATGTCATTCAAATATATTGGGAGTATAGGTTACTGCTTTTAATTCCAGCAGAGCAGGCTTAGCATTGTTTAACCTTTGTATTGGAGGCTAGGTTATTAATAAGGATAAGTGTACACCTATTACTAGCAGCAAAGCCACCCTGGCAACTTAAGGTCCAGTCAAGGTCTTAATACATTAGGCCCAGAATCAACCCCTGGTAGCAGGCAACGAGCAGGCAAGCTTAACTTAGGAGTCAGATATGTAAATCATTTAAATAGACCAATACAGAAAATGTTAAGATATAACACACAATGAACATCCCACACGAAAATAGGAAATATTTTTATCTTAAAAGATGAAATAAAAAAATAGCTTTCTACTGCTTAAAAGCCAATAGCTCCAACTGGGGACATCTGGTCATGCTAGACCTAGGCCAAGTCACAGTTTGAGGCCAACTACGACAGAGCCCTGCTTGGATACACTAACCAGGAGGCCTCAGTCAAAGTATTACCTTTGGACTCATCTTTTAGGAGCTTTTTCTCTTGTCATCAGCCGAGGTTCCTTGACAGGCCGGGATCCGATGCAATGCTATTGATTTGCTTTTCCACTGGGTCCTGGTCAAATCCTGGAACTCTCATCAACAGGGAAATGCTCTGGTGCTTCAGTAGGATAAACTTCAAGCTGGGTCTCTGTTCGTCCGTGGTGGTTGACTGTCATCAACAGGTTGGTTACCTCCTAGAGCTTTTTCCCAACATTGCTACAAACGTCTCCAAACTTCTGAAACTTTTTCCTGAACTTCCCCTTGATGGTTCAACGTCTACAAAACACAAAACTACAGGTGTAGAAGCTCTGAGATTGTCTTTGGAAGTGTGGACTACAATCCCCACAATGCACCTGGCCAAATCCTCAAAAGTCCACTGGGCACACTCCAGGCTGGGGACGTCTTGATGGAGATGGTGCAAGGCAGCTCTGTTAACCTGTTGCTTTCAGGGAGTCCACTTCTTAATCCTTTTGGAAGCAAGGTATTGATTTCAGGTCTGTAGTTCCTATTGTGCAGCAGTAGCAGTCCTTGAGAGAGCAGTCATTTGGGGCACAGACCAGGGTTCCAGCAGGGAAGTCCTTCTTCTCCCTGTAGTTTCAGGCAGCAGATCTGAGTTTCACTGCAGCTCTCACATGTTTATTCAATGGTCTTAGGAGACAAATAGGGAGACACCCCTGTGCAGTGCAATTCAGTGTGCCACTCAGAAGCATGACAGCTCCCCCCAAAGTCCAGCATATTCTTGTCCCACAAACCACTGCACTTCCAAAATCCAAGATGGAGAATTAATTTGCAGCAGAGTGAGACCTGGCTAAACCAACATACTAGTGTGGCTCATTTCCATTAACACTCTCCCTCCAGATTGGCCTGCCAGCTGGCTGGGGAGGGTACATGGAGAGAGGGTACGTCTGGCTGGCATTCCTTTCTGTCCTGTTCTCTTTGAAGCCAGTTTAATTTACTCAGCTCCCTTTCTGGCTTGTGCTCTGCAGAGTTCCCCCCACCAGATAACCTCTGCTCTATGCAGGCTACTTACCACCTCATCAAAGTGCCTGTTAAGGCTGGTCAATCAGGAGAGGCTGCTAGAAGGCTGAATTTTGGCTCACAGAAAAGCAAGTCTAATAACTTATTTTCTGAAATAGGTAGCAAATTGTTGGATTTAACATTGCCAATCTTTTAAGTCCTTGAATAATATTTATAGCTCCTTCCAAGCAATAGTTATACGTAAGTAAAATATTCCAATATTAGCCTATGGAGCTAAACATCTATAATGGGGAAAATAAAATGGGCAGTTTTTCCCTCACCAGAGCATATGAAACATATTTTATAACATCCCTCTTATAGTCACATGGCACCCAGGGTAGATCTTAGGGGTGACTTATGTGTAAATATGTCAGAAGATTACCCATTAAATCAAACTTCCATAGGAGCAGATGCCTTTTACCCAACTCCCACCAACAGATGCATGCTCAGGCGTTAACTGATTATCTGAACCCTGCATCCACTAAGGGGGAAAGGGTAATGGCAATAGAGAAAGAGAGACTGACTCCAGATCCAGTTCTCCAAAATCTGAAACTTCCTACTTGAAGATAGGATATTCAGTGTGTGTCTCTGAAAACTTGCACCTTTCTTCTTATTGGGATTTCTTTAAAGGAAGGGCCTGCAGTTGGGTGATAAGAGCTTAGATGAGTACATTCCTACTGTGCATTCAACTGTTCAGCCATCACATTCACCCAATTCTATCGTTCTCCTAACATGGATCTTTTGAGAGATGAGCCTCTCTCCAAGAAAACAGTGTTAACTTGATAATTTCTTTTGTCCAGGAGTCAGAGGTTTCCAAGGTTCTCTTGAGAACAGTTCAAAAGTTCACAAATATACAAACTAATAATGTATTATACATGAAATGAAAACTCCTTCTCAAGGTTCAGTTTTCTCAATCACATTCTCTAGGAATTAGTCTGAGCACTGAGGTTTGTCTCTAAGACTGACAAGTCTGCAAAGCATAGAGATGTAGAATATATATGTACAAATATATATATATATGGGCAAGTCTGGAAATCATACAGAAGGACTCCTTACTGCAGTTACTTGAAGTTCTGTTTACCCAAAACAAATTCTTCTCAGAAAGCCGATAGCCAGCAAAAAAAATCAGCTTCTTCAAAAGGGAAAAAGTAACTGGTATTCCCACCATAACAAGAAAAATAATTAATTACTCAAAACTGGAATAATTCTCTATGAAACAAAGCGCCTCAGGAACATTGCTTATTCTCCTCAGCATGACAGTTGAAGTGCAGGGCTCCCAGAGAGAAACAGCTGGAGGGAAGCTTCAGCACGAGACTAAGGTAGAAACACTGGAGCACTGGCCTCACCAGGATTTGCGGCCACCATCTTGAGTAGCAGATAAACCTGAAGAAGATAATTCTAAGAACAGCCTTGGCCAGGGCCACTGGGAGTGAGGACGCCCCTGCAACCAACGTGGGTACAAGGAAAAGGGGAATCATTTTTGCTGAGGGAAGAACTTAACAACGCTGGCAATAGTTTTCCTGACGAAATGTAAGAATAGTTACCACTTTGGAAGTATCGTGAATTCCAATGTCCAATTCGCACACATTTTATTTTTTAAAGATATTCTGCAAGCCAGGGATGCTTTTAAAAATGACAACTGGCAACACACAAATGCATTTTTCAGTGCAGGGAATTTGCTGGTCCTCTCAACCTCCCTGCCCTATTAAATGCTAGGAACTTACAGGTAGTTTGAATCCCCCTTGTCCTATTATATACTAGGGATTTAGAGGGGTCTCCCATTGCCAATTGTAGTTACACACAGTACTATATGACTTTTATATTTAGAGCACTGGCCCTGGGCCTGGTTAGCAGAGTCCAGGACACAATCAGAGTCGGTTACCACTAGCATCAGTTAACCAAAAATGGAGTAAACAGGTCTACAAGGATGACTTTCTCACATTTTTAAATTTGCTGAAACAAGTATGATTGCTTTTAACAATTTAATCACTGTAATTTGTATGCCCCTCAAATTGCAGTGGCACAAAGGACTTCACCTTCGAAGGGTAACATACGCAACAGTGATGGATTTCATAGATCCACATCTTTATTTGAGAGGCTAAAGTTAATCTTCAGCTCAAATTTTACTCAACCCATTTGATGCATCATGGCACTGTAGTCAACAGGTAGCTCCTTGATTCCATGGGTCTTATCTATGAAGTTTTTATAGGGTCTTGCAGTTGACAGGATCATTTTATTAACTGATAGGAATATTGTGCTATGACAATTCACTTAATCTGTCCCACTGACCTGGGGGCTCGCCTCCCAACATCTTCTTTTTTAAACCTGTATGATTTCACTGGCAGTTTACCCTCTATCTTTTCACTGAATTCTAAGACTTTATGGTCCATATTTATGCTCTGTTTGCGCTGGATTTGAGTCATTTTTTTTAACGCAAATTCAGAGCAAATTTAACTCCATATTTGTACTTTGGCGCTAGACCCGTCCAGCACCAAATTTATGGAGTTTGAGTCATTTTTTGTACGTGAAAACCTACCTTGCGCTAGTGACATGCAAGATAGGCGTTCCCGTGCAAAAAATGACTCTAAGGCATGTGCGCCTTATATATTCTCTTGTCAAAATGACGCACAGGAGAAGGCGGGCCTTAAAACATGGCGCCCAGCCAGATTTGCACAGTTTTTTAACGACTGGGTCAGGGCAGGCATTAAGGGACCTGTGGGCTCATTTTCATGGTGGGAGACCATGGAAGCAGTCCATAGGTGGCCTTCTCTGCACCCAGGGACATCCCCTGCCACCCTCGCCCACACCTGGTGGACACCCATGGATGGGGGGACCCATGCATGGTGAGTGCAGGTAAGTATAAATTTTAAAATAATTTAAGCGGCATAGGGCGGCCTAACGTGGGCCCGCCTACATGCCACTGTGCCCAATGGCCATGCCCAGGGGACAGAAGTTCTCTGGGCATGGCCATCGGGCAGGGGGCATGACTCCTGTCTTTGCTAAGACAGGAGTCATTTCCATGGGGCTTGTGCGTCAAAAAATGGCGCCAGTCAGGTTAGAGCCAAGATTTTTTACTTTAACCTGACCTGCACCATTCTTTGGCGCACAATCCCCAGTCTTCCCTTCACCTTCGCTGCCCGGTTAGAGTAATTTATTTTGACGCCAAGCAGGCCGCAGCGCCGGCTAACGTCATTCCATAAATAAGATGCCCGGCTGGTGCGTTGGAATGGCACTAGCCGGTGGTAAACTTTTTGACGCAAATCAGCCCTAGCGCTGATTTACGTCAAAAAGTATAAATATGGGCCTATATTTGGACTCCACAACAAAAGTAGGGACTTAGGTCTACCTTATTCCCATAAACACTGGTCTCCTAGGGCCTCATTTACAGGGAAAATGACACTGCATGATGCTTCAAGCCGACTTGCTGCACGGCACTGCATCATTTTGAAAGTGCAGTGATGCGTCATATTTACAGAAATATGATGCATCCCTGTACTTTCCTCAGTGCTGGCACTCAAACTGATGCCTATCGCCAATGCAGGCACCCTTGCACCATGGCAAAAGGGTGTCTGCATTTCAGGAATAATTGCTTATGTGCAGGAAGGGACACCTTCCTGCACATAAACAACCATTTATAGTATTATCCTCTTTCTATGTGTGCTGTAGAATGCAGCACAGATAGAATGATGAAAAAACTAGGAGAAATTATGTTATTTCTCCCTGTTGCGCAACTTTAACACCACCCCTGAGGTGGCATAGGAATCTGAACCATTCTCAGCCTTGTAAATCAGGGAATGCATTAGATTTTGTCAGGTTCCATGGTTGCTGCATGACAACACCTACAGAAACACCCATGGAATGCCCTTTTCATGCACAGTTATGCATGAAAAAGGGGGCCATATTTACAAGGCCATAAAAATCCAAATAAGGTGGCTTTGCATGGCCTTGTAAATATCAGCTGTCACACTGTGCCCCCAGAATGTAAAAAACATTACAATCCAGTGACGCAATGTCCCACTTAGGCCTTGTAAATGAGGCCCTTAGGCCCTGATTCATGCCAAAGTGGCATAGCATGGTGCAACCACTTTTGAACCAAGGGATGTGCCATATTTTCCCTACGTTTCCCCTTGCGCCGGCACTGAATTAGGCTGCATACTTGCAGGTGCTGTTAAATCTGCCCCTTAGTCTCTTACAAGTCTCCTTATAAAGTTGTAGTCTTTAAAATGTGATATTTTTAGTTTTATTTTATATGGAAGGTCACAGGGCCTGATTCACAAAGGTAAACCTAGACCAAAAGTCTAAGTTTAGACCTAAAGTCTAACTTTACTCATAGTAAAGTTAGACTTTTGGTTCAAGTTTAGACTTTTGGAGTAAACTTAGACTTTTGGTCTAAGTTTACCTTTGTGAAATAGGCCAGCGGTGTTTAGACACATAAGGGCAAATTTAAGCGCCCCTATTGCCTCCTTTGCCACATTAGCCTCATTTGTTTAAGCTAATGTGCCCCAATGAGGCAACATTTGCTACGCCAAATTTACAAAGCGGTGCAATGCATGCATTGGGCCACTTTGCAACTGTTTGCACTACATTATGCCAGTGTCAGGCATAATGAATGCAAAGGGGACGTTCCCCATTAGGGGGGCTGAATAAATGGCGCAAAGAAATTGAAAAGATTTTATTTATCACTTTTAACGCCTGCTCCAAGCAGGTGTTAAAAGGAGGCACATCATTGTTTACAATGGGCCGTAATGGCTTTACAAAATTAGCTTCAAAATGTTTGACACTAATCCTGCAAAGCTCTGAGCTAGCACCAAAACTGTTGATGCTAGCTCCCTAACTACCTCCATGGTGTGCTGTATCTTAGATAGGGCGCACACATTGTAGAGCTAAGGGGCACTAGAAAAGTGGAGCTGCACTGGGTGCTGCAACACTTTTCTTAAATCAGGCCCAAAGGGGTTGATTCACAAAGGGCCACCACAGTCACGGTGTAGTCACCACACTCATGGTGGGACCTCCACAATGCGAAACTGCAGTATGGAGGTGCCCCCACAAGTGCAGAACCCCTGCCACAACTGTGGGGCCTCCACTGCAACTGCGGAGACACTTTGGGAATGGGGCCATAATTCCTTTTTTCCAGAACCTCCTTCAGTGTTTGGATTCTGAATATCCCTTCCAACATGGTAATTATTTTGAAGTTATCTTTAAGGATAGCATTTTGTGGGAACCTAGACAAAACGCATGACATGTGATTTGTCTTTAGGAACTTTTGCTTTTTGGTTAATTTAATTCACAGTAGTCCATGCTCTTGTTCCGACTTGTTAGATGTGGGGTAGGAGTCACAAGAAAACAAAGTGTATTTTAATCAGACAAGATATCCTCATCTTTTTGTGTTTTATGTTGACTCCAGCAATCTCTTGTTTAAGGCACTTCTTGTTATTCCTAATAGCTGTGCTTCAGAAAGCTCACTGTCAGGAGAGGTATTGCAAAAAATAGGAAAGAACAGGCAATATGGCATTTCTATTAAATCTGGGTAATATGGTAATAGGGAATCTGTGGGAACAAGATCAGACCCAACTAAACATTTCACATACACATTTTAGAACCGTGAATATCATAGAGATGAGTAGCAGGAACATAGTTTAATAGTGCTACCAAATAGCAAAAAAAACAGCAGAAAGCACTATGTTAAAATCTTATTCATAATTTTTTATAATGAGATAAATAAGTAAACTACTGAGCGGTACTTTAAGGATCTTTTGTCATAATCTGAACCAGGTATACATTTCCTTGAACTGTTGTTGCACCTTTTTCCTTGTATTCAAATATGGATCATGAAAGAGTTCCACAACCCATATTTGTGTGCAGGTAAGCATTGACATTTTCTTTTGACAAAACAGTTAACCTAATCAAAAAACAAGCTAAAAAATCAAATTCATTTTTTTCACTTTCAACTAACATGGGGTGAAAAATGTCTGTCAAAACCTACCATTTCAAACTAAGAAAAACATTGAAATTGATTAGTTATAGGTATCTCAAGTAACTAAAACTTGTGCTCTTAAGTAACTATAACTTGTGCCCTCACCATACACAGTATTGTCATCAACGATGTCATTTCAGATGTTGTAGTGATGTTAACAAGAATGTCATAGAACATGCGTGATATAATATATGAAGTAATTAGTGCATGGTAAATTTCTGTGGTTTTGTTAGTTTAAAATGGTATCCTTTAACTGACAAGTTCATCTAAGAATAACATCCCTTTAACCTTTGATTTTTCTGTTTTGAAAGCAAAGTAAGTAATTGATTGCCATGTGTGATGTGGGGTTGAGTGCCTTGCATGGGGCGTGGTGTGGGGTTAGGTCTTTGGTGACATCCTGCACCCAACTCGCTGTAGGCACCCAACCCCCCACCACGCATGGTCATGTGTGAAGTGGGGCACAGGCATGGCATGGGTTTGGGCTCAGGGTGTCGGGCCAGGCCCATCGACCATCCTCTTTGTAGATGATAAATGATATAATTTTAAGTAACGCACATGGTTTGTCACCTGGCCAGGAGCAATTACAGGTTGTCCAGATCATTAGTGCCAAGACAGCTACAGGTGTTTGTACGCTTTATAAATCCTGCTTCATTCATAAATCCTGATTCATTCAGTTTTAAGTAAGGCACACCTACTGTCTTTGACAGAGGGTCAAAACTCTAAAATATAAAAAGCATGGGCTTATTGGCTTTCTCAATGTGTCAGCAGATCAACACATATAAAACAAACTTACTGGCTTTGTCAAAAAGTCACCACTATCTATAATCATATGTATATTTCATAAATTCACATGTTACCATGTTTAACAATTGTGATTTTACACCATGTTGTCAGTAAAGCATTGTTTAAAATAAAAACATGAATCATATCTATGATTTTTTTCTTAAAATTTTTGAGGCCATAGACCTCAAGCATTGAACCAATCATAAGAGGGCCCTGCACTCCAGCTGAAGGGTATACAGCTCCAAGTTACAGTGCTTTTAAAAAATATGCCAAGCTCTCCTGGGGTCTTGAATTTAATGATCCAAGGCACACTGTTTTTTTTTTTTATGTCGCTGTGGACCCTCCCGGCAGCCCTCACATTAAAGAAAGTTGTTGGTGGTGCCCCTACCCTCGTCTGGCATTGTGAGCTGCTCCTTGTTGGAGCAGTGAATAATTAAAGAGCAGCTTATGTTATTCACTGCTCCAACAAGGAGCAGCTCACAATGCCAGACGAGGGTAGGGGCACCACCAACAACTTTCTTTAATGTGCTGGAGGGCTGCCGGGAGCACAGAAGCCCACAGCGACATTAAAAAAAAACAGGGTGCCTTGGATCATTAAATTCAAGACCCCAGGAGAGCTTGGTATATTTTGCGCCACTTTGTAACCCTTTTAGCTACATTATGCCTGCGCTAGGCATCATGTATATAAAGGGGGCATTCCCCCATTAGGGAGGCTGAAAAAATGACACAAAGAAATCTGAGAGATTTCTTTGTGTCATTCGTTCAGCATGTTTAACTCTTGCTCAGAGCAGGCATTAAAAGGAGACACACTATTGTTTACAATGGGCCCCAATGTGATTTGCAGGATTAGCGTCAAAGCACAAAAAGTGCAATTTCTGGACAAAGATCTAGCTTTTTGTCAAATGTGGTATAATTCTGTTCATCCGCAATTGGTTATTATATAAAATATATATTTTCAAGGTAGGGAAAAGTGGATTTAAGTTAAGGATAGTAAAACTATACCTATCAACATAGCCTTACCTTGAATATATAGTGGCAGTCATAATTCTGCTGTTTATATTTTTGTAGATTGAAATGTGGGCCATCAATGGTGTGACAAACTACCCCGAAAAATGCCTTTACTTCCTGTAGAAGTCTAGTAAAACACAAAAAGGCTGATGATAGGTCAACAGCTAGCCACTGCATCAGCCACATCGGGTTTCTCATATGAAATATTAGAGTCCTGGCAAGAGTGATAAATTGGACTAGAAAAACAGGCATCATTGAGGCCATCTGTCAATAAACAATCTTGGATAAAAAAAGTGTCCCATAGGAAGTAGCGTCCTTTCATCCAATCTGTGCAATCCCCTTATCTAGCAGAATTACCTTTACTATTGAAGAAGAAGTAGATCTAGACTTTAATTGTTGAAAGACATTGGTCGAAAAACCTAGTGTAAAAGTCTAGAACTTTCTGAACATTCATGAACTGAAGGATGTTTTCTCAGACTTAGGTGGTCATTTAGAATATGGCGGTAATGATGGCACCGCCGGCGGTGGTGGTAATTAACGCTGAAGGCATAGAGGGGCAGACTGCCATATAAAGATAACAGTAGTGAACTGGCTGCTTTGCACTACCCACCACCCGGCCTGAATCGACCACCAGGCCGATGGTAGCCACTTTCGACCCGGCGGTGGAGCCTAGACCGCCGGTGTGATAATGATCCCATTTGCACCAGAGATTTCCTGACGGGATACCCTGCCAGGTAATCCCTAGCGGAAAGCATACTGGTGACAGGAATACTCATTCCTGTTCCCACCATGTGACATGCTAGGCCCCCCCCCCCCACTGCCACAACCCACAATTACCCCACAAGCACCTGGACACCCCCCCACCCCCAAACCCTGAAACCATCCACCCTACCCCTCCTCCCCAATCACCCTGTAGGCCCTCCCCAATCCCCCTCACCATCCCCCACCTCCTTTTTCAGCCACCCAATCCCCCAAATACAAATGCACACCTACATAGACAAACACACACATTCATACACGCAGACACACATCCCAACTTTCACAAACACACGCACACCCCCATGCATGCACTCACTCACTCAACACACACACCTCCCCACCTTCCCTCTTGGGCAGCACTTACCTGTTCCGTGGCACTGCTCCGGGAGGGAACGGGCTCCTAGGATGCTGCTCCACCAGCATCGCCGCATCTCCATACACCGCCAAGCCTATGACTTCATTATTATAGGAGTGGCGGTGTCTGTACTGACGTGGCGGTGAGGGTGGAGCAGCATCCTCCCCCCGCCACCGGCCACCAGCATGGTACATGGGGGCCATCAATGGCGGTGAGGCTCCAGGCATCATTATAGGGCTGGCTGCCTGCCACTGGCGGTCTTCAGTCGACCGTCGGCACGGTTGTAGGTGGGGCATCCTACCATTATCATAATGACTGCCTTACTATCAAGTGCTACGTTTTACATCCCATTATCTTAGAGTAAGACTTCCAAGGAGTTAAATTTACCAGATTATCTCTTCATGCTGGATTATTAAATTGTGACTGCTGTTCCATTTTTTGGTAAAAGGCAAATTGGAGGACCACTGACTGAACAATGAATTACTGCACCATAAGGGAAGAACAAAGCAATTGAATGCCATTCACATCTTCAGATAAGACAACACTGACTTCATTTAGGCTGCACGTGATCAAAAGGAATAAAGGTTCATACTTAAAATGTTTCTTTAGAAACCAATCATTGGAAATTAAACAAGGAATTCTGTTGATCTTTCTCTTGGAGTACTATGTGTATTCTTTGGACTAATCCCTATGCAATTGGACTTTCTGCATTCCACCAGAATGTCCACCTTAATATTCAGTAGGAAACTCCTGGACAATTGGTTTCATCCTTGCATAGCTGAGACAGATGATTAATTTACTGCTGATAATGACAAATCAACCTGACAAGGATGTTTAAAGTTATGTTCTTCTTAGTTCCTGACAATCATCTCAGATTATGCCTTCCCAGAGATGCAGGATTTATCAAATAATTTTACTTGAGCCTTTAGTCTACATTAAGTAGGAAACATTAAGCTCAGCATCCAGCTCAAGTGGGACAAATGTTATTTGTCAATGATCAATGTCCGAAGGTCCACTTTGTTGTTATTCCTGGTCCTTCAAAAGGCAATTACATGTATACTAGGGATTCAGTCTCATTTTGTACGGTGGAGAAGACCACTTAGGTCACTGTCTTGCCTTCCAGACCAATAGCGGACTGTTGCTTACAAGTATTGCTTGAATTCCATCCTTGTGGTCTGTGTCAGGGCCACCACACTGCAGTTTGAGATCTCATAGTCTTTCTTGCAAAAGACCAGCATGGCAAGATAAGGTCTCAAAGAATTAGTACCACAGAGTTGGGTAACAATGAATATCTGTTATCTACCAATAGACCTCAAGACAAACATGCACTGTACAGATAAGCCTAATATGTTCAGTTATTATTGTATCACCCATAAAATATGTCTTAGATGGCTATAGGTCTTTCATGCTTAGTTTGTGCTTCACCTTTGTAGGATTTCCAAATAAGGAGGACATGAATATTTTTCTCACCTCTTGAGGCCTGTTTCCAGTTTTGTTCAATCTCACTGTGTTTCTTACGCAACTTGAACAGCCTAATGGCTTGCTTATGAAGGAATGTTGCAGTTGGGCACCTTCATTTTTATTCCCTAACTTCACGAAAGAAGGGTAACCTCTCAAGCATGGAACATGGGGTGGCCGGGTCACATGGCATCCTGCTCAGCATTATTTTACTAACACTCCTAAAGGAATAAGTTAAGGACATTGTGCACATGCACAAGAAAGAACATCCTCCAGGGGAACCACCTCTAGATTTCACCTCTGCTCTTACATCTCGACACAAATACCTATTATGTTTCTTTCACAAATAACCTCCATGATGTTTCATTTAAGGACATGTTCTGTGGTGTGGGAAGGAGGAACGCAGCTGGTGAGCAGAAATAATTATCACCTATGAACAGACCTACAAATAAAGGAACGTATGGACTAAAAAAAGAGTAAAACAGGAAGAATACGTCATAGCAGAGCCATATTAGGGAACGTCAGTAAAAACACCAACCAGGACTTTCCAAGGGTCACTAGTAATAAAACCACCAAGGAAAGTGTTGAAACAGACAAGAAATATAGGAACGTGTTGTACTAAAGTCAGCAACTAAAAATGCGGGAATTTGTTACATTTCTCTCTGAATGCCATTATGGGGCTTGTAGTGTTTGTTGTTGTGAAATGCCTTTATTAAATAGATAAACTATGAACATGTTGTTCATAATCGACTCTATGATACCAATTTCACTTCAACCATATACATAAGGGTAAATGCCTATCAATTTATTAAAAAAGGTCTAAGGAACAACACAAATGATAAAAGAAAAAATGGGGAATCTTAAATCTCTTTGCCTGAGATGTAGGTTATCATTGATTAAGGAAACACAACTCGAGAGAGAGAGATACCTGCATCACTTGAGAACTAAAAACAAAGGGGCATATTTATGAAAAATGAGCCAAAACTGCCTAAACGCAGTTTTGCATCATTTTTCCCAATGCCTGCTAGCGTCATTCCTTAGCGCCTTCCTAGCACCATATTTATGAAATGACATAGGATGCCATTAAGGAATGGATAACAGCAAAAAGGCACTAATTGCTGCACAATGCCACAAGTAAAAATGACAATGTGCAAAAATGGTGCGCCACCGTTTTGCACCACGTAAACATGTCGCAAAAGGGCTAGTGCCATTTTAACACCGCATTAGCATCAAAATAAAATGCAAAAGTGGGAAAGAGTGCAATTGCAACAGAAGATGGAAGCAACAGGTCAGGAGAGATCCCAGTGAGACACCAAAGTACCAGCCAGGAGGGTACGAACAAAACACATAACGAGAAGAGAAAGCGTAAGTGTTGCTTTAATGAGGAGGAGCACGGCATCCTGGTCAGAGAGGTGACAGATCACCAACATCAACTATTCGTTACCTCCAAATTGCCAGCTGGGAAGAGAGACGCAATATGGCAGCAAATGGTGGACAAAATAAACAGTGTAGCTGAGGTGAAGAGAACTGTCATGGAGGTCATGAAGCGCTGGCACAATTGCAAGCATAGAACTATGGAAAATCTTGCCAGAAAATGTAAGGCAGAACTGCAGACTGAAGGTGAAAGTCCTGCACCACAGGAGGACCTGGATGAGCTGGAGGAGATGGTTGCAGCGGTCATCCCAGAGGAACTGGTTACTGGAATTGCAGGACAGGACAGAGCAGACTACCAGGAACCACCACAATTGCAGGATATGTTGCAGGGGGGATATCTGGAACTCCACTAATGCCAGAAGGGAGAGGCATATAGTTCGCACTCATTGCTGCTAAAGCGTTGCATACAGACACATTGGGGGTCATTTTGACCTCAGTGGTCTTTTGAAAAGACCGCTGAGGGACCGCCGTGCGGAATATCGTCAGTGGTGGCGGTTTGCCGCTCGGCCTATTATGACTGTTGGCAGCTCTCCGTCCTGTTACGGACGGAGAGCTGCCAACAGCCATACTGGCGGGAGGCGGGGAAGTGGAGGTTGCTCCACCTCCACCACCACGGCAACAGAACACTGCCCAGGGAATCACGTCCTGTGATTCGCCGTGGCGGTGTTCTGTTGGCGGTTTGGTGTCGGCAGAGCTGCCCCCATGGCTCCCGTCCCCTCACGGAGGATCGTCGGACCAGGTAAGTTGACCGTCCGTGAGGGGAGGGGGGTGGGGGGGTGTTCTGTGTTGTGTGAGTGCATGGGGGTGTGCGTGTGTGTATGTAGAGGGTGTGTGTGAGGGCGTGTATGCTTGTGGGGGTGTTGTGTGTATGGGAATGAGAGCGTGTATGTCTGTGGGTATACCTGTATGGATGTGTGCATGTATGTTTGTATGTGGGTGTGCGTGTCTGTCTGTGTGTGTGGATGTAGGCATGTATGTCTGCGTGTGTGCATGTAAGTGTGTAGGTGGTGCCTGTGTGCGTGTCGTGTGGGTATGGGTGATGTGATGTTGGGGGTCGGGGTGGGAAGGGAGGCCCTGCCACCTTTAGGGGGTGGCAGGGGTGGTGGGGGATAGGGGAGGGAGTCGGGGTGGGGGTGAGGGGTGGGGGAGACCCCTATCAGTTCCAGGGAAGGAATTCCCTGGCACTGATAGTGCTTACTGCCATGGATTTCATGGCGGTTCAAACCGCTGGAAATCCACGGCGGTAAGCTGGCTCAAAATACCGCCGGCGGTATAGTGACTGCCACTGGGCTGGAGACCCAGGTCTCCAGCCCGGCGGTCGTCTCCGCCCTGGCGAGCGGAACGGAGAACCGGCGGATGACCATGGCGATAACCATGGTCATAATTCCATGAAGTAAGACCGCCACCGTGTTGGCGGTCTTACTGCCGGTTCTCCGCCTTCCGCCAGGGTCATAATGACCCCCATAGACTCTGAGTAAAGATGTACCATCCATGCACAAGCCACATATGTACTGACACTGTGATTGTGCTATGCACAGCAACATATACACAATGACAACATAGGCCAATCACTATGGCTATACTCCACCATGTAAACATGCACCACAATGCTTGGTAGGCACGTGCAAATAGCACTGTTGTGGCTGTGCCATCACAACACCCATTACATATAGTCTAAGCCTGGAAGTCACGTACTACCCCAGGGGGTGTCAGAGCGGTGCATCAGGACAAAATGCTTCACACATAGTAAAAGCAGTACTCATGTAAGCATCACTCCTAGATCATGACATGAAAAACCCACCCCTGGACTGGTGTCAAATATTTGGCCAGCGTCCAGATTACAATTAGTAAAAAATCTGAGGCAGTGTCAAAACGTAATGGGTGTTGCCGTAGTATGCCCACTGCAACAACCATTGCATTTGGGCACTGCCACAGATTTACGAGTATCAGTAAACATGTGGCAGGGCTACTAAATCCAAGCCCTTCCCAGGGGTGGTGCCAGCAAGGCCCAACCAGGAGGCATACATGTATTTCCTTTTCTTAATATTTGTCTATGTATGCTGCATTTTGCAGCACATACTGAGGATCCAAATTGCCATAAGTGTTTGCGTATGTGCAGAAACAGACACACTCCCACACAGAAACAATCACACCTTACACTACAGGCATACTTCCACGATGGTGCAAGGATGCCTACAAAGGCACTAGGCAGCTCTATGTAGCGCCAGCGCAGAGGACAACACAGGGATGCCCTGTATGCAAATGAATATGGCACATCCCTGCATTGTGCAATAGAAGCAGCGGTGCCTTGCCACTCTGAGCACAGAGTTGCAATCAATCATATCCCATTACTAGTGAGCTTGACCCATGTGTGACGCACAATGTTACATATCAGTGCAACCACAATTTTGGGTCAGTGACATGCCAGTGAGCCTCTAGTGGCAGTTACATGATGTCCCATGTCTACAGCCAAACAATCTAATATTTATTTTACACTATCTCATTGCAGAGGATGACGGCTTTCCTCCTGCCACCCTGCCTGTCCTGGATTTCCCTGATTACATGGATGACCAGCAGGCAACCCTCAATGAACAGATCCTCCAGGATGTCCTAGGAGCACTCCATACACTGCCTCCATTTGCATGGAGGACACACAGCATTGCAGGGTCTCCACAGAAACCACCCAGCCAACAACACACGCCACCAGCCAGTACACACACAGCCTTGGACTCTGAGGACCCAGAGATTAGCTTTCAGAGAACAGTGGTAGGAGTCAAGCAGGAGCTGGCAGAGCAGGTTCAGGTGAGGATGGATACCATGGTTGGCTGCCTAGAGGGAGTGCAGATGTGCCTCGGTCCAAATAAGGACAGCTCAGCTGCCATCAGAGGCACCCACTCTCTGATACGTGGAGTCCATCAGTTTCTGGCAGACATAGCTGTTGTCATGAAAGAGAGGCTACGACAAAATGCCCTTTAAATGCCAGCAGCATCCAGAATACCCTGGACTCCGTTCAGCGTAAAGTGGCCTCCCTCAGGAGAACTTGGCTGCCTACCACCATGAAGTTGTGGCGGTCATGAAGAATCAGCAGTTCCTCCTTGCAGCAGTGAAGCCTTATGTATTTCCACAAATGGCAGCTGCCGGGTCCTTTGAGTCCACATCTATTTCCCCCGAAGTGTGTGTGGCCCCCTCTACCTCTACAACAGCATCAGCCATGACACATTAGACACCACGCACATCAGAGGATGAAGATGTGGAAGGAATAACATTCACAAGGAAAAGCACCCGGTAGTTCCAGTCTGAGCCACATGGGCAGTTTCTCCTTATGTTTGGGCTCAAGAACATGCCAGTGCTGTGACAGTATGAAATGTGCCCTCTTCACCTAACTACAGTAGAAATGTCTGCTATGTGCAGTCATTGTCTCTACCATTCCAAATGTCTATGTTAGGCACTCCTCAGTAATGCACACTACACCTAACGACGTCTCAGGACATGTCCCTCAACCCTGGGCTCGGACTGTGCTACATATTGCAAATGTTCACTCATGGGATCTATGAAATGGATATTGTATAGAAACCACTATAATTATTGCACCTGTAAATAAAACACCTTGTACACATAGTATTTCCATGTTTACTGTGATCCATCTACTCAGCTAAAAATATGCATTGTGTCAATCCATGTCTGTGTGTACACAATATCAGTACATGAGTGCATGACTGTCAGACACTATGCCACACACTAGGATCCAAACAAGAGGAAGCTGAATGATGGTGTTGCGGGCAACAACCAACTGACTGTAAACAATAAATGCTTTAGAACCCATATCCTTGAAGTAGACATATGGCATGTATGGCTCATTACCCAATCATTTATAAGTAGCTTAGATGGGATTACCAGCACAACTGATTTGTGTGGAACAGGAAAAGCCAACCTAATCAGTGATGGCCACCTGTCAGCGTTGCTGAATACAGTTCCAAAATTGGAAGTTATCAGATGTACCGCACTTACCAATATTGAAATAGCAGGACCCCACCAATTAAAGATGTAGTACTATGTTTACCTGTCCAAGATAAAGATAACATACACATTGTGAATGGCTGGTACACAGGATGGCAAATGTATGCACTAGTAGACAATACCTAGCTCCTATTCTGACAGCTCCTTGGTCATGGGAATGTATATGGGAAACCTGGGAAATCAAGACAGTAAGCATATTCTAGGCCATTCCCTCAACTTGGCCAGAGCACTCATGACAAGCCTCAGACCCAATCAATTACAAAACTAAATTTGCAAAGAAGAACAGTATTTAATATAAAAAAAATCAAGCTAATTAAATTATATTTTTTATACACAACTACCCCAACATAACCCCCCAGGCAACCCCCAACAATGAGAAAATGTAGAAAAAAAAAACACTATACTTAACCTAACCTATGGCTACCCTAACCTAGCCTAGCACTACACATCTAAAAACCCCATATAAACCATACAAAACTGTAAAAGGGAGCGGAATGCACTGAGATGTTGTACCACAAGTAAAGGGTTCATTTCTTGCTCTTTTTTCAACTTTTTTTTGATGGACTTCAACAACTTGCAATCCTATGCAGCATCCTGCTCCAATTTTGTGAGTCTTGCCAAAATCTGGCAAATGTCCCTCCTCATGTCCAGCTTGAATTGAGTTGGCACTACTGCTGAAGGTGCCTGTATTGGTGGCTGTATTGTCACTGTTGCTGTAGATGTTGAGGGCTGTGGTCCAGCAGGGGCCACCTGCACCCCTGATGTCTCGTTACCAGTGTCTGGTTGTGGCTGTCTTGAGGTCACCCAAGGGGAAAAGCACTCCATTCCCCAGATGCTTTCTCCTGATGGAATCTCATGGTCATTTGCCAGTAGGCATCATCAACCTCCATTATGATGTGGTAACATTCGGCCGTTCAATGCAAGTCTTGCCTCTGTGCCTCAGTCTTGTTGGCAGCTGAAACATGAGAAGAAGCAAGCATCAGTATCAGCACTGGGTGGAGGTTACACATACATATAATGCAAACTGCAACTGCAGATAACACATACAATCCAGCACACATTCCTCAAAAATGACATACTTCTCATCTATGACTATCTCCTACCAGCCACCATCAGTATTATGAACATCTCACTGGGATGACGGAAATGTGCTTGAAACAACAGGGCCTGGAGCCGGGGGGGACAACATTGTCCATGATCAACATTTGTGTCTTCTAACTTGTGAGGATCACGTGCCCCTACAAGTCTGGATTTTCTGTGTCCCTGTGCATAAGGGGGGTTGTGCATGCAATGCATCACCTCGGCACACCTTGTGTAACATCAATGCTTGCCCAGTCATCATGGAGGCACGGTGTGGGCCATATGAAAGGGGGTCTGATAACTGTTCACTTGCTATTCAAAGGTTTGGTTATTTAACACTAATGTGTCCTGTTGTAAGACCTGACCCGGGCATACACAACTAGGGGGCACATTATTGTCCATGATGTGCCCACATGTACAACTGATTGAAACTTCCCTTAAAGTTTGGCTGTAAGCCTGAGCTGCAAATCAGAGTTGTGAACACATTCCAGAACTAAAGCCCCCTGATTTAGTTGCGGGACGTCTCGAAGACGCATACGCACCGCTAGT
This sequence comes from Pleurodeles waltl, assembly GCF_031143425.1. NCBI lineage: Eukaryota > Metazoa > Chordata > Amphibia > Caudata > Salamandridae > Pleurodeles > Pleurodeles waltl. The sequence continues at coordinate 373,368,389 of NC_090439.1, forward strand.
GCCACTGCCTCCCCTTTTAGATTACTCAATATAATAGAAGAAACCGTGGCAAAATTGCCCATCAGTTGCATCCCTAAATCTAAGGCTGGGGCAGCCCCATATTCATCTTGAATTTGTTTGAGCACTTCCGGTAAATTAGCCAATGTCAGTGTACCGTGTGCTGTAGTGTAGACCGCGGCAAACACCGTGCCCCATGTATTATATTACAATGGTCCACGGTAGGAACCATACCAAACGGCAAACACATCATCAATATTCTATGTTTCTCCTGAGGTCCCGTATGGGGAAATACTGCTTCCAGCGTATAAATGTTTTGCGCCAGCCAAAATGGAGTTTCCTATCGTTTAGCCAGTACTTTGCCCATAACTGAGTGCACAGTGGCCGGATTGATAACCGGAACCACTGCATGTGGTTGTGCCGGAGCAGCACGCGCTGGGTTTGTGTTTAGTGTCTGCATCACAAATTGAACTAAGCGTCTAAATGTAGCCGTTAATTCTGTATATAACCGATGAACTTCAGCCACTGCCAATTGAGCAACCGCAGGATGTGGTGTATATGTAGCCAATAAAGGCCAGGTAGGACCATTGTTACTTAGTGGGCCTAGCCTAACGTATGCTATGGTGTGTGGGAGGGCGCCATCAAGCCAATTATTACGTTCTTGATAAGATAAAGGTATCTCTAAATATGCATATGCCCTGTATTGTCCAGGGGCATTCGCAAGAGTATAACCGTGAAATGTGTGTGTATTCCCGTCAACTGCTGGAAACACTACCCAAGAATAAAAAAGTTCCGTTCTATAGGCTGCATGGGCGTCCACCACAAACGTGACCGGACCCTCCTGGTTTGTCAGACCATGTGCTAACAGATGTACTGTGAGCAGTTGTCGCATATTAACTGCAATGTTCATTACTTGGGGATTCGCCATTATGAAAACAGCGCTACGTCAGAGAAGGCACACCAATATTGGGGTTTTCCTGTCAGAGTTCAAGCTTGAACAACCAACCACAAAAAAATAGGGTCTACCTATATTGCGGTGGCGGAAGTCCTCAGTGCCACAGACGTCTCCGTTAACGGAACCGAGGAGTCAATATATATATGAGACCGAGAGAGTCAGTCAGACCGGAAAATTAGAGCCAGACCAATCGTTGGCGGCGCCATGTCGCGTGGGCTCTCATTATCCTAAATGAGACTACTGGATTTCTAGGTAGCAGGGTCGTTCCTGGTGTGGGGGACTGAGTCTGACCCACTTAGAAGGACCTCTGTCACCTTCAATCTGGTTTTGCTCCGGCTAACTAGCAGTGCCTCATCTCTCCCAAGGGGGAGGGATGATTGGGCAGCCGGCCGCATGACATCTTTAGAACTTCTTAGGGAAGTCGTGGTCACTCAGGTCCCAACTAGCTCTCTCATTTACAGTATGATCTCATATAAAAATGACATAGGCAGTTTACGTTTTATAAATTGTTTTTAATAAAACAACTGCATTTTATATAATAAGGGGTGAGACACAATAACCAGAACCATACAATACAGTAGGATTGAAATAGTCACGATGAGAGTGAAACATAAAAACAACGCTATCATGGTGTTAATAGATTCTATTCTCTCTCAGTAAGTTATATTTCGAGCACAGCATGTGAAGCTACTAACTTACCTTTCAGATTCCCCGGGAAGACATCAACCCTCATACCTGAGCAAAGGCCTGTGATCTGGTTTAGCATCTGCAACAAGGCAGTCAGCGTCTAGTTGTGGTTCCCTGGTCGGAATCTCCCTCTTGCGTGTATTAGGACAAGGAAGTGTTTTTATAACTAACATGTCAGTGTGATCACAAAATGTCCCTTCGCAAGAATGTATCCAAAGACTAAACTCCTACCACGTCTATCGGCAATGTACCAGACTGTATCCTTGACTGGAGCCCAGAGTGAGCAAAAATGTGTTATTGAGAACTCCAGAGCTGAAGTAGGCTAAACAGTGTGATATCAAAAATAAAACAAGACTGTAGAACTGGCTATTTGAAAAATAACAGTACGAAGCTGAATAAAATGCATTTAGAGCAAAGTGCACTGAGGCTCAATGCTGCAAGCAAAGGAATAAAATACATCCAGGGCAAAGTGCACAAAGGCCTAACGCCTGAAGCAAACGTACAAAGGATACATAAACCTGACCACACTACACCCTGTGCAATGTAGTGCTATGTATAATAATTGTAACACACATGGTTCCTCTATGGGTACCCTTACGCCCACTGTGAGTTTGGCACTGCAGTGGGTGCTGCAACAGTATCCAGTAACATTGTATATCATTTGCACATGCATGTCAGGCATCATCAAAGTACCAGGTATGCATACAGCATTCACAGCACATGGATATGTAATGTCACCTACATCACTCACAATTATCATAGTGGCAAGGCCATGTTGTGAAAACTGCTTGAGATCTGGTGTGGGAAGAATTATAGACATTTCACACAACCATCTGGAGATTAGTTGTCTGCTAAATGTGTACACTACAGATTGTTGTACAGCACAATATGGTTCCTTGCAGTACTACAGATTCATCCTATCTGAAGGGTACTAAGCCACCTGTAGTGTATGTGTCTACAAAAGCTCCCTAGAGACCTCTGCAGATGTCACCCACATCTGTACCGCCTTGTCAGTATGTGTAAGCTATGTGTGGGACACTGTGCTGACAATGGTGCTGTGACAAAGTGGCTGTAAACAGGCATGCTATGTACATAGACAGCTGCCCTGAGTCCTATCATGGTAGACACGAATGACTAACTACCAGCCATGACAATTCCCATTTCACACAATTCCATGCCAGCACAACTTGACCTACATGTAAACCATTCTCATTGCACAACATTCCAACCTACATGAGGTCATCGTTCATTCTCCAATTCTCAGATCATTGGTCAGGCAAAACCATCTTTCATGGCATTCCACACTACAGACTGACTCACACCGAATCCTGGATTAGCACCCATGATGCAGAAGATGGCACTCATTGGATGCATCAGGAGCTTGAAATTGCGCAACCTCTCCCACAATGTAGGGTGCAGTTCCACCTGCAAGACATGGATGGAAAAGATTGGTTAGTCTGATTTGTACATTACAGTGAATGGACAACATTGTATACTGTTAACCTGTAAGGCTCAGTGAGCACGCCATCCTAGTGGTAGTGCAGAGAAACTAAAAAACAACTGTGATCAGTCAATCACACATAGTTGCAGATAATGTAGACCCACACTTTTACAAACCATCACTGTCCCTGACACTCCTGCGGTGCTTCTCACTGCACCATTTAAACATGGCATTGTCATGCAGGTGTCTGTTAGCTCTACACCTCCATGATCATATGGGACTGCTTGACACTGTATGTTGCATCTGCGGGCATGCAATGGTTGTGCAGGGGCTGTCCTATTGTGACAGGCATAGTAATTGTGTCTGCCTCAGATGTCTTAGACATCTACCTCATTGTCACAGCAAACTGACAAACTAGTGCCCAGGGGTTTTGTGTTTATTTCAAGGTGTTGAGGAATGAAGTGATACATCTTTCTGTGAAGTTCGTAATGTGTGTGCTATCACAAGGCACGCACATGAGCAAGAATGCTATGGGAGTATACTAATGTGAAGACAGTTGTACCTACCTCTATATTGACTGATTGGAATCATGGATGTCTTGCCAAAAGTGTGTGGCCAGGCATTGTTGCCATGGGCTACCATTATTTGTCCAGGCAGGGATAAGGACATGGCCATAGAATATGCCTCAACATGGAAACACTTGCTCTGTAGTCCAAGGATGCCTTTGTTGTTGCAGGTTACTGAGTTATGTGCCAGTGAAGGAGCAGATGCAGGGCCACCCTATTCTGTCAGTGAAAAGTGGCAGGCATGTGGAACTGACTCTGCACATGTGTGTGGTAATAGACATAGTATAGGGTGTACGTGATGCACAAGGAGCAGGGAAGTGCTAGTAGTCTCGACCCACTGCATAGTCAAGCTCCCTTACATGGCCTTGGCCAATGACACAAAGGAGCCAATAGAACAACATGGGTGCATCACAAATTGCATTAATACCATCCTTGAGGCCATCAGGGCACCCTTTACCCCCACCATGTGTGCGCCTAATGAGAATTAAGGCACAGCATGATGCAGGTAGGGTCCTAATGGATCTATTTCTGTGTAGGTAAATGATGTACTCAGCAGGAGTTGCAACAGATCCTCACGACTTCTACTGAGTACAATGGGGGCCCAGCTCATACATTTTGATTCACCTATATCACACCTGCTCTCTGCAGGTGTTCAGAGTGCCGGCATAATTGTACTAAGGAATTTCCCAAATTACTCAGTAGCTTATACATATGCCACCCATATAGGTTTTGGGACCCCCTTCCATACATGATGCATGGCACAGACCTAGGTGGTCAATATGAACAGGACGGGAACCACAGCACCACCGGAGGTGGCAGTAACTACCGCCAACAGGCTGGCCGTCTTGACCGCCAAATAATGAAGCCAATGAGAAACAAGTAGCGGTCCATCAACACACCGCCATTTTTGTAGTCCCGACGACGATGGAGGAGGCTGCCCTCAGGCCGGCAGAAAGGCCCTACCCGACCACCAAATAATAAAACACCACACTGCCATCAGTTCCTTGGCCGAAATGAACAATATAAAAGAAAACACTCACTGGAGGTACACAGAACACACCGACGCGGACATGGTGCGAGAGTTGGAAATAATCCCAGTGCTTTTCCTTGCCATATTCCTCCTGGACTGTGACCGACGACAAAGATGACGATGGTAAGAACTGCAGCCTAGTACACATGGGAAGAAAGGGCACAGTTGCACACTCACCCCACCCTCCCCGCAACGCACTCCCAACACCTCCCACCATTCCAAGCCATATATACCAAAACAAGATGTGCTTACCAGACACAAGCCAACAAATACCTACAACAATGCACACACCTGTGCACAACACCCCCCTTCCCCCACAGTGAAATGCTTCACAATGGCTCAACATTGTGCCAACAGCACTACTGGGCACTCAAATTGTATTGGAAGAACCAACAGGAATGTCCAAATAAGGCCATTTGCCAGTCCATTATAAAGTTCCTGAAGGGCAAATATAGCCCAAATTTGACCCCCACATGGGTAAAGGAAACTCCACTGGTAAGGGGCATCAATGGGACAGCAGGCACCTCAGGGAACAGGAGCAGGGGGTGGAAGGGGTGAGGACTCAGGTCTTAAAGAGGAGGTCTTGGGCTTAGGTTTAGGAGGTGGAGGGGGTTTGGGCTTGCCCTTGGAAGGAGGGGGAGTGGTCCTCGACCGGGGGGTGGCAAATGGACCTGGGGTAACACAGGGCTTCTTCCTCCCTGGGGAAGGGGCACGGAAATGGGAAAGGCAGACTGGGGCTGACTTAGAGGAGGAAGGAGTGGACTGGGTAAGGGCATAGGAACGTTAAAGACAAGACTGGATTGGCCAGTGGGCTCAAATAGGTCAACACAGGAGAGGAAAAGCTTCTTAGGTGCAGTGGAGGGGATCTGGAGTCAGGACTTGGAGTGGAGGTTGAGGGAGTGGTCGTATGAGGTGTAGGTGTGCTGGACGTGGATGCAGGTGCCTGTTTAGTATGCTTATGTATGGTTGATGGGTGTGGTGTGGATGTGTGTGAATGTTTGAGTGCTTTGGTAGGGGGGTGGACACAGTGGGAGAAGACAGGCTGCCAGTGTATATGGATTTTGTGTGTGTGTCTGCAGGTCTGGTGAGTGTGCTGCAAGAATGTAATCATGGTGAGTGCAGGTGTGGTGTCTGGGGTGCTTGTCTGGATGTTATCTGTTGTGGTGACTGCAAGAATAGGGGCAGCAGCAGTGACTGAGGGTGCAGTACATGTGGGTGTGCATGGTGAGGTGACAGACAGGGTGGCGGGGAGGTTGACACACTGGGGGAGATGGATGTTAACGTGTGTGCTTGGTATGTTAGGTGCTTGCCTGCCTGTGGTGGGAAGTGTGGTGCTTGTGCTTCTCAGTGTGCTTCTTGTGCGTTGATCTATGTGCATGGCTGTCTGTATGTGTGCTTGGGATGGGTGAAGGGAGTGGGGTGCTGGAAGGGGTAGAGGTGGTGGGAGGGGGTATGGAAAGACCAAGGACACTGGCTGCCATCAAAGCGGAGGCCAGAGCTTGAAAAAATCTCTGTAGGCCAGACAAGGCACTGTGAATGCCTTCCAGGTTTGCATTGCATTGCTGCATCTGGGATGCTAGCCTCTGGAAGGCATTCACAATGGTTGTCTGCACTACAGAGATGGTTATCAGGAGGTCAGTAGCCTCCTCCATGATGGCAGCAGGGCTGACTGGGGCAGGGGATGAGGTGCATGGGGCGAAGTAGACGCCCATCCTCCTGGATGAGCGGGCACGAGCAACTCAGTGGGGAGCAACTTGGAGGGCGGTGATGGTATGGGGGTGGTGAAAGATGACAAATAATGGGTGGGCCCAGTAGGGTCCACCACCACCAGGGAGCTGCCATCGGAGGAGGTATCAGAGTCACTACCTCCAGTGGTAGTTCCCTGCCCGTGGTACTCCCCTTGCCCTCCAACACACTGGTCCCTTTGGCATTGGTCGACTTTGCCTCCTTGGAACCGTGGGCTCCTGCATCCCCACTCACCGGTGCCTAAGCTCCCTCACCAGATGAAGCTAATGTACACAGGGACACAAGAGCACAGGGGTGGGTAAACAAAACAAGAAAAAAGTATGTCAAACCCCCGAAATAGGTAAATTTTGGACAACTCCCACCCAGGTCAGGCACGAAACCTCAGCAGACACAACAAATGTGCCCCTGACTAGTAGGCATGACCCCAGAATACACTACGTTACCTTCCTGAAACTCGACTCTGATACACTGTGTGAAGTGAACCTATGAGAAACTACGCCAAGCCAATACAGCTACAAGTTCATTAGACCACAATAAATACCATATGACAACAAGCATTTTCAATGCAACGGGTCTCGCATTTGTTCGAGTTAGAGCTATTAGCATTGTAAAGTAAAAAAAAAACACAGCGCGATCGAGCTGCGTGTAAAATAAACAGATAAAGTAGTCCAGACTCCGGGCTGAAAACATCGAGCCTCGTATGTTTTGGTACTTTACCGGTGCTGTGTAAGTGAGCTAAACACCGGAAAAGGCTTGATGTATGCATGCCTTTCACAAATGAAAGCAAGCAGATTTTAAAAGGCAATCCCACAAACCAATGTAAGTGACTGACGTGGCATGGTCGTGGTTTAAAGCCCAAATAGAGATTACAGAATGGACAGAGCACTTTGTGCTCGCCCCAAAAAATGGGACCCCTCACAGGCCTACTGACCCTGCCAAAACTAGCTATGACACTATCCCAAGGATATGGAGGGGGGCAGGACTGTAGGGACACACCCGTCTAAGTGCCTGGCACTACAATTCATGCATCCCACCGCACCCGACTACACCCATCGTAGTGGCATCACAACAGTGTTGATACTCACCCCCTTGTGGCTGCTGTGCTGCCTTCAAGCGCCCATCTAAATCCGGATAGGCCACCGCCAGAATGCGGGCCATTAGGGGGGTCAGGGTACGACGGGCACCCCTTCCTCATTGGGAGGCCTTCCCCAGCTGGGCCTCTCCGTTCTTCCTGGCCCAGCACCTCAGGTCCTCCCACCACTTCCTGCAGTGGGTGCTCCGCTGGTTGTAGACCCCCAGGGACCGCACTTCCATGGCGATGGCTTGCCACAGGCCCCTCTTCTGATGGGTGCGGACCTGCATGGTACACACAGAGTAAAGAAACAGACGTCAGAGTGGGTGCCCCATACACAAATGGCATGCCCTTTCATACTGACATGGCCCATGGAGACTTGCAAATTAACTAATTACAAGCGGATAGTGCCAGACTCACTACGGCTGGACAGTCACACAGTGAACACAAATGCATACAGGCATCCGCCACAATCATACACATCTAAGGCTGACAGATAGCAATTCACCTGCTCCTCTGGTCACCCATACAACTTTGCATACCGTGGTAGGGCCCCGTCCACCAACTCCTCAAGTTCCTCTGCGGTGAAGGCCGGGGCCCATTTCCCTGTCACACGCGCCATCTCAGGGACCAGAGTCAGGACACAGCAGCACACTCAGTAGAGTTCTACCCTTCACATTATACAGGAGTCAAGAGTCTGTCAAAATGATGGTAGATACCATGACGGTGTGCACCGTCACCGCCGCCAGCGATCATGATTGGCCCAGGTTCCCCATAAACAACCATGTAATCCAATGATCAGGTGCACGGCGGTGAACACCACCTACCGCCATGACGACTAACGCCAGCGAAATGAAGTCATTTCCACACTAGCATACCTGGATGGCAGGAGGCTGCCATTTTGCTTTCACCGCGTCTCCCTAGCCTGGCCGGGGGCCTCATCCATGGCTCATTCTCTCTCCACTTCGTCGATTACTGACATGATTCTTTGATCCCCACATGTACTCATGGTTGGAAGTGTGTCTACAATGTGATGCCATTATGACAGAGAAACCTCAGCACACATTGGCCTGACGGTGTACCTCACTCTTTCTGTTTGTGTGTATTACCTATGTGTCGCATTTTAGAAAAGTATAATGAGATCATGTGATGTAAGTGTATGTCAAAACTCAAAAGGTGTTCCTTCATCACCCATAGATTCAGACCCATGTGGCGAGGGAGGGCCCCATCTGTTTACAGACCCCTGGTAGATCTGGCCACTATGGAGGAACGTCACATCATCATTACCAACGGACTTAATCGAGCTACAATCTTTGACCTCTGTGCAGTAATGGATCCTGTTCGGAAGCCGGCCAATCAGCATGCCATACCTACAACTGTGCAGGTGCTATCTGTGCTCCATTTCAGGTGACAGTGGGCATGGCTGTAGGGGTATCACAGCCAATGTTCAGCCACATCCTGTCCAATTTCCTGGATGCATTCGTTCAACACTTGCAAACTTATGTCCAGGTTCCCCAAAGGGCTGAACTCACGAATATCAAATCTGGATTCTATGCCTTTGCTAATATCCCCCATGTGATTGGTGCCATTGATGGACCCAACATAGCCCTTATACCCCAAGAGTGAATGAACAGGTGTATAGGAATCGTACAAACTATCACTCCATGAATGTCCAATTGGTGTGTACTGCTGATCAATACATTTCACATGTCAATGCAAGGTTCCCAGGATCAGTCCAAGATTCATTTGTCCTGAGAAACAGCAGTGTGCCACACATGATGGGACAACTACAGGGGGAGAGAGCTTGGCTCATAGGTGAGTGTGTATGACACTGAATCAGTGACATAGCTGACAGGTAGGCTGTATGCAAGTAAAATGTGTGTGTGCAAGTCCTCTTTCACCCACTTATGCAGGTGATTCAGGATACCCCAACATGGAATGGCTCCTGACACTGTGAGGAATCCCAGGACAGATACAGAGAGGAATTATAATGAGTCCCATGGTCGTACTAGGAGGGTGATAGAGCGCACTAGAGGACTCCTGAAGGCAAGATTTTGTTGCCTCCATCTTTCTGGAGGATCCCTATGCTATGTCCCTGACAAGGTGTGTAAGATAGTGGTGGCCTGCTGCATGCTGCACAACTTGGTTGTGAGGAAAGGTATCCCACTTCTGGAAGAGGAGGATGCTGACCAACTAGCCCTGCAACCTCAGAGGAGGGATGAGAATGATGTTGAGGAAGAAGAGGGGGAAGATATCAATTCCAGCACCCAGCTAATCTGGCTATACTTCCAGTGACTCTCAGGTACTGTTCAATGATGCTGATGTCCTCACTGCATTGTTTCAGCCTGACTCATGTAATAAGTACTGTGGTGTCCTTTGCCAGTGACAATGCAAAATCAAAACTGAAGTGGCAGATGCCAGGGAACACAATTGTATCTATAGTGTGACATACTCCAGACACTACAGTGTGGTGGATCCCCTCCTGCAATAAAAGTGGCATTGTGATGTTAAATGGCTAATGCATTCACATTCACAATTGATCTCTCATATTGATTAAGGACATATATTTTGAGTGCACAGGTATATTTATTCGATGTCAATATATATAGTGTTGGGACAGTGAAAGGGAGAGGGCACATGGTGAACAACATACTCAGGTACATATGCTCAGCTGTTGGTTGCACAGGGGTGTAGTCCATGGTGCCATTGGAAAATGGTGAGAGGACAGTGGCATGTCAACGAGGTAGCTCAGTGGCACATAAGGGAGACAGTTCAGGGCGGAGTCACTTCCTGGCACTGGGTTTGGTCTTGGCTGGTATTCCTGTGGGATATCTGGGTCTGAGGGCACGTTTGCGAAGATGCAGCTGGGATGCATGGGTAGGGGTGCTGATGTCCTGTGAGTCCTCTGGCAGTGCCACCAGTCCAGTGGATGCTGCAGATGTAGATGGCAGGGCAGTGTTCTGGCTAGTTGTAGGGGCCTGCAGGTAGGTGGAGGATTCAGGATGGCTGTGGTACTGGTGCTGCAGCACCCCTGCAATGGAGGCCATGGTGGCATTGAGCTGTTTCCATTGCTCCATGGCCTCCTGGTGGTGTGCTATCTGTAGCCACTGATTCTGCTCCAAGGTAGACAGGATTTGGCCCATCCTGTCCTGAGAATGGTGGTATGCTCCAAGGACCTCAGATACCACCTCCTAGGCTGCTGCATCCATCCTTTGCCCCCCCCCCAGGTTGCTGAGGTTCTACCACTGGCCCTAGCCCCCTGTGCCTGTGTCCCCTGCACAGGTTTGGCAGTTGGCCCTTTATCATCCTGCTTGTTGGTGGGTGGAGACTCCGGCCTTTGTACATGTGGGCAGCCAGTCCGTGGCCCAGTGACACTGGTGTGGGGTCATTCGGCCAGAGCTGATGTTGGTGGCTGAGTGGTAGGGGTGTCAGTGGTGTCCTGGGTGGGGCTTCTGGAGGGTGACTGTCCTGGGTGTAGGATGGGCCGGGGATTTCCTCTGTGTCCATACATCCCTCTGCACTCTCCTGAGTGGGGCCTCTGCCTTCAGGTGGCAGACTGGTACTCCTTGATGTCACCGTCTGGGTGGCATGGGTAGTGGTGCCTGTGTGTGAGAAAATAGAGATGTGGGTGTCCTGTACAATTTTGTCAATTGCAGCACTAGTCAGCACTAATTGATGCTTAAATTCCCATGTGGTGGCATGCAAAGTCCCTTTGTGTACATTTAGGTGCATTTTTTGAGGGTGGTGGAGGTGCATTGTGAGTGCTGTTGTGCCAATGGGATTCAATGCAGGGGTAGGTGACTGTGCACAGGGGGCTGGATGCTGATTTGTTTGGGGGGATTGTGGGCATGCAGGGGATTTGGATGTGGGTGTTGTGGACTGGGTAGGGGATGGGGTTTTGGTGGTAGTGAGGGGATGGGGTGATACTGCATTGACTCTGTTAAAAATTGTCTGTCATAGCTCCATCTTCCTGGCCATGGGCGTCTGCTGCACCTGGTCCCCAAATTGGTGTGGCTCGACCCTGAGTATTTCGTCCACCGTGGTTCTTAGCTCCCTGTCTGTGAAGTGGTGGTGCTTTGGGGGCGCCATGGTGTATGTTGTGGTTGGTGTGTGGTAGGTGTATTGGTGAGGGTGCTGTTGTGTGTTTGGGTGTGTGGCTTGTGATGGTGGTTGAGCAATGTATGAGTTTTGGTGGTGTTTTTGTGTGTGTGACTTGTGTGATGGTTAATTCAGTGTATGCATGTTTTGTTGTCAATATCTGCCGTGCTATTGGCGTTGCAAAGGATTGTGGGGTATGTCTGTGTGTGTTTTATAGTGCCAGCAGCAGTGCCATGCCAGTAGACCGCTGCATACCATATCATGATACATGATACGGCCTGGCGGTCTTCTGCGCCCCATCCCGTCTCCTGCTCGAGGACCCCCTGAAATCAGGTAAGTCGGGTGCTCCGACATGGGAGTGGGGTGGGGGTGTTGTGTGGGGGTGTGTGTGTATGTTTGTGTGTGCGTGCCTGCGGGTGTATGGCGTGTGGAATACGTGTGTGCATGTATAGTTGTGAGTGTGCGTGTATGTTGTGTTGTGTGAATGCATGTGTGTCTGTATGTATGTCAATGTGTGTGGATGTGTGTGTGAATGGATGTATGCATACCTGGGTGAATGTGGGTATGAGTGTGTGTATGCATGTGTACGATGGTGCGTGAATGTGCATGTATGTCATGATGGGGTTCTGGAGTGGGAGGCGGGGGTGTCGGAAGCCAGGGAGGGGGGGATGGGGACACCCCTATCAGTGACAGGGAAGGGATTCCCTGTCACTGATCGTGCCTACCACCATGGTTTTTGTGGTGGTAAGGAAGCCATTAAAACCATGGCAGTAGGTGGGGTCATAATCCTGCGGGTGGGCAGTGACGGCCACCTAGCTGGAGACTAAAGTCTCCAGCCCGGCGGCTGTTACCGCTGTGGTGGACTGAGTGGTACATGGGCAGTTTGGCTTGAGCCAAACCACCAATGTCATATTTTGGGGAAAGGTACCGCCAGCCTGTTGGCAGTACTTTTCTCCAAAATATCGCCATCCGCCAGGGTCATAATGAGGGCCTCTGTATGGAAATATGAGACTTACCAATTGCACCACCAATCTCAATTCAAAGATGGTCCAGAAGACCCTGCTCCCTTGTCACCAATGCCAAATATCCTGTTGAGATGGTGGAGTACCTTGCCCCACCACAGCCGCCGTACCTCTGTGGGGTATCCAATTATTACCTGGCCACTCAGTTACAGCATCATTGGGAGGTAGTGTTGTATGAGCCAGATGGAGCCCCCCCAGTTCATCTGCTGACATGCGACGCATCCTCTCATTTCCAGACATACTGCAATTGCAGTTCACCCTATACAAAAAATTAAAGTAAACCTAAACCTCACCCAACTACCCCAACAACTATTTTACCCCAGACAAACATCTCACAATACAGAGACAAAATACAGTACAATTACACAACAAAATACAAGTTAAATGACAACTAAGGACAACACCTAAAAGACACAGCACAAGAAACACTAAAAACACTCCAAAAAGCACCAATCCAACTCTAACAATAACTCTACACACCCTCACTCAATCACAGACAATAAGACTGTGAAGTGAAAGTGAACTTACTGTACCATGTTTTCTCACCATTAGCGTGAAAAGGCCTGTGGACATGCGATAGACGCTCAGGGGCTAGGCGTCTTTTAGCTTAGGGGTATTGGATGATATATGCCTATGTGTGAAAATTTTGACGCATCACTGTCATGCGTGGATTATACACCATTGTGTGTTCAGAGGTGTGTGTACGTGTAGGTGCTGGTCAGGGCTGAGACGCCATTTTACAAACATTGCAATGTGAGTTTTATGTGTTTACGTCTAAAATTTTTGATACATGACGAATTTGCCGTGATTTTCGCATTGTAGACCTTGAGTGCACACTGATTAACCTAACATGTTACAGGGGCTATGCAAGAATGTTGAATATGTGTTACGGTAACATGTGTGTGTATGTCCAGTACTGTCATTGCGGTGACAATGGTATGTGTAACCTATAGGTTTGTTTATGAGTCTGCTGGATGCAACCACTCATACTTTGTGCTTATGTGCATGTGTGTTACACTGTGTCCACATACATGTTGGCACATGTGTGCTATGTGTGTACACATGTGTATGTCTACTAATTTGTGGGTGGATTTCGTTGTTATGTTGAAGATAAAAATGTACGCATAACTACAACACATTATATATGGTGGTCTATGTCCAACACACTGCAAAGCATGTGACAACTATGACAGTTTCCACTCACAATAGTCAGTGGACTTGGACTGCAATGACATCACATAAACCCTATCAATTTGTATGTGCATGTGTTTTCACTCTGTGGTGTGTTGTAGGATTTTACTTAGCGTTGCTCTGCTACAAGTGTGCCATTTGGTACCCCATGCATCATAGTTGCAGATGTATTGTACACATGTGTTGGTGATGAATGGTATATGCCATGTGTGTGTATTCATGTGTTTTGTAATATCTGTAACATATGACAACAGTGGTGTGTTCATGGAATGTGAAACCTCATATTACTATCTTCCTGCATGGACACATGTTGGCATTTGACAAATGCATGCATTGTCACATCAGTGACACCTATGTTTTCGTATGTAGGAACACATGTGAAGGTCATTTCATGCAGTCACTGATCTTGTGACACCTATGCCCTTATTATAGTGCCCGGTTGCCTTTTGCTCAGAATCCATACACATTGCCATGCCTGAGCCATTACAGTGGTACGTGTGTGCTGTGGAATGTGGCATGTGTGTGTGCATGCTATCGACTGGGCACTCACATTTGTCTACATCATCTTTGTTATGACAGTCACAAACAATCGCATGCCACTGTGTAACAGTCTTGCAGTCTGCCATAGATGCCAGCCAACTCATAATCACAACTGTGTGATTTTGTATGGCAGCAAAAACCCATGGTTGCATGTGAAGGGGGAAGTTGATGAAGTTCCAGTTTACTCAGCCCCCTCTGCACTGAGCCCCCTCAGCCCCCTGCAAATCGGGCCCCAGACAATGTGATCCATTTATGTAGTGAGAGCAGTGGTGTGTGGATTTATTGAGCAGAGACCTAGCCTCTTCATGATTGCTACTCAGCAGAAATATGCACACTCCCAACAGACAGACACATTTACAATTGTGTTCATACTGACTAGGATATCACATTTGCCTCTACTGTACTTGATGTAAACGTAACACTCTCACGTATAGAGCTCAGGTGCTTGCACATGTGGGGCATGTGACATTATTTGATGTCCTTAACTGTTTCTTTGGGCAGCTTTTTGGGCTTGTATATCTGTTGTGACTTCAATATTGGAAACGTGCCAGGGAACAGATGGTGTTGTCTGTCACAGCCTTCTGTCCTGGTGGCATGCAATGGACAAATACCATAGTATGCTACTGCCCAGCATGACTGGGTTTTGTTCTGACCTGCCCACCCTCTCTGTACATTCGTGAAATGTTGACATGTAGACATTGATGTGTTGAACAGTTAGTGTTGGTCTATGTGTGTCCCATCTCCATGGATTCCTGCACTACTGGTAAGGCATGTATCATCATCTAGATTGCTCCCATTCTTTAGACTGGTTGCACTTTGTACACATCTTCTACAGCAACATTGTCTGGTCATGCATGGACAGGATGCAACATGTTATTTGTGTAATTGGAAGATGTACACATCCCCTTCTATTGGCTACTGGAAGGTTACAGTTCCCTTGATGGTATTTGTGAGATGTCATGAGTTCCACACACACACATGACATCAGTCCTGGAACCGCACTTGTGTTGTCTCCATTTCACCTCCAGTGTTGTATTTGCAAGTATCTGTGGTTGTTTCAAAGCTGTAAATTCACAACCTCCATTGAACGTGGGTGGGCATTTCTTCCATCTTGCCACAACCTAGTTGACTCTCACCATGTCTGAATGACATTGCGCTGTGAAATCATCTCAGTGCTTGTCAAAGCCCAGCTCACCTGAGTCCTTGTTCAGTTCTGATGGAGGTTGAAGACAATCCGACCCCACCCTGAAACTGCTTGTTCCAGCACACTAGTTTTTAAAACAGTGCACTAAGAACAGAAGCTCAAGGGAAGGGGGGAAGAGGATAAAATAAAATAAAGAGACAACAGCGTTCTGGCGTTTCCACTGTTGAAGTGCTGCACAAATCTGCGTCCCTCTCTGACTTCGGTAGAAACTGGTGCCTAATGAAACATAAACAAAGAACAGATAAAAACATGGAATTTGTTACTATCTCCATGAAAATGTTCAGGTGCTGCTAAGGGCACAGCATTAGGAACATTAACAGTGACCTCAACTGGGGGAGGCAAAGTTGTATGTTTTGATGGCGCCCCTGTCTCTGAGGAGGTTTTAAACAAAGGCGTAAAAGCTGTGTTCCACTGAGATACCCTAAATTTATACCTGCTTAAATCCTGTTATAAAGAGGTATTCTCCATCTTTAATCTCTCTATTTCCTCTTGCATATGTTGCAAGATGCCAGACACTGATTCATTATGAGCCAAGTCCTCATTTAGGGCCTGCGCCATTTCCGTGACGTCAATGCCCTCTATTTCTTCCCCGATATTCATCGTCCACCAGAACTGAATTTTTTTATTTTTTATTTAAGGCTTGTGCTTCTGTCAAAGCGCAGCTCACCTGAGTCCTTGTTCAGTTCTGATGGAGGTTGAAGACAATCCGACCCCACCCTGAAACTGCTTGTTCCAGCACTCTAGTTTTTAAAACAATGCACTAAGAACAGAAGCTCAAGGGAAGGGGGGAAGTGGATAAAATAAAATAAAGAGACAACAGCGTTCTGGCGTTTCCACTGTTGAAGTGCTGCACAAATCTGCGGCCCTCTCTGACTTCGGTAGAAACTGGTGCATAATGAAACATAAACAAAGAACAGATAAGTACATCCTATTCCTAACTGGGTTCCTGACTATCCCTTTATTTATTAGAAATTTTCTTCTAAAAGTACCTCTTGGATCCTGGTCTCTAGTTTCCAGGTTTGGAATGTGTTACTGCTCTGGGATGTGCTTTCTATTACTCTAAAGCTTCTAAAACATTAAACAAATACCGTTATCAGAATTATCAATATCAAACATTCATCTTAATATAACTAAAGCCTAAATTGCCAATAGCAGACTCACTTTTCCCATATTTCCAGAATCTTTTATAAAACAAATACTGTACTTTTACGTCAAAATACAGCATGTAATTTGTGCAAGTCCTTGATTTACTGTTTGCCTTGCTGTTAATGGTTTCCACGGTTCGATACAAGAGTTTGAATCACAATGTTCGTGGAAGGTATCTTGTTTCAAATTGTCTATACACGAATCCAGAAATTGTTGTCAAAGTTCTTTCAAGTAATAAAAGTTTTGCACTTACTTGTTGCTGGCAAGAGATACTGATCAGTCTAACCTTGTCTTCTTTCTCTTTTGCAGGTTGCTTGTAGGAGAGAGGCTAGGGCAAGGAGGAACCGGAAACCGGAAGAAGGAAGAGCCAGCAGCTGCGCCCATTGAAGCCAATGAAAGTCTGTAGAGAGCAGGAGTGCCAGCGCCGAGGGATCTGTCCTCAGGTAAGCGGGAGGTAGACGAGCACAAGCACTGGGTGAGGCTCGAGGGCTGCCTTTTATAGACAGGGCTGGGTGTGGTCCTCACATGCTGCACACGTTCTTGAAAGGTGTGCAGAGCTGGGTGTGGTTTGAAGAGCTGGGTGTGGTCCTCACATGCTGCACATGTTCTTGAAAGGTGTGCAGAGTTTCAGTTATTATGCAAATGAGTTAAATTAACACATGGCCTAGAGAGGAGTGTTTTAAAGAAGCCTTTGTAAAAGCAAAGCCCAATGTGTAAACAAAACAGCACATTAAACAACATACACAGAAGCCCAGGGGGGGGGAAGGTGAGATAACAAGAAAGTCTTTCAATAGTAATTTTAAAAGGGAGCTATTACAGAACCCACTAGTGCAGTGAGAGGGGACATGCTCTTTGCTGTGCACAAACCCTAACAGTTGCCCCCCTCAAAGGCCCTCCTACAGGACGGGGTTTTCCTGGATTTTTTAAATAAAACCGTCTAATCAGCTGGGGGCATGTACATATGATGCTGGTTCCCATGAATTCTCAGATTCATCATATCCTTTCCATTCTACTAAATAAAACAGACGTCCCCTAATTCTTTTTGAGTCTTTTATGCTTTTCACTTCATATTCTAGATTTCCCTTAATTGGTATGGGTGGAGGTGGTGGTTCAGGTCGGGTTTTTGGATTGTACGGCTTAAGCAAGGACACATGGAATGTAGTATGTACTGGATATTCTTTTGGTAAATCTAATTTTACTGTTATCGGGTTTATTATGGCAATTATACTAAAGGGTCCAATGAAACGTGGTTGCAGCTTTCGGGATCCCTCTATGTTTAGGTTCTTTGTGGAGAGCCATTCCTTGTCACCGATTTTATACATTGGGGCCTCAGATCTGTGTTTGTCTGCTTGTCTTTTCATGCTTTCCTTGTACTTTAATAAATGTTTCCTGGCTTTGTCTTGTATGTCACCTAACCTTGTTAGTCTATCCGTTACTGTAGGTAACAGAGAATCTTCTAACAAAATGGGTATAGCTCTTGGATGATACCCCTGCAAGAAATAGAATGGTGAGCAAAGTAGAGCTGAATGCTCAGTATTATTATAAACAAACTCCGCTACAGGGAGAGCTTCCAACCATTCACTAGAATAATCAGCCAATAAACAACGTAGCGTTTGAAGTAAGGTTTGGTTCAGTCGTTCAGTCTGTCCATCTGTCTCTGGGTGGAAAGCAGTGGATAATGCCACATCTATTTTCAGATTTTTACATAATTTTTTCCAAAATTTAGAGTTGAACTGGCTCCCTCGGTCTGACACCACTTTGCTTGGCAAACCATGTAAACGCACAATTTCCCTTATAAAAATATCAGCAAATTCTGCCGCCGTGGGTAATTTCCGTAATGGTACAAAATGTGCCATTTTAGATAAAAAATCCACTATAACCAACACTGTTGTGAAAGATTTTACAGGTGGTAAACCTACAATAAAGTCCACGCTCACAGTGTGCCAAGGTTGCTTGGGTGTTGGCATTGGTATTAACAAACCGTCAGGGGCCTTATGAGAAGATTTATGTCTTGCACAAATTGGACAGGTAGTGACAAATTGCTTAATGTCCTTTCTTATAGTGTCCCACCAAAAGTGTTTTTGCACATTTTCCAGGGTTTTTACCCAACCAGGATGACCTGCCAACGGTGAGGCGTGATGCCAAATTATCACCTGTGTTTGTAATTCAGAGGTGGGCACTAACAGCATGTTGTCGTGATACAATAAACCTCGTTGTATTGTGTTATGGGAATCTTTTAACCAATCCTGAGGTGCTATTTGCATGTGTGCATTATATAGATCTGTGATGAAATCCTTCTGTTGTACTGGTGCCAAAAACTTTTGGGGAGGAATAATGGGTTCTCCTATTTTATCTTGTTTCATGTCTGAAGTATGTCCGTATCTAGATAACACATCAGATTGAATTTGTTGTGCACCTGGTCTATAGGTTATTACAAAGTCAAATGTGCTAAAAAAAATTAACCAGCGCATCTGACGTGGTGTTAGTGCTTTAAGTGATCCAAAAAACTGTAGGTTCCTATGGTCAGAAAAGATTGTAACTGGGTAAGTGGCTCCCATTAAATGGTGCCTCCATTCTGAAAAGGCTACTTTGATAGCTAGTAGTTCCCTTTCAGCCACAGTGTAATTTTGTTCAGCTGGTAATAACTTTTTGGAATAGAAGGCTATAGGATGTAACTGGCCATCTACTGCATCTCGTTGAGAGAGAACTCCTCCTAAAGCTACTTGTGAAGCATCCGCTTCAACAAAAAAAGGCAAGTCAGGATCAGGATGTTTCAGAATTGGGGCTGAAGTGAACTTTTGTTTTAGGAGTTGAAAGGCGTGTGCCGCCTCATCAGTCCAAAGAAATCGTTGCCCTTTCCGCAACAAGGTAGTTATTGGGGCCGCAATGTCTGCGAAATGTGCAATAAACCTCCTATAAAAATTGGCGAAACCCAGAAATTTCTGAATATCTTTTACAGAGGATGGTTCTGGCCAATCAGCAATAGCACTGATTTTCTTTACATCCATAGTTATTCCTTGAGGTGACAGGCAGTATCCTAAAAAGTCCACCTTGCTGACATTAAAAGTACACTTTTCCAACTTAGCAAAAAGATGATTTTCTTTTAACTTTGATAATACTGCACGAACATGTTGGGTATGTTCTTCTGAGTTCTTAGAGTAAATGAGGATGTCGTCTATGTATACTATGACACAAACATCCAGGAATTCGTGTAGGACCTCATTTATAAAGAACTGAAAGGCCCCAGGGGCATTACATAACCCAAAGGGCATTACTGTGTACTCAAATAAACCAAACTTTGTCTTGAAAGCTGTCTTCCACTCATCCCCCTCTTTTACTCGGACCAGGTGGTAAGCTCCCCGCAGATCTAGTTTAGTGTATACAGTAGAATGTCTTAACTGATCCAACAACACAGGTATTAGAGGAAGAGGATATTTATTCTTTATTGTAGCCTTATTTAGTCCTCTATAATCGATACACGCGCGCAGGGATTTATCCGGCTTCGGGATAAAAAAGAGTGGAGATGACACCGGAGATGTGGAATGACGGATGAACCCAGACTGTAGTAGGTCATCTAGGTAGGTTCTTAAGTATTTGGTTTCTTCGTCAGTCAAAGCATATACTCTGTTATTAGGTAAAGGGGCCCCTGGGATAAGATCTATACGACAGTCATAAGACCTATGTGGGGGCAGCACACTAGCCTTTACTGGATCAAAGACGTCTTTAAAGTCAGAATATTCAGGAGGGAGACTTGGTTCATCTTGTATAACACTAGCACAGTGTAATACTGTGCTCTGTTCTGTACCTGCTTCTTGATAGCAATTGGTTCTACAGAAAGAGGAATCCAAAGTAACATTTCTATTCACCCAATCAATTTTTGGGTTATTAGTTGTTAACCAGGGTACCCCGAGAATCAAACCAAAATTAGGAGTATCTATCAGATCAAAGCTAATCACCTCTGTGTGCCCGTTCTGACAGACCATAACAAGTGGACTTGTTTGTTTTGTGATTAATCCAGAGGTCAATTCTGACCCATCCACTGCACATACTGCTTCTGGACAAGGCTTTAGGCACATAGGAAGTCCTAAGTTTTCAGCTAACTTATTATCCACAAAATTTCCTGTCGCGCCTGAGTCCAGTAGGACAGGGAGAGAATGCCTCACTTGGGTAGTAACAATTAAAACGACCTGAATTATGAAATGTCTAGGTATGTGCGGTACCATGAAGGCTGCAGCATTAGAGGTTTGATTAAGATGTTTTCTCGAACAAGTAACCTCTCCCCTTGTCGAGCTTAATCGTTTCCCGATTCAGTTGAGGAGGTGGAGGAAACAGCACCCTTTCGTGGATTTTTAGGCTTTACTGGAGATTCTCTGGCAAAGTGACCTGCCCTTCCACAATATAAACATAATTGAAGTTTTCTCCTTCTTTCTTTTTCCTCTGATGTGAGTGAACCTCTGAGTGTCCCTATTTGCATAGGCTCAGGTTCAGGGAGTTTATTATCTGGGTCTTTCTTCTCGTGTCTAATACAAGTTAACCATGATTCCAGTTTGTATTTATCTCCCTTTCTTTCTCCTAGTCTATGTTCTAATTTCACAACTAAATCTACAAAGTCCGAATAGTCTTCTGGCAAATCAACGATATGAGCCAGCGCATCTTTTAACTCGTCTCTCAAACCTTTATAGAAAAGGGAGACACGCTTTTCTTCTGGCCAGTGTGTCTCGTGAGTAAACGATTAAAACTAGTGAGATAGGTCAATAAATCCTTGTTACCTTGTTTAAGATTTAAAAGCTCATTATCACTTGCCTGCATGAAAGTGTGTTTTGCAAAAAGGCTGGTCATGGTACTTTTAAATTGATTCCAATTATGGAGGATGGGATCATCTCTCTCCACGAAAGGAATTGACCAATTGGCTGCTGTGCCACCCAAATAAGACAAGACGAATGCCACTTTCGTAGCATCAGTAGGGAACTGTTGTGGCTTACAAACGAAGTGTAATTGACATTGATTGATAAAAACATGGAATTTGTTACTATCTCCATGAAAACGTTCAGGTGCTGCTAAGGGCACAGCATTAGGAACATTAACAGTGACCTCAACTGGGGGAGGCAAAGTTGTATGTTTTGATGGCGCCCCTGTCTCTGAGGAGGTTTTAAACAAAGGCGTAAAAGCTGTGTTCCACTGAGATACCCTAAATTTATACCTGCTTAAATCCTGTTTTAAAGAGGTATTCTCCATCTTTAATCTCTCTATTTCCTCTTGCATATGTTGCAAGATGCCAGACACTGATTCATTATGAGCCAAGTCCTCATTTAGGGCCTGCGCCATTTCCGTGACGTCAATGCCCTCTATTTCTTCCCCGATATTCATCGTCCACCAGAACTGAATTTTTTTATTTTTTATTTAAGGCTTGTGCTTCTGTCAAAGCCCAGCTCACCTGAGTCCTTGTTCAGTTCTGATGGAGGTTGAAGACAATCCGACCCCACCCTGAAACTGCTTGTTCCAGCACTCTAGTTTTTAAAACAGTGCACTAAGAACAGAAGCTCAAGGGAAGGGGGGAAGTGGATAAAATAAAATAAAGAGACAACAGCGTTCTGGCGTTTCCACTGTTGAAGTGCTGCACAAATCTGCGGCCCTCTCTGACTTCGGTAGAAACTGGTGCATAATGAAACATAAACAAAGAACAGATAAGTACATCCTATTCCTAACTGGGTTCCTGACTATCCCTTTATTTATTAGAAATTTTCTTCTAAAAGTACCTCTTGGATCCTGGTCTCTAGTTTCCAGGTTTGGAATGTGTTACTGCTCTGGGATGTGCTTTCTATTACTCTAAAGCTTCTAAAACATTAAACAAATACCGTTATCAGAATTATCAATATCAAACATTCATCTTAATATAACTAAAGCCTAAATTGCCAATAGCAGACTCACTTTTCCCATATTTCCAGAATCTTTTATAAAACAAATACTGTACTTTTACGTCAAAATACAGCATGTAATTTGTGCAAGTCCTTGATTTACTGTTTGCCTTGCTGTTAATGGTTTCCACGGTTCGATTCTTAAAAGTTCCATAAAAAAATGTTTGCTTCACAAAGTTCCGCAAAGTATTGTTGTAACAAAGAGTTTGAATCACAATGTTCGTGGAAGGTATCTTGTTTCAAATTGTCTATACACGAATCCAGAAATTGTTGTCAAAGTTCTTTCAAGTAATAAAAGTTTTGCACTTACTTGTTGCTGGCAAGAGATACTGATCAGTCTAACCTTGTCTTCTTTCTCTTTTGCAGGTTGCTTGTAGGAGAGAGGCTGAGGCAAGGAGGAACCGGAAACCGGAAGAAGGAAGAGCCAGCAGCTGCGCCCATTGAAGCCAATGAAAGTCTGTAGAGAGCAGGAGTGCCAGCGCCGAGGGATCTGTCCTCAGGTAAGCGGGAGGTAAACGAGCACAAGCACTGGGTGAGGCTCGAGGGCTGCCTTTTATAGACAGGGCTGGGTGTGGTCCTCACATGCTGCACATGTTCTTGAAAGGTGTGCAGAGCTGGGTGTGGTTTGAAGAGCTGGGTGTGGTCCTCACATGCTGCACATGTTCTTGAAAGCTGTGCAGAGTTTCAGTTATTATGCAAATGAGTTAAATTAACACATGGCCTAGAGAGGAGTGTTTTAAAGAAGCCTTGGTAAAAGCAAGGCCCAATGTGTAAACAAAACAGCACATTAAACAACATACACAGAAGCCTGGGGGGGGGAAGGTGAGATAACAAGAAAGGCTTTCAATAGTAATTTTAAAAGGGAGCTATTACAGAACCCACTAGTGCAGTGAGAGGGGACATGCTCTTTGCTGTGCACAAACCCTAACAGTGCTATACCGTACATTTGCCAGCTGCTACATATCTGGCTAGGTCTACTCACACTCAGATTGGTGTTGTGCCTCAGGTCATTTTTCAAAAATGCTGAACATAGTAGCAAATCTCACACTTGATTGCGAAGTTGGAGGCAACAACATGAATGGGACAATTTGTTACTATTACTATCACACACTGCTCTGTCATGTGAGTGACAATGAGTGCTGCGTGATGTATTTATGCACATCATCCTAGGTACACATGCAGACACATCATGAATTGTTGATACTGGCAAACCCGTTGGTACCTTGAACATATACCCGTACATCAGTCTTCACGTGTTTGCCTGGATTTGCTCTAGGCATGTGTTGAGACAGCAGATGGGTATGTGAAGTGTGCATCTCATGCAAATAGTGAGAATTTGACACTCTGCCTACATTCGACCCAGATAAAAGTTTGGTGGTGCATTGTCCCAATAACGTCATGGATTGTGAATATAGGTCATGTGTTTAGATAGTGATTCTGCACTTATAGCTGATAATTTTGTCAGTCAACCCATTGCACACTCCGCAGCCAAAATATGTGCACCATAAGTGAGGTACAGTCCACCATTTCCCAGGGTTGTGCCCAATGGCAGTGCCAGGACACATTCACATGAATACACTCTGCAGGCTCAGCATCAGACATTGGTTACAATCCCTGGACATTTACTGAATTACCACAGTTAGCAATGATGTTCCACCCTTGGCACACATGTACCATGCAGGCAAAACTACTGTCACCATGAGTTGTGACAGTGTTCAGGTCCTATGTAACTTGATATGCATTTGTTAACAGCCTTATCTGATGTGTGTCCCCATTGCATGAATTGAATCCTGTTATGCATGCTGTTGTTATGGTGAATGGGCTAGGTATTTGCACCTTGCCCACTTGATGGAACAAGATATGTAGTGGTGCATGGATCCAGACCTTCAGGAGTCACATGGCCTCAATGGTGTGCCACTGATGTGTGAGGTGGCAGTAGACCCTCAAACATCACAAAGCAATGTTGCTACCATGCTGATCACCTTTGCATTACTTACCTGCTCACTGAGGTTTGAATCACATTCCAGTGGTGTATGTAGTAGAGATTTAGTAGACCAAGGAGATTCAGGTGCAACGTGGTTTATGTGTGAAATTCACAATGTGATGTTTAAAGTATGGTGATTATGTATGGAAGTTCTTCACAATGTGGGGTCTCCTACGCACTCCTGCAGCAGAGTTCATTTGATCCCCCTCTACATTATCTGCTCCTTCATCCTCCTCATCGCTGGGAACATCAACCTGTTTATCCAAGGTTATATTTGTCTGGACATAAATGTTGTGCAGGATTGCACATGCCAGAATGATCTTACATACAAGTGGTGGAGCATACAAGAGGCTTCCTCCTGTCAGAGCCAGGCATCTGAACCTGGATTTCAGGAGCCCAAATGTCCTCTGCACCACATTTTGAGTTTTCTGTGTCCCTCATTGTAGGCCCATTATCCCACCATTGTGGGATTGGCAAATGGGGTCATTACCCACAGCTGTATGCAGTATCCTTGGTCAGCTGCAAATGATAGAGAGAAGATATGTTGGTGAGTGTTGATAGTGGGTTTAGACATACCATGGCAGTTGTACTTTTTAGTTGGAGTGGTGATACAGAATTGATTGTGCTATAGTGTATGTTACTGTTCTTGAGAAATAGTTTCACTGGACTGTGTTGATGGACATGGCAATCTTGGGTCAAGACTCAAGGGCCTGGGTAAATTTATGTTGATCCCATAATGATGGTAATGTTTTAGGCAAATGTGTTGAGTGGTCCATATTAGTAGCGGTGTTCTATTGTTAGATGGAACCTACTACCTTCTAGCACCACTATGATGTCAGATGTAGAAACACCAAAGTTGCCCTACAAGGCCAGACTGTGCTGTCCATGTGGCACTACTCATTCAGTGTGACACTTTGTGACCCTTTGTGGCAGATGATGGTTGTCCCACCTATCAAGTGTACAAGGGTGTGCATAACATATTCGTAGGATGATGTATTTCGGTGCAGTAGTATCGCCTAGCTTCCAATACATGATTTCTGACAGACACTTTCTACATATGTTATGAAATTCAGAGTACACTGTTCCTATCTAGAAAAATCAGGGTGAACAATTATATATATATGTATATATATATATACAGGAGCAAGAACCCTCATGCATCACAATGGATGACTGGCTTCATCATTGGGACAGCTCCTCGTTAGGCTGGTACTGCAATGCCTAACGGGCTCCCCCCAAGGGGGGAGCTCTTACCCGGGGTGCTCAAGTAGTCGCACCTTTAAAATAGTTTGTTTAAAAGAGGTGTCCAATTCGAAGAACCCAAAAATAAATGGAGTGAATGGAATGAATTAAAATTGGTTCTGCATCAATAAATATCACTCATACTTTAATCAGTTTTATATGATGAAGACCAAGATTAAAAACAAGGTGGAGAGTCCGGGTGATAAATAATGGTCACCCACTCTCAAAACAAACAAGGATAAACACTATATGGTATCACTCAATGACAGGTCTACATGTTTCGCGTCAAGATGGTCCAGCCGGATCCTATGACGCTTCCTCAGGACCAATAGAAAATCTACTCCAAAATGCCAGAACTAATGTTCAACAATATCTAGAAAAAAGTAGTCACTTACTTAGTTCTACTTGTATAAAAAGGTCGCCCTAAATAGATGAAACAAAACCCAATATCAGGTTGTGTCACTAGAGATGCAAGATTAGTGCATGTGTGAAGTTAGTATGGATTATAGTGTCTCACTCTAGTGAAAAATTATATATGAAAGTTAGCTTACCATCCCCAATTTCAGGATAGTGCTAAAAGGATCACGGTTAGGAAAAGGAACTAATATTCTGTTGGTGCATAAAAAAGTTAGTGTAATAAGCTGTTCACATACATCAATAATCCACAGAACGCCAAATCAAGTACTACTCCGCATGGCGATCATTATCAATAAACATATGACATTCATCTCAACAGAGAAAACCATCGTCCATGGAAAAAATATCATGAGTTAGTGTAGATGGAGAAATCAGTGATTATCACAAATTTATAGTAATAGTTGTAGGTTGCAGAGATTCTTTCTTGATGGAGAAATCAGTGATCATCTCAACAACTTTCTACATATGCACAGTGCAGGCTTTGAGAGGGGGCACAGCTATCTATAACATTGGTCCCTTGTTACAGTGCATGTTAGGTCAGGTATGTCCTCTATACTCCTAATGAGTCCTACTATGACATCCACGATTGTTATTGTTGTTTTTACAGACTCAGAACCATGGTGGACTGCTTCTGGTATTTGCAACGGAACATGGTGTTGTTATGGGGCACTAGGGGTGCATGTGAGGTGGCACTGGAGTAAGGGCTGCCCCACTTCTCATGATTCAGTCCCATGGTCTTTAATGGCAGATAATTTTGTATTTGTCTGTGTGTGACACAATGCAGCAGACAGGTCAATGTGCACACTACAGGTATGTCTGGCATATGTAGCTGACATATATATTTCATTATGGCACCACTACTGTAGGAGCAGTACAACTTCTATGTTGTCCTGGATGTTTCCAAAGCTCCTTCTGTGTGTTTTCCTTAGGTGGTGGTGTGTGAGCCTGTTTATAATGCCTAGTCTGACCAGGAGTTACATTTTGGGGCTAATCGGACTTAGTGCCATTTTTTTTGTCCGCTTCCTTAGTTAGAGTAATTTTTGCATAGAGAATTAAATATGGCGCTGGGGGGTTAGCTTTCTGTTTAGGATGGGAACGTCTACCTTGCATCTCATTGACGCAAGGTGGTTTTGTGCATCCTAGAAATGTCGCTAACCTCAATATTTTAATGATAGACGGGTCTAGCGTCAAAATATAAATATGGAGTTCAGTTTGTGCTGTTTTAGCATCAAAATATATGACTCTAAAATGGCACAAACCAACCATAAATATGGGCCATAATGTCAGCACTGCATCTACAAGTGATGAAGGTTAAGCCTGGCGTTGGACACACCTAAAAACTCATTCTGAAATTTGCAGCAGGAAGCCGAATGTCACAGAGGCATGTAAAGTCTGTGCAGGTGAATTTAATTTACAATTGACACCTCATATTAACAAATTATGAACAAATGGGAACACTCTCAAAAGGGCATCACTGGCTCCAGTGGGTGCACTCTATGGTAGTAGAAGAGAAACAAGCCAAGAGATGCATCCTGAGCGTGTAGGTTTGAGGAACACTAAATTGTCTGTGTGCCAGCAGACCCTAACCCTGAAAAACACAATACCCCCCTATAAAACCTTACCAACAGTGGTGGCCACACACACATACTCACACCCACCTATCTACATGCACAGTCACTCACGCCCATAAATTCACAAGTTCACACACTTACACCCACCATTTAGAAGCACGTAAACAAGCACACAGCACTCATATACTGACAAGCATACATTTATACATATACACACACACAACCAACCATTTAAAAAAAGGAAACCTTATCAGGCAGCCGCGGTGATCCCAGGTGGCAGAAGGCAAGTCTTTGAGGTTCTTGGAGTATTGGGACTGTTGACTCCTCTCATTGGCTGACCTTGGATCAGTCAGTGAGAGGAGGTGGCAGTCCCTTTCTCGTCACCGAGTTTGATGGGATCAATGAGAGTTGCTGACCTATCCCCACTCTGTGACACTCGACCCTTGGCACTTCATGGCATAAAACTGAAGCACCCAGGTCTGAGTTTATTAGACAAGAGCTCCCTCATCATGAAGGGATTAGGATGTCTAAGCACTTTGATGGGCAGAGTAGGTCACCCCCATAGGGCTGTAAAATCCTCAGCCCTGCAAAGTTGAGCTTAGCTAGTCATGAAACTGTGCATTTAGTGCATGTACACCACCTGCCTGTGTAACCTGAACATGAAGAGGGTCTGTTAGGCTGACCTTTGGTCATCATGACAGACATTCTTTATATTTGTAAAAAGGTGGGGTGTTGGGGCCCTCCTCCCTTAAGGATCAGCAGCACCTGCTTAACAATCTAGTGGCGTTCAAATAAAACACGTCAGGCTTATTATCTTTGTTAAAGAGAGTTTACCATGTGTTAGAAATTGGGTCTCAAGTTGACAGATGTATACCGCTTCTCCTAGTAGGGACCACAATCCTAGTCAGGATAAGTCACTGCACAACCTAAAGTATCCTGTGCTCACCCTCCGGTAGCTCTGGAAGGCAGTGTGTAATATATGTGTGCAATAACTCATCCAGTAACACAGTGCAAACATCACAAAAAGTACACCACACCAGTTTAGGAGAATAGGTAATATTTATCTGAATAAAATAAGACCAACATTTCAAGAATCCATTGTATACAAGTAAAGTTATGAATTTTGCAAGGTTAAACCCTAATACAGTGCTTAGAAACACAATAGCTTCAACTGGGGCTATTACAGTGTCAGGACGGAGTCGTTCCCAACAGGCTGACACCACTCGTGGGGGAGTGCTGGACGGTCATGGAGTCGCATAGGCTCCGGGCACAGTACATTTGGTAAATGAGGAAACCAAGACATAGTACAGAGTCGGAGAGATGAGGTACGACTGGGGCTGATGCACTGTCAGTTTCCTGGCTGCAGTCGGGGACGTGAGGCATAGGATCATTACTGCTGTGCAGGGGAGTGGAGGCAGCCATTCTGTCTGGTTAAAGGGGAGGTGATTTGGTGTTGGTGGCGAGGCGTCAGTTCCTTGTGACCCAGAGGGGTCAATGAGACCAGCAGGTCTGGACACGATTTATCAACTTCCCAGTGTTGGGATCACTCAATGGTACTTCAGTGACATCGGGCTTATGTTGCAGCTCATGGTCGTTCCGTTCAGTGAGGATGACGGTGCTGGAGCAGGCAGCGATGTGGCCTCGGACAGGGGCACCGGTTTTGGAGTCACTAAAGTGGATGGACTAGCTAGACTCTAGTAGATGAAGTCTTTGTTGGCCCAGAGACTTCAGAACAGAAGGCAAGCTCAATCCAAGCCCTTGGAGAGCACTTGTGGAGGAAGGCGGAGTCCTTAGAGCAGAGTAAGAGAGCAACAGCCAGAAGGGCAGCTAACAGGATAGCTGTCCTTCTGGAAAAGCAGTCCAGATGAGTCATTTGGGCAGCTCTGCAGTCCTTCTGACAGAGTCTAATTTTAGATCCAGAAGTGTCTGATTTGTTGGAGTCAAAGACCTTATAAATATACACCCCAAAGTGCCTTTGAAGTGGAGGAAACTTCGAAGAGTGGTTTTGAAGTGCACAAGTTCCGATACAGATGTAGCTGAGTATGATAAGTTTATGGCTGTCTGGGTGGAATGCACAAGGTGAGCTGTCAACCAGCACAGACCAGATGTGAATTGGAGACAGGCTGTTAGACACAGATGGCAGTAAGTGCAGAGGAATGCCTACTTTCTAAAAGTGGCATTTCTGAAATAGAAATGTAAAATCCAACTTCATCAGTAAGTAGAATTTCTTACTACCATTCCAACCATACCAAATATGACAAGTCTGTTCTCTCAGATCAGAAATTACCACTTACAAGCATATAAGGAGATCTCTAATGCTGGCCTATCAGAGGAGCAGGCTCAACAGTAAAGAAAAACAACTTTGTGAGTATTTCACTACCAGGACATGAAAAACTTATGAGTGCATGTTCTGCCTTTTACTTACATAGCACCCTGCCCTTCGGGTTACCTAGGGCCTACCATAGGGGTGACTTGTATGGAGGAAAAGAAGAATTTAAGGCTTGGCAAGTAGGTTTATATGTAAACTAGAAGTAGCAGTGAAACTGCACACACATGCCTAACAATGGCAGGCCTGCAACATGGTTAAAGGACTAATTCTGTGGATGACACAATAAGTGCTACAGGCCCACTAGTAGCATTTAGTTTTCAGGTCCTGGGCACTCCTAGTGCACTTTACTAGGGACTTTTAGGCACATTAATTAGGCCAATTGTGTATGAGCCAATGTTACCATGGTTAGGGGAGAGAGCAGAAGAACCTTACCACTGGTCAGCAGTGGTAAAGTCTGCAAAGTCCTAAAACTAGCAGAAATGAGATCAGAAGAATGGAGGGAGACAGGTAAAATGTTGGAGGAAGACCGCCCTAAGGCTGTGCGGTCTAGCACCATGGTATCACAATTAAATGCAGAAACATTATATTAATAATGGACATTACCATGAATACAAATCTATTTAGATTTTCACTAACAAACTGCCACATATCAAGTTAATTACATATGTTTCCAATAGTAATGTTTGCAAAGCATATAACTGTGAGAAAGTAGCCTCTTTCTAGCAGGGTTACCCCCACTTTTGACCTGTTTGTGAGAATGTGTCAGTGTGTTTATACTGTGTCACTGGGATCCTGCTAGCCAGGACCCCAGTGCTCATAGATAAAAACCTATATGTCAATGTGTTTTGCCTGTCTCACTGGGATCCTGCTAGCCAGGACCCCAGTGCTTATAGTTTGTGGCCTAATGTGTATGCCTGTGTAGTGCCTAACTGTGTCACTGAGGCTCTGCTAATCAGACCCTCAGTGCTTATGCTTTCTCTGCTTTTAAATTTGTCACTGTAGGCCAGTGACTACATTTACCAATTTCAATTGGCACACTGGACCCCCTTATAAGTCCCTAATATATGGTACCTAGGTACCCAGGGAATGGGGGTTCCAGGAGATCCATATGGGCTGCAGCATTTCTTTTGCCACCCATAGGGAGCTCAGACAAACCCTTCCACAGGACTGCCACTGCAGCCTGCGTGAAATAATGCACACTATATCACACCCATTTTCACTGCACTTAAGTAACTTATGAGCTTCACTTGCTGAAGGTTAGGTGCAAAGGTACTAAGTGTGAGGGCACCCTTGCACTAGCAAAGGTGCCCCCACATAGTTCAGGGCCATTTCCCCGGACTTTGTGAGAGGGAGGACACCATAACACGGCTGCACTACATATAGGTCAATACCTATATGTAGCGTCACAATGGTAACTCTGAATATTGCCATGTAACTTGTCTAAGATCATGGAATTGTCCCCACATTCTAAATCTGGTATTGGGGAGCCAATTCCAGGCATCTTGGGGGCTCCACCATGGACCCACAGTACTGCCAAAACAGCTCTCTGAGGCTTGCACTGCAGCTACAGCTGCTGCCACCTCACAGACAGGGTTCTGCCCTCCGGGGTCTGGGCAGCCCAGTCCCAGGAAGGCAGAACAAAGCATTTCCTCTGAGAGCAGGGTGTTACACCCTCTCCCTTTGGAAATAGGTGTTACAGGCTGGGGAGGGGCAGCCTCCCCCAGCCTCTGGAGATGCTTTGAAGGGCACAGATGGAGCCCTCCTTGCATAAACCAGTCTACACTGGTTCAGGGACCCCTTCTCACCTGCCCTGGAGGGAACCTGCAGCCTGCTCCAAGAAACGCTGTAAACGCAACAAAGTATCTACAAGAGACACTTTTCTTCCGCAGCCTCAGCAACAGGTTCCATGGTGTGCATGCTCTGGGGACTCCCTGTCTTCATCCTGCACCAGAAAGACCGAAGAACTCTCCTGTGGAGTGACGGAGTGACTCCCCTACTCCAAGCATGCACCTTTCAAGGCAACATCTGGTACCCTGGGACTCCTCTCACAGTGACGAGCGTGCTCCTAAGGACACAGAAGGTGTACATCATCGACATAGACTGTCCTGAGGTCCTTCTGATGCAATTTGGAGGCGGTAAGACCTTGCCTTCCCTGAGAACTATGGTACCCCTGTGTATTGTGCCTTCTTTGCCTCCTGAGGCCTTTGGGCACTCTTTGCAAAATTCCTTCATGCATAGCCTGGCCCAGGTCCCCAGCAATTCACCCTGTGGCGCTCAACTCGCTGAGTTGTTCTCCAGGGGTGTGGAACCTTCATTTGTTGTGCTGCATCAACCACATTTTGTACCTCCTTTGAACCCAGATCCTGCGGCTTCTGGGGGTGCTGGCTGGCATCCTGAGGGCTCTCTAAAGTGCTGACCCCTCCTTCTTCCTCCTCCTCACACAGAGTTGAGGCCCCAGGTCCCTCCTGGATCCATCCAGGGCCATTTTGATGAAAAATTCACTTTTGTCAGAGCCAAGGCTTGTTGGTGCCTTCTGATCGAAATCTCATCTGCAACAATCTTCATGCCGTGGGACATCTTTTGAATTATGCAGGAACCCACTGGCATCTTTCTAGGGTGCATTTCTGCAGTCTTCTACTAACCGGGGACTGTTCTTTTGCACCCTCTTCTGGGTTGGCAGGGGCTTTCGTCCTTCCTGGAACTTCTTTCTACTTCTGGACTTGGTCCCCTTCCTTTGCAGGTCTTCAGGTCAAATAATACAGCAGTTGTTCTTGCAGACTTGGTTGGCTGCTCCAAAATCCAAAAAACGAGGTGCAGTGTGTCCTAAGGAAACTTGCAGTACTTCACTCCTGATTTTCTGGGCTCTGGGGTGGGGTAATTGTCGTGATTCACATTCCACTCTCTTAGTATATGGTTTGTGTTGTCCCTAGACCTATTTTCTCCCATTGCATTCTATAGCATTTCCTATTGTTTGCACTATCCTATGTATAATTATTTGCCTTATTTTGGTGTCTAGTGTATATATTGTGTATAATACTTACCTCCAGAAGGAGTATTGCCTCTAAGATATTTTTGGTACTGTGTCACCCAAATAAACTACCTTTATTTTTAGTAACACTGAGTATTGTCTTTAACTGTGTATAAGTACTGTGCAACTATAAGTGGTATTGCATGAGCTTTGCATGTCTCCTAGTTCAGCCTAAGCTGCTCTGCTCTTGCTACCTCTATCAGCCTAAGCTGCTAGAACACTACTTCATTTCACTAATAAGGAATAACTGGACCTGGTGTAAGGTGTAAGTACACAAGGTACACAATACAAACCAGGCCAGCCTCCTACACATGGCATCGGTTGAGGTCAGTCTAATACTTCAGCCTAAGCAGCAGCTGAAAATTAAACATCCCCTCCTCATTGCATGGACATGCATGGGGTTTCTTATCTATGCTCTTGGTGATCTGCTCCAGCTAAAAGAATTGTTATTGTGTGACTTTAGATCTCTGTTCATGAAAATATCTTGATGGTCCTTTACACTACTTAATACTGCTACTTCATCTGCTGTAATAGTAGCTGGCTCAAAAAGCCTGGATCTGTCCTGCTGTCCAGTCCTCTTGATCTGAGGTCTTCATGTAAGTGGCACCCTATCATCATCAAGGGAGACAACTTTCCCTGTCTTCACTCCCCAGACACTCAAAATCTTCAACCATTTGCATGGTGACAGTGGGACTGATTCACAAAGAAAAAACACTTTAAAAAAAAAACTGTTGTGTAAGTTTACAGTTGTTTGATATTCACAAAACTGCAATGTAATAGTAAGTTTACAACTGCAGAGACTCTGCACTCAGAGTGGAGATCTCTGTACATAAAAAAGGGCATGTCCTCCCCTTTTATGTGCTGAGTTTTCTGCCCCAGCTGTGGGACTCCACAGCCATACATTTGATTAAATGGCAGTTTTGTGAATGCCAAAAAGAGTAAACATACACAAATGTGTAAGTTTATCTCTGTGAATCAGGCCCCGTGTGTACAACAGGAGTCTATAATACCCATTGGTAGAGCACCAACAAACAGGACTCATCCACAGACGTCCAAGTGGCCTCTTCTTTCATTATCCCTAGCAAGTCTACGCTTGATAGTCCCTGAGAGAATGACAAGTCCAATGTGTTCTCCCGCTTGAGACTTAGGGCTCGATTTCATTTTTGGTAGGTGTACAACAAACAGTTCCTTCATGTGACTTCCGTCTGCCACCAATTTACCCAGTCACCCTAATTGAGGTGCTCCATGCCAGATTTTGAAATAACTGCTGGTTCAGCAGACATTTCATGCTTTGACAGGTAAAGCCATTATTGAAGTTCTTGTCAAAGCATTGTAAGTTTGATTTATGGTTAAATAAACCTGACAGAGCTGTTTGTCAAACTTACATTTTTTTCAAAAAGAAAGTCCCAAAGGAGGTTTTTATTTGTGAAAATAAAACAAAAATCCCCGCCTTGCCATGGGAGATTCCTCCCATGGCAAGGGGGACATTAAGAACTTTTCAGTGCCCCTTGCCACTGGGCTTTTCCTGGAGGTGATGGGCATTCAAATACCAGTGTATGTCCACACATTTAAATTAGGTGGGCGGACATACATCCAAACTTCCAACAGCCCGTATTCTGTCGGGCCATCAGCAAAGATTGACCACAGCAAAGTCAGAGTAGTCTCCGCTGTGAATCAATCAATACATTTCAATCAATCAATACATTTTGTAGAGCGCACTACCCACCTGTGAGAGTCTCAAGGAGCTGAGGGGAGGGGGCAGTGCTGCTACTGCTCGAATAGCCAGGTTTTGAGGCGCTTCCTGAAAGTCAGCAGGTCTTCGGTCTGTCATAGAAGCAATGGAAGGGTGTTCTAGGTCTTGGCGGCTGGGTTGTCACTCTTCGGATGTGAGGGACGGTGGTGAGGGTGAGGTCAGCTGAGCGGAGTTGGTGGGATGGGGTGTAGAAGGTGAGTCGTCTGTTGAGGTAGGCTGGACCGGTATTGTGGGGCGCCTTGTGTGCATGGGTGAGGAGCTTTAAGGTTATCCTTTTGTTGATGGGGAGCCAGTGTAAGTCTCTCAGGTGGGGAGTGATGTGGCTGTGGCAGGGTGCATCAAGGATCAGGCATGCAGAGGAGTTTTGTACGCGTTGCAGTCGTTTCAGGAGTTTGGCGGGGGCTCCTGCGTAGAGGGTGTTTCCACAGTCAAGTTTGCTGCTGACGAGGGCCTGGGTGACTGTTCTTCTTGTATCTGTGGGGATCCATCTGTAGATCTTGCGGAGCATGCGGAGGGTGTTGAAGCAGGATGAGGAGATGGCACTGACTTGCTTGGTCACGGAGAGTGTTGAGTCGAGGATGATGCCCAGGTTGCGTGCGTGGTTGGTGGGTGTCGGAGCTGCTCCCAGAGTGGTCGCCCACTAGGTTTCATCCCAGGCTGAGGAGTTGGTGCCAAGGATAAGGACCTCCGTCTTATCTGAGTTCAACTTCAGTTTGCTGTTCCTCATCCATTCGGCGACGGCCTTCATTCCTTCGTGGAGGTTGGATTTGGCAGTGAGGGGGTCCTTGGTGAGGGAGAGGATCAGTTGGGTGTCGTCAGCATAGGAGTTGATGTTGAGGTTGTTTAGCCGGGAGACGTGGGCAAGCGGGGCCATGTAGATGTTTATGAGTGTAGGGCTGAGGGACGATCCTTGGGGGACGCTGCAGATGATCTTGGAGGCTTCGGATAAGAAAGGGGGGAGGCAGGCGCTCTGGGTTATGCCGGAGTGGAAGGAGGTGGTCCACTCCAGAGCTTTGTCATGGATCTCTGCGTTGTGGAGACATGTGCGTAGGGTGCGGTGGCAGACGGTGTCGAAGGTGGCAGAGAATTCCAGGAGGATGAGGGCCGCGGTTTCGCCATTGTCAAGCAGGGCCCTGATGTCATCGGTGGTGGCGATGAGGGCTGTTTCGGTACTGTGGTTGCTGCGGAACCCTGACTGGGATGGGTCCAGGATGTTGTTTTCTTCAAAGTAGTGGGTCAGTTGTCTGTTGACGATCTTCTCGATGACCTTGGCTGGGAATGGGAGCAGGGAGATGGGACGGAAATTCTTTAGGTCTCTCGGGCCGCCATGGGTTTCTTGAGTGGGGATTGATCTCGGCATGCTTCCAGCTCTTGGTGTAGGTCGCGGTCTCGAAGGAGATGTTGATGACTTTGCGGAGGTGGGGTGCGATGGTGCTGCTGGCTTTGTTAAAGATGTGGTGCGGGCAGGGGTCTAATGGCGATCCAGAGTGGATAGTGCTCATGGTTTTGATTGTGTTGTCTACTTTCACGTTGATCCAGACGAGCAGGGGGTCGTAGTTGAAGCTGGGTGGAGAGTCTGAGGAGTCAGTCGTTGACGGGGTGGTCTGGTTGTTGAGGCTGTCATGGATGTCTCTGATCCTGTAGTGGAAGAAGGTGGCGAGGGAGTTGCACAGGACTTGCGATGGTGGGTTGTCGCTGTGGTCACAACTATGGTTGGCCTAAATTCAAATTGGGCGGGGAAGGAACTCTATCACCACAACAACGAAGTTCCCTCTCTGCCAACATATAAACTAGGCCCTAAATGTCATCTATGTTGTGAGTCATCCTTCTACTTCTGCTGTTCCTTTCTTTCTCGAACTTATTCCATCTGAATGGGTTACAAAATATTGGTGGAAAGTTCTTGAGTGTGGGAGTCACCAACGAATCTAAAGATACCATAATATCCCTTGGCCCTGCCTGGAATTTTCAGAGAGCTGACCTCTTGGTACCCAATACTCCTGTCCAACATGCTGGGGAAAAACAACATCACAACTTTAAGAAACCTTGGAACAATCTCTGAGCTGACCAAGACACCAAAGGTGTGGTTTATTTCAGGCTTCACTTTTTAGAGCTCTTCCCCCATCTCTATCCTTTACACAGGCCTGTGCAGTAGTTAACTTGCCTAGCATGGTTACTCACAGCTTAAATTCCATTAAGTCTAGATATGAATTTATGACCCAAAAATGTATAGGAAAAGTAATTTTAATGGCCCTGCTACATCATGATATTCATAAGCTATACTTTAAGAACAAAAACGTGAAGAAATTTTACACCTCAGCTGGAAGAAAGGGAACATTTTTTCTTGGATTCCCAAATAAATTATAAGGACTTAGCAGGCATTAACCAACTTTATTTTTAGTAATATCTGCAAAAGTACTACCTGTAGGCAGACGACAGGCAGAATCTCGCGTCTCGGGCTCAACCTGACCAAATGTGCCTTTTACTGCAGTTGCATGGCAGCAGACCTTATTTTAAAAGGTGGGCACAGGACATTAGAGTTCAAATCCATTTTCACAAAAAACTTACAGTGGGTGAAACTCGGTTACGAAAACTCACTCAGTTCAGAGTTACAAAAAAAGCATGAGATAAAAAGAAGTGGGGTTTTTAAGGGTCAGGATTTTTTTTCTATAGTGAATAATAATACAACGTGATTCCCGAAAGTTAAGTGCCAGTACTGAGTGAGCACTATAATATTGTGCGCACTTTTCCGGTAGAGACAAATCAAGTAAAGTTACTGCAACAAATGCAACCTTTTTACTATCTTCATTTGAAACATAACTCTTGCAAAACGCCAAGAGTGCATCTGAACTTTGATGTACGTGCTTGCTCCCCTGATGCTCAAAATCCAACACCTCCTCTACAGTGAAACAAGGAATAAAGAATAAGTAGTTATGTTTAGTGCATGATGCAATGTGCCAATAGTAGTCAAGGACTAACGCATACTCCATCACATCAAACCCACTAGAGGTGTTGCAGTACCCAGGTTTAAAAAAAACAGTGGGAGTTTACCAACACCAGAAAATGCTGCTACAGAGCAACTAGGTCATTTCATACCTTGCCATCAATCCTGAGATATTATTGAAAACCATTGTGTTTACAAAAACATGCCACTAGTTAGAGTTGCTGATCAGGTTCATACTTGCATCCGTTTTCAGTTTTCTAGAGACTGAAGAGATTGGTCGCAAAATAAAGTTTCAAAAGCAAGAGTATTTTTTTAGATAATAGAGTAGCAGTGGCCGCCTCTGATGAGTACAATAATGCCCAGTTTAGATGATAACAGGCGAAAAATTTTGAGCCTCATCACCCTTCTGCACAACCATTGCATAATCTCAATTTTATCCCACAGATGGCATCCCTATTTCTATAAGAATCGCGTTTAGCTTTTTTATTGCTTCCCAACCAAACGAAACAGTATTGGTAAAACCTTGTATGGCTACCCCAAATAGGAATATGTACTCATTATGTTTATACCTTAGGAGAAAATACTTTTTTCAAGGCACTTACACAACAGTCATACAAGCAAATACTCATGCCTTCAGAACAGAATCAGCTACACCTTTTGTATTTCCCAGAATACAAGGGAACCACAGCTACAATCCTCCACATCCTCCCTCTCAAGGAGTTTTAGTCAGTTAGGGCCATATTTATAAAAGAAATGCATTGGTCGTGCACCATGCAATGTAGTGCAAGAGTGACACATCTCTTAAAGCACATTTACCAGGCCAGACAATACCAACTTGCATGGCCTTGCCTGGCTTGATAAATCTAGACTAATGGAACACAGCACAAATAGCTGTGTTGCTTTACTCTGTCCGGCGTAGGCATTTCATAAGGGGAGTGTGGGTGTTCCCATACATCCATCCATGGATTTTGGTGCATTCCCTAATTTACCATTACTGGTAAGCCTGGGAATGCGCTCAAAAACTTAGGCCAACTCCATATGAGGTAGAACAAGGAGAAATACCATTATTTTTCCTAGTTCCTTCCTCTTTCCATATGTGATGCCTTCTGCAGCACACATAGAAAGAGGAATATACTTCTGGGGGATTGGTTTTGTGCAGGAAAGTATCTCTTCCTGCACAAAAACAAGCCTGCTTACAACTTAGGCACCCTTTCACTGCATTGGCGCTAGGAAGCACATTGTGTGCCAGCACTGGGAAAAGCCAGGAATGTGCCATATAATGTTAAGTACAGCACATTCCAGCCCTTTCCCTATTACACTGCGCAGAAATGTGACTTGCTGCGCTGTGTGATATAATGATAATATATGTCCCTTATTAATTAGGATATTCTGTCATTGTTGTAGAATGCAGGAAAAGATGGTTTGTTGCACAAAGTTCTGAGAAATTGACATATTCTCTGAAAGACATGTTATCAATCTCTCTATGAAAGCTACCCTTCTTCAGGATTCTTCTTGTGGTCATACCTTTCTTCACTGCCATTCAAACCTTCACAGTTAATTATATTTGGCAGATCGCAGCCTGGTATTCTACATTCCCCAGAGAAGGAAACTCAAATCACTGAATTAAAAGAATTAACACTTGGAAAATGAATGTTTTACCGAAGAAAGTATTCTAAAATATTACTTATAAGCAAAGCCATTATTCTGCAGCTGTATAGGTTTCTGCATAACTATGTATTTTCAGAATTTGACACATAAGTCACCATCTACTCAGTAGGTACTGTGGGGATACTCAAATTACGGTCCGGTGGCCACACGTGGCCCACTGGTGAACAGCACTACTGGGCTGCTGTTCACTTGACAGTGCAGGAACCTTCAGAAAGCTGTAAAACAGACATATAATGTATTAACACATTGAGTAAAGTAATGGTAATAGAGCGTTGGTGGCAGACGGAAGTCACATGAAGGCACTGTTTGTTGTACGCATCTGCTTCGCCCCCCCCCCACGCCCACCTTTCATCACCCCGACCCTCGCCATGCAGACATAGGCGCGGCCCTCGGGCATTTTGTGGCCCCTGGGAAATGTTTAAGAGAGCCCATAATCTACTGCAGAATCCGCAGAATTTACAAAAAAAAGTTTTTTAGCTGAGACGGATAACAAGTAACTAAAAAGCAGCGATTCATGATGCCAGGCAGAGGAAGGTGCTTCAAAAAAGTAGGTTGGTGACCTTTCAGTTGCTCATTGTTGTATTTTGCTCTTAACCTAGTATTAACGAGGAGAAAGCTTTGCCCAGGCAGTATTAACTTGTGTACCAACAAATTAAAAAATAAGTAATATTTTCATAGAATTACGCATTACTCCACATATGTCGCCCTTTCATGCCAAAGAAATTTAGCTAACCCTGTTTCATAGTTTGGTCCTCGACTGATGCATCATTCCAGTGGCCCTTGTAATAAGAAGTATCAGACTGATGAACAAAAAAAACTAAAACTCCCTATATTATTTGCCTTACATCAGCATTAAAACTTTATGCAGTTTCAGAGCAGTGTTTAATTTAAAACTTGGTTCAGTGATGCATTTGATTTAGAAGGTTGCCACACTTTTTCACATAAGACACCATGGCCCATATTTATACTTTTTTAGCGCCGCATTTGCGCTGCCTTTTGATGGAAAAACTGCGCAAACTTACAAAATACAATTGTATTTTGCAAGTTTGCCCTGCTTTTTTGCGTCAAAAGATGACGCAAATGCGGCGCAAAAAAAGTATAAATATGGGCCCATGGCTTTCCACAGGTCGGGAAGTGTTCAGCTTTGTCCTTCAAGATAAACATATAGCTGAGCTAGTCCTGGATGAGGTCATATATGGCGCCCAGAAAAGCAATTAAAAACCTTCTGAAAAGAGGGTACTGTTAAGAAATTGTAAACATTAACAATGCATTAAGGACAAATGCCCTTCTTTATACTTTTTTTGCGTCGCATTCGGTTCACTTTTTGATGCAAAATTGGTGCAAACTTACAAAATATAATTGGGGAATATTTATACTCTGTTTGCGCCGATTGTGCGTCAAAAATTTAGACGCACAATCAGCGCAAACGTTGCCCCGTATTTAAACTTTGACGCCCGAGCCCGCGGACGACAAAACTCCGCCATATGCGTCATTTTTTGGATGCGGCAACCCGCCCTGCGTTAATGATATGCAAGGTAGACGTTCCCGTCCAAAAAATGGCTTAAACGGCTGTGATTCGTATATATGCTTTCGGGCAAAAATGACGCACAGCCGGGAGACGGAGCCAGAAAATGACGCACAGCCCGATTTGCGTCAAAAAATAACACCTGGGTCAAGGCAGGCGTTAAAATGGGGCAAACACACCTGTATTTAATCAGAACACACAGAACAAACAGCAGAGCAGCAGAGCAGCAACAGGGAGACATGGAGGTCATTCTAATCCAGCGTGCACGCAGACGCAGAGCTCTGCAGTAACAACACCAGCTACAACAACATCAGCAGGGACCCCAAAGGCAGCGCAGAAGGCAGGAGAGGATATTACGCCCAAGAACAACCCTTCAGGGCCTCAGGGAACACGACATCATACAGAGGTACCAGTTAAACTGGCAGGCCATTCAGCAGCTGCTGCTAAACATTGAACAGCAGTTGGCCCCCACTTTGGTGACACCCCACACCATCCCAACAGAAACAAAGCTGCTTGCCGTACTTCACATGCTGGCAAGTGGCTCATTTCATACAACTGGTGCCCTGGTAGGCGGAATATCACAACCATCATTCTCCGCATTTCGGCCCAAAGTACTGGATGCCATCATTCGACTGACACCCTGCCACATCTGCTTCCCTAACACACTGCAGAAGCAGCAGGAAACTAAACAGGGGTTCTACGCAATCAGTGGCTTCCCACATGTCCTTGGTGCAATCGACTGCACACATGTACGCCTTGTGCCACCTGCTGCAACTGAACACCTCTACCGCAACAGGAAGCACACACATTCCATCAACGTGCAGGCCATAGTCGATCACCAAGGAATGTTCACCAACATCGTGGCTAAATATCCTGGGAGTGTACATGACTCATACATCTTCCGTCACTGCACCATCAACCAACACTTCCAGGATGGACAGTATGGCAATGGACTACTTGTTGGTAAGTACAAAAACCTACTTATTTACACACTGCACAGCAACCCTCTAGGACACACAACACATACACCACAACAGCGACATCTAGACAGGAACACACTGAGGTCCTTACATCACTAGCCATGTCTCTTAAGTCACCATTGAACCTGTCACACATCGGAATTTACTGTACAGCCTAATGTGAAGACATTAATGAGTGTGGTTGCCGAAATGTCACCTTGCAAATTGTAAGTGTCCCAATGACCTTTACATTAATACATTGCATAAGTCTAAAGGTATGGGATGTCCAGGGTACGTTGATATGAACGTGTTAACAACACTTTCAATTTAAACTCTACATTGAACTATCGTCTCACCCCAAGTGAAGACACAAGTACACCTGTATCACAAGTCACAATGCTAGGGAGGGCACACTGTACTGAAAATCCCAAAACATACTGATGACAAACGATTAGCAGACAAACACTTGTTCAGCCAAGGAAACAACACAATGCAGATGGTATAGCCTACAAGTATAGGATGTCACATCAGTACACAAAAGAGTCACAGACAACACAAGACAACTACTGCCATTAAAGGTCTTTTCAATAGTGCCAGCTACATCAACATGATCCCATTCTTTTTCTCTTTCAGCTGATCAGGGGTATGGTATCCAGCCATGGATTATGACACCATTTGGCAACCCAAGTACTGCTGCAGAGCGTGCATACAATGAGGCCCATAAGAGGACACGCAGCATTGTCGAGCGGACCTTTGGCATCCTCAAGTCAAGGTTCCGCTGCCTCGACTTCACTGGTGGTAGCCTACTATATTCCCCCGAGATGGTCTGTAAGATGGTGTTCCATCCTGCACAACATTTGCATCAAAAGGAACATTCCCCTCCTGGAACCAGACCCATACATGCCTGAAGTCGAGAAAGAGGAGGATGCTGCCCTGCAACATGAGGGGGAACAACCAAACACGGCTGCTGGAGTGCGTAGGCGCCAACACATTGTGAACA
This sequence comes from Pleurodeles waltl, assembly GCF_031143425.1. Lineage (NCBI taxonomy): Eukaryota > Metazoa > Chordata > Amphibia > Caudata > Salamandridae > Pleurodeles > Pleurodeles waltl. Next base: position 373,411,416 of record NC_090439.1, read on the forward strand.
ATTTGTTTTAAATATTATCACCATCACCACTTAATGAACTATTGTAAATAAACACTGATAAGAAACACCACATCATGGTCTGGCTATTCATTTCTGCACACCTTTAGCTCTAAATATCAGAAGAAGAGTGTCGCCTCATGGAGCATTGATGATATAACAATCAGGACACAGAAAATACCACTACAAATGTGATGCCTATCATATAACGGTCACATACACACACAATGTAAATGACTCACATCCTGTACATTTCACCTTTGAAGGGCAATAGCTGAGGACCACACCTATTACACACATACATGTTGGAAACATGGTTCATCGCAGCATATGTCACACAACTAAAACACCATCACTCAACTAGGGGAAAACAGGCCTCATACATCAGGTAGTTGACATGCTTTTGCATCAGGAACAGGAATGTATGACCAGACTCTTGGCAGCAGTAATTCCAACTACATACAATCTTTGCAAAGACTATCTGTCACTAGAGTTACACATAAGCAGAACATACACAGGACAAGTGCCACACATATGACAAGCATCCAGCACATCACATCCCATCTACATGTCAGCCCTTTTCTAAAAATCTGACACACCCATGCGCCTGGTCACACCCTACCTGTCTGAAGAGGTCCCTGGAATACTAATATGTGTACCCTGATATTCCCTCATCTACACACACACACTCACAAGAGTCATCCAGTGTGCCACACCCTTTCCTATGGTATACCATTGTCATAGTACTATCTCACTGCATGGAAGTCAGCTCAAAGAATACACTGGCTTGGAGTTTTTAAGGCCTGGTATCACCTGTAGATTGCTTCCCGTGTGAAAGGTACTGTAGGCCATTTGAAAGCAAATCTCATCCGACAGGACTTGTGAGACACTGATGGAGGTCACACCTGTAATCACCTCCATGCACACCACCCAAATTTACATGCACCATCCCTGCTGATGCCTCCTACAGCATAGATGTTGTCATTTTGGCAATTACACCGTTAAGCATTGCTACTAATGTTGCCGTGTAACACTGTATCTGGGTTCATGTGTCACCTTCAAAACAACACAGGACATACACAGTGTGACATGTCAACTGTCTACTGCTCCCTCTGACCAGTCTTAGTCAGACCACTGATCATGTCAATTGTTAAAGAGCTGAATCCTGATTGACCCAGCATCCTGTCAGCCTGACTGGCACCAGTCCGTTGGTCACCCTAAAGATATCCGGTGGCCACATATGGACCACACTTGCTGTTCAAAACCTCTCTTTCCTCAGAGGCTAATTTGTCAGTTGCCTCATCAATGTATACTCAAATACATTGTATTGCATCATCTGACTTTTATTTGTATCATATTTGTTACAGTGCCCTTGAATAGCTAAATCATGGCCCATCCGTTGTCTGGGTCTCATTAATGCCTAAACTACAAAGTGTGACAGTGTACCTGGGCCATAGCCTTTGATGGTGTACGTGGCCTCCAGCAGAACCAGCAACCTCAGATAATGTCCATGAAAAGTCGACACATATGAGGACCCTGACAGTTCACACGCTGAGTAACATTGTTCAAATAATAGAGATGGCTCGTGTGTGGTGAATACCAGCCATATTATTCTGCACAGAGGCTATGATGTTCCCAGATGCATTTCCATCCACAGAGGCCAACTTGAGTACAAATGTTGCAATGACACATGCCGGATCCAGACACCTGAGACATTCTCTCACTCACCACACCAAGGTTGCCCAGTTGAAAGTCTCATTACACGTCTTCAGTGACAGGGTTGGACCATCCACGTGTAGGTTACCATGTCCTCAATGACTTTACTCACATTTAGCTCCAAACGATACTCATTAGATACACGATTAGCTGCCACTAGCTCATGATGAGACCTGGATGTAACAGTGACAACATACACCTTTACAGTTGATACAGGATCAACATTGGACACACACATGTACATGTACCATCCAATCAACAAAGTGGTTGCAAGCAGCCTATCACAGTAGTGTCCCAATTGTAACCTAGCATGAAGATTGAAACATGCCACTAAACCAGGTAATGCATAAAGGGCCACATACATCAAAAACCTATTTGCAATTATGACATAAGGAACTTTGAGAATTTGCTATTAAATCAATGCTAAATGGTATGTCAGAATTCTCTAAAGAAGTAATAGGGCAAACTTCAAATGGGCAAATGGTATTACAGATTTGCAAAAAGAGAAGCATCTATGGGTCTGCTGCCAATGGTTTAGCATTACTGAAATTGGGAAAACCGTTGATTAATTTGCAAGTCAGGAACAGCAAACACCAGGGTGCTGGGGGCCTAAGTCCCCTTCTGATGCACCCCAATTAAACACTTTTTACGGACACGTGAAGCACACACATGCTTAAGGGGTATGTGTGCCATACATGTCTATAGTGAAACATATTTTAGCCACATTATCTCGTAATTAGCACATGGTTACCCCCAAAAATTGTTTAGGCGGCAATTGCATTACCTAAATGGCCATTTTGATATTTGGAATAGCTTGATACATGTGCTCACAAATTAGCTAATAAAGACATCCTGTTAGCTCTTTCATATTTGGAAAGTCGCAATCAGCAATTACCTACATGTGTGCGCAATTATGAGTAATATCCATTTTGGCCAATCATTACTATTGCACTGTGAATACCTTCCACACATCCTGTAAGGCACATTTGCTTTCGCTAACCCCAGTATTTATCATTTAGCACCGTTTGGTAATGGAAATTCCATGACTCATTTGGACATATGAAATACATATTTGTCATTATGCGTCATATTTTCACGCATACAGCTTGTGCGTTATATTTTTTGATGCACAGGAGTGCAAATAATGCTGAGTCAAATTACTTTTAATAATTGGTAAATAATATTTGGATGCAGCTTAATTTTCACCTCTGGAAGTGTAAATTATGCAGCAAACAAATGTTATTTACCAATTATTAAAAATAATTTGACTCAGCATTATTTGCACTCCTGTGCGTCAAAAAATATGACACACAAGCTGTATGCGTGAAAATATGACGCATAATGGAAAGAAACAGCGGCAATGTTATGCAGGATGTGATGTAATAGGATATCCTGTTTACAGATTCTGTACAGTGGGTGTAGTTTCACTTTCACTTTGCAGTCTCTGATTATTCTAGACTGTGTGGCTGTGTGCAAAGTGTTGTCCTGTGAATTTGTGCTTTTGTTTCCTGAGTGCCATCTTACTTGTTGTTTTGTCATTAATATATTGTTGTAGAATACTGTCTGAGTGTGTATTGTTTAAATTTGTCCAGTCCAGTGTTGTATTTATTGTCTGTGGGAGTCTGTTGAGGGTACTGTTATATAGGGGATAGTTGGGCTCTTCTATTTGTTAAGTTTACTTTGTATTTCCTCACTCCAACTTTCCCCATTTTCCCCTTTCTTCTTTTTTTACCACTACATTTTCCCCTTTTCTGCGCATAAATGTCTGGTAGGCCACGTCTTTCCAGGATGGGTGAGGAGGAATTGGGGGGGTTCATGTGGCTGGTGTGCCATTTCCTCCCACTGATGCTGGAGGCTGGGGGTAGGGTGATACAGTGGTATCACACTGAGGCCCGAAAAGTCCGGTGGGGGAAGGTGCGCCATCACTTGGTGCGTCTGTATGGGAGCCAACACAATGAGCATCAACTGAGGCACCGCTGGGCTGACCTGATCTCTAGGGAGCAAGATCTGCTGGACCACCTGGGAATCATAATTGGTGGCCATGTTGGTGAGTACAGATCATGTAAATGTGCACAATTAAAAGCTTTGCAGTGACATGAGATGATTGGTACACAATCTGCCAGATAAGTAGCTGACTGTGTGTAATGCTGAGGAAACATACAGGGTAATTGATGCACTATGTGAAGGATGACAAATGATAGCAGTCAGGCAGCTCATGTTTTGCACACTTACAGGTTGCTTGTTGCTGAATGTAATGTAGTGCCGCCTTTGTGTCAGACCAGCGAAACATTAATGAGGCAATCAGGACTCTACAGGTCACAATTGCCAGTGAAGTATGGATGTACTAACATCATACCTACATATGTTGACGCTATAGCTAGACTGACATTGGAAACCCTACATGATGCAGAAAATGAGTGCTGCCTTCACGTCAATTGATGATATCAATGTGGCCCAGACATATGTCTCATGTGTGTCTGGTGAGTGTGTAAGGAAAGTGTTCACGGAAGTGCCATGCCTGTTAGGGATTAATGTGCTCCTTCATATTTTATTGATACATGCCAGATCTGAACATCAACCATATTTGGAAAGGAGTTAGGTGCCCTCAGCTAACATCTTAGACAGGTATTTTTTGTTTCTTGTGCCAAAATCCGATTAGGGATGGCAGTCCAAAGGTATGGACTAGGGTACAAACATCTATGTTTGGTGCCAATCACCATTGTTGGGACACATCAATATACACCTATATTGTTGCTGCACACTAATGGAGGTGCATGTTTGCCACCACATGACAGTCAGGGCCACTGCATGTGTGTAGAAGTGTGTGTAACTGTAGCAGGAGACCCATCCTATGTAAATATTGGCCATGAAATATTCCATGCAGTATGAGCATGTCTGAAAGTTTTTCATTATCCATGTCAGCTTACACATTGTATTTTTATTTGAAATTGTTTGTCACAGCACTGATTCTGAGCATATTCTTCCTTCCCTGCTTTACAGGTGGACCTGCACCGTACACAGTGGGAGAGGTGGCTCGTTTTGAGGACCCCGATACCTACAGTAAGTGTTGACATGTGAGTTCTGTTTTGTGTTTGCTGGTGATGTTTGATGGACTCCTGTGTGTTGAACACATTGCAAGGTGTGATGCGCTGCCCAGTCATTAGTCTTGTTCCATCAGTGGGATTTCAGTTATTAGAATATTTTGAGTTGACCAATGCTTATCCATTTGTCTGATCTTGGGTTTGTAGGCCATTCCTGTAGGGCCCGCTATGAGAACTGGGGTGAGTCATGTGGAATACACTAATTACAATAAGAGTTGCACTGGGACTCGTCTCGGACTGAGTCTGCATGTCAGACTGACATTCTCCCAGATAGCTTCTGCAAATGGCTTTTCTGAAGACTGCTGCTTCCCTATTAACCAATGTACTGAGTACACTGTAGGTTAGACCTTCTGGGAGCATGTACTTCCACAAGTTGTACTAGAAGTGTGTGGAACTAGAGTGCAACGGCCTAGGTGTGCATGCTATTCATGATCATGGGTGTTCTTGCTCCTCTGTGTCTGTTGAAAATTATGCCTCACTGGAAGTATGTGATGTTGACCTAGGTCAGTACATTTTGACATGTGTGGGCCTTGGATAGGACAAGGTTTAGCTGACTCCAATTTGTTGATAGCCCTTACTGGTGGTGTGTGTGTGGAGCCAAAAACATGATGAGCTTTCTAAACACTCCTGGGTGTGCATGTATTTTGGAATTGTTTGTTTTTCTTCCCCCCCCCCCCTCAAACACAGGCATGGGTTTGTGAATAGGGTACCTAGGACTAAAGCAACCAGTATGTTACACATACTTGTGACTATTTGAAAAATTGTTTTGAACCTAGTGTACACACTCAGGTATGGCACATGAGTACTATACTAGCAAATCCCATTACAAATGGCAGACCTTGAAGTTTGTGATTGTTATCACATACACTGACATATGTAATCCAGGCAATAGGCGGAGGAGGTGCAGCATGATTGTTAGCTGCAACTGTCAGTACTTTGATGACAAGTTATTGCCAGTTGTTACCCATCATGTAGATTTTGTATGTGCCATGTGTGAGATGACCTTTGCAGGCAGGCTTTCCATGTACTTCCTCTGAGACTTTCAATGATCTGTATGGTGATATGAGCTGTTACAAGTACAGTAGATGTATTGTCAGATTGACCACTTGTGCTATTCCACACAATGCAGTTCCTATGGTAAATAGTTGCCCTTTGTCTTCACAGCTGCAAACATGACACCCGCCCAGAAGCATGAATTTGAGAGGCGGGCCATGAGGTACAGACACATCCTGCAGGTGCAGTCGGGGTCCCTACGGTTGGCCCGTATGTACCAGTCTGATCGGGCCTCCGGAGCATGGTGGGCTTCACCACAGGGTGGCCCAAGGTTGCCCACTACAGCCACCACCACCACAACCACCGGTTCTCCCCAGGTGGCCCCAGCCACAGCGGGGACAGTTGTCCCTACATCTGCAGCACACCCAGGCCCCAGCAGTGTGACAGCTGCAGGACAGTCCAGTGGGCTAGGCTCCACACGCCCACAGAGCACCTCGGCCGGGACACAAACGGCACCAGCACCACAAATCGACCCTGCAGCATTCCTGGCTTTGGAACGTAAGATGGACAAAGTTCTAAGGAAGGTGAACAATCTTAAGCAGGATGTCAGCTACATCAAGACGCGGGTCAAGTCTATCAGGCGGACCCTCCGGAGGGCCAACCTCTAGGAATAATTTTTTCTATGGACATAATTCCCTCCCTCCTCTTTCCTTGCTATCATGATTAGTGGGCTTGGGGGATTAGTGTTAGGTTAGTATAGGTTGTTAGTTTAGTTAGTGTTAGGGAGGTGGGTGGGGGTCCTGATTCTTTCTACTTTTCCTTATTAAGTGTTTGGGCGGGTGGGTGGGGGTCAATGTTGGGGTTCCTGTGTGTTTGAAAAAAAAAAAATCAAACAAAATTAACAAAAAAATATATGATTGTTTAGGATAGTATAGTATGTGTGTAGGTTAGTATGTGTTGTCCTCCATGTGTCCTGTCCCATAATGGTGGGTGGGGGGTTGATGTTTAGATTGATTCGTTATATGTGAAGAGTAAGTTTAGATTAGGTTAGTTAGGGACAGTTGTGGGTAATGAGTAGTCAGGTTAGATTAGGGTAGGTGTTACTTTTCCCTTAGTTGCCTCTGGGGTGATTAGTTTTGAATACATATATAGATAACCCTTTACATTATGTGTTAACTGCTACTTGATCATGGCCTTGGAATCAGTGTAGATGATTGTTGTTCTATGACATTTGTGTCCTATGCTACAAACAAATACAAACTGAGGTGTAAAATGGCAGCTACCCCAGTGCTACCTTGGTAAGACTCCACCATTTGTTAGAACCACCAATCTGAGTTGACATGGATCACAAAGGATTTTTGTCGATGAGTATGTTTTCTACGTCACAAAGTGTGCTTCTAGACTTGGTATTGTAGGGACAGTTTTAGGTCGGACTGCAGTGTGATGTTAAGGGACATCTTCGAAGGTGAGGTCTTGTTAACACTCTTGTCATCTTGTCTTCATAACTGACATAGATCATTTGTGTCAAAATTCAGCATGATTACCTATTTGGATGTTAACTCAGAAAGATTGATTGATGCTGTGTTTTGTAGTGTTTGCTTAGATTAGACTGCACAGTTCAATGTGTTAGTATTGCATGGTGACAACATTTATCAGCCACTATTAGTTGACTTTGATATCTCTTGAGGAAGCATTATTCTGTCCAACACAGCATGATGGTGTGTGGTTTCTCACTTCATCAGTTATTCTCCTCAGGATGGGCAGGCTATGATGCAATCCTGGCCACTGTGCAGATGGATCTGACTACATGATGTCAGGACAGTTGTATTGACAAGCTACATGATTGTCACACAGGCACATTTGTGTTATCTACTGCACAGTTGATGTGTCAAATTACACAGAGACATATTTGGTGTGCAAGTGCTATTTATTGATAGGTGCTGTAGTGCAATATGTACATTGTCCATGTTTGCTGAGTCCGTTCTAGTGAAATCTTACATGGTGATCCTACAGAAGAGGTGTAGATAATGCTACTGACATGCTGGGGTGATGTTACAGACAGTGCAGAGGGACAGGATTTGCCGATTAGTAGGAGAGAGACATTAACTGGGCATGCTGACAAGTTATACAGTGGTTAGCAGAACAGTCATTGAGTATAGTTGTTGTAAGACTGGCATTTGACAAAACGTAGGACCTTGGTCAAAGTAGGCCATGGTGCAGGAACTAGTGCTTCCGGGTACTCTTCCGTGTGAATGTGATCTGTTCCATGTCTTCTTCTTCTGATGTGTGTGTTGCCTGCTTCGTCCTTGTTGTTGTTGGTTGTGAAAGGGCAACACACACCTCAGTGTTAGAAGACGTGGAGTCAGACATCCCGGTCGCTGCTCCCTGTGAAGGTCTTAAGGGCAGTACTGCAACAAGGAGGGTCTGCTGGTGTTTGAGAATAGCAGCCACATCACAATGGTAGGCAGCCAGGTCGGCCCTAAGGGAGTCATGATTGCATTTGTGCATGCAGTGGAAGGTTTGGGGTGCGAGGTGTTGAGGCAACTCCCTTACTGCAGTGGTGAATTCCTTGACAGTTTCTTGCAGTCCTTGCAGTATGGATGTTAGGGCTTGCATAGATGCTGCCTGATCTGCAGATGACATCATGCACGAACGCACCCCCTCAAGGCTGGCTGCCGTAGTTTGCATCCCCACCCGCACCTCCTTGGCCAGCTCCTGCTGTACTCCAACTACAGTTCTCTCAAAGCTGGTGCCAGTGTCGTCTGAGTCCGCAGCTGTATTGGAGCTGGCAGGTCTTGCAATTGGGGTGGTGGGTGGATCCTCTGCGATGGCTGCTTGTTCTGTGCTCCTCCTTGTGACTGAAGGTGGGGTCTGGAGGGTTTCAAGGACCTTTTGGATGGTCTCCTGGGGAATGTTTATGGGCTCGTCATCCATGTCATCAGGGAAATCTGGGACAGGCATATCGGCAGGAGATCCATCTTCCTCTGCAATGAAACAGGGTACAATTAGTGTGTCTGTGTTGTGACAATTTTGACGTGACGTGCCTGCCTTTGGATGAATTCACTTTGTGATCTTGTTTGGTATTAATATCTGCAGTCCTTCAGATGGGCATTGTTTCAGGCCTATGGCCCAACTGTGTGTCACATGTATGTTATTGAGTTATCCAAATTGTCAGCCTCATCGCCTCTAGGTGTTGATTTATGCCAAATAGAGAATAGCCACCTTTTTGTCCTACTCGACCCTCCGTGCATATCCATTCTCATGGTGAGACCTTTCACTGGCTGTGGGTGTTCTAATGGCCCTGGCAGCACACTTAACTCTCAGGACCTGCCCCAATCCCTGATCGTTCACATCAACTTAATTGTAATTGACATGTAGCATATCCTATGCATGGCAATGTTATGATGTGATATGGATGTTGATATTGTTAATGTGTCCTGCTGATGTTGGGTAATGTGTGTTACATTGGATTGCCCTGATAGTCGTATCAGTGTCCTATTTCGTCCTCTGACTGTGCAGGTGTATTTCAGTGACCAGTTCCATATGTCCCCTCCTCAATGCTGTTGTCTCAGCAGTATGACATTTGTGATGTTGCCTTGTTTGCCAGGCACGGGATGGACCCTGACATATGCAGCATGGGTGTGTCCTTAGTGCTGTGTCACTCCTATTGTTGTTTACATTGGCTGATGTTTGTGACACCTATGGGCATTGACATTTGAGTGTACTGGGGCCTTTGTCTTGTTTCAGGAGATTGTTGCAGATGTCATCCTCCCCCCCTAATTTAGGTATGTATGTTCCATGGGGAGGTTACTGCCATTGGCTACTTAAGCTGCACACAGATCAGAGGTGGTAGTGGCAACTGTTGTTGCAGTTACATTGCAGTTGTCGGTTTGGCTAGAAGATTGCTAATAGGGCCCTAGTTAATGTAGGAGTTATGTTGGCTGACGAGTGCCAGGATGTAAGTTTGACGTAGTGGCCTTCCCTCCTGTCGAGGCTTTCCCTTTGCTCCATTGTTGGCATGACAGCATGCCCCCATGGGACTGTTGTTGGTGTAGTGTAATGTTGTGCCCCAACTTTTGTTTGTGCAGGCCATGCTCCCCTGCGGTGCCCCTTTACCCATGCCACTCCATGTATATGATGACTTACATGCAATGTGTAGTAGGTATTTCCCCCCCTGCTTACAGTCAACATTATTGCATTATAATTCCCCATGCGACTTACCCTGCATGTGCGTTGTCTCGTGGTAGTCTGCGCTGTCCTGTCCTTGAATCCCTGTGACGATCTCCTCAGGGATGACGGCTGCAACCATCTCCTCCATGTGGTCCAGGGCCTCCTGGTGTGCTGGACTCCCACCTCCAGTCTGCAGTGCTGCCTTCCTGTTCCTGGCCATCTTTTCCTTGGTCCTGCGTTAGCAGTCATGCCAGCGTTTCTTACACTCGGTGACTGTTCTGCGTACTTCAACCACACTGTTGATCTTGTCAACAATTTGTTGCCATATGGCCTCTCTCCTACTGATTGGCAACTTTGAGGTGATAAACAGTTGGTGCTGGTGTTCCGTCACCTCTTTAGCCAGGATTTCCTGCTCCTCTGCACTGAAGCAACACTTTCTTTTCTTTCTATAAATGTCCTGGCTCTTGTATGGATCGTCCTGGCTGGTTCCTGGTCTGCTGTCATCTTGCTAGGGTCTGTAGTGGCATCTGGGATCCATTTTGGCTCTCCTCGCATATCCGGGTTGCGTTGTAGTAAATCGACCCACAGTCATTTCCTCCGTGCTAACGTCATTTTCCTTTACGATTTGACGCCGCGGTGTGCGTCAAAAATAATGACTCCCATCTGTTGATTGCGCCGCCGTGCGTCAAAGTATAAATATGACGCCCGCACGGTGCTACGAAATGGCGTTAGCCGGCGGTACATTTTTTGACGCAAAACTTTGCGTTAAAAAGTATAAATATGGCCCAATTGTATTTTGTAAGTTTGCGCCGCTTTTGCATCAAACAATGACGCAAATGTGGCGCAAAAAAAGTATAAATATGGGCCACAGTGTGTGGACGAAAATTCAAAAAAAAAAAAAAAGGATCCACGGTTTAGAATCCTCTAACTTGAACCATACAAAGCCCACATCTAGGTACAGAGAACACAAATAACAATTTTTTGGAGCAAAGTGAAATAATTACAGGAAAACACCCACACTTTGATTTTCCAGAAACCACATCCTATTGGTTTTACACTAACGCACAAAAGCGAACTTGAGAACCATGTAATTTAGAAAAAAACATGCTAAAGAATGTGGTCACTTTTATTATTACAATTTTGGTCTGTCAAAGTTGGATCACTGACAGGATCTGATATGACAACAAATTATTATTATTTTAGTCTCCATGAAGTATAACCAGCACCCGACTTTGATTTTTTGAAACGGAAGTCTCACAATTCCTGGAATAAAAGCAAAGTGAGGTAATATGACTGAATACACCCCTCGCCCCCCAGCTGTGCTATGTATTTTTCCTTGCCACCGGTTATAATATGTGCAATGTTCTACAAAATGTACATATGACAAATCAAATATTTATATTAACTGGCTTTCACTATCAAATCAATTTATATGTAGAGGAAACCTCTCCTGAAGGGAAGTAATTCAGGCATGCTGCTTTTATTTAGAAGCATGGCAGACAACCGACGTTGAAATAGACGAACACCACCAATGTTCTGCATGAGTGAAACTGCATATAAACCCTACGGGGAAAGGCAAGTGGGTCCTTTGTGCCTCTACTTATTTCTAAAATGTCAACAACATTCCACCCTAGCCAGTGATTTAGGAATCAGTTGTGACCAGTTTGTTAAATGTATAGGGCAGGATTACCTAGCAAAGAGCTGAGCGGCACTTAGAGGAATTACGCAAGATTTTAGCGATAAAACACTTCTTCTATTTATTGTTCTCTTGATAAAAAATAACGTTTCGGGATATCGATTGCAGTGTAATGGAAAGCAGTGGCGCAAATATCCTCCGAAAATAAATTTGTATTGATTATATATAATTTGCGTTGACGTGACAAAGTTCCCCACATAGCCCTGGTTGTGAGTTCTCGCAGCAAATCTGTCATCTTCGGCTCGGCTGTCTCGCTGTATTCTAATTGCTGAGAATGTTAGAAAACACGGTGACACCGTACACGCGATCCTCAAGAGTAAAAGCTGAAACAAATTGAAATGTTTTATCTTCTGCTCAGGGGGCGTCTAGATAGACAGGGTCCCATGTTACAATTATGGTGCGAAAACAAGAGGGGCAAATTCATACTCTGTGCCGTTTTTGTTCCATTTTATTTGGTGCAAACTGTGTACCATATTAACATTTTGGCGCTAGACCTGTTTAGCTCCAAAATATTGGAGTTAGCGTAATGTTTTGGATGCGCCAAAACACCTTGCATCCTTTGTGACAATGATATGCAAGGTAGGCATTTCCGTCCAAAAAATGACACCAACCCCCTATCGCCATATTTAACTTGATGCAAAAACAACGCATAACTAAGAAGCGGAGCAAAAAATAACGTAAACCCCAATTAGCATCAAATTTTAATGCCTGGCCGTTAAAATGAGGCCCACACACTACTACTTAAGGCAAACTCACAGAAGCAACATTGGCAACCCACAGGACAAGATGGAAGTGTTACTGCTCCAGCTTGGGACACAACGCAGAGGACAGCAACCACAGCAATACTCTCTTTCACCACTGTAGCAACCACAAGCACCACCACGGCACCCACAAAGGCAACGCAGAAGGCAGGTGAGGACATTCCGGAACAGGACAACCCTCCTTAGCCGTAGGGAACAAGACCTCATCAGGACTTAGAGTCTCAACCGGCAAGCCATGGTACACCTGCTGCAGCACATTGAGCCCAGAGATCACAGCCAGGCTGCAGACACCACATAACATACCACCCATCACAAAACTGCTAGATGTCCTGCATATGCTGGCAAGTGGCTCCTTCCAGACAAGGGGTGCACTGGTTGCTGGTGTGTCACAGCCGTCTTTCTCGGTCTTCCTGCCAAAGGTATTAGGTGCAAACATCTCCCTGACACCCGACCACAACTGCTTTCCCAACATTGAGACCAAACAAGGCTTTTACCCAATTGCTGGGTTTCTGCATGTGCTGGGTGTAATGGACTGCACACATGTTTGACTTGTTCCACCTACAGCAACAGACCACTTAAACAGGAACTGGAAACATATGCATTCCATAAATGTGCAGGCCATAGTGGACCACCGTGGGTTATTTAACAACATTGTAGCCAAGTATCCTGGTAGTATCCATGACACCTATATATTCGGGCACTGTATGATCAACGAACACTTCCAGGATGGCCATTATGGCAATGGCCTACTCATGGGTAAGTCAACAAACCTAGCAATATGCACACAACACACTAACCCTGTAGGACACACAAGACATACACCACTCCAAAAACATATGGCCAGAGTAACACAGATGTGCAGGTAATAATACATATGCACCATTCTGTAGTACAGCACAATCAGTGCACAGCACATACACATACACCTACATGTATATAACACACCCACAACTTGACAGGCACACCACGTGAAGGACAGGTGGAGCTATGTACCCTTTGCTAAATCATGCTTTACAAATCTCTAGCAGAACATACATCAAATGCCAGACAACTGGTGCCAATACCAACTACATCTCATCTACACGTACCTGACTTACATGTAGTGTGCACATACATCTGATGAATTGGGTCACATACATAGGAATACCAAATTAATGACTTCACATGCCATGTGCCAGATTTGTGAAAAGTGGCACCACACCTACTGTAGTGCCACCTCACATGCACCACAAACAGACCCCCAACACCATCATGTCTGAACCATAGACAATAAATGGCCCACCATGGGGCAGACTCACTGTCAAACAGTGCAGATCAGGGATGCCATAGTGGGACCCTGTAGGAGTATAGAGGACATTACTGACCCTGACATGCACTGTGCTAAAGGAGACATTTGTAAAGTAGCTGTGCCAGATCCCATAGCCTGCACTTTGCATGTGTTGACAGTATAAATGCTGATTCATGTATTGGAAGCTAAGAGAAACACCGGTAGCAATATTGATCATCCTGAAACAATGGGATACACACCCTTGTACACCTGATGGCTGGTACAAACATCAGCCGCCACTCAAGATCACTAAGGGCCTTTTGTAAAAGCCCCTACTGCCATCGTCATGCCCTGCACTGTATGTACAAGTTGGTGGCTGACCACTCTTTTGTGTCTTGATGCCACCTTGTAAATAGGGCCCCATCCCACGCAGCACTTTGTGTGGAAGGGGCGTGCAATGTGTGTTGCTGTAGGTGTGCCAGGGCAAGACACATAGCATGATGCCACTGCCCCAGATGGAGGTGTTTCCCAAAACCTTAGGCAGTGACAGCATCAAACACCACACTAGGGGTGGCGTTTGCAGGTTGCAATAAGGAAATATACTTTGATTTGTCCTTATATGATTGTGCCACCTATGTGTGCTGCATACTGCTGCACACATAGAAAGAGCATATTGCCCATGAAGATAGTTTATGTATAGAAAGTTGTCCCTTCCTGCACAGATTTATCCTCCCCCACAGGGCTGCCATCCATGCACCCTGGTGCGTGGTTGTTATCGTTGGTGCATGGCTTCATATATGTTGCGGCGCAGGGGACAACAAAGTTTTGCCCTGTAACATATTACACACAGTGCATTCCTGCATAGTGAAAATGATGCAGCACGGTGCTTCCAATTTAGGAGCTTCATTGCGCTCTGTCATTCACCCTTTAAAATTGGACTAAGTGTTGCACTGCATCTGTACCACCACATAACAAAATGGCTGGGATATCCAGGCTTTGTACAGCAACTATGTTATCTCTACATCTGACCCCATTGTGATACAAGGATGTGTCATGTCCCCTCTAGTAATAGCACACTGCTACAAAGATGCACTACACAACACATGGTATATACATACTGAGCATCAATTAGGAATCCAAATTATATGTCCCAGGTTCTTGAGCCAATGCCCAAGATTGTCATGTCCAACAACACAGTGCAAGTAACACTTAGCAAGTCCAGGAACTCACACCATACAACAAACACATCTGATTCAACAACAAACTCCAACTAACAACTGCCATGCTACACACAAAACCTGTTGCAAGCTTTAATGTCAATTTTTATCTCTTGCCTTTGCAGTGGATCTGGGTTACGTCATACAGCCATCAGTGATGAACCTATTTGCTAACCCTAACACAGCAGCAGAGAGTGCCTACAATGAGGCACACCGTCAGATACGCAATGTGGTGGAAAGGACATTTGGCATCCTCAAATCCAGATTCAGGTGCCTGGACCTGACAGGAGGCACCCTCGTTTATTCTCCACCCATTGTGTGTAAAATAATCCTCACATGTGCCATACTGCACAGCACATGTGTGCAAATGAATGTGCCATTGTATGACTAGGTTGCTGTCCTGTCGAGAAGGAGGATGGTGCTGACGATGCGGAGGAGGAAGCAGCACAACACACCTGCTGGGGTATGCCGGAGACAACATATTGTTGACAACCTTTAATACATAAAAAACACATAAACCACCATGTAAATATTGTAAATAAACACTTCTAATTTTTCTACCAATTCTGCCTTTGTCTATTCAATCTCCACTACATATACCATCAGATTTAGATCTAACCTGAGGGAGCATGTAACAAACACTAAAGTGACAAGTATTGTAGCGACTGCATATGTGTTGTAAGAGATTTTACTGGCTCAATCACACACATCACTTACAGCCTTATTACTGGTATGTGACAACTGAAGGACACAATCCATGGACCACTGCACATTTTGTACATTCACGTTGCCAACTTGCAATTCAATAGCCAACCACACCCAACAACATCATGGCCTAATAGGATGTATGCAAGGGGCCCACACATAAGGTAGGGGATGTCAAAAAATGTAACATAAATAATGTTGGAACTGAACACTGTCCCAACTCACTGTGATAGTTGCAATGGTTGCATGGAATATGTGTCAAGGAGGGACTTCATTGGTAACTATGGTCATCATGAATTGCCCAGGGATAGTAACCAATGGAAAAAGTCAAGCCTGAACAGTCTATCCATGGGATACTGTCCTGCCACTGTAATGGGGCACAACCTTGACACAGGGTAAACTTGGCCTCACTTATTACACACACTTGTCTTTGGAAGGCACATAGGTTTGGATGAAAATTCATGCAGCTAGGGCTACAGGTCAACTACACAAATACAACAACTATTGGCAAGAGCAATGAGTTAATTCTAAAATGTGTGATCAAAGCATAGTCTGGGTGGAATGTAGACAGAGTGTGTTACACTCACTATGTACTAAATATGTGCACTTGTCAGACAAATATGCTGTCTTCACACATGTCTCCAGAAAATACATATCTAAATCTGGAGACAGATGTGTGGGTGTATTTCCTTGGTAGCAACAGTTAGCCCATCAACAATGCCTGACCTGTGTAGGGAGCTTTAAATAGTATGCTCTGTATTACAACATCACAAACAAAAACGCAACACTCAATCCCACTCACAATACAGAACAATTCCATGGTACTAGCTGTAAAAATGTATCCTATACACGTTTTGGACTCCAAAATCACAATCTGGAGTGGGTGTGCTACTATGTGCTGCAATGTCCAATACGATCAGATATCTAACATCACATTGAGTCAGAGTACACCTAGCCATGTAGGTAGGTTGTTCCAAAAGATTAATACATCTCTGAGATGATTTCTAACCGTTACATCATTCAGTCATGGTAAGAGTCAGCTATGTTGTGGGATGTTGGAAGAATTGGAAAACCATATTCCATGCATGGCCCCTAGTAATCTATGTAGCATGTGTGATACTATGTATACATAATGAAAAGACAGCAGGCTGTCCAACAATGATGATACAATGTGTACCAAGAAACTGTAAAATATGCTGTGTTTATTTTTTGATAACATTCTTTATTTTTAATAAAATATCCTTTCACAAAACAAGTATCTTTCATTTCATGGGTTGTAGCGGCTGCTAACATGTCAGTGGATGGGTTAAGGAAGCTTTACTATGATACAATAGGGGTTGGTAGTTTTGGGAGCGATGAAGCACTGTTTAGAAGGGCTCTAGTTGAAAATAGTCCGGTAAACAGAGCACAGGTGAAGACTTGGTTATCTGGGGAAGTGGTGTATTCACTCCACAAGCCAGCCAGGAAGTGTTGTAAAGGGAAATGTACCATTGTTAATGCACAAATAGATTATCAATGGCAGGCGGACAAAATCAGTCTTCAAGATTTAGCAAGGCATAATAAAGGAGCTCGAAATATTTTAACAGTCATAGATGTTTTGTCCAAGTATGCCTTTGCAGAAGTGCTAAGCGATAAAAGCAGGACTAGCATCACCAAGGCCTTTAAAGCCATCTTCAGGAAAGGCCAACCCCCTCAAAAACCCCAAACAGATGCAGGAAAAGATTTTTTAAACATATTGTTTCAGAAACTATTTAAACAGCAGGCTGTTCATCATTTCGTAATGCACACTGAGATAAAAGCAGCTGTTATAGAGACTTTTTTTTAACAGAACTTTAAAGTCTAAGAGGTGGAGATTTTTCATGGCCTACAACACCTACCAATTCATGGATGTTCTACAGGCTTTTATATATGTTCATAATGCTAGTTACCACAGAACCATCAAAGTGTCTCCCATAAAGGTAACGCTAAATAATTCATTAAGGGTCTGGAGAATGGTGCACAGGAGCCGGTTTACCGCAGGTTGAAAGGGGTCTTTACGGAGGGTTTTCATCAGACTTTTATCGACAAGATATTTATAGTGGAAAGTGTGGAACTTAAAGAGGATGTTTGTATTTACAGGTTAAAGGACTATTATGGGGAAACCGTGTTGGGTGTATTTTACAAGGTGAGTTACAAAAGGTGCCTAATGATCTGCACAGGGTGTGCAGGGTTCAAAAGATCCTGAAAAAGGAAGGAAGCAGGGCTAACATAGAGGCCTTTGCCAAATGGAGGGGATGGCACAAGAAATTTAACAGTTAGGTGTTGGCCAGCTCCCTGCAGGATGTGTGAGTACAGGGAGGTCTCACTGTTGTAGTAAAAATGTAAACACTGCAATTTTTAATGTCTTGAACAACATGTACCCCCCAATCAGATTTCTAATCGTACAGTGAAGTGAAACTGGCTAAACCCGTGGACCTGAAAGGTAACTGGGAGAAATCTAATACCCTAGAACATGGAATACATTTTCAATGCTGGAGGCCAAATTTACTATAAAGCATGCTCAGGACCCCTTGATCATTCATGCCGGCTTTCCTCACGGCTATTAACCATCCGCCGCTGTGGTGATCGAAGCCATCAACAAATATCTAGTCAACATTGAAACGTATGTGAATATTCAGCTGGTGTTAGATAATATTAGAAGGAAGGTGTTTCTTAAAGCTCCAAATCGTGATACTGTGTTTAGCTGTATGGGTAAATTACAAAGAGTCTTAGGATCAGTACAATATATAAAAAGCCAAGTAGAACTGAACCAGTCATGCCCTGATATTAACAGTGTTTTCTCTACACTCTACATGCATATCACCATTGTAGAGCAGCAGATGATCAGTGATAGTTATCCACCGTTGTAAGCTGCGTCCTTGTGAATGTTCAAATTAACACAGTTGTTAACATTCAATGCAACAAACCTGACTACGTCACAATTTCTAAAAAAAATTTTGACACTATTTCGATATTTGATGACCAGTCTCAGCAGGTGTCCTTTAAATATGAGAAAGTTATTGTTAAGCTTCATTTAAGGCTGCCACCCAACAGCAACTATTAAGAAGTCATCATGGTGATTATAAAAATATATGGCGACCGCTCTAAGTACAGGGATTATTACAGAAGCCAGGCAGGATATGGAGGATCACCACCATACTTTCAAGCATCCCCTGTTATGTACAGGCCAGTTTGGGGGTTTTCTATAAGAGAAGCACCCAAAACTCCCTGAAAATGAGATTACTTCTGAAACAAAGAGGAAGGAGAAGCTGGAGGAGGAGTACAGCCCCTTTTCCTGAGACTGTGCTTTGCTGGGTTGGCCTGCAGTAGCTGCTTCTACCTGAGAGAGGACAACGATTGACTTTTGTGTGACTTCCCACTGGTGAAGAATCTTCAAGGGCTTGAATTGAGCTTGCCTCCTGTTGTTGAAGTCTCAGGGACAGCAAAGACTTCTCTCTGCCAACACTTGGGCTTTCTGAAGAGAGTCCTGCCTGCCAAGTGGTGCCATAACCTATCTCTGGACCCTTGAAAGGTGCAACTGGTGGAAAAGGACAGAAATCCACACAAAGATCGCCATGCAGGGAAACTTTCGGCACACCACCCACTTCGCAGCTGAAAAATGTCGCGCTGCCGGCCTCATGGCTTAAATAGATGCTCCACCTACATCGGGGCTGGGAGATTGATGCAACGTGGCTAGGGAAACGATGCGCAACACCCGCTGTGGCTGCTCTTAATGACGCAAGTCCCATGCGGCATGGTTTCTTGACACCGTGCAACCAGATTTCGACGCAACATCGATGGGCACTGAAAATCAACTCAAAGCCTGCCCGGACCCAAGGTGCCTGTCCGAATTGACGTATCGCTCTCCTGCGGAGATGAAAACCAACGCATGCTGACCTGACCGGAGGAGGAACGATGCACGGTGTCGCATGCGAGTGAGAAATAAATGCATCACTGGCTTTTTCTGATGCACACTCACCCGGGAGGTGTTCTTTTGATGCAACCCAGGTACTTTTTCACGCTAACAGTGTTCTCACTGTTTTCTAAAGGATTTAAGACTCTGTTACTTTAAAAATTCATAACTTGGCTTGTGTATGTTGGATTTTTGCCATTTAGGTCTTGTTTTATTTAGATAAATATTGCCTAGTTACCTAGACCTGTGTTGTGTCATTTTGTAGTATGTTCACTGAGTTATTGTGTGTGTTGGTACAAATACTTTACACATTGCTTCTGAAGTTAAGCCTGCCTGCTTGTGCCAAGCTACCAAGGGGGTGAGTGGGGGTTAACTGGGGGCGATTCTCCTTACCCTGACTAGAGTGAGGGTCCTTGCTTGGACAGGGGGTAACTTGACGGCCAACCAAAGACCCCATTTCTAACATTGGTGATCAGCGGTTGGGATTGGACTTATATTTGTACTTGCCATACAGTGATTAAGTGTACAATACTGTTTTCAGTGCAGATCATTATCTGACCACATACTACTTGTCTTTGTGATTTCACTTTTTATCTTTTTGGACTTTACCCTGCTTCCATATTTTTGGAGATCTTCTTTGTTGATTTTTGAACTTCTCATTGGGAACTCTCTCATCTTTTTTGGGCTTTTCATCTGTGAGTGAACTTCACCAACATGCCTCAATCTGAGGATGCACCAGCGGTGTCTACAAACGCTGTTTTTGAGTTGGAGAAGCTGGAGAGATACACAGTTGCTCAACTGAAACGGTTTTGTCAGGATCATGCCTGCCCCATCAGGAGCTCCACCAGGAAAGAGCAGCTTAAAAAGGCCTGGGTGGCAGCCAAGGAGGCTGGGGGACACTCAGAGGAGGAGGATGAGGGTGAAGAGGTGCAGAGTGTTCAAAGTGGTGTAGTGGATGTACCTGTTACGCCTGTGGAGAGGGTCTCCAGGATAGGTAGCAGTGTGTCATCAAGAGATCTGACTCCTGAAGAGTTGCAGGACAGACAGAAAAAGAGGGCTCACCAGTTGGAGTTAGAGAAGCTGAGGATGGCCTTAGAAGAGAAAAGGACAATCTTGGCTTATGAGCTGAAATTGAGGAAGCTAGAAGTCATGAGGGCGGAGTCCAGCTTACATGGTGGCAGCAACAATTCTTTATTCAGTACTAAAGAAGTACACATGCCCAGAGATGCGATGCCCAACTTGAAAGATGGGGTTTACATACACCAGGAGGTTCAGGGCTATGAGGGAGCTCCAGTGATGCGCAGGGTCCCTGAGGTGGATTGGGGAACTGGCATGGGGAGTCATAGTCCTTGTAGTGGGAGGGACACTCTATTGGCACTAGGTGAGAGTGACAGGGAGAGGGGTTCCCCCCAGGGAGAGGTCCTGGTTGTGGAGTGTGGAGACATCCCATAAGAGTGTGGGTTGAGTGTCAGGGACAGTCTCAGGATGGTGATGTGGGGTACTTTTTCAAGGATGAGACACTGGATGGTTGGGTTAAGGGTAGATTGGTTAATTCATGTGATGGGCTATGTGATGTAATTGCTAGAGAGCATATTTCCAGTCCTTATTTTCCAGAGCTATGCCAACACCGGGAGGAGTGCGACTTCTCTGAACCCGGGGAACTTACACTGGAAGCAGACCTCTGGGTGAGTACCAGAGGGTCTGAAGAGACATTTTGGGGGTGCTCTTGAGTGGAGTAGTCTAGGTATTTCCTAACCAGGTGAGTTGGGAAAGGATTGCAGTGTCCCAGGTAGGTCCCAGTGTAGTGGGATCGGTGAGGGATCCCATGTCCAGTCTCAGAGGAGAGGGAATGGGGGTGGGCTGAGGCCCAGGGTGCCCTAGATCCAGTCACAGGTCCTGGAGGGTTCCATGAGGGAACACTAGGAGGGGGGTCTGGCCTGAACTGTAAGGTCATCCGCTGAGGGAGACCCCATAGTTTCAGGAGAACTTTTGGGGGTGGCTGCAGCTGACTTCCCACCAGTTCTGGTGTCTGGCAACACCACTCCTAGTGAGGGGGCGCAGAAGTCCAGAGAGAGGGTTGAAAGGGGGTAGCAGGCCCCATTGGAGAACCTGGAGGGTCAGGGGTTAGCTCCGAGGTCAGACACCCCAGGAATGACCTTGGTGAGATCATTTCTGGGTTGGGTGGAATCTAGACTCTGACAGATGGGCAGGGGTCAGGAGATCTGCGCCAGCCAGACTCACATGTGGCCCTGAAGGAATGTTTTTCCCTTATGGGGAGGTAGGTGTGCTGCCCAGGAAGTCCTGGCTTGCCAGACAGTGTCCAGTCAGAGGGTGGTGAATCTAATTTGGATGGTCAGGTTCAAGGGGTAAACTCTGACCTGATGGGGGGTAGGTGTGCTCCCCAGGAAGTCCTGGGTTGCCAGGCAGTGGTCCAGTCTGAGGGTACAGACCATAGACTTGAGGATCAGGTGCAAGGGGTAAACCCTAACCTGAAGGGGGGCGTTTGCCCAATCACCCCCCTGTGTGACTTCTAGGGGTACTCTCAATGGTGGGGGTTCCACCACCCTAAGAGTAGGGGAAGGGGAGAGAGAGACTCACACCTAACCCCAGTTTAATATAAGGGTACAGAACCTGGATTGAAGGGTCAGGTCCAGGGTGTCCCCCCTGACCTGGACGGAGGGGCTATTGCTAACAGTGCCCCTATTGTGTTGTATTCTGGGGAGGCACTCCTAGTTGGGGGTGCAGGATCTGCAAAAGGAAGGTCAGGGGGAGGGAATCCTCGCCCCAGGCACTGGTCCAATCTGAAGGTACAGACCCTAGGTTGAAAGACCAATTACAGGTTAACATCCGTGCACTGGTGGGGGAATTGTGCAGGACTGCTTCTACAAGCAGCCTGACAATTCTGGACTCTGGGTGTGCCGCTCCTAGAGGGAGGGCACAGAGCCCCAGAAGGGAGTACCAGTGTTAGGCTGTTATCTCTGACCTAGTGGAAGGGAGAGTGGTCAAAGGGTGCCAGGCACCTGGGGCTACTGCCCGCCACCCTCCACAGTCACAGTGGTTGGAGAGCCTTGAAAGGCCTTGGTGTAGGAGGTTGGCCTGGTTTGTCGTGGGTACCTTGGGTAATTACCCCTTATGCCAGGTCAGTAATCCCTTATTAGTGAAATGTAGTAGTGTTCTAGCAGCTTAGGCAGATAGAGTTAGCTATAGCAGATCAGCTTAGGCTGAACTAGGAGACAAGCAAAGCTCATGCAATACCACTTATAGTTACACAGTACTTATGCACAAGTAAAGACAATACTCAGTGTTACCAAAAATAAAGGTTGTTTATTTGGGTAGCACAGTACCAAAAATATCTTGGAGGCAATACTCCTCCTGGAGGTAAGTAATACACACAATATATACACTAGACACCTAAATAGGGTAAGTAATTAGGCATAGGATAGTGCAAACAATAGGAAATGCTATAGAATGCAATGGGAGAAAATAGGTCTAGGGGCAACACAAACCATATACTAAGAAAGTGGAATGCGAATCACAAATTCCCCCCTAGACCAGTATAGTGTGTGCAGAATCACTGGGAGAGTAAGAATACATTAAAGGTAAGTAAATTACCCCACCCAGAGCCCCGAAAATCAGGAGTAAAGTACTGTAAGTTTCCTTAGGACACACTACACCTTGTGATTGGAATTATTGCAAGAATCAACCAAGTCTGCCAACAACAAACAGTGGATTCCTGGACCTGAAGACATGCAAAGGAAGGAAACCAATTCCAAAAGTCTAAAGAAGTTCCAGGAAGGACAGGAGCCCCTGCCAACGCAGAAGAGGGTACAAAAGAAGAGTCCCAAGTTGGATGAAGACTGCAGAAATGCACCCTAGGAAGATGCCAGTGGGTTCCTGCATGATGCAAAGGATGTCTGACATTGTGAAGTTGGATGCAGGCGAGTTTTGGTGCTGGATTCCTCCAACAAGCCTTGGTTCCTGCAAAGTCACGTTTTGCATCAACTAGGCGCTATTTGGACCCAGGAGGGACCTGGGAGCCTCAACTCTGTGTGAGGAGGAAGAAGGAACTCTTAGCACTTTAGAGAGCCCTCAAAGCACCAGATAGAACCCGCGGGAGTCCCAGCACATGGGGAAAAAGGAGGTGCTAAATGCAGTTGGTGCAGCACTACAAAGGAAGATCCCACGCCGCCGGAGAACAACTCAGCGAGTTAAGAGCCGCAGGATAAAGTGCTGGGGACCTGGGCCATGCAGTGTATGAAGGAATTTTGCAAATAGTGCACAAAGGCCTCAGGAGGTGAAGAAGATGTGGTGCAAAGGGGTACTGTTGTTCTGGAGGAAGGCAAGGTCTTACCCCCTCCAAATTGCGACAGCAGGACCTCAGGACTGTCTGTGTCGATGGGGCCCACCCTCTGTGTTCCAAGGAGCATGCTCCTCACTGTGAGAGGAGTCCAAGTGAACCAGTCTTTGACTTAGAAGGTGCCTGCGTGAGCAGAGGAGTGACTCCGTCACCCCACGGGAGATTTTTTCAGTCCTTCTGGTGCAGGGTGAAGACATGAAGTCTTCAGAGCGTGCACACCATGGAAACAGTTTCAATTGCTGGCTGGAGCTGAAGTTGCAGAAGAAAAGTATCCCTTGTGATAATTTGTTGCTGTTACAGTGGTTCCTGGAGCAGGCTGCTCTTGATCCGAGGTCAGAGGATCAAGTAGTAGTTGCAGAGGATTCCTGCTGGAAACTTGCAAGTAGAATCCCTAGGGAACCCATAGGAGAGACCCTAAATAGCCCTGTGAGGGGGATTGGCTACATATCATGTAAGGCCCCTCAGAGCCCTCCAGAGTGCCCCCACACCTTGAAAAGAAAGATCGATGAAGTCTGGGACACACTGGAGGAGCTCTGGGCACCACCCCTAGCATGGTGCTGGACAGGGGAGTGGTCACTCCCCTTTCCTTTGTCCAGTTTTGCACCAGAGCAGGGGACAAGGGGTCCCTAAACCAGTGTAGACTGGTTTATGCAAGGAGGGCACCATCTGTGCCCTTCAAAGCATTTCCAGAGGCTGGGGAGGCTACTCCTCCCCAGCCTGTTACACCTATTTCCAAAGGGAGAGGGTGTAACACCCTCCTCCCAAAGAAAATGCTTTGTTCTGCCTTCCTGGGACTGAGATGCTCAGACCCCAGGAGGGCAGAACCCTGTCTGTGAGGTGGCAGCAGCTGTAGCTGCAGTGCAAGCCTCAGAGAGCTGGTTTGGCAGTACTGGCGGTCCATAGTGGAGCACCCCGGGATGCATGGAATTGGCTCCCCAATACATACCAGATTTAGAATGGGGGGACAATTACATGATCTTAGACACCTTACATGGCCATATTCGGTTTTACCATTGCGAAGCTACATATAGGCATTGACCTATATGTAGTGCACATGTGTAATGATGTCCCGCACTCACAAAGTCCTGGGAAATGGCCCTGAACTATGTGGCGTCACCTTTGCTAGTGCAAGGGTGCCCTCACACTTAGTAACTTTGCACCTAACCTTCAGCAAGTGAAGGTTAGACATATAGGTGACTTATAAGTTACTTAAGTGCAGTGAAAACGACTGTGAAATAGTGTGTGCACTATTTTATGCAGGCTGCCATGGCAGGCCTGTGGAAGGGTTTGTCTGCACTCCTTATGGGTGGCAAAAGAAATGCTACCGTCCATAAGGATCTCCTGGAATCCCAGTACCATATACTAGGGACTTGTAAGGGGGGTCTAGTGTGCTAAATGAAAGTGGTAAATGAAGTCACTAGCCAATAGTGACAAAGTTAAAAGCAGAGAGAGCATAAGCATTGAGGTTCTGATTAGCAGAGCCTCAGTGACACAGTTAAGCACTATACAGACGCACACATTAGGCCATACACTATGAACACTGGGGTCCTGACCAGCAGGATCCCAGTGAGACAGGCAAAAACATACTGACATACAGGTAAAAATAGGGGTAACATGCCAAGAAAGATGGTACTTTCCTACACTGGGGCCTAGCTCCCATCCCTGACAGCTGTCAGTGGCCACTGTGGCTGGCTGTCCTGGTGGTCAGAGTTGTCCCGGGGGGACAGGAGTCACACCCCAGGGGTGGAGTGGGCCACACCACTGTGTTGGCCCTGGTGGTACTATCTGCCCCCTGGAATACATCGGTGAGCAAAGTAAGGTTAGGTGCAGCCCAGATGGTATCTGCAGGTGAGGAGAAGTGCTCCCCAGGGGTTAGTTTAGTGGGCCCTGAAAATCAGGTTACTTCTGAAACCAATAAAAACCTCCGCCAAGGAGAAGAGCTGGAGAAGCTGGAGGAGGAGTACATCCACTTTGCCTGTTACTGTGCTTTGCTGGGTTGGCCTGCAGTAGCTGCTTCTCCCTGAAAGAGGACAAAGATTGACTTTTGTGTGACTTCGCACTGATGAAGACTCTCCAAAGGCTTGAATTGAGCTTGCCTCCTGTTGTTGAAGTCTCAGGGACAACAAAGACTTCTCTCTGCCAGCACTTGGGATTTCTGCTGAGAGTTCTGCCTGCCAAGTGGTGCCCTAACCTGTCTCTGGGCCCTTGAAAGGTGCAGCTGGTGCAAAAGGACAGAAATCCACACAAAGACGGCCATGCGGCAAAACATTCGACTCACCACCTGCTTTGCAGCTGAAAAACGATGCACCGCTGGCCTCATGGCTAAAATCGACACTCCACCTGCATCGCAGCTGGGAGATTGATGCAACATGGCTGGGGAAATGATGCGCAACATCCACAGCGGCTACTGTTAACAACGCAAGACCTATGCGGCACGGTTTCTTGACACAGTGCGACCGGATTTTGACACAACATCGGTGGGCGTGGAAAATCACTGCAAAGTCGGCCTGGACCTGAGGTGCCTGTTCGGATTGACGCATTGCTCTCTTGCAGGGAGGAAAAGTGATGCACGCCGACCCAACCGGAGGAGGAACGATGCAGGGTCTCGCTTGTGAGTGAGAAATCAACGCATCACTGGCCTTTTCCAATGCGCCTGTGCGATGTTATTTTGACGCAACCCAGGTACTTTTTCACAATAACAGTGTTCTCACTGTTTCCTAAGGATTTAAGACTCTTATTCTTTAAAAACTCATCACTTGACTTGTGTATGTTGGATTTTTGTCGTTTTGGTCTTGTTTTGTTTAGATAAATATTACCTATTTATCTAAACCTGTGTTGTGGCATTTCGTAGTGTTTTCACTGAGTTACTGTGTGTGTTGGTAAAAATACCTTACACATTGCTTCTGAAGTTAAGCCTGCCTGCACGTTCCAAGCTACTAAGGGAGTGAGCGGGGGTTAACTAAGGGTGATTCTCCTTCCCCTGTCTAGAGTGAGGGTCCTTGCTTGGACAGGGGGTAACCTGACTGCCAACCAAAGACCCCATTTCTAACAGAAGTGCTACAGTCAATCGCTCAAATGGTCATTTGAATACCTGACAAACAGCAAGACTGATATACTGCTGTTGGGTATGCATCACAAATGGCCTGTGGTGTAGCAGCATGCTTCTATATAAACGTAGGCCATATGTTATGCATCTTGCACAAACTTAGTAAACTCCACCTTTGAAATATGCTGTGCAGACTTGGTTCACATTATAGGCTCTGCATTGGCTTTGCTTACTGCTATCATCATTTAAGCCTAATATCTCTGTCAGCAAAATTTGTAAGGTGAGATTTCCATTCCTTCTGACTGGAACTACCATGCATTGAGAGCCCTCAAGTACAACCAATATACTATTCACATAGTTGTCTCTCAAATTGCTAAAAAGATGTTGACTTTTGACTCTAAAGGCATACGTATTGGCAGCATTGGCAAAGTCTGCATCATCACCCGGTCAAAATTTTGCCCAGTTTGATGAGTGTCTTCCTGCTTTTGCATTATCACTAACAGGACAAAACAAAAGTTGACATTACATCAGCATTCATGATTGTATTTAGCGTTTAGTTATCGTATGCAGCATTGCAGCAATGAAATATAGAAATATCGAAGTTACAAAGTGTGAATTGTAACCCATTCAATGAATCTTGGCCCTAAGGACATCAACAGTAGTTAGCAGAACAAAATATTTTAAGAGTTTTCCTGAATCTATAATGAGAACAGTTACCTTGTTGACCTTTGACCTCTGTGGCCACTGGATCACTCCCCACGCGTACAGCGACACCCAGCTGTCCCCGTGTCCTCCCCCCGCCCTCCCTGCTCCCTACTGACCATCCCTGGTGTCTAGTGGTAAGTGCCATCTCGTAATCACTGCGTGTGTTTACCTCGTTACCGTGTCTTAGCCGTTTGTTATTTGCATGACTCACTGTGTGTGTTTACCTTATTACCATGTCTTAGCCGTTGTTATTTGCATGTTTAGCCTTGTCTTAGCTGTTAGTCACTGTGTGTGTTTACCTTGTTACCGTGTCTTAGCCGTTTGTTCTGCGTGTTTAGCCTTGTCTTTAGATGCTAGTTTTTTGCTGTGTTTAGCCTCGTCTCAGCCGTTTGCTATCTGCGTGTTTTGTCTTAGCTGTTAGTTTTTTAATTTTTGCGCCACCCCGTGTGACCCCGTGCCCCCAGCGCCTCGGCTCCCCCGAGCCGTCTCCTATTCCTGAGTCCCTGCGGCCCCGCCCCCCTCGAGCCCCCATTCATCCACACCTCCCGCCTCCCAGATGCCCCTCCCTCCCTCCTCTCCTTCTTAATGGTGGTCGCTGCGTGACCTGCTCAGCCCCGGACATGGCCTTCCTTACCGAAACCTGGTGGAACGACTCCTCGGCGCCTGACATCGCCATAGCCATCCCAGAGGGCTACAAGCTCACTCGCAGGGATCGCACAAACGGAATTGGAGGAGGAATAGCCATCGCCCACAAGGCCACCCTCAAGGTCCACACCCACACGGGTGACACCTTCAAGACCACCGAACATCTGCACTTCCAAATACACACCGACCCCAACACCACCCTCAGAGGAACGCTCGTCTACAGGCCCCTCTGGACCATGGGCACCTTTCAGCAACTTCATCTCCGACCTCGCAAGGCCCACGCACTCGCCTCTACAGACTACATCCTCCTTGGGGACCTTAACTTCCACCTCGAGAACAACAACGACGTCAACTCCACCACCCTGATCGACAACCTCGCCAACCTCGGCCTCAGACAACTCGTCACCACACCCCCCACGAAGCCGGCCACACGCTTAACCCCATCTTCTCCACAAGCATCCACATCACCTTCAACCACACCACCAAACTCCACTGGACCGACCACCACTACATCAACTTCACCTTCCAGAAACAGGTCAAGCACCACCGCACCCTACAGCCACCCCGCCGCAACTGGAGCAAAGTCACCCAAGACCAGGTGACCAGCGCCCTTGCCCAGAACCCGCCTAACGACCCCACCGACCCAAACACCGCCGCCCACAACCTCAGACAGTGGATCAACGACTGCGCCAACTCACTCACACCACTCAAGAAGACCTCCAACAACCAAGCCACCAAGAAAGCCACCTGGTTCACCGAAGAGCTCCAGACCTCCAAGCGCATCTGCCGGAAACTTAAGAATAAATGGCTCACCGAACACACACCTGACAGCCTCACGGCCCACAAAGACGCCACCTGCAGACACCACCAACTAATCAGTATAGCCAAAAGATCCTCCTTCAAAGACTGCCTAGATAACAACGCACATGACAGCAAAGAGCTCTTCAGCATCGTGAAAGAACTCTCCAGCGCCAACGTCAACAACATTCCACCCTCTCAAGAGCTCTGCGACTCTCTGGCCACATTCTTCCACCAAAAAATCACCGACATCCATGACAGCTTCAACACCACAGCTGCCCCCACCACGCCAGACACCACCCCCGCTAACACCACCCGCTCCGACCGCCTAACCTCCTGGGCCAACGTCAGTGACACCGAGACACGCAAATTCAAAAACTCCATCCACTCCGGATCATCGTCAGACCCATGCCCCCACCACGTGTACAACAAAGCAGACGCAGCCATCGCTCCCCAACTACGGAAGGTCATCAACATCTCCTTCGAAACAGCAACGTTCCCGGAAAGCTGGGAACACACCAAAATCAACGCCCTCCTTAAGAAGCCCAAAGCAGACCCCAGGACCTCAAGAACTTCCGACCCATCTCCCTACTCCCGTTCCCCACAAAGGTCATCGAGAAAATCATCAACGCACAACTGACTCACCACCTCGAAAACAACTACATCCTGGACCCCACCCAGTCCGGCTTCCGACAAAACCACAGCACCGAGACCGCGCTCCTCGCCACCACAGATGACATCAGATGCCAAATGGACAACGGCGAAACATCTGCCCTCATCCTCCTGGACCTATCAGCCGCCTTCGACACGGTATGCCATCAGACTCTGAGAACCCGCCTCTTCGAAGCTGGAATACAAGAGAAAGCCCTCGAGTGGACTACACCCTTCCTCGCCGACAGAACCCAGAGAGTCTGCCTCCCTCCCTTCCACTCCAAAGCCACCAAAATAATCTGCGGCGTACCCCACGTCTCATCCCTCAGCCCAACATTATTCAACATCTACATGGCACCCCTCATTCAAGTAGCCCGCCAATACAACCTCAACATAATCTCCTACGTCGACGACACCCAGCTCATCCTCTCCCTCACCAAGGACCCGCACACCGCCAAGTCCAACCTCCACAAGGGAATGCAGGCCTTTGCCGAATGGATGAGAAACAGCCGCCTAAAACTAAACTCGGACAAGACGGAGGTCCTCATCCTTGGACCCAACCCCTCCGCCTGGGATGACTCCTGGTGGGCAACATCTCTAAGAACCCCACCCACACAGACCGACCACGCACGCAAGCTGGGCTTCATCCTCGACTCCTCCCTCTCCATGTCAAAACAGGTCAACGCAGTCTCCTCCTCCTGCTGCAACACTTTCCGCATGCTCCGCAGGATCTACAAGTGGATCCCAACAGACACAAGAAAAACAGTGACACAATCCCTCATCAGCAGCAGGCTAGACTATGGCAACGCACTCTACATAGGCATCCCGACAAAACACCTGCTCCGCTCCGAGACCTCGCACTCGCCACCGTCCCCCGCATCCACCGAAAGACATCCGGCGGCAGATCCTTCTCCTACCTCGCCGCCAAGACATGGAACACTTTCCCAACCAACTTGCGACTGACCCAGGACCTACTCGCCTTCAGAAGACTCCTCAAGACCTGGCTCTTCGACCAGTATCAGCTTACCCCTCCCCCCCGCTCCTTGAAACCCTAACGGGTATGTAGTGCGCTCTATAAATATACTGATTGATTGATTGATACCTTTCAGGCTCCCAGGATGCGTTCCAAATCTTTTTCTTTCTTTCTTTCATCCTAATTTGTTGCAAGCCAATTGACTTCCTGGCAAAGTTGAAACTGTAGTCACAGTTCCTCCTGTGTGCTTTTATTTGTATTTAAAGGGCCAGGAGCCTCTTGTGAATATTTAACATGAATAGACATAATTGTTTCATTTTTCCTTCATTTCAGCATGTAAATTTTTAGGAGGACAAATAGTATTTCAATGAATGTTGGTGCCAAGATACTTCTTCAGAAAGTGGAACCCCTTTAAAGTGATGCATTTTAATTCATTTTTAAATCAAAAGCTGCAGGTTTCACTTCTCCTTTTCCTTCATTCTTCCTTTTCCTTCCGCTCTCTCATCCTTTCCATCAGTCCCTTCCACCCTCCCTTCTCTAATTATATTTCTGTGATTCCCTGTCTGAGCCCTTCTGTCTTCTACTTAATAATGCTTGTCTTCACCCCTCATTCTTTCTTTTATCACTTTTTCTCATCTGTCTCTTTCTTTAGTACATTCCCTTCTCACCTTGTCCAACCCTTATCCTCATTCCTGTTCCCCCCTTTCACCCTATCTCCAGATTATTTCTCTTCTTCTTTCAAATGGTATAAATGTGCACATGCAAAACTCGACTGACGTTCATACATATCATATACCAGAAAGAGCTATCTGCCAGAGAACCACTGACAAACAGTGTTAGCCTTGTCTCATCGGTCAAACAACCGGCACATGCATTCAGGGCACTGGTTTGTAACCCTATTTTCAGGGACACTGGAATTATGTAATTCTGCAGCTCAGGCATTTTCCACATAGTCATGGAACTGCTGTATTTCTCACGTAAACCATTATCTGCTGACTAATCTGCAGATTTCACCCAAAATAATTGTTTCCAGCTTAAACGGTTCATAAGTTGCTAAAAACATGGTGACAAAAGCTCCTGTGCAGTGGAAGGCCCTTCACAAAGGTTTGCTGATCATCTTTGAGTTTCTTATTGCTGTATCAGGGTATGAAACTACTACTAATAAGGTGAAATCCTTCACTATACATACAGTGTTACTATACATAAAAATTTAAAAATAGTGTGGTAATACTATTGTAAAATGTGTTGCATTAGGCCACCTAATTTACCTGTTCTTGTTGCATAATTTAGTCATTTCCACTGCATAATTTGGTCCTCCACTGCATCATAATTCCAGTGGCCCTGATTATAGTGCAGAAAATCATTTTAGAAAACACTAGGGCTTGATGCAGTATGAAATGCACCATGCTGCAGCAGAACCAATTTAAAGCATGACCGTGGCTTGATTGGGGCGCAAGTGCATCACATGTATACAATATCTGAAAATAAAAGAATGGTGCTGGAAGGGAGCTTAATTGATATTTCACAGAGAAATACTGTTTGATTAAATCATGCCTTATTAGGTGTTGACACATTCCATCAGTTTGGAATTTGGTTATATAAATGTCTCTTACTCTCCCTGTCTTCACTCCACACTTTTTATCTCTTTCGCATCTCATTCTCTTCTCTCACATATCTCTCCCACTCTTACAGGGCGCTGAGGAAAACTAAATGCAGCTTCATTGTTTGTCCTTGTAAAACTGTGTCCACACAGAACTGGAATGTTTTTTTCATCCTGTCTCTTGCCTTCCAAACTCTACTGTGGCACAAACCACTTAGATCTGCTAAAAAAGCACAACATTTCACATGTTGGATTTAATATCCTGTTTCGCATGGGACAGGCAACAGGCCCTGCATTGCACATGTACAATAGGATTAACTGTACAGGGTCAATGGTCCCTGCACTATGAACCACTTTATGATGAAAGCCGTCTGAAATGCAAGGAGCTCTGCCAATGCAAATGAGCTGCTGATGGTTCATCAGCAGGTCAGCTTTGAACAACACTGATACACAACTGTGGAATGTCGCGATCACGTTCTCACTGTTCCTCTGAGTACCGGTACTCTCCTTTGCGAAGGGGAAGTTCCGGTACTCAGAGGGTGGAAACTGAAAAGTGCTGGTACTTAGTACAGGTGAGTTCCAGCCCACTTAATGCACTGTCTTCACCGGGGCTTTTCAGAACATATATATAAACATTAATAAATGAAGTATCAACACAAGATCAGTACAATATAAAATGAAAAACTAGGGGTCTCATTTACAAGCTCCTTGTGCCACAGAGTCACTTTTTGCCATGCTCCGGTGGTGCTGTGCCCTGCTCCATATTTTCAAGGCAGCGTTAAGCCATTATTTGTAGCTTAACTCAGCCTTGTAAATATGGGCTGTCCGACGCAATTTTCTTTGGCAAAATGGAGTGCAATGTGCATTGTTGTGGACGTACCCACGTAACACCCTTTGCCTGTTTGACACTACCTCAGATTTGCAAGAAAACTTAAACCTGAGGCAGTGCCAAAAAATTGCGCATCCCCAGGGGTGGCATCAGAGTGGCACAACAAGGAGAAATACTTTTATTTTTCCACATTTTTGCTATAATGCAGCACACATAGAAGGAGCACATCACCAGTAATGATTGTTTTTGTGCAGAAAGGAGTTCCTTCCTGCACATAAACAATCACCCCCACAACACAGGCATCCTTGCACCATGGAGCAAGGGTGGCTGCTTTGGTGCTAGGTAGCTGATTTAGCACTGGTGCAGGAGAAAACACAGGGATGCACCATATTCTGCTAAATACGGCGCACCCCAGCATTTTGGAAACTACGCAGCTCGGTGCAGCAAAATTGCTTGCAGCACTGAGATGCGCCATCTCCTCATAAATGAGGCTTTTAGAAAGATAAAAAGAAAACAAATAACCATAAGAACTGCCATGTAAATTGCAATTAAAGCAGAAATGTCTTAATATGTAACATGAAAGCACAGAACATCTTGCATGACAAAATAAAATGAAAATGTACTTGCAGTATATAATAATTAGAATTGATATAATTAATAGTCATTATACTTTCAACATTTATCTTGTTCAATTGAATGAAAGGATGTTTTGAGAGCAGACAGTCTAAGACAGTTTTTCAGGGGTATCCCATATGTGGTTGGTATACATGTGCAACCAGGAGTATGGATAAGTTTCAGAAGGTCAAAGGCATGCAGTGTAATGCTCTGAATAGTTGTCAGCATATTGCAAAAAAGCAGAGATCCGAAAAGTGCGTGTGCACACATTCAAAACGCGTGTACTCAGAGTCGTAAGCTGCATGCGTTAGTGGAAAAAGGCACTATACATTAGTATTGGTGTGGAAGAGAGGGTAGACATTTCTTAACAAAACAAAGATTCTTAGCATATTGCTGAAACTGGTAGGTATCCATATTGTCCGCGCTCCGTGTCTGGTATCTGGCTATGAAAAGAAAGCAAAGAGAAAAATAACAAGCAAACACTAATGTGAGTGTGGTGAGAACGGAAAAGGATTATCCAAGTAAAGTGTTTTTCCGATTGGAGTTATGGAACTTGAGTCTTACCAGGTACGTGTTGTGAAAAAGACCTTTTCTTGTGTAAGATGCACTAACTGCACAAACGTAAGGAATTCACAATTCCTTTGGATAAGGTAGTAATTAATGAGTTTTACAAGGGTAAACAAGGTCGAAATATTTGCGCTTTTTAAAATGGAATAAAGTAACTGATGCAGTGGCGTAACGAAACTTAAAGGCACCCTCCAGCAAAGTACATTGAAGCCTCTAGACCTCCCATCCCCCCCCCCCTGCCCCTCCCCCCCCCCGACTCACCCAAGAGCTCTTAGGCCAGGGTGCAGTGCTGAGTGGGCCCCCTGGACTGAACTGATGGATTGCTTACTTCAAGCTGTAATAACATCCACATCGGTGAAAGCTGGGTGGCAGAAATTTGGACATGGTTTTGTGTTTTAGGAGGAATCATGTATCTCTCTTTAGAAAGATTACTGGCGCCATCTTAACAACGTGTAGGCATGTCATGTGTGAAACAATGATCTGTGAAAGTGTCTCATTACACATTGGGCCAGATGTACAATTTTTGCGGCTCGCATTTCGTGAATTTTAGCAACTCGCAATTTGCAAGTTGCAAAAGAAAATGTATTACTGTGTCTCAGATGCATTTATTGATTTCCAGTGGAGTTGCAATTGTCCTGCCTCATCAATATTCACGGGGTAAGTCACAATTTGGGACCCACTGGGAATGGGCAATAACACAGGGATGATTGCCTGCTGGGGACAGCAGATCACCATGTCTGTGTTTCTTTTTAGATAAAGCAACTTTTGTTTTTTTAATGTAGTCTCTTTTCCTTTGGGACCACTGCCTGCTCCTAAAACATTTTTGCTTCCATTCCCATTTGAGACTGGCTTACCACCTATGTGAAGTAGGCAGTAAGCACCAATTGTTATGCAACAGCATGACCCCACCACGGACTCTTCTTATTTCTTTTACTCATGACAGGGGTCCACACAAAATAATTTCCACCCCTAGTCATTTTTAACTAATC
The DNA here is from genome assembly GCF_031143425.1 of Pleurodeles waltl. NCBI lineage: Eukaryota > Metazoa > Chordata > Amphibia > Caudata > Salamandridae > Pleurodeles > Pleurodeles waltl. The sequence goes on from NC_090439.1 coordinate 373,446,745, forward strand.
TTCTTTATACAAATCTACTTACCCTCATAGCAGCACACTTTTAGTGCACCTCCCCATTCACATTGGCAGCCTGAAAAGATCTCTAGATGAGAGCTCCCTTGTGGGGCCCATTGGGCATTGCAGCACCAGCCCAACATGGAACTGTCCAGAGATGGAGCATGACACCCCTTGGGGTGTGTGAGGGCTTTTGCTCCTGAAAGGGGCTAGCCCCTTCTGGGTTTCTGACCTGCATGTGCTATTTTTTGCATTTGTAGGAACTGCATACTTACTTTTAGGTATATTTGGGTGGGGGCATTTATATTGGATCTTTAATGGCCCTCAGTCCCTTCTTTGTTATGAAGTTGAATGCATGGCGGCTCAGCCATGGAACATGTAATTAGGTGATGGCATCTAGAGAGCACTGTTCATGCTGAGGTGCAAAGTTGCTCCTTAGTGTCTACAACCTATATTTCTGTTCCCTACTTTATTCAAGGCTGTGCCCCCAGTATCCATCACATTACCTGCATGATGGATGACCCTAAAGACTTAAACTTTAGTGATGATGTGGCCTTAGAGATCCTTAAAACTCTGTCACTGTTGTATGCAGAAGGCTTTGTACCCTCTATGGGTCAAAAGTAAGATTGGACTATTTTAATTGACCTTAAGCGAAAACTTGTGAAGATAATTCCTCATGGCACTCTCATGGCAGAGTACTTGAGGGTGAATATCACCCGAAAGGCTTACTAGTCTCAGGCACTCCACAAATCCTCCTAGAAGTCCCTGTCTTCAAGAAGGTATAGTTCCAGGTAGCATGGAAATGCACCTTGGGACATAATCAACACAGCAAAGAGACTGGCAGATGCTCTCATCATCAGGATCAATGCTGAAGAAAATGCCCTCAAAATGGGGATCTTATTCTCAGCCTATAAGGCTACTCAGCCTATAAGGCTAGACTTGCCGAGGTAAATAACACAATCAATGAACACAAATATTACCTGATGGTACAGAAGATCAATAAACTCCAGAAGGACATTAAAAAATTGATAAAGGGAAAGTCTAGTGTGAGCTGCAGGGCTAGCGATGAAATAGACACAGACCTTTCACACCATCCCATGGATATAGGATGTCTCAATTTCAGGTTCCATTGGAGTTATGGCCAGAACCAATTCCATTCTACCTCCAGGGCCCTCACCGGCCCTTTCCTCAACCTTTTATTCCATCCTTCAACCCAATATTTTTAGGCAGAGGTTGGGGCAGAGAAAGAGGCAGTAAAAGAGGAGGGCACAGAAAGTACAGGTCAAGAACTCCCCACAACAACTGAGACAAACGCAGTGCCGGACAGGCAGTGTTTCAAAGAACTCATAGTCAATCTCTCCGATAGGATCCTATCAGACACAGAAAAGACAGTCCAACAAAAAGTCCTGGGATTTGTATCCACCCCCAGAATGAATTCAGAACTACACTGCTTCTTTAAAAAAAAATCAGTCTGAAGGCTTTTTTTCAGGATAAAACTGCCCCTGAGATAACTGACATAGGTTTTAGGAACCCCCCACTTTCACTCCCTCTGTAGGGATGGTCCCTTAGGAGATTCCCCTTTTGATCAAGCAGTGATGAAAGACATAGACAAACTTGAATGAGGCACACCATTTCTGAATATATCACTAGCAAGTGCAGAACGTGAGGCGGTATGCGACCTAGAGACTGTAAAGCATTACTGCAAAGCCTGCTGAGAAGGGAGAGGCGATCGTCATCATGTCTACAACAGATTTTAAGTCTGAATGCCAAAGGCAACTGTCAGTTAGTAGGTATTATACCCCCATCGCACAGGATCCAGATAAAAGACTGAGCACTCAGAATAAGTCGCTGGTGGCTTCGGCTGAAGCATATGGTTAGGTGAGCAAGAACAAGGCAGAATTTCTGGTGAACACCTGTCCCAAGATTCCATACTTTTACATCCTACCCAAGAACCACAAGGGCATTGTACCCCCACCAGGAAGACCCATAGTATTTGGTATTGGTTTTTCATTAAAATCTTTGTCTACATTTTGTGATCATTTCGTACAGCTTTTAGTCATGTAGACTTCCCCTTACCTTAAAGGCACCAGAGATGTACTGAATCTTACAGAGGAGATGAAAGAAGGGCACTCTATTGATCTTCTGGTGACCTTGTATGTTGAGGCCCTTTATACTAACATCCCTTAGGATGCTACTCTGGAGGTGATAGAAGGAGCTCTTTGTTCTAATACTGAGTCCTTACATACACCAGTAGGTTTCACAATGGAATGTGTCACACGGGGACTCAAAGAAAGCATTTTCAATTTAATAACCAACTGTATCGTTAAACACAGGGCACATCTATGGGCAGCACCTTCACCCACGCCCAATTTGCCACTATATGGATCACTTTGAGGAAACCAACATCTTTTGCTCAAATATTCTATACCAGAGCCACATGAAGGTTTGATTGATACATAGACAAGATCCTTGTTTTTGGCAAGATGATATTCAGACTTGTAATGAGTTTTTTGACTGGTTCAACGATCAGAGCTGCTTTTTGAGATTCAGAAGAAACATCTCTTCAGACAGGCTCCCCTTGTTAGACCTTCTGATTATTCTCAATGAAAAAAACAATGGATTGTAACAGCTTACTCCAATATAAAAGCCACTACCCAAAACACCTAAAGGACAATCCTCCATTTGACCAGTTCTTAAGACTATGTCATAACTGTAGCTCCGTAACAGAGTTTGAAAAACTGGCTGATCAACTGACAAGTGACCTGACATCTCCCACTACATTGTGTTTAGTGAGCCCACAAAAGGTCTGCTTACTAGAACCAAGATACTCTAGGAAAGAAGATGTATTAACAAGTGGTACGTTTTAAACACTATTGACAAAACAAGGTAAAGGAAATAGTGAAGAAACACTGTCCTACTTTGAACAGAGGGTCATTGTGTTCTGTGTAAGCCACTCACCTGAGTTCTAGGTGATCCGATGGGGCAATGACAATTCACCAATCCCAGTGAGGACTAACGTGACCGCGATGAAAAGTGCATTGCCCTCTCGCTAGTCCTCAAGAGGAAGGAGGTTTGTTAAGAGAAAAGGAGAAAATACCAGCTTCTGCTTCGTGGAATGCAGAATCAGAATGCGGAATCATGGACTGCATGTTATGTTGGGAGTCAGGACTTCTGATTTCTCAAAATACTGGGTTCTTAGATTTTAGGATTCTGGGCTGCAAAACAATTACTTAATTAATACATTGAACTTACATAAACCATTGCAGAATTATACATTGCGTAATGTCAGTTATTGTTGATACAGTACATTTCCATAAGGCTGAACAAGTCTTTTCCTCCTTTTACAATGCTTTCACAGACTCTCTGAAGCAATGTCCAAACTCCAAAAAAACAACTAGACCACAGGGCTTCTTTGTGTTCTAGCGTAATCTCTTGCCAATAATAGTTTTAATATACTTTCTCTATTTCCGATTTCCTATTTCACATGGGAGTGTTTGCTACAGGAAATACGTCTTTTCTGAATGTCTGTGAAGCTGTATCTTGGACTCCCAACCAAACGAAAAATCATGCTAGTTCTTGTTGTCATAAATTATTTAAAAGACAGAGCTCTGTTTTGTTTAATTGATTTTAGTGCCATGTGCATTAAGTGATTAATCTTTCTTTGCCTTAAAGTGAAGCTACTTGCTTGAAAACTTCAGAAGAACACAAACTGTTTTTTTTAAAAACTTTTCTTATTTTCTATCTTTTACATGAAATACACGATCATCAGCAGAAGACAGAAGAGAAGAGCTAGGACGCCGACCGGAGGGTGAGGAACTCGACTGGAGGCTATCTGGATGACGAGAAATTCTGGAACTCAGCTTGAAACTTGTCAGGAAGCAAGGGAAACTGGAGCTCGACTGGAGGCAAGCTGGAGGACAAGGAATTTGACTTTCACTGGAGTTCGGCTGAAGGCAGGCTGGAGGACAAGGAACTTGACTTGACTTGAGAAAGGTAAGCAGAGCAATAGATATGAAGCCAATGAAGATCTCAGACTCACAAGCATCCTTAAATTATCAAATGTGCATAATCAACAAGCACTGGTTATGATAGATGATACATTTAACAAGCATTGATTATTGCAAACTTGATATTCAAGAATGTAATGAATATACCCAAATAAGTCTGAATGTTATAAGCAACAGCACCTTACTGCAATCAAGCTCTTGGATGTGCTAGTGTACCCACAACACATTGTTTCTGGCTGTCCCATGCTTTGCCTTCAAATGTACATCAAACATTAGGGACATGATTGTACATACAAGACCTAAATGAATTGATAAGTGTATGCAACCCCACCCAGGGGACTTACCACCAGTATCGGGCCATTTCCCATGTGGCTCATGTAGGGTATGCAGTCTGACTTCTCCATCTAAAACTATCACATTTGACCGAACATGGTACTGGACCCAAAGGTCTAATACTAATTGCAACACCAAGAACTGCATATATATGATCACATGCCCTTGTAAGAAGAAATATATATAGGCATGACAACCAGGGCAGTGAAGATATGCATCATGGAGTATTGTAGTAGGATCTTTGTGCTACAAAAACCACTACAATGAGCACACATTGCCTTGACAATAAGCATACACCAAATGACATACAATGGACAGTTATAGAGACCCATCCTCAGCTATCCAACAAATCCCTATTCCAGAAAGAACAGAGGTGGATTTCCCAATTTTCCACACACAGGGTGGGGCTGAACAATGACATGCCTTGGGCAGAAGTTTCATTATGACCCCCTATCCGGAGCCTCTGCCCTCAGCTAATACACATCTTGATATCACAGAGAAGGGGATCACTTAAGCAAGATGGAAGGACTGCATGGAGGGTGCACCACAAGAAGGTAAAAATAAGGGTAAAACTTCCCATGTACTCACTGCCATATTTGGAGAATTTATCACCTCATAATGTTGTTACACACATAGGCCCTCATTACAACATTGGTGGTAAATCCTGCTTACCGCCGTGCAGAAGACGGCCAACACACCGCCGCGGCTGCGGAATTCTGCTACAGCTATTACGACCCACAGCTCGGAATCCGCCAAAATCCAGACACCTACACAAGTCCGCCACACCAAAGGTCAGTGATAAACTGGCGATAACAAAACCTCCACCGTCACGTCAACAGGAATACGCCCACACTATCACGACCGACGAATCATCGTGGCGGTCTTTCAACCACGGTAAACCATTGGCGGTACACACCGCCACACTCAAAATGCACACACATTTACAAAACACAACCACATTGGACAATTCGAAATACACACACCTGATACACATACACACACCACTCCCACACACTCAATACAATATAAAACACACACCCACATCACCCACAAACCCTTATGACCAGAATTGCGACAGAAGGCCAGAGAGAGACACCACCATCAACAAACTAGCATTCCCAGGCACTCAACACCATCACCCACACAACATCCACGCACCTCACACAACACACACAAACACATCCCCTCACCCATCACAACACACACCACCTCACATATCACCCACACCACCCCATGGCACCGCAAAGACACCCCAGGTTTTCTGAGGAGGAGCTCAGAGTCATGGTGGAGGAATTCATCCGGGTAGAGCCACAGCTATTCGGATCACAGGTGCAGCACACCTCCATAGCTAGAAAGACGGAGCTATGGTGCAGAATCGTGGACAGGGTCAACGCAGTGGGACAGCATCCAAGAACACGGGATGACATCACGACCTACGGGGGAAGGTGCGTTCCGTGGTCTCAAGACACCACATTGCAGTTTCGGGGGACCCTCACCTCCTCCCCCACAACTAACAACATGGGAGAAACAGGTCTTGGCTATACTGCATCCTGAGGGCCACGCAGAAGTAGCTGGAGGAATGGACTCTGATAAGTCAAATCTTTAACTACCATATCCCCCACCCTACCTGCATGCTATCACATACCCCCGCCCTCGACCTCACCCCCATCACTCCAACTCCTCACATATTTCCCATTATCACAAACCACACGTCCCAACACCAAGTCCTGCATGCAACAACAAAGCATCGACACCTATCACCAAGCAAATCCACTACAGATACCCACACAGACTCCAAAACAATTATCACACAAGGTCCTACACAAGAATGTAAACACTGGGGTGCAGGGTCACCCACCCATTGCACACCATGGCACACACAGATACAATAATCATGCCTTTACACCCCTGCAGGACCCCTACCCAACGTCACCGGACAGGAGGTTCCAGACATGTCCACCCCCCACCTACAGAAGAGGCCCACAGTGATGACAGCAGCTCTGTCCAACTGGATCTAGATGTCCAGCCCAGCCCATCTGGGACCTCGGACAGTCTGTTCCCCTGACACAGTCACAGGCCACCACAGAGCCTCCCCCCTCAGGAAACAGCACCCACCCAGCGGGCCCATACCTCAGTCCCCAGGACACATCAAGCAGCAGTGTGTCCACCACTACAGGGAACCAAGGCAACCCCACCACCCCAAGAACAGCAGGGACCTGGGGGCAGTGGGCACACGGTACAGGGGACAGAGGCCCAGGAAAACAGGGGAACTGGGAGGTCTGCTGTGCGACAGAGGGAGGTTGGGCCCAGGGAACCCACTCTCCACGATGCCCTCTCCAACATCATGGTAGTCTACCATCATTCCCAGGAGACGATGGCAACGGTACTGCCCAAGTTTCAGGAGACCCAGGGGCTGCAGAAGGAACAGTATTTGGGGTTCAGGGAGGAACCCAAGTCCATCAACACCACCCTAGGCAACATTGTAGGGGTGCTGAAGGACCTTGTGAACCCCAAGAGGGACACTGTGGCACAATAAGGGGCCCCTGACACTAGCCTGGATGATGAACTGCCCATCACCTCCGCCGGCACTAGTGGACGGGAGGCACCGCCACAGGACCACACCACCAGCACACCTGCAGATGGAGAACCACCCCGCAAGTGGTCCCTGAGATCCAGGACAAAGACAGAGAACAAATGCAAAGACCCCTGCCATGAAATGAGACCACCCTGAATGTCATCCTTCTGTCCCACTTTGTCGCCCTGTCCATCCTTAAACTGCCCCAGCGCCACTTCCTATGCCCCTTTGGACAATGCACCTGTGAGACAAATAACTGGATTCTGCAATGGACATTGCTTCACCATCACCCCTGACCATTTTACAACCCCCTCCACTATTTAGCACTTAAATAAACACCCTTGAATCACAAAACAATCTGGAGTCAGTCTGTGCTTTCACAAATGTTTATTTGCAATAACTGAGGAAAATAGCAATGTCCATTCTATTGTCAACATACCTATGTCACACACATCTAGTCCATGAGGTAACATCGCAGAGGTCACACAGTGGGACCCACATCTGTGAAATGGAAAGGCAAAGTGACAATTCAGGGTCCATACACTGGGTGAAAGTGACAGACAGATGATAGGTCTAACAATTTGATCAGATGTAGGAGGCAGTGATGTCTTCTTTCCTGTGTCTCACTGGAAGTATTGCTGGATCACGTTGTTTCTGTTGTCTATGTCCTCTTCTTCTGCCTCCTCTTCTTTACTGTCCACAGGCTCCACAGCTGCCACAAGACCTCCTTCTGGACCATCCTCCTGCAGAAAAGGCACCTGTCATCACAAAGCCAAAATGTGCAGCATACAGCAGGCCACGATGATCTAGCACACCTTCTTTGGTGAGTAGTATAGGGAACCACCTGTTATATGGAGGCACCGGAACCTGGCCTCCAGGAGGCCGAAGGTCCTTTCTATCACTCTCCTAGTTCACCCATGTGCTTCACTGTAGCGTTCCTCTGACCTTGTCCTGGAATTTCTCACTGGGGTCAGTAGCCATGACAGGTTGGGGTAACCAGAATCACCTGCAAATGTCGAGGGAAATCTGTTCGACACACACTAACCCTTAGGGACAACCCAGACCGAGACAACTATTCACAGGATATAGGGTCCTTGTCCTCACCTATTAGCCACACACAGTGCCTCTGGATTTGCCCTATCACATAAGGGATGCTGCTATTCCTCAGAATGTAAGCGTCATGCACTGAGCCAGGAAACTTGGCGTTCACATGGGAGATGTACTGGTCGGCCAAACCATCTGCACATTCATTGAATGGTAGCTCTTCTGGTTTCTTTACACCTGTTCACTCCTGCGGGGGGGACCAAGGTCACATGTGTCCCATCAATGGCACCCATGATGTTAGGGATATGTCCCAGGCCATAGAAGTCACGTTTCACTAGGTAAATCCTCCACCTGAGGGAACACGATGTAGCCGCGCATGTGTTTTAGCAGGGAAGACAACACTCTGGACAACACGTTGGAGAACATAGGCTGGGACATCACTGATGCTATGGCCACTGTTGTTTGAAGTGGAGAAGTGTGGCACAAGTGGAGAAGTGTGGCACAATGGTTAGAGCAGCAGACCCTGAAGCAGAGATCTGGCTCAAGACCAGGGTTCAAGTCCCGCTTTGGCAGGTCTTGGGCTCAATTCACTTGGACCAGATAATTCTCGCCTCAGTGCCTAATCTAATTAATGGGTCCCACTCTGCAACTCTGGGCAATAGCTTGCTTAATCTCCACAACGTCCCCAACAGCGCTTGGATGCCTGGCTTCACCCTGGGGTTGCCCAGGAGTGGGCACCTCACAGGGAAAAGCCAGGAGGGGTTCCATAGCGGTATGAGTACAGCGCCTTGAGACCCTAACGGGTGAGTAGTGCGCTATACAAGTGCAAAAATTTACAATTTACATTTGAAAAGACCCACTTGCCAGGAAATGGAGTACTGACAAGACCTGCACTAGAGGGGTATTTCTGTGGGATTGCGGATAGCTGACATCAGGTCTGGCTCCAACTGGGCACACAGTTCCTGGATTGTGGCACGATCAAGTCTGTAGGTGACTATTACATGTCTCTCTTCCATTGTCGACAGGTCCACCAGCGGTCTGTACACCGGAGGATGCCGCCATCTCCTCACCTGCCGCAGCGGACGTGCCAAATGGATGAGAACAGCGAGCACAGAGTCAGCCAACACTGAGGTAGTAAAAAAAACTATTTATTGCAAACATTTGTCACTACGCTATGTGCCTGTCTCTGTGTATATGCAAGGCCTATGTATGTGTGACGCATTTAAAATTAATGCCATGTGGCCCCCTGAAATGGCGGCTTCCTGACCTGTAATGTGGGACAAGGGGATATGAGGCAACTGCGCTGGCGTTCTACACTGTTGCGGTAGGTGGTCGAAGACCGTGGCGCAATCCTGCACTGGTTAACATTGGGCCCTATGGGTTCCAGGAGCTAATGACGATGTACGCCGGCAGTGATGGTACGCACCGCCACGGATGTGACTGCCATTTTCTGTCTGTTCACTCACTTGATACCTGATCTTCGACAGGAGAGGACCTACACTGCAAGTGCTGCTGTGACCTCAGTCTGGAAGCGACAATAGCTCATTTGTCTGGGGAAAGGGCCCCTGCCTTCACATCGGAGGAGTTGGATAAACTAGTGGATGGGGTCCTCCCCCAGTACACGCCACTCTACGGTCCTCCAGACAAACAGGTGAGTACACTGTGAGCATGCTGTATGGGCAATGCCTGTTTGGAGTGGTGTGGATGGAAGATAGATACAGGGGAAGATGAGGCCTGCATGATAGGACGGTGAGTGTATGTGCATCAGGGCAATGGTGGGAACATGGGCAATGACTGTGATGGTCCGGACGGTTAAAGTTTAAAATTTTCCCCTGTACTATTCCTCTAGGTCAGCGCCCACCAGAAGAAGGATATTTGGCGTGCCATCGCCAAGGACGTCTGGACCCTGGGGGTCTACCACAGACGGAGCACCCACTGCCGTAAAAGATGGGAGGAAATTAGCCACTGGAGCAAGAAGACGGCGGAGGCCCAGCTGGGGATGACCTTCCAATGTGGGAGGAGTGCCCATCGTACCATGACCCCCCTGATGTCCCAGATCATGGCGGTGGCGTATCCGGAGTTTGATGGGCGCTTGAGGGCATCACAGCAGTCACAAGGGGGTGAGTACCGTCACATCCATCTGACTCTGCTGCACATTGGAGGTGTCTGGGCGGGGGAGCTGGGCAGTGGGTTCCCCTAGGCTAGGGCGAGCTTTGTAGGCAAGGACCCTTTGTGAGGCAGGCTAAGTGTCACCCCATCCCCACCAGCGGTAAGAGCCATCTACACCTAGTCAGGCTCCTGTGACTTCCATGTGTGCAGCAATCAGGCATAGGCCATGTACCCCATGTCACTGTGATTAATTAGGGAACTCTAAGTGCATGGCGTAGTGCAGAGGGCTGCTGTGTCTGTAGTGTCCGCCTACGGTAGCGGTATTGTATGCACTGAACTTGTCTTTCTTCTTTCTCCCCCCCCCCCTTTTTGTGGTCTCCCTGTTCTTGTGTGCATTAGCATCATCAGGCGGAGGAGCTGTGCCACTGGAGCAGGAGACAGCTGCACCCCACATGGCCCTGTATGGCTAGACAACAGAGTCTGAAGTCACCAGTGGGATGGGGGCGAGAGAAGCTCCACGGCGGGGACAGACGCTGAGAACAGCGACACAGACTCTTCCTCTGATGGGAGCTTCTTTGCGGTGGCACACCCCTCTGTGCCCACCGCATCAACAGGTACAGCCGCCACCCCAACTACGAGCACCGCCCTCCCAGCAGCCCCTCAGCGTGTGCCCCGTGGCCGCTCAACCAGTAGGGTGGGCATCTCCTTCGCCCCAGGCACCTCAGGCCCTGCCCCAGTCAGCCCTGCCGCCCTCAGTGAGGAGGCTATTGACCTCCTGAGATTCCTCACTGTTGGGCAGTCTAGCATTCTGAACACCATCCAGGGTGTAGAGAGGCAGTTGCAACAGACAAATGCTTACCTGGAGGGCATTCATTCTGACCAGGCAGCCCAACAGCGAGCATTTCAGGCTCTGGCCTCTGCACGGATGGCAGCCATTGTCCCTGTGTCCAGCCTCCCCCCTCCAACTTCCTCCACCCAGACCCAATCCCCAGTACCTCAGCCTATCCCAAGCACACCATCAGACAAGCAAGCACACACCTCAACACACAAGGGTGGCTCTGGCAAACATAATCACCACACATCCCACAGGCACTCACACAAGCATCATACCCATGCACACATACCAACATCACTGCCTCCACTGTGTCCCCCTCCTCCACGTCTCCCTCCTCCCTCCCTGTCACGTCTCCACTCACACCTGCAAGCACCACATCTTCGGCCACTACCTCTATCACCAGCACGCCCATCACCACACACCGCTCACGTGCCCTCACCACCCCCACTACCATTAACACACCCCTGTGTCCTCTCCCAGTGTGTCTGTGAGCCCTCCTCCCAAACTACACAAACGCAGTCACACACCCACCCAACAGCCATCCACCTCACGACAGCCTCCAGCCCATGCACCTTCACCCAAAGTCAGCATACGAACACCTCCTACAACCACTACCTCTTCCTCTACTCCCAAACCCCCTCCATCTACCCATCCCAGTGTGTCAAAAAAGCTTTTCCTCTCAAATGTTGACCTTTTTCCTACACCCCCCCGTCTGTCCCCTAGGGCCCGCCTTTTCAGGACCCAACCCAGCACCTCAGCCACCCCACATCACCGGCCACAGTGGTGCCAGCAATATCAGGATTCTGGAGTGTGCCAAGTAACAGGGCTGCTAGTGTCCCAAGGAGCGAGTCCAAGGACATTCCCCCACCTCCAAAGCAGAAGAAGTTGCCCACATCCCGAAGGGAGAAGGCCAAAACACCTGCCACCAAGATCTCAGCCAAGACAATAGTTGGGAGTGGCAAGACAGCTGAGCCACCATCCAAGGTGGGGAAGGGCCTGAAAACGAAAAACAAGTCAATGTCGTCGCCAACCTGCACAGCGGACAAGACCGCCGACGGCACCGCCGACTGCACCGCCGCCACAGACACCGCCGCCAGCACCCCAGATACTGAGCCCTTCACCAGCACTGCAGACACTGTGCCCTTCAGCAGCACCACAGTCAGTGAGCCCGCCACCAGCACCGCCGCTACTGACACCGCCGCCAGCACCGCGGTCAGTGAGCCCACCACCAGCACTGCCGCTACTCACACCACCATCAGCACCGCAGTCAGTGAACCCGCCACCATCACCGCCGCTACTGACACCGCCTCCAGCATGGCAGTCAGTGAGCCAGCCACTAGCACGGCAGTCAGTGAGCCAGCCACCTGCAGCGCAGTCAGTGAGGCCACCACCAGCACCGCTGGCCCAATGACCGCCACAAGCACCACCACACTAATGACCGCCGCAAGCACCGCTTCTGCTGACCCCGCCCCAAGCACTGCCAGTGGCCATGCAACATCCTGAGCCAGTGGCACCAACGCAGATATGGTTGCCATCCCCAGTGGTAATTCGTACGAGGCTGGTGGTCAGTTCCAGGGGCCTGGGCAGCTTCGATGTTGCCCCACCGTCAGTGGTAGTCACATGCACTACCTCAGTCCTTGGCCGGATGAAGCACTCTGAGCACAAAGCCCCCTCCAGAACCAGTGGAGAAAGGCATCCACTACTTCAGTCCTTGGCAGGATGAAGCACTCTGGGCACAAAGCCCCCTCCAGAACCAGTGGAGAAAGGCATCCACTACCTCAGTCCTTGGCAGGATGAAGCACTCTGGGCGCAAAGGCCCCTCCAGAACCAGTGGAGAAAGGCATCCACCTGACAGACTGTGGCTTTGCTCTCCCCAGGATACAGCAGTGGGCAACCAACCCACCGGAGAGACTTGAGAGACTGTGGCTTTGCACTCCCCAGGATACAGCAGTGGGCAAACCACCCAATGGAGAGACTTGAGAGACTGTGGCTTTGCACTCCCCGATATAAAGCAGTGGGCAAACCACCCACTGGAGAGACTTGAGAGACTGTGGCTTTGCACTCTCCAGGATACATCAATGGGCATGGAGCCCCCTCGTGGAGCTGGCGTTGTGCACTCATCCGGCTGAGGTGCCCCCTTCCGTTCCCCCTGAGGTGCCTGTTTTATTTCGATCTGATGCCCCTGCAGTGTTCTCTCCATTTCGATCGGGTATCGAGTGTGGGCCTCGCCCATGCATGTTGGGCCCAGTGGTCCACGGACTATATAGGTGCAGTACCTGGACTTGAATTCTTGGTGTACATATTTGTTTATAGTGTATATAAATTTTTGACTAATGGATGTTTATTGATTATAATGGTTACAATCATTTCCTTTTGTCCTTGCGTTTTTCCAGGGGGGGTTGGGGGTGTAAATGTAATGTTTCAGCATGTATTGGTGTGTGTGTTGGTGTGGGTCAGGGTGGGGGCGTTGGGTGTTGCGTGTGTGTGTCACACGCTTTTTCCTACCCCCTCCTCTGTGTTGTAGGTGCAGTACTCATCGTGGTCGTCGCCGCCGTCGGTTGTGCTCCTGGTGGAGGAGCAGGAAGACTATCGCAGGGAGTATTTGGAGTTCAGGCTCCATGGCGTCCTGGTTCCTCGTGGGCTGTGTAGAGGTGGGTGTTTTCCCTTCCAAGTCCTGTTTCCTCCGTGTTTTTGTTCGCGTTGAATCCGCCCCGAAAAAGGTGGCAGATTGGCCGGTCATAATAGTGTGGGCGGTACATTGTCTTCCGCCGGCCTGTTGGCGGTGACTGCCATGCTGTTTGTTTGTACCGCCGTGGCAGTTGGAGTGTTAAAGTGGCTGTCTATGTTGGCAGTTTCCGCCATGGTCATAATTCCATTTTTTTTCCACCGGCCTGTTGGCGGTTTTACCGCCGCTTTACCACCGACCGCCAGGGTTGTAATGAGGGCTATAGTGTTGCACATGCCCATTTTTAATGAGCTACATCTGGCTGATGTTTATTGTCATGTCATCACAGTGATGAAATATTGACTATTCGCTCCAAGCCCCTTCCAGTATGTGGCACTGACAATAGCCTTAAGATGGCTGACTTACTTTTAACATGGGCTCCAGTGTAGTAGTCTTTGTGAGAGCCTGTGAGCTTCAGAGTCTCTGCAGGTCCCGATTAAGAAGAAGGAGTGCCTTATGAACTAGCCGCCAGTTCCTGCCTCCACTCTGGTGGGGGGAGAGGATTAGGTAGGTCTCTGGCAAAACGCTCTACAGAACTCATGTAAATATTTTCAGCTCTGATGCAGGTGGTGAGAATGACTGCCTTCAAAATTCTAAAAACCTTGGGTACAGTTTATTTTATTTTACTCTCATTACTCTTCCTTTCAAACATTTAAGGGAAATGCACAAAGGGCAACTCCACTTCCACTCAATAGAACTATTTAGCACTCAAGTTGGTAAGCCAGTTTTAGCCTTGTTATGACACAGATGGCATTATTCATGACTACATTGCATGAGCCATTTTTTGTTGTATGTCACTACTGTGTTTTATGCCCTCATCAAGAGAATTCTTTCAGATGTTCTCATTTTATCATTTCTGTGATTATTTCAGAACAGCTTTTCACAGACCAGGTAGACACCACACACTTTTTTTTTGCAAGAGGTTGATTACATTGGGATCACCATTAGAGACAACCCCCATGGGAGTAGATTAAGTTCTTGGTCCTGAAGAATTGCACTGATCTTTGTAGGGCATCAAATAGGCAATAAACACGTTGACCTTATTCCATTTACACACCTGAGTCAGAAGGATCCTTGTCCCCATTACTGACTCTCCTTATTGCGTTTGACACGGGTCCCTGCACAATAAATGGCTTCTGGATCACCCCTAGTCATTTTTAACTAATCTTCTTTGCACCAATCTAGTCACCCTCATAACACCACACTTTCAGTGCACCTCACCATTCACATCAGCAACCTGAAAAGATCTCCGGTAAAGAGCCTCCATGTGGGGCCCCTTGGGCATTGTAGCGCTGGCCCACTGTGGAGCTGTCAGATGATGAAGCATGAACCCCTCGGGTGTGTAAAGGCTTTTTCTCCTAAAAAGGGCTACTTCCTTCTGGGGTTCTGACCTGTATGCACCCATTTTTTGTTTTTGTAGGAACTGCATACTTACGCTTAGATATAGTTAGCTGGGGGCATGTATGCTGGACTTTTAATGACCCTTGGTCCCTTCTTTGCTATGAAGATTTAAGGGGATGCCTAGTGGTAGCTGTGGGTACCTGGGATCTACGTCTCCCCATTTCAAAATAGAGGAAGCTGACTGTGTAGCATCTTCATCTGGCACAGTCAGTTTGCCTGCTGATGGTCTTTTTGCCTCTGCTCCTATGTTGGTGTTATGGAGCAGGTGCAAGGCTAAATAATTCCCTCATTTGCATGGAGACATGTCCAAATGCATAAGTGGAAACACACCCCTGACATTGTGCAAATCATATCTAGTGCCAGTCTGATCCATAGTACAGAAGGTGCTATGTAATCATCTGTTCCCCTTCTACAATGCTAAAGTCCCTGAGAATGGAAATGACATTTTTGAGCCATGAGGACACTTTGTATATCACAACTTCTGCAGGCCAAAATCTGAAGAACATGTAAAAGCCAAATTGCACTGTCGCAAATTCAATTTGATACTGTCCTCATTAATCATATGACAAGGACACCAGTGTAACTTCTGCAGGGAGTACACTGCTGGAAAGTCGAAGGAAAATACAGGAAACTTATGTTCACTAACTAGGAATTAGATTTTCCCTCCATGGGCACCTTATGACCTGACACAGCCACAAAGCCAAATTTGGTGAAACATTACCACAAAGGCAAAAGTAGTGTACACCTACCCTCATTAATATGAGAAGGGTTAATAAAAGCGTAATATATTAAACTTGTAGGCTAGGGGACCAAAGACTAAAATTAGAGCTGGGTATAATAATTCACCTCCCTAGAAAGAGTAAGTTGATGCCAATCTTGAACCTCTCAGAAATTGATGGTGAGCGTGGGGGAATTAAAGAAGATGAAATTATCAGTCCTCAAGAGTTAGGGCCACTTTAATTACACGTAGATTGCATGGCAAAGATTATAATTCCTGCTCAGAACAATCACATCTGGTATAGAGATACAAATAGTTCTGGACTTAAATTGCCAGCTGAAATCTCCACACCAAAGGCCAGCAAGTCTGAGTTTTCGCCCAAAATCGGAAATAACATCTTGCTCGGGATCTCAGATGTACTGTGTCCTTATAAGGGCAGGTGTTCCTTAATTTTGAAAAATAATTGAGGCATTTTATGCTTGCTAGGCCCCTGGTGGAAAGTGTCAGCAGGGCTGTAGATAGGAGGGGGTGAGATGGGATTGTGGTGGACAATTGCACGGCATGCTTATGCTTGTGTGGGAGGAGCACTGTCTGCTCCACACTGACTGCTGCAGGAGAAAGGCGAGGTTGGGATAATTCTGCTGCCCCCTGCTGCTGACTGTGCAGCAAAAGTGGTAGGCCCAGAATTATCAGGTCTGAGGTTTTCAGGCACAAAAAAAATAATGGACGGAATGCTGAACACTATCTAACATTCAACCCAGGCATGTTGAGCAGAAAAATGATGGATTCAACCCAGATCTGTGACCGGGGCTGAGTATTTGAAATGTTTCAGACCTTCGTCCATAATCCTTTTGTGTTGCTAAAATTGCCTTAAGTGGCCAGGGTATGCCCAAAACGTGAGTCTCTTGCACACTGTGTGAATGGATTCAGGTTAATCTGGCTGAAGAAGGGTGATACCCTGAAACTGGTCCCAGGATAGTTGTTTCCAGTCCAGGGAGGACCTGGCCTGGCAGTTTGGGCTGGTCTCTGGTTTGTTCCCATGGGGAGCAGGGTGAAGAATGATTTGCATATGGGTGGGTCCAAACTGGGGTGACATGGTGAGCAGAAGAACAATGGATTAAACTCTGATCTGTGACTTGGAGGGAGTGCTTGAAAAGTTTCAGCACTCCGGCCATCATCCTTTTATGTTGTTGAAGTTTTCAGAGTCAATTATTCAGTGACTGTTGGAACAGGTCTTTTTGCAGCATCACCCCCAGCTTTTTCCCTTCTGCTGCTGGACCCGTTTTTGTTGGCATTAGAACTCTGTGCACTCTGTAATTTAGGGCTTAGAGAAATCTGCACTTGATAAGGTGGTGCAAAACGCCAACCAGGTTTCTTCTGATCTATGCTGGGAAAATAAGGACACATCCTTTGTGAATTTGACTTAAAGATTTCCCATCGCTGTAAGAAATATATAAAACCGGTAGTTGTCAATGACTGCTATGATGTTGCTATTTAACTCTCTTGAGATTCATAAGCTTCAACGAATGAGCTTTGGGACACGAAAATTATATTGCTGCACATTTGCAGTTCATGAATTCATAACTAGGCATTTGTAAATTGCAAATCGAGTGTAAGAACAGTGACCTTAAAGAATAAAGACTTTGCGTACAGGCTTAATGACATGTCACATTTACTTAATGCCATACAGGTTCACATGCTGTATTTAAATACAAAGTGAAATGTTTAATTATTAAAGTCTTATGGAAATTAAATTATATGTCAGGATATTATGTATAATAAAACAAAGGCAGCCTGTCTAAATTGAACCTCATTTAATGTTGAACATTTTATTTAAGTGTCATCAGCAAGTTCTGTTAAAAATGTGTTACCTGTCAAAATATATTTATATTCCCTTGTTTTTGCTCTTTCTATTTTTCAGGCTGAATTATATTGAGGATGAAGAAGAAATGGTTTCGATACAATGTTAACCCTGAAGTACACCTATTATCAGAAAGACGTTGTGAAAGATTATATTTTGAAATAAAGGTGACATGCATGTTAGTATTCGTATACAACTTAGTGTACCTGTGCAGTGCAGCTTCAAGTAACAACCATCTAGGTGAATTAGCACTGTTCATTGAGATATTAGTACACTTCAGCCACTGGCTAATATCTCTGTGAATAATGGTATTTTTCCGATTCACAAGGAATATATCCACAAAGTAGTTTGACAGTGCCAGTGGCTACTGCAGCAATGTGTGCTTTTTGAGACTAAACATATTTTTAGTCAATGTTATCTTTTAGATTGACGAAACACAACACTTTCCCTAACAATGACGATTTGTGAAATACATGGCAAAACAAGCACTGACAAAGCTAGAACTCCAGGCCACAACATTGACTATGCTAATTCTTGATAGATTATGCTAAATGTAAATTGAAAAGGCTGTTTCACAAAAGCTATTTTTGTAGTCTAAATTTGCACAGTTTGCTAAAACCCACGAAGTTCAGGTCCCCATATATCCTGACAGAAATCTAGTCTTAAAACATAAATTACTAATCAAATGTCAAGAATAAAATTTACATGAATACAAATTAACTTTAAATAAATAAAATAACAGTTATTAGATTAAACAAAATATATAAATAATCAATCAAATATGCAGTTTATTTCAAATCATTATTTCCCTTTCTATCCCTCACAAACCCAGCAATCCACTACTACTACATTCCAAATTGATAATTAAAATGAAAAAACAATTTCCCATTTAAGTAAAGTAAAAAATAAATAAAACAGTTGTACTAACAGTACTAACACTTAAAATACTAATTTATATTAAATTGTTTCAAAAACAGCATTTATTACAGCTACATTTGGGTAAATATTATTAAATACAGAAATATTCTTTAACAAAATCTCATGTACACAATAAACAATATTCTTATCTTCGATATTCTTTTCCATGCTATTTTTGTTGTGATGATATATTTTGCATGATATTCTTCTTGCACAATATTGTTGATTAAATATTTGTGTAATTAACCCCATAAACTAAGTTTTGCTAGCGCTCCAGGTTGGTGTTTATTCCTTTTATTGTGGAACAATCATTACACTGGTGATAAAAGATGCCTGCATCTTGTTGTGATCTGTTTATAACATATGTGCCAAGAGTGGAGAGGTAGCAACATTGCAGGCACTGGGTTTGCAGTGGCACATTTCTTCTGTTTTTGAGGAGGCCATTCTGTACTCCCACATGTTTCATATTTGACAGGGAAGGAAAATGCTCTGGTGGATTATAAGAGCCATGCATTTCCATCATCAATAGAATTTCACCTTTGCCTTGAGGTCTTTCAGCGGTCACTGACCGGTCTCTGTCCCAATAAGATGCCTTGCTCCATGCATTTCCTTGAGGACTCTGTATCTGGAAGCTTTGGGGGTGGGTCTATTGTTCTTTGGCGGCCATCAGGTCTTCTCTATGCTTTTCTTGTGGCTCTCCACCTTCCCAAAGTCTTGAAGAAGATTCAAAGGGAGAAGATGTCCAATTTTCATTGCCACCTCTATTCACTTAAGTAGATGACATGATAAAGGTAGCCTGTTGTTTTCTTTGTCTGTTCTATGTCTATTATGTTCACACTGGTTACACTATTTGCTGTGAGTAACAGTTTTCTTCATTGTTACTCATGCATAGTCCTAATTAAAATTCTGGCCACTTTATTTTTAAGTGTGATACCACCGTTTTGGAAATGTCAGTGTAGAAGGCACACTTTGCAAACTAAAGTTATTGTAAATTTGTATTTATGACATTTAAATCTCTCTACTGCTCATTGATGAAATGCGGCTATATAGACATCATAAATTGATAGTTTATGGCTAAATGACCATAAACTCTAGATGAGTTTTGTGTCTCTGCTTTTTGGAGTCTTTGCCTTTGATTTAATTTTGTTTATTGAAGCTTTTTATTTAACATTGTCAGTGAAATATATCAAAAAAGTAAATTTCTCCTTCTGTTTTATCCACCAATCCAAAATACACCCATCATTTAGTCCATTTGTTCGTGGATCTGCCCTTTCTTCTCTCTGTTGATGGTTTTCCATTTAATGTTCAAATATGCACCCATCCACTTGGCGTGCTCTTTATCTTTGTGATTAGCCACCATAACCTGACTTTGTCCTTCTGGCTGTCTTCATCTATCAATCTATCTTCAAGTGTTTATTTGTGTTCATATTTGTCTCGATCCATTTTCTGTGTAAACTAAGATACTCATATTCCTTTAGTTACGAATGCAAATTCGCATTATTTGTTTACAAATTTTTGAATGTACATTATCTAATGGATTTGACCTCTTGGTAATGTTTGCCTGTATTGTGTTATTTTATGAGTAACCACACCGGCTCTTGTTTGTAAGATTATGGTAATTCCACTGTGGGAACACCTGTCAAAGTTGTAAAAATTTACCATGTTTGTGGGTAGTCATAAAGTTTTGGCAGTCGGTTTCTAGACCTGAAAAAGATTAGAGCCTTAGTTCGATCAAGAACTATTTAAGAAACAAGGGCAGCACAATACGCCAACCTGAAACATATGTGCATATGAAACGTATGAAAAAGTGGTGAAAAAGGAATAACTCATAAGACACATTTCAGTTATAGTGCCATAGATGCAGTGGCGCCCCTCCACTATGGCGGAGGAGTGTTGCCCCCCTGCTGAAAGGAAGCAGAAAAATAACATAATAATAATGCCATTTTTTTATAATTGTTTTCTGCTTACATAGGGTGGGACAGTAACAGCATCCTCCAAGTCGCCAGGGAGGAGGAGTGCGAGGTGCTCCCTAAGGGGCATATATTTACAAGCCCCTACCACTATCTTGCGCTGCCCTAGCATAATTGTTTTTTTAAACTAGGGCACCGTTAAGGAGGCCATTCCCCTGTGCCATATTTACAAAGTGGTGCAATGCATGCATTGAGCCACTTTGTAACCCCTTGCTCCACATTATGCCTGCACCAGGCATAATGTATGCAAGGGGGGCGTTCTGACGCAGGGAGGCCCAAAAATATGAGGAAGTGAAATTCACTAGATTTCACTGTGCCATTTTTTCGTCATTTTTAACACCTGCTCAAGGCAGGCATTAAAATGAGACACCCATTAAAATCCCTGTTTTGCTGCACTATTGTCAAATATTTTGATGCTAGTGCAGCAAAGCTCCACAACAGCATAAAATGTTTTAATTCTGTAGTGGTAACGACCACCATTGTGCGCATATTGATATAAATATACCCTTAAGTGTGCATGTTGGTTTGGTCGGCTGTCTGAGGCTGGCCAAACTGACATGCATACTTAGAACTCTCCACCCAGCTATATTTCACAGCCGGGTGGAGATCAATCACAGGCTCCCACTCCCACCCTGAGTAGCATTTCAGCCTACTCAGGTCAATCCCAGAGCTTCTTTTGTGCTGTGTAACAGTATGAGAGAAGCATCTGGATTGGGTGGGGAGAAGAGCAAGGCAAAATCACCATGGCAGCTGGAGCAGCGGAGGTGGCAGTTGTGTTTTAAAAAAAAATTGCCCTCCTTCTCCCTTCTCCGCACCACAGCTGCACCAGCCCTTTCTTGCAGCAGACGCCCCTGCACAGATGTGCCCACACCTCCTCAGTATCCCTTTTTTGCATACTCTGAAACTTGTATTGACAAGTCATGAATTTTAAGCAATTTATACATGAGCACCAAAAGTGATCATACCATTAGGTTGCACAAATGCAAGTAAAGGGCATTTTGATGACAGGAAAGAGAGGGAAAATTTACCGGATATGAGGGTCTATCCGAAGAGTTTTTTCGGTGGTGAAAATTATCAGTGGGAAGGTAAAGTGTTAAAAACTTCAAAGGTACTTCACTTCACCGTGACATTCCTACAGGTGGAAATGTACAAATCTATACTGTAGTAGGCAGCAATTATAGATGTCAGTGCTGATGAAGAGTGTAAGATGGATCCAAATGCAATGGTGGCCAGTGTCCCGCTGAGTAGCCCTGCAATCGGATACAATTGTACATTCCCAGTAATACTGTAATTCTTTGGTGGATACAAAATATTATATTGTACAGAAATATCGCGCTTTCGAGTATGTTTTCATTTGATGTCTGTCTCAGACGCCATATTATTTGACTACTAAAATTCCATGAGGAATCGAGTTAGTCAGCTGAGGTCCGAAAACGTGCTTGGTAAAACAGAGGAATTTCCGGTGGAGTTTTGGTTTCAATCTCTTTTGTAAATTTGCCCAGGCGTCATTGCAAATTTTGGTAAAATCTTAATGGAAAAATTTCCTGAATCCTAAAGCATACCTTGTTCACGTGATGGGTACACCCTAATAATTGTTTAAATCAATATGATAATCCACTTTGCACACCTAGAGAGGAATCACTCCAAGGGTGTCGCTCTGCTGTCTCTGAAATTCTCCCTAAAATTAGGAAACGTCAAAACAATATAATTTCTGAATGCAATGTCACGGTCAAATACAATTGTATTTTGTAAGTTTGCATCGATTTTGCAAATGCGGCGCTAAAATGGTATAAATATGGGCCTAAAATGGCAACTATCAAACCACACATTTCTCCATATTTAAAGAATGTATTTTTTCTGTGAGAACGAAACGTTTTTGAATTACTAAGTACATTGACTATGAATGTAAAATTGCATACAACTCTTTAAAACATTAGTTTGTCGATTGAAACCATATTTTCATGGGTTTTATTCAATGAATGAAGCCGTCCAAGTAACAGAGGACCACAGGATACTTGGAAACAAATATGTAAAGTATGTTAGTTTGTGTTCAATCAGGAATACCATACGTTTTATTGCCTGCTTACTCATGGCCTTGGAGCGATATGCAACAGGATGTGGCTGATATGGTTTATTTTTCTCCTCATGATCAAATATTCAAATGAACAGGCCTCAGTTTGTAAAATTGCAAGGTTGGTTATCTATTTTTTCAACCTGTTTTGACAACTCCCTTTAAAGTGCGTTCACTGTAAATGACATTGCCTTGTGAGGCTCATGATTGCTTGGTGCTTCTGTGTCCAGAGGCTTCTCTCAGAAAAGTTACGTAAACAAGACGTTTGATTTTCAGGCATGGGAGATTATATCTTGCTCAAATCAATTCACATCTTCTAGACAATAGGCAATTTTAAATCAACCATTGGCAAATAACCTGTCAAATACGGTTCACGCATTAATTGAACATAAACTGACAGACACAAGACAAAGAACACACGATAACTTGAAATCTGAAGTAATGTCAGTCAAGAGATAATGTCTCTTTTAACTATTGTAGTTCCTTTCTGCATTAGTGTATAGTGTGGGTACGTAATTTTTCACCCAGTGTTTAGCACTGTTGTAACAATGTGTGTCACTAAAGTGCAGACAGGATCCTCCTATGATTAGCCAGAGTAGAAAGCAATTGAAGGTGCACTAAATGGCCAGTTTTAAAGTCATTTCAGTACAAGTGAGAAACGACATTGGCAGTCCAGGATAATTAACACAACATTAAAGTCAGGAGTTGGCATGTGAATGACAAGTCAAAATAACTGCTACTTAATGGAAAATCACCACATTAAATTAATTTATTAATTATGGGATAAAATACCCAATGTGCAAAATATAAGGATACTGCAAGTCACGTAGCACTATCGTGAACATGTAGAGGAACGAGTCCAAAGGCTTAGTTCCTTTCTAAGGCCATGGACCTCCCAGTTAGCAGTTATATTTTGCAAAGAAGTATTAGAATAGGTTTAGTTTACGTCAGGTGAAAAAACGCTGCGCCTCAGTGCAGAAATTCTATCTGTCCTGAAAATGACCTGTAGTGTGGGAAAAGAAAACATGTCAGAAATCCTTGCTTTTGCTGAGCATGTTTTACTTTTTAGATAATTGTTTAAGTTGCATCTGCAAATATACTCCTGACCTCAGAAGTCAACTGTAAAAAGTATTACAAAAGAGACTTCACAATGTACTATAAAAATTAAATTAGAAATAAGCTTTTATGCAAGGATTGCAGGCTCCTGTTTTTTTTCGAATGTGAATAGTGTTTGCCCCTTGTAAGTCAACTTTCCAAACACATGGAAAGCATAATGTGAACTTGTCGGGTGCTATGATACAGTCTTGGTTTATCATGATTTTGTGAAAGCAGACTTGTGGATATGGTAATGTGTGACAACAATATTTGTGCATATTTAAGCAGTCAGATTTTAGTCGAGGTGCAGAAACAACACACAAACCTGTATTAAGGTAGTACACCTGAACAATAGGAATACAACACAAAACAAAACAATATAGCAACATAGCAATGGAACAAAAACATAGCAAATATTTAATTCAAAGATAGAACATAATGACAAAAATCAATTAAAAAATACAACAAAGTACAGCATACTGAGACAACACATCACCAGTGCACAATACACCAACAGAAAAAAACCACATCACATGTTTTCAATTGTGTTGTTAGATAATTCTGTGTTTTATATTTTCGTGCTTTTTTGTTGTAGTGGTGTGTTATTTTGTTGTAGCAGTGTTTTTGTTTTCTTCTTTGCTGTGTTTCTAGATGGCATATTAATCTGCTTCATTTGGCACATTGCTTTTCTTCTGTAAATGTGAGCTAACATGTTTATGTGATGTATTTTGTGGAAGCATTTTTGTATTGCATTATTATTCTTTTGGTTAACCACGTCACTGTCTTTAATTGCCATTGATGTACTGTGTATTATTGAATAACACTGCATTTGTTTATGTTATGTTGTTGTGTTAATTTGGTAAGGTATTGTGTCTGTGTTAATTTTTGATGTTGCAGTTTTTTGTTTTGTGTCATTATGGTTTTATGTTACATTCTTGCATTTTGCTGTCGCATTTTACTGTGGTTGTTGTGTTGTCATCTATTTTTACTGTTGTGTTGTATTATGTTGTGCTCTGTTATGTTTCCATTGCTCTGTTTTTTTTAATTGTGTTATGACATTGTATTTTGCTTTGTTGAGCACTGTAATTACTTTAGATATGTCAACAAATACTGCTACATTTCCTGACAAATTGAGCACACTGCTTCACAGGTCTAGTGACAAGAAACGATTTACTACTGCCAGAGGAGGTAACTTTCTGCTGCTCCAGCACTTCACTAGTCTGCTGAAAACTGCCAGAAACAGTATCTCAAAATAGCACTTCCAATAGTCCCTTGATATGGTTCCCGTAGAGGCTAAACTGACTGTAATTTTGTTCCAACTGCAAAAGCTACATTTCTGTTATTAATAGATGCATCTTGTGTCAATACTATACATAAAATAATTTCTTTTTTAATGTGATTCCACCTTTGTTAGCCTGCCCTCACACAAAGCAGTCTCCAACCCCCTGGTGTGTGACTGGGGTCTGGCCTGGCCAAGGCAGGATCTTACCAACAGGAGAAGCTTTTCTTTGATGTTTGCCTACTTCAAAGGCAAAAAAGGGTATAAGTATTGGACCCAAATCCCCTGAAGATTTGATCATTTCTAGATTGATGAGGAACCTCTGACAAGGAGAAGAGCTGAGGAGAAGTGCTGTCCCTCCCTGTGACTGAGCCTTGTTGGGCTATCCTACAGTTCCTGCTTCTGCTGTGAAAGGGGACAAAGACTGGATTTTTTGGAATATTCCTGCATGAGAAGAATCTCCAAGTGCTTGAGCTGAATTTTCCCCCTGTTCTTAAGTCGCTGGGCCATCAAAGACATCCTCTGCTAGCACCTGGACTCTCTGCTGCGGCTCTTCCCCTGCCAAGTGGTGCCAAGCGTTGCCCTATCCAGTCCCAGGGCCCTTGAAAGGAGAAGCTAGAGGAAAAAACAAGGAAACAGACTTCGTTGGACTCTGGACCGATGCCGCTGCCGAATCCTGTGACTCCGCTTGCAGCAAAAGCCATGGTTCTCACTAGAGTGCGACAACCCCACAGGCCTGACGCCGCTGCAGCCCCACCTAAGTCCCTGTCTTCGTAGAAGTAGCCACACCACATCGTGACCGCTGGATATCGACTCCGCTTGAAGTGCGTGGATTCAAAGCTTCGCACTGATGCCACCTCAACTCCACCGCTCTGCAGGAAGGACCAAACGCTTCTTCGTGACACCTTCGCCCCGCAGCACGAGAACCAATGCCGCCTCAGATCCATTGACGCCAAGGTCCCCGACTCCGTGCACTGGCTTTTTTTCACATTTGACTAAGGTACTGTACCAGGGGGTCTGTGTGACTCGGTGACCAGTGCCATTGGCTTTGGAGTGTTGGGAACGACTCCATCACGAAACTATGATTTCACCTCATCAAAGCATTTATGCTTCTAAGCGCTATTTTTGAGTTTAATCTTTAAAAATTCATAACTTGACTTGTCTATGTCGGATATTTATCGGTTTGGTCTTGTTCTGTTTAGGTAAATAAAGGCTATTTTTCTAAATCTGTGTGGAGTCATTTTGTAGTGTTTTTACTGTATTACTATGTGTGTTGGTCCATATACTTTACACATTGCTTCTGAAGTTAAGCCTGCCTGGTCGTGCCAAGCTACCAAGTAGTAAGCAGGGGTTACCTGAGTGTGATTCTCCTTTACCCTGACTAGAGTGATGGTTCTAGCTTGGACAGAGAGTAATCTTACGGCCAACCAAAGACCTAGGCCCATATTTATACTTTTTGACGCAAAACTGCGCTAACGCAGTTTTGCGCCAAAAAAATTTGCGCCGGCTAACGCCATTCTGAAGCACCATGCGGGCGCCGTATTTATTGAATGACGTTAGCCGGCGTTAGCCGCCGTCGCCGTCTGGTGTGCGTTAAAAAAAATGACGTACACCAGGCAGCGCCGGCGTAGGGGGATATGGAGCTTTGGCATCAAGAAATGGGGCAAGTCAGGTTGAGGCAATTTTTTCGCCTCAACCCGATTTGCGCCATTTTTTTTCACTCCCAACCCCCATAGAAATGACTCCTGTCTTAGCAAAGATAGGAGTCATGCCCCCTTGCCCAGTGGCCATGCCCAGGGAACTTCTGTCCCCTGGGCATGGTCATTGGGCATAGTGGCATGTAGGGGGGCACAAATCAGGCCCCCCTATGCCACAAAAAAAACAAAAAAACACTTACCTGAACTTACCTTAATGTCCCTGGGATGGGTCCCTCCAGCTTTGGGTGTCCTCCTGGGGTGGGCAAGGGTGACAGGGGGTGACCCTGGGGGCATGGGAGGGCACCTCTGGGCTCCTTCAGAGCCCACAGGTCCCTTAACGCCTGCCTTTTGCAGGCGCTAAAAAACTGCGCAAAAGCGGCCGTACGTCATTTTTTTTGACCCGCCCACTCCCGGGCGTGAATTTTGCCCGGGAGTATAAATTCGACGCACATGCCTCGGAGTCGAATTTTTAGAATGCCTACCTTGCATATAATTAACGTAA
This sequence comes from Pleurodeles waltl, assembly GCF_031143425.1. Classification (NCBI taxonomy): domain Eukaryota; kingdom Metazoa; phylum Chordata; class Amphibia; order Caudata; family Salamandridae; genus Pleurodeles; species Pleurodeles waltl. The sequence continues at coordinate 373,473,879 of NC_090439.1, forward strand.
AGTAGGTGTCCACGCTAAAAAATGACGCTAACTCCATGGACTTTGGCGCTAGACGCTTCTAATGCCAAAGTATAACTATGGAGTTAGTTTTGCGTCAAAATTGCGTCAAATAAAAACGACGCAATTCCGGCGCAAACGGAGTATAAATTTGCCCCCTAATTTCTAACAGTCTTCCAATAGGTGCCCAATAATCTTTTGTTGCAACACCAAAACATCCAACTACCCAATGGATCCAAAACAATTGATCAATTAGAATGACACACCTATCTAGAACCAATTTCTTGAGACCATTAATCACAGAAGGGAATGTATACATTGTCCCAGTGAATTATGTTTTCATGAACTGCCCATAACCACACAAGCACTTTCCATTGTGAATGCTTATGGCTAAATAAGTTATAAACTTCCCTAATATGTACCTGAGCAATATATGTGTTCCTCAATGAGAGATCTGCTAGTATTGATACATTATTTCCAAAACATTCAATCAATAGTCTGCAGCTTAATTTGCTGACTTAATAGCTCATTTTACTTTATGATTCATTCCATTTTACTTTGTTGCAAATGCAGAATCTAAAAAGATAAGTCACTTCACCCTATTTATAACAAGCATTGGAAAATTAGGTCTCACCTATGCAGAGCTATTGGCTTTGACAAAGTCTTTTAGCCATGTTGGAAAGCAGAAAAACGCACAAAGCACTATGACTCAGCCAGTACTGGCTGCATCATAACCATGTGTATAATTTCATTTTGGCCACGAAAACAGTGTAATTTACTATGACATTGCTATTTCTTTGATGTGTTTGGCTGTCCTCTTCTGCTCACTAACTGTGAGCAGTGCAGTCACCCAAGAAAGGCCTTTTTGAATAGAATTGCTTACAATATAACAGAACTGATGAAGGTATATGTCTTGTTAGTCTTGTTCTTGTTTGTTGTTACATTAATGAAAATTTCAATAAAATCCACAGTTTGAGCATCAAAAATCTTTCAATCTGAGGAACTACCAGTACTGATCTTGCTTCGTAATGTGAAAAAGCAGGGTTTATTTTACAATTTGCTGCAAAAATAGTGTTTAAAATGGCATTTTATGCACCGGTTCTATTGAATAGCAAGCTGTTTCTCACTTAACATATCACTGTAAAGTTACATTTTTGCGAGTTACCTTTTGGTTTCTCTGTGGCAGCCTCTGTGCAGCCATTATGTTCCGAAGATGAGATGAATAGAAACCCCTGCACTACATACTAAGGGGCATGCTTACAACCAGTTGGAGCTGCCTGTGTGTCACTTTGTTTGATTCACCAGTGGTGCAGGCTGCAGGCCCATATTTACAAGACCACACAAATCCACTGGGAGCTGTAAGGAAGGCCTATGTGTCCCACCATTCCTATGGCGCCTAGAGGTGACCTGTTCATTGTTTGCACCTGTGGGCACCTTGCCATCGCTATATAGTGCATTTATTTTCTTTATCCCACTGCATGGGAGCTGTCAGGAAGAACTATGTGTTCCACCTCTCTTAGGGCCCCAGGAGGAATCCCTTTCACAGTTTGCACCTCTGCAAATGCCTTGCCAGCTCTATATAGTTCATTCTGTTATCACCCAGTGGAAGAGCTTTCAGGAAGGTCTACATGCCCCACCACTCTTCGGGGCCACGGAGGAAGCCCTTTTGCACCTGTGGACGCCTTTCCATAGGTATATAGTGCATTCTGTTACCCTGTGGTGCAGAAGTTGCCAGGAAGGACTGATTGTCCCACCATTCCTAGGACCCCTGGAGGTGGTCCATTCATTGGTTGCACCTGTGGATGCCTTGCCAGTGCTATATAGCACATTCTGCTACCCCGCAGTGTGGGAGCTGTCAGGGAGGACTATGTGTCCCACCAGTCCTAGGAAACCTGGAGGCAGCCCTTTCATTGTTTGTACCTGTGGATGACTTGCCAGCACTATATAGCGCATTCTGTTACCATTCGGCATGGGAGCTGTGAGGAAGGACTATGTGTCCCATCATTCCTGGGTTCCCTGGAGGGGACTCGTTCATTGTTTGCATCTGTGGTCTCCTTGCCAGCGTTATATAGTGCATTCTGTTACCCGGTGGTGCGGGACGCATGCAGGCCACACCTGGGCAAAGCCAGGGCCCAAAGGAGGGCCTGTCCTGCCCCCGTCAACATCAGGAAGAGGCAGGGCCACCCCTGTTGGCCCTGCAGATTTTTTAATCTTACCTTTAGTGATATACCTTTAGTATAGAGCTTTCCCTTTTGATAAGTCTTGTATCAAGTAAACTGCTTGTGAGTTTGCATAGGATAAATTTATGTATGATTAGCATCCCAGATTGTTGGGTATTTTAGCTTCTAGTATTTAGCTCTTGTGATTTTCCTTCCTTGAAGAGCTCTTCACCTTTATTATTTTTGTTTTCTTCCTTCTGTTTCAACTCTGCAGGGTGTAACTGTAAATGCAGTCGCTATCCCTTCTATTGATGGTCATTTAAGCAAAATGATTCTGTTTCCGATACCATCCGTATAGAACAAAACCTAATATGATTGTCTGCTGTAATAGTGTGTACAAAAAGATATGTGGCTCTTGTGCCCCGTACCCAAGCATGCCTATAAAGAAAGGCCATCTAAATAATCATTACAACTTGATTGTAAGTCAGTCAGCAGCACCCCCTGACTTGGCGCCAATCACTTCACCTGTTGCTATTTTGTCAGTCATTGATTATATCATGTTTATATCATTGTAGAACAATACTCAAATGTTATTCCATCATTTGTTCCAACATCGTATATGTTGAGCACTTGCAAGACTACTATGACCCTACAGGTACTTTTGATTATATCTAATGACTTTGCAGTCAAAAACTCGGGTTGAGGGCCTGGTGACTGGGAAGAGGGTACTTTATAAGGATCTCAGTGATGGGGGAGTCACTCTGAGGTGAAGGTATCAGGACTGAGTAGTGATTGTGTCCCTTCGATAACAACTGGTGACACATTTTCTACAACCTGACTACCTACTGTTAGTATCCTGTCATGGAATGTACCAGGCTTATAATCAAAGCTTAGTGATCCGGGGAGGGGGCCCTTTGTAGACCAATTTGATATATGTCTTCTACAGGAAACTTGGAGTCTCAAGCCAACCCACAGATTGAGCTATGTTTCTTATTATATTCCAGCCCATTACTCTAGAAGGGGTTGTCCCTCTGGTGGTAATCTCATCTGGTTAAGAGTGGCTCTAGATTTCAAAAGATACTTTCTCCCAATTGTTCCAAAAGATATGTTAGAATTATCTGACACTAGAAAGGATTTTGGTACATACTACTTGTATAATGTTTATAATGGGTTAAAAACGGGTGGCAGATGATCCATGACTTCTTTAGATACATGGATCTTTATGACACCCACAATTCTGTAATTATAGCTGATGACGTTAACACCACATTCAAGTCACTTGAGAATGACACCTCTTCTCCTTCTGGGGATGAAGATGAGGTATTGGGCATACCTACTTTAAATACAACTCCTGTGATACATTGGCAAGATGCACCATATAAACTCCTGTCCTTCTCATTAACCTATGGCCTGAGAATTTGCAATGGCTGGACATCTTCTGATTTACAAGCTGCCCACACTTTTAGCCTCCCTGGTCACATTAGCAGGATAGACTACATTCTAATTAGTCTTTCTACCTAGGATAGTGTGACTGACATGAGAGTTCTGCCTAAGCAAGATAGCGACCGTAATGTGTTTCACTGTACACTAAGGGGTCTACTTTGCCAATTAGATATTGTTCAGCTATCTCTAACTACCAACTTGCTAATAGAGAACATTACCATTGGGCACATAACTAGGAATCTGTTTAAGACCCTAGGGAAATGATTCACTCAACCCTCCAGGTCTGCTCACACATATAGTAAGTTCGGCCATACTTGGTATAACAAAGAATGTACCTGAGCTAAGCTGAGCACTCAGGAGTGTTCGCATCAGTCTTATTAAAGCTAGGAGGAGGGAGTACAAACTAGCCCAAATCAAAGCCTGACAGGAGTGTCACACACAACTTTAGGAAGACATTTATGAGGCCTCTGTCCATAAAGAAACAAGGACATTTTGGAGGTGGGATGCCAAAGGAGGCCCTTGTGCCCCTACACTAAATTGACAAATCACATCCTGGAAGGAGCAAGCATCTTTCAGACAGCTGGAAGGTAGATGAAATAGTCCCTATTTATAAAAGGGTGCTTGTGATTCACCCCTAAACTACAGGCCAATTAGCCTAACTGATGAAGCATAAAAAAGTTTCACCAGGCAGATACTGGGAAGATTGGAGACCTGGATTGAGGAACACCAGGTCCTCTCTCATCTGGAAGCAGGGTTTAGAAGACACATCAGCATAATAGATCGTATTTTCAGGTTCTTAAACATCTATTGGAAAACTGTAGTACTCCAGAATGCCCACCTTTATATAGTCTTCATGGACTTAAAATCTGCATTCAATCTACTTTCCCAAAGAAAATTATGGGTAGTCCTGAGGGATAATGGATTACCTCATGACCTTTGAATATTCTGGTCTGTCTGCATGACAAGCGTTTTGCCCAAGTGTGATGTGATCCACGGGGAGAATTGACAGAATGGATAGGCAACCATAACAGAGTCCTGAAGGGGTGCGTTCTTGCACAAACTTTATTTTCCCTATTCCTCAAAGATGTGGTCACTTTTTTAGAGGGTGGAGCAAACAGCGATCCCCTTGTGGCAGGACACTCTACTGTTGTTCACAGATGACACCCTCTTGGTAACTAAAACTCAAAGTGGTCTGCTACTTCTGGTGGACAGGTTTTTGGCTTTTTTGCTGATCATGGACTGGTGATCAATCACTTTAAAACCAAATTTATGACCATCAAGCTGGATGGTAAACTACAGCAAGAGGTGCCTGAGTTCGACTGCCTGTTAAAAAGATTAACTGGGATTATGTCATGGTCCCCCCAGATTAAAAAGAGTAGCCTGAGTTTAACCCAGCATGCTGCAGCACTTTTAAGGCTTTATAGGATGTAAAAAATTAGGCACGTAGGCCCTAATTATGAATATGGCGGTCCGTTCCGCTCCGCTGGCGGCAGCGGTAGAAACCGCCAACAGAGGAGCGGGCTGCCAAATAATAAACCAAATGAAACACACACATCCCGCGCACCACCCACTGCCGGGAAAGGAGTCCTGCTGATGACGGCAAAGTCTGCCCACAGGCCGTCGGAAAGGCCCAACCCGCCCATCAAATTATGAACCACCATTCCGCAGCCAGTTCTGGGGCAAGAACCACCTCCACACAAAGCCAGGCGGAAATGAAACAAATAGAAAGAAAGACTCACCAGAGTTCCACAAAACGTGCAGTGGCAGCCATGGACAGAGAGCTGCTGATCATGCCAGCCTTGCTCCTTACAATATACCTACATGACCAAGACCGCAGACGAAGACGACGGTAAGTACCGCAACCTACGACACAAGGGAGGAAAGAGCAAAGTTACATACCTACCCACTCCACCCACTCTGCAATGTCCCCCAACCCTTCCCAGCAGCACAAGTCAGACACCCCACACCAAGAGGGACGTACCCGACTGAAGGCCACTGCAACTTGACCATAGTACATACAAGTGCCCCACACCCATAAAAAATTCAAACAAACACCAGGGTGGAACTGCGTGCAGCCCAAACACATGCCACACATTTGTAGCTCACTGAGCAAAACAGTGCCAACAGGGCCAATGGCCAGTCCATAAAAAGCTAATTGTCCATGGCCACAACTGGCCACACCTGACTCCCACGAGTGCTGGGTACTCCACTGAACGGGGCACCATATGGGGATCCAGGTACCTCATTGAAGGGGGGTGGAGGGGTGAGGTTGCAGATTTCTGACGGGGTGGGACTTTGACTTGCGTGAGGATGTTGAAGGGGTGGGGGCTGTTTGGCTCGGGTGGAGATGGATGCCTTAGGCTCTGAGCGGGCCTTCTTCTTCACCGGAGAAGGGGCACGTGAATGGGAAGCCTGGACAGGGGTGGGCTGTGATGTGGAAGGAGCGGAAAGGGCAAGGAGGTGGGCAAGTTTCGGGACAGGACGGGGTGGGCCAGTGGGTTGGAACAGGTCTGCACGGGAGAGGAAAGGTTTCTTGGGAGCAATTGTGGTGGGCATGGATGAGGGCGTGGTAGTGGAGGCAGAGGGAGTTGATGTATGGGGTTTAGGTGTGCGTGTAGCAGGTGCAGGTGACTGCTCAGTATGCTGTGTTGTGGTAGATGTCTGATGGGTGGGTGTCTTGGTGCGTTTGAGTGTTTTGGGAGGCGGGTGGGGGGTTGGACACAGTGGGAGAAGACAGACAGCTAGTGTGGATGTATGTTGGGTGGATGTCTGCAAGTCTGGTGAGTGTGCTGCATTTGTCAACTACAGTAGAGGTGGTGAGTGCAGGTGTGGTGTATGGGGTGCATGTATGGCTGTCTGCTATCGTGGTGAGTGCAGGAAGAAGAGCAGTAACAGTGAGTGAAGCTGCAGTGCATGAGTGTGTGGATGTAGAGGGGACAAACAGGAAGGCGGAAGAGGTGGGAACACTGGGGGAAGTGGATGTTGTTTTGTGTGCATGTGTTGAAGTAAGCCTCAGCAAGGCCTACGAGTACAAGGGGTTCACCCTTCTCTGCACAAAGTCCTCAGACCACATAGGAAGAAGTTGGCACAGAAACTGAAATAAAAGACAAAAGTTTATTAAACCTCATGAGGTGGTACTACAGTTCAAACAGCACCCTTCGGTAATGTTTGAAGTAGCACACTATACTGAGAGAGCATGGTCCTTTTATACCCACACAGGGGCTAAAAGGAGGTGGTGCAATTATAGAAGCAAGACCTCTATACATATAAGGTCATGTGGAAATGCACAGTCGACAGGTAGGAGGGGCTAACAGTTTTCAAGGACTAACAGCTGCATACCTTACTGGGCATGTGCGAAAGTGGGAGATGCTAAATATAACTTGTCACTAGGCAGATTTTCAAGAGTAGTTAACAGAAAGGTAGGACAGAGCACATGGTGAGCACATGGCAGCATGTGGCAGAGAAAATGGCTGCCATGAATACAAAATGGTTTCCACAAAATGTTCACAATAGTTGCTAAATACAAGATGTCTTCTGCTAATGCTTAATCTAATCACTGCTAAACTACAACACATGTGTCTGTTGGCTCTGTTAATGCTTGTGGTGGGAGGTGTGGTGCTTGTGTTTGGAAGTGTGCTTCTTGTGTTGATGTACCTGTAGGCGTGTCTGATTGTGTGCTTTGGATGGGTGAATGGAGTGGGGTGCTGGAAGGGGTAGAGGAGGTTGGAGGGGGGACAGAATGGCCAGGGAAACTGGCTGCCGTCCAAGAGGCGGCCAGAGCCTGACAAGATCTCTGTAGGGCAGACACTGCACTGTGAATGCCATCCAGATAGGCATTGGTCTGCTGCACCTCAGAAGCCAGACCTTGGATGGCATTGACGATGGTTGTCTGCCCTACAGAGATCGTTCTTAGGAGGTCAATAGCCTCCTCTGTGAGGGCAGCAGGGCTGACTGGGGCAGGGGAGGAGGTGCCTGGGGCGAAGGGGATGCCCACCTTTCAGGGCATGCGGGCAGGGGCAACTCGGTGGGGAGCAGATGGGAGGGCACTGATGGTATGGGTGGTGGCGGAAGATCTCACGGTAGTGGTGCGTCCACTAGGGTCCGCCACCGCAGGAGGACCCCCATCGGAGAAGGTCTCAGAGTCACTACCTCCTGTGGTAGTAGCCTCCACTGTGGAAGTCCCCTAGCCCTCCAAACCACTGGTCCCCTGGGCGTCTGTTGTCTCTGCCTCGGAGGATCTGTGGGCCGCTGTCTCCCCACTTGCCGGTGCCTCAGCTCCCTCACCTGATGTTGATGCTGTACCAAACAAACACAAGAGAACAGGGATGGGGAGACAAAACAGGAGAGACACTTGTAAATAGCCGAATGTTGATACACAATGGCCAGACATACACCTACCCAGCAGACACACCCAACAGGCAGCACCATGCACTATGCCCATGGCCATGGCCCTGACTACTGAGCAGTATACTGACCTACACCCATCCCCTGAAATTGAATTGGAGCTGAGGTAGTTGAAACCTGACAGGGACATCCCTACACCCTTTGGGGAACAGACAGTAGATGGACACCAGTCAAATTCCCTGCTCTAAGCACCATGAGCCCTATCGTACACACACTCATCATTCCAGGCTGAAGTATGGTCTGTGAGTACTCACACCTTTGTGACTGCTGTGCAGCCTTCAAGCGCCCATCCACGTCTGGGTACGCCACCACCAGGATCCTTCGCATGAGGGGGGTCAGTGCCCGATCGAGAGGACTTCCACCGGTGGGCCTCACTGTTCTTCCGTGCCCAGCGCCACAGGTCCTACCACCTCTTTCGACAGTGGGTGGTCCGCCGGTTGTAGACCCCCAGGGTCTGTACCTCCTTGGCGATGGCATGCCAATGTGCCCTCTTCTGGTGGGTGCTGACCTAGTAGGGTGACACAGAAATGGAACACAGAGGACAGGCACCTGCACGATGGCAACAGCTGGCAGATTGTCAAACATAGGACAAACAGTACTCCCAGACATGCAGGACAGTGGCACGCAGCATTCCATGCACCAAGGCCCATCCTGGCTCACAGGAGCACACATCTGTGCAATCCACTCCATCCATTTCTCACACTGTGTCCCCCAAACCCCGACTCACCTGTACCTCTGGCCGGCCGTAGAGTCTGTTGATCAGGGGCAGGACCCCTTCCACCAGTTTTTCCAGTTCTTCCTGGGTGAAGGCCGGAGCCCTTTCCCCTGCACCACGTGGGACATCCATAGACAGAGGCAGGCCACAGCAGTACACAGAGTGGAGTACTTGTCCGCACAAGATCAGGGAGTCAAGTGAGCTAACAATGATGACAACGCGTACGTTCTGCGGCGGTATGCACCGTCACCGCCGGCGGCGTACATGATACGCCAGGATTCCCCATTGGCATCCATGTTAGCCAATGAGGGTGCAAACAGCGGTCAACACCGGTGTACGCTGTGACGTCAACCGCTAGCGGTATTAGGTCACTTCCACAATGAAGGGGCAGAACTACAGTGGGCAGACATTTGGCCATCACTTACGCATTTTGAAATTAATAATGCTCACAATGCTGGGCCTACTAGCCATATGAAGCACCTAGGCCTCTAACAATTGAGTATATAATCACACATGATTTACTCTGTTCCCTCCTAGTGATGTACATGTACATCTGTCAGATTGCAGTTTTGTACAGACACTACTATGATCAATGCACTGCATGTATTTAGCAAATATGCCAATGTATGTGTGCACATCACTGCTTTTTCTTACCCCTCATAGGTACCAACCCTTGTGGCGAGGAAGGGCACCATCGGTGTACAGACCACTTGTGGATATGGGGACCATGGTGGAGCATCAGATCATTATCACTTACAGACTCACACGTGCAACTATTCAGGACCTATGTGCATTACTGGATCCTGCACTGACTCACGGAAATCGTAATCAGCATGCCATTCCAACTGAGGTGCAGGTGCGCTCTGCACTCCATTTCCTTGCCACAGGCTCTTTTCAAGTGACAGTGGGTATGGGTGCTGGTTTCTCACAGCCAATGTTCAGCCAGGTACTGACAAGATTTCTGAATGCATTTGTACAACATCTGCAGTCCTATGTGCTATTCCCCCAAAGTGCTGACCTCCCTGCCATCAAGGCTGACTATGCATTTGCAAACATTCCCCATGTCATAGGTGCCATTGATGGCACCCACATAGCTATCATCCCCCCAAGAGTTAGTGAACAGGAAGAACTTTCACTCCATGAATATACAATTGGTATGTACTGCAGACCAGTACATTTCCCATGTGAGTGCCATGTTTACGGGTTCAGTCAATGATTCATTTGTTTTGAGGAACAGTAGTGTGCCACAGAAGATGGAACAACTACAAGAGGACAGAGGGTGGCTCATGGGTAAGTTTGCCTGTCACTACCTGACACATTGCAGAAAACCAGCCTGTCTGACTAAGGGACATTGCAATGACGACTCTGTATTGACCCTTTTTCAAGGTGATTCTGGCTCTCCTAACTTGCGTTGGCAACTGACACCAGTGAGGAATCCCAGGACGGATGCAGGGAGGAAATACAATGAGGCCCATGGACGTACTAGGAGGGTGATAGAGCGTACTATAGGTCTCCTGAAGGCTAGATTCCGATGTCTACATATCTCTTGAGGGTCCCTGGCCTATGGGCCTGATAAGGTGTGTAGAATAGTGGTGGCCTGCTGCGTGCTGCACAACGTGGCTGTGAGACATTCTATCCCCCTTTTGGAGGTAGAGGGTGCTATGGGTCCTGAGAAGTTACCTCAGGTTGGTGAGGAGAGTGATGGTGAGAATGAGGAAGGGGAAGATGTCAATTCCAGGAACCAACTGATACAACTCTACATCCAATAACTGTGTGGGACTTAAGCCTGTAATTGTGGTTAGTGACTGATACTGTAAGTGTGCCATGTCATATAGGTGGGATTGGTCAGGATAGGCGAGACATGGACCTCTGCAGCATGTTACTGACAGTCAATATATGCATTCCATCCATGCAAAATTCGAAACACACATTACCACCACCAAGCACACATTGACTATAAAGTTGTTCCCTGACAGTTGCATCCATACTCCACTTTGTTCAACATTGAAGACAGGGGACAGCGTTACAGGTGAGAAATGTTGTTTATTGGTCGAATACAGTGAAATGTGGTATGTACAGGGATGGAAGTCGTAAGGGTTGGGTGTCCTCAAAACCGACTTGGTGGCAGCCCTGTTGGATGTCATGGGTGGGTTCTATGAGTAGTATAGTACTCTATTTAGACCTCAGCTAAGTGTAGTTGGTGAATGGGTGGGATGGTTGCTTTGCAGTAGTAGCAGTGTCAATTGTTGGAGTGGGGCTTGTTCTTAGCTGGGTTTCCAGTGCCAAATCTTGGCCTGAGACTCCGTTTGGGCGCCTGCTGTGGAGCTTCTTGGGGTGGCATGTTTGGCCCTTGTGATTCCTGGGAGGGTACTTCCTGTGCTGTTTCTGCTGCTTTGGTCATCTGTTGCTGGTGGTCCAGGGCTGTTGTGGGGGCCTCTTGTCTGGTGTGGGTGTCTGACTGTTTGTTGACCAACTGCAGCAGTGCTCCAGCAATGGAGGCCATTGTGGCATTGTGTTCTTTCCACTGCTCCATGGCCTGTTGGTGTTGTTCCAGCTGCATCCTCTGACTTTGCTCCAGGTTGGACACAATCTGTGCCAACCTGTCTTGGGTATGTTGGTAGGCCCCCAATACCTATGCAATGACGTCCTGGGCTGCTGCATCCTTCTGGTGCCCTACCCCCTGACCCACTGGGGCACTTGACCTTGCCCTGGCCCCCTGTGCCTGTGTCCCCTGCGCAGGTCTTGACATGCCACTTGTACTGGGGCCCTCGACTTCCTGCATGTTCGGAGCGGGAGACTGTGGCCTCTGTAGATGTGTTCCACCTTTCTGTGCCCTGGGTCCACTTGTGTGGGTACGCCTCCCCTGGCCTGCTGGTCTTGACTGAGTGTTAGGGGTCACAGTGTTTTCCTGGGTGGGGCTGCTGCATGGTGAGCATCCAGGGCTGTGTGAGGGGCCTGCCTGCTCATCAGTGTCCAGGAGTCCTTTGCCAAGGTCTTGTGATGTGCCTCTGTCTGCCTGGAGTGCTGTGGCACTCCTTGTCCCCTCCGGTAGGGTTGCATGGGTGGTGGTGCCAGTTGGGGGACATAGACATGTCTGTTACATATGCCTGAGGGTTTGAGGTGTACAGAACTGTGCAATGTTGTGCTGCTGTGACTTTCAGTTGCCTTCCAGGGTGCCTTTGTGAGGTGGACATTGCATTTAGTGGCAGTGTTGGGGTTACATTGTGGTGGGGGTTATTATTCCATTGTGGATACGTGCAGGGTTGGGAGGCTGTGCACAGCGGAAGTGATGTGGGCCTGGTAGTGAGTTGTGGGTAATGCAGGGTGGTGAATGTGGTGGGTAATGGCTGGGTGGGGTGTGGGTCTAGGTGGGTGTGGATGGGGTGGGGTGGTGCATGCAGTGCAGATGTGTTGTATAAGGGGTAATTGTAGATGACTTACCCAATTCCATTTCTCCAGTGAGTCCAGTGAGTCCCTCTGGGTGCAGGATGGCGAGTACCTTCTCCTCCCAGTCAGTGTAGTCGGGTGGTGTTGGTGACGGTCCTCCCCCAGTCTTCTGCACTGCGATGTGGTGCCTGGATGCCATGGCCTTGACCTTCCCCTGCAGGTTGTTCCATCCCTTGTGGATGTCGTCCCTGGTGCGTGGATGGTGTCCCACTGCATTCACCCTGTTGACAATGGTCTGCCACAGCTCCAATTTCCGGGAAATGGGTGTGTGCTGCACCTCAGACCCAAATATTTGTGGCTCCACCTTCAGGATCTCGTCCATCATGGTCCTTAGCTCCCTTTCGGTGAAGCGAGGATTTTTTGGGGGGATTTGGTGAGGGTGGTGGATGGCGTCAGGACTGGGGATGGGGTATGGGTGCTCCTGTGTAGGTCGATATGCGTGTCCTGTCTGCTGGCGTTCTCTGTCTGGCTCTAGTGCTCTCCATCTTTTGGTCCTGGTTTTGTTGCAAGGGATTGTGGGGTGTGTCTGGGGGTGTTTTATGGTGTTCTGGATGTGTGTCATGTTTGTGGGTGATAGGCCTAGCCAATGTGTGCACTTGTTGCTGTTGGGCCCACTTGCCGTCCGTGGCAGTCGCAGCCGCCAATGGTCATCCGGCCTCCACTGTCTGCCGAGAAGATTTGTGCAGCATTAGTTGGAGGGTGGGATGTGGGTGTGCTTGGCGGTGGCGGGATGGGGTGAGCCGGGATTTCCACGACAGGGTCCTGGCGAGGAGTGGTGGTCTGGGAATGTTTGGCAGGGTTAGGTTTTTCTATCATTATATGGCGGATTTCCATTCACTGCCGCCGCCAGGATTCTGTTCACCGCCAACATGGCGGTCGGCGGTCTTTCCCGCCATGTTCATAATGACCGCCATAGTCCCTACAGTCAATGCATATATGACAAAGGCAGAGGGAAGTGCACTCTTTGCGGCCGAGCTATGGGGCATGGCCGATTTGTCCACACTCGGAGTAGCTTAGAATTCCTTTCTTAGAGGTTTGGTTAGTCTTCATAAAACTACCCCCATTAAGACATGACATAGGCATTGAACCAAAAGTCGGTAAAGTTGGGCTAAGACCGCTTTTATAATGGTGTAGGCTTGAATATACCCTGGCCCTTGACAACTATCACAAAGTTTTCCAAGAAGTGGTGTTATTAGACATTGCAGGTAAGATTAGGTGGCTAAGCAATGTAAAGGATTCATTAACTGAGCTTGGCTTAGGAGATTCTTGGTCCATCCCTCCCTCTGTAAAACGTTTATCTAGGGCCACCCCCTTGAAAATTAATTAAGGAATACCAACCAGAGGTCTTTAACATATACCTTTTTAGAATTTAAACCTGGCGCCACTTTTGCATCTTTTTGGGATTTCATCCATCTTCCCAGGGCCAGACAACAAATTTGGTTATGTCACTTTGCCTTTGCTCAATGTTCAAGCTAAATGGAACAATCATTCTGTAATTAGTACTGTCTGTCCCTCACGCTGTCAGGCAGAGGAATCGCTGTCCCATTTTGTTTTCTTCTGTCCTCACTATGAATTGCCATCTTGGATTTTTCGGATCTGTCAACGGTTGGGGTATAGACAGATTCACACAGCTCTTAAGCTCCTTTGAACAGATCACCGCCAGATGGTCATATGTGTAGTTGCAAAAAATTGCCACCGGATATGGTCTATTATAAGTAGATCATTGGGATAGTTCCTTTTTGGCTAAAAATAGTCTGGGTGTATTTGTAGGAACCTGTGCTTTCGTTTTGCTTGTTTGAGCACATAGGGGAGCGAGCTAAGGTTTCAGTTCTGTGACTCATTATAGTGCAGGTACAGTGGTCAATGATCGAAACCTTTAGTGCACCCAAGAGGGTCCCTATGGGGCAATGTCTCTCAGCCCTAATCTATAGTACACTCTATAATATTAGCTGTAGTGGTACCAACCAGTATTTTCTAGGGTGCAGAGAACTGGTTTTATGACTTTTAGAAATATTGCATTGTGTCTATTGATATACTATCACATTTTTAACTTTCTATTTTAACTCATCATTATTGTATGGAATCTCTGTAAGTTTTATGCGTGATGTTCCTTTTATATGTAATTGTGATGTTTTATGATTTTTGTAAAAAAAAGCTTTTATTGGACAAATTTTAATGTACTATTATTGTTGTAAAAAAAGAATAAATTTTTTTGAAGTTAATAAACAAAGCCACTTTATGTGGCTTTTCCTGGCCTTGCAGATATGGAGCAAGGCACGCAGCGCAAGTCACTATATTGTCTTACTCTGCATTAAAGAGGCGTTTCATGGGCATTGTGTGGGTTTTCCCACGCAACACCTATGCATTTTGATGCATTCCCATGGGAATGCTTCAAAAGCTTATGCCTCCCCAGGAGCTGCATAACACATCCACAGATTGATTTTGTGCAGAAGGGTGTCCCTTCCTACTCAAAACAAGCATTCCCACAATGCAGACACCCTTGCACCATAGTGCAAGGGTGTCTGCATTGGTGCAGAGCAGCCAAATGTGCACCACCACAGTGGAAGAGGGCAGGCATGTGCTTTATCTCATAGATAAAGCATGTTCCTGCCCCTTTTGTTTTGATGCAGAGCAGCACAGCAAGAAGCATTGAGGCTCTGCCCTGCTCCAAAATCTTGTAAATAAGCCTCACTGGGAAAACATTATAGAGTTCAGGCTTTTTGAGACATTTTCTTACTAGACCTTGGTTTAGTGAACTGGTTTTAAGAGCATAAAACCCTACTTTCTAGGTGTGTTTAAGCAGTACATTCTGTTGTGTGAAAGGACCTGCATTTCATTGAAGTGGTTTGCATGAAAAGGTCACACCTCAGCATAAAATGACACTTGCAAGTTAAATTGTCCCACTATTTCATTTGCAAATAAGAAAAAAAGTTCCTCACTTAATAAATACTGGGCCAATACTCCGTCACAGGGAAAAACACACAAAGACAAAATTAAACTATTATGTACTAATAAGTGAGCAGAAAGGAAATAAAGGTGATGCTGAAGGCAACCGACAGTAAGTAATGGATGAGCTTTAAGAGATTTTTACTCTTTTTTAAGTATGAAATGATCTTGCAAGCAACAGCACAAGTGCTGTTTCGAGTAAGACCTAAAAAGTGTTCTGCATCATTAAATGCTTAGGATTAATACAAGGACTTTCAGGATCCAAAAACTATGGTCATCATTTCCTGCACCACACCTTTATTTACATCAAACCTCCTTAGACTTTTTCATGTTTCTTGAAACCTTCCCTAACTCCTTTCTTTTATCAAAACCTCATCTGATGAACTGATCTCCTAAAAAATTATTATGCATTAGCGTAGCAACTATATATGTATGTACATTTCCACATTGTACAAGATGTTTCACACATGTAAACATCTTACACATCTCTTTCATATTTTATAATTGATCAACAACATCCCTTGGTGTATAAGACCACTTAAAAAGAACTCTAAATGTAAAGTCACATGTTTAAAATCACATAGTATCATGAACATGTAAGTGTACTTCTGCTGAAATAACAGTTAATTACAATGTAGGTAGTAGATCACAATTCGCTCATCATATGAGATATGTATTACAGTGTTTTGAACTCCCATCATCCATCTATAACAATTTAGATTCTAAATAGTGATTCACTCCGAGATTCACACCTAGATCTAAAAAAAAGGTGAGGGTAATTCCAATTATTACATAGCTATTCTTAGCAGTCAGAAGAAGAACCACCTATGCCTTCGACCAGCCAATTATTCCCTACCTGTGGTGTCAGTAGATCCACAATCAAGTTGTTGCCTTGTTCTCAAATGTATGTTGTGATCAAAGTGAAAAAAGGTGCATTCTAGTCTGGCCTGGATCAGTTCTCATTACTTTTTTTACCCCTGAATAAATCACTTCCTTTACAGCCCTGTAACTTTAAAAATAACAGCATACATATGCTTGGCCTTCAATGGTAAAAATCGATGATTGCCTCCAAAGTGGAGAATACCTGTAAACAGCTGTAAGAACCCAAGAGCTCACCTACAAAGATTTTTTTTTTAAATCATCGCTGTGAAACAATCACTCCCATTCCTTTGGAGCTTGTTTACTTTTTTCTTAATATTTCCCCACATGGTGAAATTGTGCTGCTGAATAAATCAATTCATAACTAAAAATACCAATTTGGTAGATTTGAAATATGAATTTGCATTTTAAAATCATGCCATTTGCATATTTACTTTGAATGCAAATTTCTTTGTGAGTCTAGTGCTTCTTTTCAGGAACAGCTCAGCATATGCACTGTTTCAAAATGGATGGAGTCCGAAAATAGTGAACAAATACAATTTCACCACTTGAAGAGTTGATAGGGTTTGGGATGTTCACATTTGGTGTTATTTAGACACATTTGAATCTGGTTCTCACTCTGTTATCAATACTAATACTGATACTAGCAGATTGTCATGGGCACCTGCCTTACTTTTCAGATATGTGTTACATTCCTTCCATTCTACCCAGAGAAGTTTAAGATGCTTGTATATCATGGTACCTCAGGCAGTCGGATTGGTGCTGTCATCTTTATTCTTTATTCCGCTTACTGGGATACCTTTTTGAAGCTTCCAGTTGTATTCCTGTAGATGGAGAGCTTTGCATGGTGTCACTAGAAGGTAGCAGCTTCAAGGTATATTTTTACATCCAAGAGAGTACTGTATTTTGTACATTAAACAAGTCTTCAGTGTCCCATCGATCTGTTGACCAATTCTCAAAGTTTCTGGTCCGTAACTGCAAAGTAATCTTTGTTTCCACTTGCAATGCAATAAACAGCATTTAGAGCATCTCATTATTAAAATGAGTCCCTTGGTCTGCCTCCCAATAAATCAGAAATCCAAACTGTGGTATCAGTTCTAGCAATGGCAGTCTGACTACAGTGAGACTGTCATTTCTCCTTGTTGCCTAAGCTTCCATCCATCAAGTAAACATGCATACTATAAGAGGACATATCAGGTCATTACAGACAGCCATCATAATGAAGTCCAGATGCATCTAGTTAAAGGGTCCTACTTAACTGCCTATGTGCTCATAAGTACTGTTGTTCTTCTCCCTATGTTCATCTGCTGACAGATAACACATCTATGGCACAATTGTTCAGCTAGAACTCTATATCGGGGATAGAACCAATTCTGTCTGAACAGTCTACCATGGCATCTCACCCTATGTGTGTGGGACCAGGCAAATGTTTAGACACTGGGGGGGTCATTCTAACCCTGGCGGTCGACGACCGCCAGGGCTAAAATGACGGGAGCACCGCCAACAGGCTGGCGGTGCTCCCATGGGCATTCTGACCGCTGCCCTAGGGAATCCTCCACGGTGGCGCTGCTTGCAGCGCCGCCATGGGGATTCCGACCCCCTTACCGCCATCCTGTTCCTGGCGGTTTTCCCCGCCAGGAACAGGATGGCGGTAACAGGTGTCGTGGGGCCCCTGGGGGCCCCTGCAGTGCCCCTGCCAATGGCATGGGCACTGCAGGGGCCCCCTAACAGGGCCCCACTAAGATTTTCAGTGTCTGCATAGCAGACACTGAAAATCGCGACTGGTGCAACTGCACCCGTCGCACCCTTCCCACTCCGCCGGCTCCATTCGGAGCCGGCATCCTCGTGGGAAGGGGTTTCCCGCTGGGCGGGCGGGCGGCCTTCTGGCGGTCGCCCGCCCGCCCAGCGGGAAACTCAGAATTACCGCGGCGGTCTTTTGACCGCGCAGCGGTATTCTGGCGGTTCCCGCTTGGCGGGCGGCTCCCGCTGCCCGCCAAGCTCAGAATCACCCCCTGGGAATAGTAAGCTATCAGGTACTGGTCTTCCATCACCTGAGACCCATATAACATTTCCATTCTTGATAAACTATGCTCTGACCTATCTTTGCTGTTCAACCTCTGATGTTTCCTCCTGTAGTCTCTTTACTTGCTCCCAAGTAACAGCTATGGAAAACAGCATCAGATTCATTTGTGCACTCTCAGTTAAATATGCATGCCACATTGACACAATACCGAGCAACTTCATTGGCATATCTAATAATCATTTTCACTTCTTTGGCCAGCACATTTAACAGCTACAATTTCTTGAGGCAACTGCAAAGTTTCCAATAATCTCATAATTTATTCCAAATTTTGGATGAAAGATCTGAATGAGGTAATGAATCCCCTTTTTGACCACAACTTTCCAAAATCATGGACCACACCAATCCCATATTGACTATCAGAGAATATTGCCACCCTCAATCAGTCTGAAAGATAACTTGTTCTGATAGGAACGACCAGGTCTCCTACTTGTGCAGCGGTGATCCCAGGAAGCCAGAAGGCTTCCACAACTTCCTGAATTGTGCAGACAGAATAAGCCCTCAGTTTCTCTGCATTATTTCCTAAACATGAACCATCACCAAACATTATATAGTCAGGCTCATCAAGGGGCCCATGTTTAATGTCACGTCTTGCAGTGTAGCTACATTTAGGGTTTGGCATCTTATGAAAGTAACATTTTCAGTGGCCATAATCACTTGCGAATTCTTTGTGAATCTACTAAATGACATGTGCTGAGTCTTTGCACAGGTAAGCAAAATCTCCACTGGATGCAGGACCATAACTGTAAGAGAATGTCCCATAACAATACTCTGGTGTCTCTCAATAATGATAACAACTGCTGCAACCGCTTTAAGGCAGCTGGGCAATCCTGAGCTACAGGGTCAAGGGTGGTGGAAAAGTAAGCCACAGGACTTTAGCAAGAACTGAGAGAGGGCAGCCCTCCCTTACACTGCAAAAAAGTGAACATTTTACTGTAATCAGACATTCCTAGTGCCAGTGCACAACAGAGACGTTCAGCTCTAGGAAAGCTCTTAAGGAATCATTGTCACATGGATGTGGATCAGTCACATCTTTGTGTGTCAACCTTAGTAAAGGCTTAGCCACTAAGTAAAAGTTGGGCATTTACTGTCTACAGTAGCCCACCCTTTCAAGAGACATTCTGACTTTCCTCTGCCTTTTTAGTGGATTCATTCTCATAATGGCTGTAATTCTCTTTTGAGACACCTTTTTTGTTCCTTTCTCAATGAGGTGCACTAGGTACTAAACCTCTTTTTGACAAGACTGCGATTTGCTTGAGGCCACCTTATGTCCAACTGATTCAGCAGGGCAATTGTACCCTGTTTAGAGGCTTTTTGTGTCCTTGACACCACAAGCAGGTCGTCAATGTGTTGCACAAAAACAGAGTTACAACATATTTGTACGGACTCAAGATTCTTAATTGAGATCTGATTGAAACCCAAAGGACTCTGTCTATATTTGAGGGTCTTGGCACCATGACAATACTTTATTTTGGAATTGAAATGAGAAGAAGAACTGGCTATTGCCATACAAAGGTATTAAGGAGAAAACCAAAGATCAACCACTATGACTCGCTGAGCATCACCGGGGAAATGAAATAATATTATAGCTGGATTCAGTACCACAGGACAACATGGAATAGCAATATTGTTATTCCTTCTGAGGTCCTGCACTATTTAGTACTTTCCATTAGACTTCTGCAAGCTCATGATCAGTGAGTTGCATGGGATCCCTACTATCTCTGCCAAAATTACGTAAATCCAGCCACTGTCTCAGGTATAGGATTATATGGTGGTGTTCTCAGAAACTCTGCATTAGGTTTATTCACTATCTGGACAAGTTATGCACTTTTAAAAAGTCAGATTTTTTTTTCTGAACAATTCCATACTTCAGTTTTCACAGTAGCTCTTGTACCAGGAGTGAAGTCCTCTACTGTCCTTAGAAGATACAGCCCTACCACTGTTCCCTTGCTGAACATTTGAGTTCAACATTATCATCATGTGTTTGAAACTCAACACCACCGGGTGTACAGTATATCTTTCAACTTAACTTGGAAAAATCATCTATGTCCAACAGGTTTACATGACTCAAATCACATATAACAAATTGCTGATCTTCTTCAAATCAACGTATTTTTATGGAGACTTTCTCCAATGCAGGATTAGTTATTTGTTTATTTGTAACACCTAAAACTTGGATCTGTTTTCCAGATAGTGGTAGATCTAAAACCTCTGCTGTTCTAACAGTGGAGTGACTAGCACCAGTATCAATAAAAAATGACACTTGGTGGCCATTCAACTCATCTTCTACAAATGGGCCATTCTAGTCTACCTCTAAGTCTGCACCAAGTACTTAATCTTCCTCTCGCAATCAGGCACTGTCATTGTAAGTTGTCAGAGTCAATACTCTCATTCTGAAATGTGGGGTATTGTTGAAATAGATTTTGATTCTGAAAAGGATTTGGATTTGCTCTTTGGGCTTGATTTGCATTGAACCTTGGGTTCCCCTTGTTTAGGGTAGCATAGGTGCCTGTGGAACTTGCACATTGGGGCTTGGACTGTTTAGGGGATTGAATTTGCTGAACCTCAACACTCTGCATTTGAGTCAAAAGAACATTTTGCATTTGCCCATTACCAACTACTCTATTGAGGTTCTGTTGGCATACCCTTTTCCAATGCTTAATCTTTTTACAGTAATGACAAGGAGTCTATTTGTTCAATGTTGTGATATCCATGCCAGAATTTGGACCAACTAGTACACCATGACCTCTGCCTAGTGGAACACATCTTTCACCTTACATCATCTGACCTCTGCTCTGATAATTAATACCTTGCATTTTACCAACATTTCCTACATATGGCTGGTTTTGGAAACCTTTCTGTGCAAACTTTGTCTGTGCAAGCACTCATTTCCCCTTAAGCATTTTCTACTTCATCTCTTGTTCCTCAATGCAGTACTTAGCATGCCTCAGGATCTCGTCTAATAGCTTAGTTTGCCAATGCATTGCATTGTGTTTTATGTGCAAATCGATCTCTGGGTGCATTCTAGAACATATTGTGAAACAAAAATTCCCATATCTTTCTTTTTAAGGTTTTCTTGACCACTGTGCTGTTTAAAAACTTGCAACAGCCATTCATAGTATGCGTGCACTTATTCTTTAGCTTCCTGGGTCATTCTATTAATTTGTGCAGGTCAGTATTCCCTGCTGGACCTTTCCTAACAGTAATCTGATCAACTAAGCATTTGTTGTCATCACTGTAGAATATGGTGCATCAGTACGTGGATCCCTCAGAGGTTCTGCATGAGACCACTTTGTGGCTAGCTTTTTCAGCCAATAAGTCATTCAGCACCAAAATGTCAAAAAGGGTATTCAAATAAGTCCACAAAACCTTTGAAATCTTAACAAATCTGTCAACCTGGGTGTACCATTGTGAAGGAGACTGGCTCACTATTTGGAAATTGTTTGTAAATGATGCAAGATCATCTTTGCTCATGGCACATGTGCATGTCCTCTACCTGGTACCTCCTTCATAGGGAATGTTGGAGCCTCATTATGGTCTGGAGGTGCTAGAGGGGGTTTACCATTTACATCTACATTATCTGCTTCTTTTTATGTCTTTGTTTTTTTCACCGACTTGCTCTCTAACCTGATAAAATCACTTCATTTCAGAATGCATCCAACTAATTCAGAAATGTATAACTTCATACCTAAAGACTGTATAGTGACTATCTCTTCATCATCTAGTTGTGCTAAAAAATGTTTCTGCAAAGGCAGACTTTTGGAAAGGTCTATTTCATACTTTTCTGTTAATTCTGATAATTCTGCATGCATCACAACTGCATGTCTACAGAGCTCTTCAATTAAATGTATCAGTTTGTTTTCTTGGTAAAGATTCAGATGTGAAATATCTAAACATCTCCTAATAATTTATCTAAACACCTTTAATTTTGACACATTTAAGGTCTATTCAACCCTTGACTATGGATGAGGATTCGCAGTTTGCGACTCGCAAATACGTGTTTGCTATGCAGAAATGCATTTTGCGAGTCGGAACCGACTCGCAAAATGCATTTCCGAGTCGCAAATAGGAAGGGGTGCTCCCTTCCTATTTGCGAGTCGCAGTGGTATGCAATTCCATTTGCGACCGCGTAATGGAGTCACAGTTACCATCCACTTGAAGTGGATGGTAACCCACTCGCAAACGGGAAGGGGTCCCCATGGACCACTACCTGCCTTGAAAAAATCCGAAACAAAAGGTTTTGGTTTATTTTTCTAAGTGCAGCTCGTTTTCCTTTAAGGAAAACGGGCTACACTTGAAAAAAAAAAAAAAAATTATTTAAAAGCAGTCACGGACATGGAGGTCTGCTGTTCCCAGCAGGCCTCCATCCCCGTGAGTGCCCAGAGTCACTATGGGGGAGCAAATTGCGACCCACCTCATTAATATTTATGAGGTGGGTCTTTGCAACCCCATAGCGACTCGCAGAAGGTGTCTGAGACACCTTTCTGCATTGCAAATTGTGACTTGCAATTTGCGAGTCGCACGGAGTCGCAAATTGCAAGTCGCAATTTGCTACTTTGCTACATCTGGCCCTCAGTCTCTCCAGGCCCTCTGCTCTCAGGAAACACCTCCAACTATGAGGGCAAAATCACATTATCAGAAAGTCCTATCCCTCTTTGGGTACTTGGAGCTGTGAAAATACATTTGCTGCCCTCTCTCAGAGATTGTACGCTCTACAGTGGACTCCAAGCAACAATTTGTGAATTCTGCGACATCACAATGAACCTTGCCATAGGCGCTCTATCTACAGCTCTTGGAACAACAGGACAACAGGGGTAGGGGCGATGGTTGCTGGGGCAGGTAAAGCAGAAAAGGCTAACATTTGGGCAGGTATGACTTATTGCATTGGCATTGAAAAAGGCACAACAGGGGAAGGAACAACCAGGTCAGCCAAAGCAGTAGCTGTCACAAGAAGTGCAATTTCAATGGGTAAAGTTTGAGGAGGTCCCTCACCCTGAATCATCTTGGGATCCACAGGGTCTGTAGCAGCTGTACCACTGTTGATAGTTGCACCAGTTTGTTCTGTGAGCTGGGCAACATAAGGAGGTTGTCATACGGAGACAACAAAGCATCTAGTAGCTCATCATTAGAGTCGCTATCAGTGCTAGCCTCTTTTGCAGCATCCCCATTTTTATCTCCCTGTTTTCATTTAGGCTTCTCAGTAGTCAATCCGATCTACATTCTAGCCACCTCAATTACACATCTCCTCCACCTTTACTGTTCTTCATCCCACCTAGCATCAATGCATTTATGCATTGCTTTCTTGGTTTCATGCTGGTATTTCTCTTTTTCTTTTGCATACGCAGCACGCTCCCAAGCATTTAAGGCCTCATGTTGTTCAACTCTAGGGGGTGGTATTTTATTATACAATATTCCTCTTCAATTCTTAATAGTGTCCAAAATAAAAGTGCCATACTGTGGAAATCTTAATGCTACTTCTTTTTCTGTGATCTTATCCAATTTACAACACCACAAACATGTGTGAAGCCCTAAATTTGTTGTTATGGTGCTTTCTTGCCTCTTGAATGGGAGCTCACATATCACCCCTTATAAAATTTCTAAGGACTCCAAAACATTTTGTGATGACAATGATTTGGGAATAAAATGGGCAAATCTTAATTCAAAATATGCACTGTTTTTATCCAAATCACAATTTAATAAAGATCATATCCAATTCAAGCAAGATTCTTTTCACAGTGGATCTGTCACAGCCTGACATTTGATGACACAAAAAATAATTCTAGCAAGGAACTTAACCCCAATTGACCTATCTGGGTGCAGTACTCTCTTATGTAATCCTCACTCTCCACTGAAGTTCACCCTCCTTTGCAATTTTCTGTGCATCAATTTCCACAAATGCTTAAGCAAGCAGAAATAACAAATACCACTTGTGGGCTCTGTGAAATAATTCATAGTAGTCACTCACACAAGAAGCACCCAAAAACAATACTTTCCAACTTATATACACACACACACACATATAGAAATCTCGACCAATGGGAAATTACCTGACTTATGCAGCTTTCCCTCAGTGCAATATGGTCTACCAGCACCAATCACTATTAGTACATTCACAGCAATCAGACACTTGTTCCCTATCTCAAACGTGTGGTCACAAACTAATACCACAAAATTTATCAGACAAGTTATACAACAATATACTCCTATCTATGTTACCTTATCTCATCTTATCCTGAAATCTAACTTTGTGACGAGCCCGATAACAATTTCAACCGCCCAGCATCAACTGCATGTGCACTTTTACAGAACTAGACCATAAACATCACCCCAAAGCAAGATACACAACCTTGACACAACACCACAAGCTCAACATAAACAATTAAAATGCACTCCTACTCAACTGCGAACATCTTCGGAACACCCACAAGTGTCGATCTTCAAAGTTGAGCACTGGACTTTAAAAACCTCTGCTATTTGGGGCAGGGCACAGTACAATAAGAACTAAATTATCTGGACCTTTCTAGTTTCTACTGCCACTCTGCTAGTATTTCTCAGAGTGGGGATTGTTGAACCATAATCTATGGGTATAATTGTCATACAAAGCTTTCCACTGGTCTTATGGACCTTTGTTCATCAAAGTGAAAAGGTGACTAGGAGCTAGCATTTACAAACATTAACATAAACAGTGAAAGCCAATGAGGCTTCCCTGGGCACCACATAGAAAATTGAAGTCAGATTAAAGGGTTTTATTCGAGAGACAGAGAGCAGGGGATTCCTCACTCATCCAAAAAACTTCAGGTCATCTCCAATCTCTAGAAACATTCAGTTTTCTCCAAACTCTGGGAGAAAGTATACACCCTACTTTCACACATCTAAACAATGAACCATGCATACCTATTGTAGGAGGCTGGCCTGGTTTGTACTGGGCACCAAAGGTACTTACACCTTATTCAAGGTCCAGTTAACCCTTATAAGTGAAATGTAGTCAGTGTCTAGAAGCCAGGCTGTCTAGAGGTAGCTGTAGATAGGGCAGCCAAGGCTGAACTAGGAGATATGCAAACGTCTTGCAATACCACTGTAGTCACACAGTACTCACACACAGGAAAGACAACACACAAGGCCAAAAATACTTTGGAGACTATACTCTCTTAAGAGGTAAGAAAATTATACAATAGATACATTACTGACCAAAAACAGGTAAGTAACCCATCAGCAAATAATGCAAATAGTGCAAATAGTGAAAATCACCATAGGTTGCAATGGGCCTAGGGGGAACTCAAACCATATTGGAATGTGAAAGTCGGTTTCCCACCTAGGCAAGGGTAGTGTGTTGAGGGGCACTGGGAGTGTAAGAAAACACCAAAGGTAAGTAAAATACCCCATCCCAGAGCTCAGGAAAGCAGGAGTAAAACACAGCAAGCTTTCTAAAACACACTAGAAGTCGTGATAGAAGATTTTGCAAGATCCAGAAGAGACTGCAAGACACCAACAATGGATTCCTGGACCTCAAGACCTGTGGAAGACGGGGACCAAGTCCAAAAAGCACTGAAGAGTCCAGGGAGAACAGGAGACCCAGCTAACTCAGATGAAGGTGCAAAAGGGGGGCCACCCATGAGAAGACAAAGTCAGAATTGCACCAAAGTGGGCAGATGCAGGTTCCTGATTGGTGCAGAAGATGTCTAATGCCGGATGGATGCATGCAGTCTGGATTGCGTAGCTGGATTCCGCCAACAAACCTTGACACACGCAAACCCCACGGTGAGCAGAAATTGGCTCTGCTTGCGACCAGGAGGGTCCTGCCGGCCTCTACCTAGGAGGGAGAGACAAAGGGTGCTCTCAGCAACTCAGAGAGCCCTCAGAAGAAAAGGCAGCATGCACAGGAGTCCCACAGCACAGGGACAAAGAAAGAACTAATGGAGGCCCATGCAGCATGACACAAAGGATTCCCACGCCACCGGAGAACGACTCAGGAAGCTGTGCATCTCAGGATGGAGTGCTGGGGGCCTAAGCTGTGCTGTGTGTGAAGAACTTCTTGGATGGTCGCACACATGCCTTGCCAACTGCAAGTCACGCGGTGCAAAGGAGTACTGTCTTGTGTGGGGAAGCAAGCTCTTACCGCGACCAAAGTTGGACAGCTGGACAGCGGGACTGCCAAAGTCACTTTAGTCCACCACCCGTGTTGCTGAATCCACACCTGTCATCTGGAGAGTGGGTCAAAGCCATCGTTTGTCAATGCAGAGAAGTGCCTGCTGAAGCAGGGAAGTGACTCTGTCACTCCACTGGAGATTCCTTTGGTTCTTCTGGTGCAGGCTGAAGACAGGCAGTCCGCGGAGGATGCACAACCTGGAAACTGTTGCAGTAGCTAGCAGAAGCGGAGGTTACAAGGTTGCAGAAGTAGTCTTAGCTTTTTTGTTGCAGTTTTGTAGAGGTCTTGGAGCAGTCAGTGATTGATCTGTCAGTGGAAGATGAAGCAAAGGATGCAGAGGATTCCTGCTGGAGCCTTAAAATCTGAATCTTAAGAAACACCCAGAGGAGAGACCCTAAAAAGCCCTCAGAGGGGGATTGGTCACCTAACCAGGTAAGCACCTATCAGGAGGGGTCTCCAACGTCACCTGCCAGCACTGGCCACTCAGATGCTCCCAAAGTTCCCTGACCATCCTGAAAACAAGATGGCAGAAACCAGGGACAATCTGAAGGAGCCCTGGGCACCACCCCTGGGGTGGTGATTTACAGAGGAGTGGTCACTCCCCTTCCCCTTGTCCAGTTTCGCGCCAGAGCAAGGACTGGAGGTTCCAGAACCAGTGTAGACTGGATTATGCAAGAAGGGCACCATCTGTGCCCTTCAAAGCATTTCCAGAGGCTCTTTGAGGATACCTCTCCCAGCCTGTAACTCCTATTTCCACCACTCTCCTAAAATAAATGCATTTTACTGCCTTCCTGGGATTGAGCTGCACAAGCCCCAGGAGGGTAGAAGCCTGTTTTGTGTGCAATTCCCAGTTGGTAGGCAACTTACTTGGCCATATTCGGAGTTACTATTGTGAAGCTACATATATGTATTGACCTATATATAGTGCATACTTATAATGGCGTCCCTGCACTCACTAGATCCGGGAAAATGGGCCTGGACAATGTGGGGGCACCTCTGCTAGAGCAGGGGTGCCCTCACACATAGGTACTATGCACCTAGCCTTTAGGGTCTGAAGGTTAGATATATAGGTGACGTATTAGTGACCTGGTGCAGTAAAAATGGCTGTGAAATAGTGCATGTTCTATTTCACACAGGCTGCAATGACAGTACTGAAGAAGTCTTTGTATGGTCTCCTTATGGGCGGCAAAAGAAATGCTGCAGTCCATAAGGATTCCCTGGAACCCCAATGCCCTGGGTACCTAGGTACCATATAATAGGGACTTATAAGGGGGGTCCAGTATACCAATTTGGAGTGAAATACTGGGTTACCAGTATGTAAGTGCAAATTTGGAACCAGAGCGAGCATAAGCACTGGATGTCTGGTTAGCAGGACTCCAGTGACACAGTTAACCATACTGACAAAAATAGAGAAGCAGACTGACAATGGGCCACAAACCATGAGCAGCGGGGTCCTGGCTAGCAGGATACCAGTGAAACAGTTAAAATACACTTACAAACAGGCCAAAAATGGGGGTAACCATGCTAGAAAGAGGTTTCTTTCTCTCATAACCGTCCCCCCAAAACGAAGGGCAATAACGCTAACCTTGGACAGCTGAAACTTTATTGTCTAAGTGGTGATAAGTGGAGAGTAGATCTGCAATAGAGTGGTTACTCCCTTTATCATCCGCTCTATTCTTACTTCCCTGTGGGTAGGTAAACCACCCTGTTTGGAGATTTTTACTTAGAAAACAGTGCGTGTGTACTCTAAGATTCTCTATTTGTAAGTTTTGAGTGATTTAAATTGGGGTAGTGTGACTGTCCCACTGACCCTATATCAGGACAGGGCTGCTGTCCTAAGGATTGGAATGCTAGACAGGGATGCTGTCTCAGCAAGGCCATAGCTGGGCAAAAGGTTTGTCCACATGGCTGAAAGAGAGAACAGGGTTGCTGTTTCTCTTGGATTGGAGCAGGACAGGGCTGCAGTCCTAAAGGCTCCACATAAGGACAGGGCTGCTGTTCTATCTGTTTAGAGGTAGTGCAGAGCTGCTGCACTAACATTTATCTGGGAGTGCTAGAGGGGTGCTCCAAATTTACCAAAACAATACAGTTTTGCTTATCTGCTTTATTGGTTCCACAGAGAGGGACTTTTACCTCTGGGAGTTTAGCTGTGGCAACTGTGGGCTTCCTTGGTACAGGTTCCACCCAGAATAGGTTTCTCCCATTACAGGAATGGTATCCTTAGTGGTAGGGTGGGGAAAGGATACTTTGATACCTTTTTTACCTGTTAGGCGAGGAGGATCCTGTGGCTTCAGAGCTCCTTCTCTACGTTGCTTTTTCATTTCACTTGAAATGAGAGTAAGCAATTCTTCTGGGATACCCAGCCTGGATGCATGGGTCCTAAACTCTACCTCAGCCCAACCTGAGGCCTCTAGGTCATTACCTAAGAGACAATCTACAGGTAAGCTACATGATACCACCACCTTCTTTGGGCCAGTAACTCCACCCCAACTAAGTTGCACTACAGCTAAATGGAGAGACTGAGTGGAGTTATTGACATCAGTAACCAGGTACTTCTGTCCAAGGAGGTGCTGTGCAGGTGACACCAGGCTTTCAGTCACCAAAGTGATACTGGCTCATGTGTCCCGGTAGGCATGGGTCTAAACACAATTTACTAGAATTGGCTGCTTGTACTTGTCCATGTTAAGGGGACAAGCGGGCAAGGTGGCAAGGCCAACGGCACCAGGTGAGACTGAAACTGTATTGGGGGTTTCTACACCTATCACAGTTTCTATAATGGACCCAAAAGTGAACCCAACTACACTTTTTGTTTGACTATTGCCAGTTATCCCACCATTATTACTACTACTGCTAGGGACACTAGAAGTTGAAGTGGATGTATTAGTGGTGGTGGGCTCAGGGACTTTACCTGGACATGACTTGTCCCCTGGCCTATAGCCTTTATGTTTGCACACATAACACCAAGGCTTTTTGGTGTGTGCAAAAGAGGAAGAAGAGGTGTTTTTGCCCCCATCCCCAGAATAGTGTTATGAACCTGAAGAGAAATATTTATGTTTATGTTTGTCCCCATACTTGTTCTGAGATTTTTCACCATCTTTCTTCTTTTCTTTGTTATCCCCTGTATGAGCTTTTTTGCTTACCCTTGTTCTGACCCATTTGTCTGGCCCTTACCCAATTCTTGGGGAGAGGTCAGATCCTAGTCCACTAGGTATTGATGTAACAAATCAGACACACAATTTTTCAATATATGCTCTCTCAAAATCAGATTATTCAGACCCTGGTAATAAGACACTTGTATGTAACCAACCTTCTAAAGCTTTGACAGAACAGTCCACAAAGTCAACCCAATCTTGTGAAGATTCTTTCTTGGTTTTCCTGATCTTGATTCTGTATTGCTCTGTGGCGAGCTCAAAACCATCAATGAGTGAATTTTTGAGAATGTTGTAATTGTCTGAGTCCTCCTCCCTTACAGAGAGGAGCCTGTCCCTCCCTTTACCAGAGAAGGACAACCAAAGAATAGCAGCCCACTGCCAATGAGGGACCCTCTGAAATTTACAGGCCCTCTCAAGTGCAGCAAACCACTTTTGGATATCATCCCCTCCTTGTAAGGGGGAACAATCTTGTGCAAGTTTCAGGAGTTAATGTTGTCTTCCCTGACCTCATAACTTTTGAATCTATTATTGTTGCTGCCACCATGGGGAACTAACCCCAACCCCTGTCTTTCCCATCCTACAGCTAAGACTTCCCCATCTAGGGCCAGCTGTTGTTGTTTCCACCTCAGTCTAGCCTCTTCCAATCTCAGCTTTCTGAGTTCCCTATCTAGGAAGCTGTCCTCAGGATTGGATGTGTGAGACCCTTTAGAGACTGAGGTGATATGGGAATGAGCAGAAGTGGATCTTTCCCTTACTTGTGGAACCCTACACTAGATGGACGGTTAGTGGAAAGATTGTGGGAAGGACCCTCTGCTGACTCCTCAGCCTCATCTCCTGATGCTAAAGGACTACTATCCCCTTCCCCCTCCCCTAATTGGTTACCAGACTGACTCTGGTCATCCTGGAGAAGGAGAATTAAAAGGATATTCTTATTAGGGTTCTTCCCAATCCCTAGGCTTCTCTCTAAGCAAAGCCCCCTCAAACTTTCAAAGTTTAGGTTCTCAGAAGTAGTTTTGATAACCCTAGGGTTGGCCTCAGAGGAAGACATAGTAATAGAAAAGTTAGAGTAAATTGAAAGGAAAGAAACTACCTAATTTATCTAACTTTTAGAATTGTTGAATGCAAGTGTAACTACTAGTTATACTTTTTGTATAGCCCCAAGTACAGAGTACACTTTCCTGTGGAAAGCACCGGTGACAGAGTGATAAGGCAATTGAAAGTACTTATCCCACTGCTGCACCAGAAATGTAGGAGGCTGGCCTGGTTTGTAGTAGGTACCAAAGGTACGTACACCTTATACCAGGTCCAGTTGTCCCTTAATAATGAAATGTAGTCAGTGTCTAGAAGCTAGGCTTTCTAGAGGTAGCTGTAGGCAGAGCAGCCAAGGCTGAACTAGGAGACATGCAAAGCTCTTGTACTCACACAGTACTTACCCACATGAAAAACAATACTCAGTGTTAGAAAAATAAAGGTACTTTCTTTTAGTCACACAATGCCAAAAATACTTTGCAGGCTATACTGCCTTAGGAGGTAAATAAATATCACAATATATACACTAGTAACCGGAAACATGTGAGTACACTGTAGGAAAAGAGTGGAAATAGTGAAAATCACAATAAGTTGCAATGGGCCTTGAGAGAACACAAACCATATACTAAAATGGTGGAATGCGAGGTTTCCCACCTAGGCAAGTGTAGTGTGTATAGGGGTGCTGGGAGTGTAAGAAAACACCAAAGGTAAGTAAAGTACCCCACCCTAGAGCCCGGGAAAGCAAGAATAAAACACAGCAAGTTTCCTAAAACACACTAGAAGCTGTGATAGAAGTTAATACAAGAAACAGGAGGGTCTATAGACACCAACAATGGATTCCTGGACCTGAGGACTTGAGGACCTGTGTGAGAAGGGGACCAAGTCCAAGAAGCACTGAAGAGTCCAGGGAGAACAGGACCCCCTGCTAACCTGGATGAATGTGCAAAAGTGGGACCACGGTGAGAAGACAAAGTCACAATTGCACCAAAAAGGCAGATACATGTTCCTGGTTGGTGCAGAAAATGTTCCACACCAGATGGATTAATGTAGTCTGGTTTGCTTTGCTGGATCCCACCAACAAGCCTTGGCATACGCAAAGCTCACGGTTAGCGGAAAATGGCACTGCCCGCGACCAGGAGAGATCTGGTGGCCTCTACCCAGGAGGGGGAGACAGAGGGGGCTCTCAGCAACACAGAGAGCCCTCAGAAGACCAGGCAGCATGCACAGGAGTCCCACAGGATGGGGACAAAAAAGGTGTAAATGGAGGCCCACACAGCATAACACAAAGGATTCCCACGCCACCTGGGAACCACTCAGGAAGCTGTGCATCACAGGGTTGAGTGCTGGGGGCCTAAGCAGTTCTGTGTCTGAAGAACTTTTTGAAAGGTCACACACAAGCCTTAGCGACTGCAAGTCAAACGGTGCACGGGGGTACTGTCTTGCATGGGGAAGCAAGCTCTTACCTCCACCAAAGTTGGACAGCTGGACAGTAGGACTGCCGGAGTCACTTTAGTCCACCACCCATGTTGCTGGATCCATGCCTGTCATCTAGAGAGAGGCTCCAAGCCACCAGTCGTCACTGCAGAGAGGTGCCTGCTGAAGCAGGGAAGTGACTCAGTCACTCCATGGGAGATCCCTTACGTTCCTCTGGCGTAGTTCTCGGACGATGCACTACCTGGAAACTGTTGCAGTTGCTGGCATGAGTTGTCTTAGCTTCTTTGTTGCAGTTTTGTAGAGTTCCTGGAACAGTCAGCGATTGATCCGTCACTAGAAGATGGAGTAAAGGATGCAGAGGATTCCTGTTGGGGTCTTGAAATCCTAATCTGAAGAAACACCCAGAGGATAGCCCTGGAAGGGAGATTGTTCACCTAACCAGGTAAGCACCTATCAGGAGGGGTCTCTGACGTCACCTGCTGGCACTGGCCACTCAGATGCTCCCAGAGTTCCCTGACCATCCTGAAAACAAGATGGCAGGACCCAGGGACACTCTGAGAATGCAGCACACATAGAATCAGTAAAAAACAGGGATAAATATTGTTTTTCTATCCCATTGCGCCACTTCAACACCACCCTTGAGGTGGCGTAGGAATCTCAAGCATTCCATCCTTGTAAATCTGGGAATGAATCAGAATCTGTCAGGTTCCAACTGTGATGCATAGAAACACCCACAGCAACAGGTCCTCATTTATAAGCTTTTTGCGCCACTGCTGCATCATTTTTTATATTTTTGATGCAGCCTTAGGGTTGTCACCCCCAAACTTTTTGCCTGCCTTTCTCCTCTTTTTGACATTGTTTTTGCTGGTTTTAGGACTCTGCACACTTTACCACTGCTAACCAGTGCTAAAGTGCATATGCTCTCTCCTTTAAAACATGGTAACATTGGTTTGTACCCAACTGGCATATTTGATCTACTTGTAAGTCCCTAGTAAAATGCACAACATGTGCCCAGGGCCTTTAGATTGAACGGTACAAGGGGGCCCGCACCACTGGTTGTGCCACCCACATAACTAGCCCCTTAACCAGGCCTGCCATTGCAAGGCCTGTGTGTGCAATTTCACTTCCACTTTGACTTGGCATTTAAAAGTACTTGCCAAGCCTGAAAACTCCCCTTTTCCTACACCTAAGTCACCCCTAAGGTAGGCCCTGGATAACCCACAGGGCAGGGGGCTATGTAGGTAAAAGGCAGGACCTATACCTGTGTGTTTCATCTGTCCTGGTAGTGGAGAATTCCTAAATTCATTTTCCATTGCTGTGAGGCCTGCCTCTTTCATAGGCTAATATTAGGGCTACCCCTATAAACTGTTTGAGTGGTGGGTTCTGATCAGAAAGGGGTAGACAGGTCATATTTAGTATGGCCAGAATGGTAATACAAAATCCTGCTGACTGGTAAGGTTGGACTTTATTTTACTATTTTGGAAATGCCATTTCTAGAAAGTGAGCATTTCTCCGCACTTAAATTCTTCTGTTCCTTAGAGACTGTCTCCAATCCATGTCTGGGCTGGGCTGGTTGAAAGCTCCCTTGTGCATTTCACCCAGACAACCACAAACGCAGGATGCTCAGTCACACCTGCACACATCTGCATATTGAATGGGTCTTCCTGGGCTGGAAGGGTGGAGGGCTTTACACTTACATTACAAAGGACAGTGGCCTGCCCTCACTAATGGAATGTCACACCCCATACTGGGACCCTTGCAGACAGGATTATACTGAAAGGGGACCTTGTGCACTTACAAACCACTGTTTGAAGTCTCCCCCACTTTAAAGGCATGTTTGGGTATTTAAACTGGGTCCCTGACCCTACCAACTTAGACACTTCTTGCTAAGGAAACTCTGCACCAGAACCTGCAACCTGCCAAGAGGAGCTGCCTGGCTCCCTAAACGACTCAACTGGACTGTTTTGCTGTGAAGGACTGCTGCCTTGCTGTTGCCCTCCTGCCTTGCTGGCCTCTGGCTCTGCTGAGAAGTGCTCTCCAAGGGCTTGGATTGAGCTTGCCTCCTGTCACCTGAAGTCTCGGGGACAAAAAGACTTCATCTCTGCAAAGAAACGCCTTGTGCAACGAAAATCGACACACAGCCTGCCGGAATTAGTGCACAGCCTGCCCAGTGGTTAGAAAATCACCACATTGCCGAACCAGAACGACAAAGCCCGGCTCCTCAAGTGAAGATCGAAGCAGCACCAGTATTGCGACCGGAACTTCGCCGCAGAGCCCACCACATCGACGCATCGCCAAGCCGGAACAATGCAGCCTGACTTCCTGCGTGAGAAATCGACGCAATACCTGATGTGACAGAAACTCTGACGCTTCTCCCACCCGATCGACGCAGCACCTGTGACTTTGTCCAGCATGCCCAGGAATTCCACGCATTGCCCCTGGGCGTCAAAAGACCCCGCATAGCAAGGAGGATTCAAACCTGTGCACCACAATTAGATGCAAAGCCGTTGCCGTGTGGAAAAGAATCAACACATTGTCTGTGTGCACCCGGAAATCCGACACACACCTACCTTTTTACATGCATACCCTCCTCTGTAGTCTTCATGTGTGCAATTTTGATGCAAACCAGGTACTTCGTGCTTGCAGGAGGCAATTTTTGCTTTTAAGAGCTAAAGACTCTTCTTGTCATTACAAAAGTGATATTTCAACTTGTGATTATCAAATCCTGATTGTTTTGACCTTAAATTAATCAGATAAATATCTCATATTTTTTTAAGCCTGTGTGGTGTCTTTTTGTAGTGTTCTCACTGTGTTATTGCATGATATATTGCACAAATACCTTACACATTGCCTTCTAAGTTAGCCCTGACTGTTCAGTGCCAAGCTACAAGAGGGTGGGCACATGGTAATTTCAATTGTGTGTGACTTACCCTGAATAGGATTGTAGTCCCTACTTGGACAACGGTGTATACAGCAGTCATTTAGAATTTTGCAAATATGAGCATAAAAACAAATTAGAATAAACACCAATCCAATATATCAAGCAATGGGCAGACACTGAGGAGAAATTTCACATAAGAAAGATGATGGGGAACTCCCATTGTAAGAAATCTAAAGTAAACAGAATTTTTCTGATTGTTAGCTGTGTACATGACATCTTCAGATAGTGAAAGTCATATAGTTGAGCCTCAGTTGTTCCATTCAAAGCTTTAGCAAGCATGGAAGACAAACATGCCTTTTTGTGTGCTGCACAGGGCTAGATCGGAGGGAAACATAGAGACTCACGTATGTTAGAAGTGGGATTGACAAAAAAGAGAAAAACTAGAAATCATGGATTGTATTGTGTTTTGGAGTCTGATCATTAACATAAATATTTCACTACATGTGTTCAAGACAAATAATTGTATTAAAGCAAGAATATGCAAAATGTTCACTTTATATACGCATACGGCCAGAGAGGGTAAAGGCATGTAGGTCTTTCTAAAGTCGTATAATAGTTTGGACAATTTATAACTCAGTAACCCCAATAGATTCTTACATATTCCAATATTTACATCGGCTGTGCGAATAAATCAATATGTGTTTTCAGGAACAGAGAGAGTGGCAAAGATAGTGTAATTAGCAGTTCCAGTTTAATTCTAAAAAATATATAATCCTAAATATGGGGATGGTGTTAGACGTGGCATGCTAAAGGTGGTCTTCCCCCAGAATTCGTGTCTTTCACTTCCTGTGTTTGCTGTATCTTTTTGTTGGACTTAGAACTTTACCACTTCTAACTAGTGCTAAAATTCATGTGCTTCTCCTTTAAACGTGATAACATTGTTGTATCCAGAATTGACATATTTAATTTGTTTGTTAGTCCCTTGCAAATTG
Source organism: Pleurodeles waltl (assembly GCF_031143425.1). Taxonomy (NCBI): domain Eukaryota; kingdom Metazoa; phylum Chordata; class Amphibia; order Caudata; family Salamandridae; genus Pleurodeles; species Pleurodeles waltl. The sequence continues at coordinate 373,509,583 of NC_090439.1, forward strand.
GTATACCGTATACCTAGAGCCTATAAATTAAATGCTGCTAGTGGGTCTGCAGCACTAATTGTGCCACCCACTCAAGTACTCCTGTAAATATATCTTAGACCTGCCAATGCAGAGCGAGTGTGTGTGCAGTTTCACTGCCTCCTCGATTATACATTTCAAACCTCATGCAAAGCCCTAAACTCCCCTTTTATTACATTTACGTCACCCGTAAGGTAGGACTTAGGTGTCCATTGGGCAGGGTGCTGTGTAAGCAAAAAACAGGACATGTTACTTTTAAGTTTTAAATGTCCTGGTAATGAAGGACACACAAAGTTGTTTTTCATGACTGTAAAGCATTGAGAATTCCTTAATATACTTCTAAGCTATAAGTTCTGACCAGAAAGGTTGAGCTACATCATGTTTCATGTCATTGGAATGGTAATAATGAATCCTCTTTACTGGCGAAGTTGGAATTAATATTACTTTTATTTTTAAATGACACTTTTAGAAAGGGGGCATTCCTCTGCTCTCACCGCTATGTGTGCCTGGCAGCTGGTCTCCATTCACGTCTGGACTGGGCTGGGGAACAGCTACATTAGTGCATTCCCTCCGGACAGCCACACAGCAGGACACTCAACTGCATTAGTACTCATCTGCATATTGATGGATCTTCCTGGACAGGGAGGATGGTAAGGGCTCACACTTACACTTTAAAGGATAGTGGCCTGAGCCCTATACAAAGGGCTGATTACCCCCAACTGATAGTCTGAAATGAGGGCTAGGATGAAAGGTGAACCTATGCACTTCAAGGAGCTGCTGTAAATTCACCCCCACTTTAAAGACACTTTTAGGTATAAATACTGGGGCTCTTACCCCCTGAAATCAGCACACTGCTGGATTTAGGAAGAACTCTGCTGGAGTAAAGACTGCAACTTTGTCTGGACTGAGTGTTCCAAGGAAATGTGTCTCTGCTTTTCTGAGCTGCCTTGCTAATCTCTGACCTGCTGAAGACAAGGACTAGACCCATCTTGCTGAACCCAGAGTAACTCTAGAGGCTTGCTGGATTGCCCTCTGCTCTTCTACAGTCCCAGGGACATCGAAGACAGCCTGTAATTCTACTGCTGCTGGACTCTGCCATCTATGGGTCTTACCCTTGCCTGAAATGTCCCCTTCAGTCCTGGGCCTCAGACTTGGGTTTTGCAGCTGAATTCTGCAAAACAAAACACAAATCGCCTCGATTGCGGGAGAAATTCCGATGCATCTCCCCATTGATGCTGATGCAGAGGATATTCGATGACAGCAGATTCAAAGCCTGTCTGGCTCAACAATGACGCTTTGTGTGGCTTCATGATAACGCATCCGCTTCATTGCATCGGAGATTGACTCTGGCATGGGTCACGACTGTAGGGATCAGAACCAACACAATGTACACTCGATGTTGACACTTTGCTCCATCAAAGATACTGTTTAGCAGACCCTGTGTTACCTCTGTAGACAGCCTACCCTTCAACACAGTGAGCCTGAACTTTGGATTTACACCGGTCCCTCGTGACCTCAAGAAACATTTTGAGCGCTAATGACTTCTTGTGAGAAAGTAGCCTCTTTCTATCATGGTTATCACAATTTTTGGCCTGCTTGTTAGTGTGTTTTTACTGTCTCACTGGGATCCTGCTCCCAGCGCTCATAGTTTGAAACCTATTTGTCAATGTGTTTGTACTGTCTCACTGGCATCCTCCTAGCCAGGACCCCGGTGCTCATAGTTTGTGGCCTATATTTGTTGTCAGTATGCTTGACTGTGTCACTGGAGGTCTGCTAACCAGAACTCCAGTGCTTATGCTCTCTCTGTGCACCAAATTTGTCACTATAGTTGAGTGACTCCATATTACAATTCTGATTGTCACACTGGACCCCCTAATAAGTCCCTAGTATATGGTACCTAGGTACCCAGGGCACTGGGGTTCCAGGAGATGCTTATGGGGAGCAGCATTTCTTTTGCCACCCATAAGGCGCTCATACAAACCTTTCTTCAGGACTGCCACTGCAGCCTGATTGAAATGGTGCATACAGTATTTCACAGCCATTTTTCATTGCACCAGGTAACTTATAAGTCATCCATATGTCTAACCTTCATTTACTGAAGGCTAGGTGTAAAGTCACTGTGTGTAAGGGCACCCTTGCACTAGCAAAGGTTCCCCCACATTGTCCAGGGCAAATTCCCGGACTTCGTGAGTGCGGGGACACCATTATAAGCGTGCAATACATATATGTCAATACATATATGTAGCTTCACAATGGTAACTCCGAATATGGCGATGTGAGGTGTCTAAGATTATGGAATTGAACATCCAATCGAAATCTGGTATTGGGGGGTCAATTCCATGCACCCTGGGGGCTCCACCAATGACCCCAGTACTGCCAAACCAGCTCTCTGAGGTTTCCACTTCAGCCCCAGCTGCTGGCACCTCACAGACAGGTTTCTGCCCTCCTGGGGATTAAGCAGCTCAATCCCCAGGCAGAACAATACATTTCCTTTAGGAGAGGGGTGTTACACCCTCTCCCATTGAAAATAGGTGTTACAGGCATGGGGGTGTATCCTCCAAGTGCCTCTGGAAATACTTTGAAGGGCACAAACAGTGCCCTCCTTGCATAATCCAGTCGACACCGGTTCAGAGACCCGGGTCCCTGCTCTGGTGCAAAAATGGACAAAGGAAAGGGGAGTGACTACTCCCCTGTCCATCACCACTGCAGGGGTGGTGCCCAGAGCTCCTCCAATGTGTCGCAGACTTCAGCCATCTTGCTTTGCAAGGTGTGGGGGCACTCTAGAGGGCTCTAGGTGGCCAATGCCAGCAGGTGACGTCAGATACCCCTCCTGATAGTTCCAAACCTGATAAGGTAGCCAATCCCCCTCTCAGAGCTATTTAGGGTCTCTCCTGTGGGTTTCTCTTCAGATTCTGCTTGCAAGTTTCCATCAGGAATCCTTTGCAACTACTACTTCATCCTCTGACTTCAGATCAACCGCAGCCTGCTCCAGGAACCGCTGTAACAGCAACAAAGTATCCAGAAGGGCTACTTTTCCTCTGCAACTTCAGCTCCAGCCAGCAACTGCAACAGTTTCCATGGTGTGCACGCTTTGGGTCTCCCTGTCTTCATCCTGGACCAAAGAAATCTCCTGTGGGGTGATGGAGTCACTCCCCTGCTCATGCAGGTACCTTCTAAGATGACGACCGGTACTCTTGGACTCCCCTCACAGCAACAAGCTTGCTCCTAAGGACACAGAGGGTGGACCTCATCAACATAGACTGTCCTGAGATCCTGCTGACACAATTTGGAGGAGGTAAGACCTTGTCTTCCCTGAAAGTGACAGTACCCCTGTGTTCTACATCTTCTTCACCTCCTGAGGCCTCTGTGCACTATTTTCACAATTCCTTCATGCACAGCCTGGCCCAGGTCTCTAGCACTCTATCCTGTGATGCTCAACTCTCTGAGTTGTTGTCCGGGGGTGTGGGACCTTCCATTTGTTGTGCTGCACCAATCACATTTTGCACCTCCTTTGTCCCCATGTCCTAGGACTACCATGGGTGCTGTCTGGCATCCTGAGGGCTCTCAAAAGGGCTGAGAGCCCCTTCTTCCTCCTCACACAGAGTTGAGGCCCCCAGGTCTCTCCTGGGTCCAGACGGCACCATTTTGATGCAAACCGCATGTTTGTCGTAACCAAGACTTGTTGGCGACTTCCAACACGTAATCATGTCTGCATCCATCTTCACTTTGTGGGACATCTTTTGCATCATGAAGGAACCCGCTGGCATCTTCCGAGGGTGCATTCCTGTAGTCTTCGACTAACTGGGGACTCTTCTATTGCACCCTCTTCTGGGTTGGCAGGGGTTCCTGTCCTCCCTGGAACTTTTTCAGTTTCTGGACTTGGTCCCCTTCTTTTGCAGGTCTTCAGGTGCATGAGCCCAGCAATTGTTGTGTCCCAAGGAAACTTGCAGTTCTTTACGCATGCTTTTCTGGGCTCTGGGGTGGGGTAATTTACTTACCTTTACTGTATTCTTTCTCTCCCAGTGATTCTGCACACACTACACTTGTCTAGGGGGGAATTTGTGATTTGCATTCCACTTTCTTAGTATATGGTTTGTGTTGCCCCTAGACCTATTTTCTCCTATTGCATTCTATAGCATTTCCTATTGTTTGCACTATCCTATGACTATTTACTTGTCTAATTTTTGTGTCTGGTGTATATATTGTGTATAATGTGTACCTCCAGAAGGAGTATTGTCTCTAAGATACTTTTGGTACTGTCACCCAAATAAATACCTTTATTTTTGGTAAAACTGAGTATTGTCTTTACTTGTGTATAAGTACTGTGTAACTATAAGTGGTGTTGCATGAGCTTTTCATGTCTCCTAGTTCAGCCTAAGCTGCTGTGCTATAGCTAACTCTATCAGCCTAAGCTGCTAGAACACTACTACTTCATTAATAAGGGATAACTGGACCTGCTATAAGGTGTAAGTACTCAAGGTACCCACTACAAACCAGGCCAGCCTCCTACCCCAAGCATTACACTTGATTATACCAAATAAACCCTGAGAGTTTGACAATGTGCAGGATGATCTTTTTAAGTCAGATGGAGACATATGGTGCCCCTATTTTTCTTTGTGTTTTAGCGCTATAATGTGTGGTCCAACCACACACCGTACATGGGGTTGAGATCATCTCAGTATTCAAGAAGGGCTGTAGGTCCAACTACAGACTAATCAGCCTCATTGACAGCTTGCAAAAGCTGTTTATTTGGATAATCTTGAACACGATGAGTGAGTGGATGTCCAACACTAGTGTATTGACTACTTTGCAGGCTAGCTTTAGGGACAGCATTGGAAAAATAAACCAAGGCCCATATTTATACTTTTTCTTAGCAGCGCATTTGCTTCATTTTGTGACACAAAAGCGGCGCAAACGTACAAAATACAATTGTATTTTGTAAGTCTGCGCTGCTTTTGCGTCAAAAAGTGGCACAAATGCGGCGCTAAAATAGTATAAATATGGACCAAGTGTTTTGCCTGCAGATACTCATTGCCAGCTTGCAAAAGCTGTTTAGTTGGATAATCTTGAACAAGTTGAGTGAGTGGATGTGCAGCACTCGAATATTGACTACTTTGCAGGTTAGCTTTAGGGACAGCATTGGGACATTAAACCAGGTGTTTTTCTTATAGATGCTGTTTTGGAAATACATTAACTTGGGAGGTGGCAAACTCTATGTGATCTTTGTGGACCCTCAGTCTGCCTTTGACCTCATGCCCAGAGAATCTTTGTAGAAGGTACTAGCGGAGCTCGGGGTTCCTCACCATCTTTTAAAAGTCATAACTAGACTACATTCTAACAGTGTTGCTGAGGTTAGATGGGGGCCTGAGGGTATACTAACAGAGCCTATCATGGTATAGTGGGGAGTGAGGGAGGGGTGTGATCTGGCCCCAACTCTCTTTCTTTTATATACTAATGATTTTGTTTCCCAGCTCAAGAAATGTGAAGGTGATGCCATGTGTCTTGCTGGGGTTAAGATCCTGCCCTACAGTTTGCAGATGACACCCTTTTGCTAACTAAGGCCCTCATTCTGACCCTGGCGGTCGGTGATAAAGCGGCGGCCAACCCGCCAACAGGCCGGCGGTCCAAAATATGCAATTCTGACCCTGGCGGGAACCGCCAACACAGCCCGCCGCATTAACACTCCGCCCGCCACGGCGGAACAAACAAACAGCGCGGCGGTCCCCGCCAACAGCCAGGCGGCAGACAATGTACCGCCCACCCTATCACGACCCACCAATCCGCCACCTTTTCCGGGGCGGGAGCACCGCCGATAAAAACACGGCGGAAACAGACTACGAACGGGAAAACGCTCACCTCCACATACTCCACGCGAGATTCCGGCAGTATGGAACCCGAGTTACAGGTCATCCCCGCACTCCTATACCTGCTCCTGTACCAGGAGCACGCCCGGCGGCGCGGAAGACATCGGTGAGTACTGCACCTACGACACAGGGGAGGGAAAAGATTACCGGCACACACCCACCCACCCACACCCACTACAACACACACATCAATGCATTCCCACAGATCACTGTCACAACCCACAAACCCCCCCCCTCCGAAATAATGCAAAGACCAAAAGAAGAGATCTTAAACGGGCAGATATATTGAAAAATGGACAGCAGTAATCCAAATAAATAAATAAACTATGTACAAAATATGTACATCTACTATATGTAGTCCAACCACTGTCCGTGGACCACAGGGGTCCTGAGCAAAGGGGCAAGGCCCAGTCCCACGACAAGAACTCCACGGAGAGAACACTGCAGGGGCATCAGAAAGAAAAAAGGACAGGCACCTCAGGGGGAAGGGAAGGGGGGCACCTCAGCCACTTGAGTACACGACGCCAGATCCACGAGGGGACTCCATGACCACTGGGCCATCCTGGGGAGAGCAAAGCCACAGTCCATACAGTCCATACAGTGGGTGGCCTGCCCACTGGGCCATCCTGGGGAGAGCAAAGCCACAGTCCATACAGTCCATACAGTGGGTGGCCTGCCCACTGGGCCATCCTGGGGAGAGCAAAGCCACAGTCCATACAGTCCATACAGTGGGTGGCCTGCCCACTGGGCCATCCTGGGGAGTACAAAGCCACAGTCCATACAGTCCATACAATGGGTGGCCTGCCCACTGGGCCATCCTGGGGAGAGCAAAGCCACAGTCCATACAGTCCATACAGTGGGTGGCCTGCCCACTGGGCCATCCTGGGGAGTGCAAAGCCACAGTCCAAACAGTCCATAACAGACTCCACTGCCACTGGAGGAGGCATGTTGGCCAGAGGACATCCTGCAGCCCTGCCCGAGACAGATCCTGCCCTGCCACGTCTGCCAAAGGGCCAGCGGTTCTTGCCTGGAAGGGCCCAATTCAGCGGTTCTTGAGACGGCGGTCCCCAGCGGAGCGGTGCTGGAGACGGCGGGGCCCAGTTCAGCGGTTCTTGCCTTGAAGGGCCTAGTTCAGCGGTTCTTGCCTTGAAGGGCCCAGTTCAGCGGTCCTTGCATTGAAGGGCCCAGTTCAGCGGTTCTTGCATTGAAGGGCCCAGTTCAGCGGTTCTTGAGACAGCGGTCCCCAGCGGAGCGGTGCTGGAGACAGCGGGGCCCAGTTCAGCGGTTCTTGCCTTGAAGGGCCCAGTTCAGCGGTTCTTGCCTTGAAGGGCCCAGTTCAGCGGTCCTTACCTTGAAGGGCCCAGTTCAGCGGTTCTTGCCTTGAAGGGCCCAGTTCAGCGGTTCTTGAGACGGCGGTCCCCAGCGGAGCGGTGCTGGAGACGGCGGGCCCAGTTCAGCGGTTCTTGCCTTGAAGGGCCCAGTTCAGCGGTTCTTGCCTTGAAGGGCCCAGTTCAGCGGTCCTTGCCTTGAAGGGCCCAGTTCAGCGGTTCTTGCCTTGAAGGGCCCAGTTCAGCGGTTCTTGCCTTGAAGGGCCCAGTTCAGCGGTTCTTGAGACGGCGGTCCCCAGCGGAGCGGTGCTGGAGACGGCGGGGCCCAGTTCAGAGGTCCTTGCCTTGAAGGGCCCAGTTCAGCGGTTCTTGCCTTGAAGGGCCCAGTTCAGCGGTTCTTGAGACGGCGGTCCCCAGCGGAGCGGTGCTGGAGACGGCGGCCATTCTATGGCCAACTGCTCATTGCCTGGTGGTGCCCTCCTGGGCAGCGGGGATGGTGCTCCTTCAATGCCCACCTGGGCTGTGGATGGTGGGGCCCTCGTGGCCAGCTGGGCTGGGTCCTCCCTGGGCAGCGGCTATGGGGGTGGTGGGCTCTCCCTGGGCAGCTGTGACGGTTCCTCCCTGGGCAGCGGCTATGGGGGTTGCGGGCTCCTCCTGGGCAGCTGTGACGGGTCCTCCATGGGCAGCAGGCCTGCTGCCTGACTTCTCCGCCTTGCTGCCCTTGCCCTCCTTAGTCGGGAGTCTGTGGCCCTTTCCTCCCTTTGGAGCTGTGGCTGTTGACGGTGGCTGGCTAGTGTCCTGGGGGGATATAGAACCCGGGCTCCTGCGGCGGCCCTTCCGCCTTCTGCTCCTCTTCCCAGGGGGTGGGCTGGCTGTCCCCTTGCTGCTGGGCAAAGATCCAGACCTGCGGGCTGGTGGGCTCCAATACCCCTGCACCCTTGTCAAGGGGGCTGCAGGGCTGGTGGTGGCTGAGGTGCTCTTCTTACCCCGCCGAGAAGGAGGGGGGGGCTCAGGGTCAGGAAAGAAGGTAGCAGTGGAGAGATAGATTTTCCTGGGACAATGGATAGTGGTAGGTACAGTGGGTATGGGAGTGGAGGGAGAGGATGTGGTTGTAGGCGAGACAAGTTTGCTGTCTTTGGGTGCAGGAGCGGGAGGCTGTCGTGAGGTGGATGGCTGTTGGGTGGGTGGGTGGCTGCGTTTGTGTGGTGTGGAAGAGGGGGTGACAGACACAGTGGGAGAGGACACAGGGGACGTGTAAATGGCAGTGGGGGTGGTGACTGCACGTGTGCGGACTGTACTGGAGGGTGTGCTGGTGATGGAAACACTGGCTGATGGTGAGGTGAATGAAGGTGTGAGTGTAGACGTCACAGGGAGGGAGGAGGGAGACGAGGAGGTGGGGGTCACAGAGGTGATAGTGACTGTTGGCATGTCTGCATCGGAATGTTGCTTGTGTGAATGTCTGCGTGATCTGTGGTGCTTATGTTTGGATGAGCTGCTCTTGGGTGTTGAGGTGTGTGCAGGCTGGTCTGATGGTGTGGGTGGGACAGGCAGAGGAACAGGAGACTGGGAGGAGGGAGTTAGTAGAGGGAGGCAGGAGACAGGGACAATGGCTGCCGTCAGTGCTGAGGCCAGAGCCTGGAACGATCGCTGATGGGCAGCCTGACCCGAATGAATGCCCTCCAGGTACGCATTGCTGCGATGAACCTCCCTCTCCACCCCCTGGATGGCATTCAAAAGGGTAGTCTGCCCAACAATGAGCGTTCGGAGGAGTTCAATGACCTCCTCACTGAGGGCAGCGGGGGTAATAGGGGCAGGGCCTGAGGTGCCTGGGGCGAAGGAGATGCCCGGCTTCCTGGCAGAGCGGGCACGGGGCGAACGCTGAGGGGCTGCTGGGAGGGCGGAGATGGTGCGCTGGGTGGCGGCTGTACCTGTAATGGCGGGGGGCACGGATGGTGCCACCCCCGCAAGGGAGCTCCCTTCCGAGGACGTGTCCGTGTCGCTGCAGGGTCCAGTCGTCCCCGTTGTGGAGCTCCCCTCGCCCTCCGTCTCACTGGTCCAGTCAGACTCTGTGGCATGGCCCTCCTGGGCCATGTGAGATGCAGCTCCCTCCTGCCCCGATGCCACTTCTCCTCCGCCTGATGATGCTGATGCACACATGCACAGAAAGACAAACAAAAAGGGGGGGGGAGAGAGAAATAAAGAGATTTTGAGTACATGGATCACCGGTACAGTTAGCGGACATGACAGACACAGATGCCCCCTGCACTAAGTTGCGCACTTGGGGTCCCCTACGCATTCCGTGGAACATGCCCTACACGCCTAGAGTTGACAACTGCACCCATGGATGACACGGCCCAGGGATGGCTGTACTGGCACACTACTGAGGGTGGTGGCTGGGGACACAGGGGCTTACAGGGGTGCCCAGCCTACAGATATCGCCCTGGCCTAGGGGGACCCACAGCCCTCCTCCCCCACCCAGACACCTCCACTGCGCGACAACAGAGTAGATTATGCTTGTACTCACCCCCTTGTGTCTGCTGTGCTGCCCTCACGCGCCCATCCAAATCAGGGTAGGCCACTGCCAGGATCCGGAACATCAGGGGGGTCAGTTGACGGCAGGCACCCCGCCTACGTTGGGAGGCCATCCCCAGCAGAGACTCGGCGGTCTTCTTGGTCCCGCGGCGGATGTCCTCCCACCTCTTGCGGCAGTGGGTGCCCCGTCGATGGTGGACCCCCAGGGTCCGGACTTCCTTGGCAATGGCACGCCAAATCCCGATCTTCTCATGGGCGCGGACCTATGTGACACGTACAGGGAGGGAGAAATACCACGTTCAAGTTTGTCTGCATTTTCGTTGCCAGTGGCCCAACGCTCCCCATCCCCGCCAGGCCCCCCGCAAGGCCCAACATGCCCCCCATCCCCGCCAGGCCCCCCGCCAGGCCCCCCGCCAGGCCCAACATGCCCCCCATCCCCACCAGGCCCCCCACCAGGCCCCCCCCCCAGGCCCCCCGCCAGGCCCAACATGCCCCCATCCCCGCCAGGCCCCCCCGCCAGGCCCAACATGCCCCCCATCCCCGCCAGGCCCCCCGCCAGGCCCAACATGCCCCCCATCCCCGCCAGGCCCCCCGCCAGGCCCCCAAGCCAGCCAGTGGCCCCAAATCCATATTGAATTAAACTCACTTGTTGGTCTGGAGGACCGTAGAGTAGCGCATACTGGGGGAGGACCCCATCCACAAGTTTCTCCAACTCTTCTCCAGTGAAGGCAGGGGCCCTTTCCCCAGGCGCAGCAGCCATTGTCCCTTCCAGACCGAGGTCACAGCAACACTTGCAGTATAGGTCCTCTCCTGTGAAAGTTCAAGTCGCAAGTGAATAAGTAGATAGAAAATGGCGGTCACGCCCGTGGCGGTGCGTACCGCGGCGGTGCGTACCGCCACCGCCGGCGCCCTTCGCCATTGGCTCCTGAAACCCATAGGCTTCAATGTTAACCAATGCGGCTTCGCGCCGCGGTCTTCGACCGCCGACCGCCGCGGTGTGCCACGCCAGCGCATTGACCTCACATCCCATTGTCACACTTCACAGGTCAGGCAGCCGCCATTTCGAGGGTCCACATGGCTCAATTTCAACTGCGTCACACAGGCCTAGGCCTTGCATAGCCACTCAGACACGCCATTCACTGCATAGAGAATCGTTTACTGTGCAAGCTGTGAGTACGTACCTGTGGGTTGCTTGACTGTGTGCTCCATGTTGTCCTTCCTAGGCACCGTCCGCTGGGTTTGGCGAGGAGACGGATGAATCCTCCCGTGTACAGGCCGCTGGTGGACCTGTCGACAATGGAAGCACGCCACATTATCCTGACCTACCGGCTTGACCGTGCCACTATACATGAACTGTTTGCCCAGCTGGAGCCCGACCTGATGTCCCCCATCCGCCAACCCACAGGGATTCCCCCTCTGGTGCAGGTCCTGTCAGTACTCCATTTCTTGGCAAGTGGGTCATTTCAGACAACAGTGGGAATTGCTTCTGGGATGTCTCAGCCCATGTTTTCGAAGGTGTTATCCAGAGTGTTGTCGGCCCTGATGAAATACACGAGGAGCTACATCCTTTTCCCTGAGGTGGGCGAATTGGCTGCAGTGAAGGGTGATTTCTATGCCCTTGGACATATTCCCAACGTCATTGGTGCCATTGATGGGACCCATGTGGCTTTGGTTCCCCCAAGAGACAGGGAGCAGGTGTACAGGAACAGAAAAAGTTACCATTCCATGAACATCCAGGTGGTGTGTTTGGCTGACCAGTACATCTCGCATGTAAATGCCAAATTCCCTGGGTCAGTGCATGACGCCTACATCCTAAGGAATAGCAGCATCCCTTACGTGATGGAACAGCTAGAGAGACACCGTGTATGGCTATTGGGGGACTCTGGGTACCCCAACCTGTCGTGGCTACTGACCCCAGTAAGGAATCCCCGGACCAGGGCAGAGGAACGGTACAATGAGGCCCATGGGCGTACTAGGAGGGTGATCAAATGCACCTTCGGCCTCCTAAAGGCCAGGTTTCGGTGCCTGCATATGACAGGTGGATCCCTAATGTACTCACCTAAGAAGGTGTGTCACATCATCGTGGCCTGCTGCATGCTTCACAACCTGGCTTTGCGCCGCCAGGTGCCTTTCCTGCAGGAGGATGGTCCAGATGGTGGTGTTGTGGCAGCTGTGGAACCTGTGGAGAGTGAAGAGGAGGAAGACGACGGGGATGAAACAGACAACAGGGACAGAATCATTGCACAGTACTTCCAATAGGACACAGGTAACAATTCAAACATAATTTTGTAAATGTAAAATACTCTCCTGCATCTCTGCTGCCTGTCTATTTGCCCCAGTGTATGATGACTGAGTTGTGGCTTTTCCCTCCCTATTTCAGATCTGGGGTCCCCACTACGAGTCCTGTGCTTCGTTTCCCCATGGACTACAGCTTTGTGGCAGCTGTTTGTTGACTTCACTATGTACAAGGACATATTTGCACTGTCATGTCAATTACAATATTTTGAATTCACAGCCAGACTCCAGATAGTTTTGTGCAAAATAGGTGTTTATTTCAGTGCTCAAAATGGGATGGGTGGTTTCAAGTGGGTGGGGGCTATGGTGAAGGAATGTCCATGGCAGAGTCCAGAGTAACAGTCACACAGGTGCATTGTCCATAGGCCTGTGGAGAGATGGAGCATGGGCAGTTCAAGGATGGACAGGGTGACAATGTGGGACAGTGGGATGACATCAGGTGGTATCCTTTGCTGGCGGGGGTCTTGACATCCTACTCTGTCTTCTTGCGAGATCTCAGGGCCCTCTTGCGGGGTGGTTCTTCTCCTGCAGGAGGTGGGGGTCTGGTGGGCTGCTGTTGTGCGGGGGCCTCCTGTCCACTAGCGCCGGCGGAGGTGGTTGGCTGTTCTTGGTCCAGGCTAGTGGCAGGGGCCCTTTGTTGTTGTTGAGTGTCCGTCCTGGTGTTGATGAGTTCCTGCAGCAGCCCTACCATGGTAACCAGGGTGGAGGTGAGGGCTCTGATGTCCTCCCTGTACCCCCGATAGTGTTCCTCCTGCAGTACCTGGATCTCCTGGAACCTGGCCAGTACCGTCGCCATCGTCTCCTGGGAGCGGTTGTATGCTCCCATGATGGTGGTGAGGGCCTCGTGGAGAGTGGGTTCCCTGGGCCAGTCCCCCCCCTGTTGCACAGCTGCCCTCCGAGTTGCCCTGTTTCCCTGGGCCTCTGCCCCCTGGCCGGTGTGCCCACTACCACTGCCCCCAGGTCCCTGTTGTTGTTGGGGTGGTGGGTTATCCTGGGTGCCCTGTAGTGGTAGACACACCGCAGATTGACGCGCCCTGGAGACAGAGGCATGGGCCCGCTGGGTGGGAGCTGTGCTGGTGTTCCCAGAGGGGTTTGGGTCTGTAGTGGCCTGTGCCTGTGTGAGGGGAACCGACTGTCCAGAGGTCCCCGATGGTCCGGGCTGGTCATCAGTGTCCAGGTCGACAGAGCTGCTGTCATCGCTGACGGCCTCTTGGGTGGGGGGTGTGGAGAATTCTGGGCCCTCCGTGGCGGTGTGTTGGCGGTCGGGTCCTGCAGGGGTATAGAGGTATGGTTATAGTTTCAATGTGTGCCATATGGGTGTATCTGTGGGTTCCCGTGTCCCCAAGTGCTGGCATTCGTGTGTGGGGGCTTTGGTGAGGGTGGCTTGTGGGGGGGATGTGTATATGCATTGGGCATGCTTTGGTGATGGGTGTCCATGCTTAGTGGACGCATGCAGGCCTAGGTTTTGGGATGTGTGGGTTGTGATGGTGAGACATTGGCAGGGAATAGGTGTGCTGGGGGTGGGGGTGAGGATGGTGGTGGGGGTGAGGATGGTGGTGGGGGTGAGGGTGGGGGTGAGGATGGGGGTGGGGGTGAGGGTGGAGTTCGAGGATGGGGGTGAGGGTTGGGGTATGATTTGGCATGCAGGTGGGGGAGAAGCAGTTTGAAGCTTCAACTTACCAGAATCCATTCCTCCGCCGACTCCTGCGAGGCCGTCAGGATGCAGGATGTTCAAGACTTCCTCCTCCCATGTTGTAAATTGGGGGGGTTGAGGTGGGGGTCCTCCGCCAGTCTTCTGCACGGCGATGTTGTGCCTGGATACCATGGAACGCACCTTCCCCCGTAGGTCGTTCCATCGCTTCCTGTCTTCCCGATTTCTGGGGTGCTGTCCCACAGCGTTGACCCTGTCGACAATCCTCTGCCATAGCTCCGTCCTCCGGGCAATGCTGGTGTATTGGATCTGTGTGCCGAAGAGCTGGGGCTCTACCCGAACGATTTCCTCCACCATGACCCTGAGTTCTTCGTCTGAGAAGCGGGGGTGTCTTTGGGGTGCCATGGAGTGGTGTGTATGATGTATGGGGTGGAGTATGTGTAGTTAAGTGTGTTGAGTGTGGTGGTGTGTGTTGTTTTGTGTGTGGATATTGTGTGGGTGATGGTGTAGTGTGCCTCTGTGTGATGGTGTTCTGTGATCGCTGCTGTGTCTCTCAGTGCTTCTTTTTGGATTTTGGTCGAAGGGGTTTGTGGGTGATGTGGGTGTGTGTTTTATATTGTATTGTGTGTGTGGGAGTGGTGTGTGTATGTGTATCAGGTGTGTGGAATTCAAATCGTCCAATGTGGCTGAGTTTTGTTCGTTTGTGTGTATTCTGACCGCGGCGGTGTGTACCGCCAATGGAAAACCGCGTTTGGAAGACCGCCGCGTGAATTCGTGGGTCGTAATGGCATGGGCGTATTTCTGTTGGCGTGACGGTGGAGGTTTGGTCACCTCCACTTTTCCGCCGACCGCTGGTCTGGCGGTCTGTTGTGGCTGTCGGATTTTCGGAGGTTTGGCTGCTGCGGGTCAGAATGACCGTGGCGGGTTACCGCGACCGCGGCGGAATTATGGAGGATTTCTGACCGGCGGTAGGCGCCTTTTACCGCCGAGGTCAGAATGACCACCTAAATCCCAGGTCGTTCTGCAGGCAGCATTGGCTGAAGATTGACTTGGGCAAAACCAAAATCATGCTCTTTAACCCTTGCCCAACATCACGTTCTAACCTGACTCTCAGGGGTTTAGCACTGGACAGTCCAGATCTTTGACCTTTTAGGGTTTACGCTCTCTGAATGCTTTGACTGGTCACACCATGTTCAGATGTGGAGGCTCAAAATAAAACAATACTGGGAGGCATTTTGAGGGGTTTAAGCAATCTACCAGCCAGTACCCCTCGTATCCCATTACAGTTAGACTATGGTCTTAGAGGTATTAAAGGTATAGCTGGGTTAAAACTGCTGTTGTATTGGTGGAGACTTTGGGTAGTCCCAGAGCATATGCCATTCCGTAGGGCACTAGAAGAAGTTCTAGGGCAGTCTGGGGCTTGTAAGATGGCTTGGCTTCAGACCATGGGTCTGGGTCAGATTGGGAAAGAAAACCTCTTGTCCTCCCCTGCTGACGCCATCTTAGTCTCCAAGTCAAAATTATAAGATCCCTATTGGTGCCATATTGAAACTCAATTCTATTCTCTCCTCTGGCTGGATCTCTCACTGAACCCTTCATGAAGTTTAAAAAGAAGATTACCACCTGGAGACTTCTTGGTTGGGATTGAACCCCCCCTTGTGAAGTCTTTATATATTAAAATTCACACGGGCACCATGCCTATTTCCTCCTTCACGGCCTAATAGAAATGTTGCCCCTGTGATTAAGAGAGGTTCTGTCTGTTCTGACCCCACGTGGTGGAAACAGCTGAGAATGCTGTTTCTATTTTCTGACTCTTAGATCAAGGCATTTGAAGGAAGTGGATCTTAAGATTTTGCCGCACTCTGGGTTTTAGGAATTTTAGGACCACATATAGATTATATATTAAGAAATGATACTAGGCAATGTATTGTCTTTGCTATCTCTTATTTTTGATGCATATGTGGAGGCTTAGACTAAAAATTTGCCATTTTAAAACTTTTCAACTGTAACTATAATCTGCCAGTGCTTTAAATTGTGCTAAATTAGGATTTTAAGAAACGAAATCTGTATATTAATATTATGGTCAGTAAGATCTGTATACATTATTTTATTGTCTTATTTATATTTATGTATTGTCTTTGAACATGCCTTTTTATGGCTATCGTGCAGCAATAAAGAATATAATGATAGAGGTGTTGATAATGTGGGTGAAAGCAGTGATGATGGGTGACTTGTGAGGTTGCAGATGTGATAGGGGCATGGTTCTGTTGGGGCCCCTTAGTTGATGTCCTGCATGATAGTGAATGCTTCATCTCTGGTGAGTGTTTTCCATCAAGTCAGTTTGGTGTCTTGTTTGGTGAGGGGTGCACTAAGTTTGGTTGGTTAATGAAGATACTGTAGGTGTTTATTATTTTTTTGTCAAAGAAGTTGGCTAGGCTGCCGCAGAGTACTTGGGAAGGGGTGATGCTGTTGGTGGAGTACATGCAATTTGGCACTCTTCACCTAAACCTTCAGATGCATGTTCAGATCCTGGTCATTTGAACTTTTTGTGTTTCAAAGCTGTAATACTCTTCACCTAAATACCTAGGGCTGGGGTCTAACAACAAAATTGCTTGTTTTGAAGATCCTTTAAGGTGGAAGTGCTGTATACTGAAGACATTATTTCACCAGAATACCCTCACAAAAGGAAGAGTTAAGGGAAAATGGTCTGTTTTATCACCTGTCAAAGTCCACCAACCAAAAGTCCAGGTCTCTGAAGGAGTGAGAAGAGTCTGCCTATCCCCCAGGGACCAATCTTTAACATACTGTTAAAAGCAAATGTTTGCAAATGAGGAAGGGGGTTGTGAGTAGACAAGAAGTTATATTGAAGTGCAGTAAACAGCCTCTTCAGTTGGGTTCTGTGCAATGCTTCGATTTTTAAGGTGCTCCTAGCTTAGTGTTGTCTGTCACCCATTCTGGTCTGGGTTTCAATGTTTATCGCTATAAATGTGAACAGGTGATTAGGAGGACTATCAGCTTATGCACCCAACAGTAAACGTTGATCAAATTACAGTTTTTGACTTTATTCAGCACACTCTGTTTTAACACTTACAAACTCAATATGTGTAAATGTTTTAGGATGTTTTAAGTTTTATTGGGTTCTCCCTCTATTTCTGCATAGAGCGTAGTGGTGATATGTTATCAGATTTTCCCTAGAAAAAAGGGTTGTACCTTCAAAACTTAGAGGCCCTTCCAATTTTGAGTTCAATTATGTAAGTCATATAGTGCTCATATAGTGCTTTCTTTTTAAATTAACCCTTGGTTTTTTGCAATTTTTCTCTTTTAAGCCTTTGGAAATTAACTCAAATAAAACATTGTTTTCAATTACCTCCTAAAAGCTCTAGCAGTGTTTAAATCAGTTAGGTTAGTGCACTAACCTGATACTTTCTTTAACTTGTCCAAATTTCATGTTTCAGGAACAATGCTGATCTCACTTTTGATTTGTCTCCTCTCTTTTGCAGCTCTCCAGTTGGGCACTGGAATGGCACAGCAGGAGAAAACCTTGACAAACAGGATCACCAATGCTGAACTAGAAAACAGAATAGTCTTACTAAATTCGGAGTACAGGGTCTTCTTAAACTGAAATACTTGAAACCAAGCAGGTTACTGCCAACTCCGCACCATATTTATAGTGCTGTTCTCTAAATGGCCACCAAGTCTTGTGCAAACCCGAGATCTTGTGAAGGTTTGGGTCACACACTCAGGGCAAGGTCAGTCATACTAGGTTTGACCCAGTGAATAGTTAAGGAGGTATTACACAGTGCCAGAGTCCAAAAGAAATAATGAGGCCAAGGGATGGGGACGATAAATGTACATAAATGTACATTATGGAAAAATGTATTATGCAATTCAAGTGGGGGGGAGCAAGAGACTGAATACCATGACTACCATTACATCAAGAACACACAGCATGTGTCATGACATCACTATTATCTCTTTTCACTTGTTGAGACCAAATAGAGTTTTTTTTCCTATTTATTGGAGGAAACTTCCCAGAAAATGAGGTTCTAATAAGAGCAGGAGAGAGAACTAGTTCTGACCCTGTCAGCTGGGAGGAGAGCTCATACAAATAGGGGAGTGGCTAAGGAGCTGAAGAGAGGCCTGCCTTGGAGTAGCTGAGTTCTGGCTTCTCGAAACAAAAGATCCTGGTCAATGCTATGGTAAGTCAAAGAGAACGTGCTCCAAAAAAGGCAGAAAGACTGCAAGAAGAAAGTTAGGATTGGGTGGTAGAATTTCTCCAACAACTGGATACTGCATGGAATATAGCTTGTGCCTTGATCACAGTCTCAACAGAACAATACTGGACTTAGGAAAACTCCATCTGAAGAAGAAATCCCTGCTGGGATAAGGCTCCCGAATGTTGACTTCTGCTGAAAGAAGACTCACTAAAGGACTCAATGCCTCAAGGTATCAAGGACTCCTAAAACCTGCTGGCACCCAGGGAATGGAACCCTTTTCCAAAGCTCAAATGATTGGCCTCTTGTTTACCTGCTTCAGAGGCACAAAAAGCATACAAACTCCTGATTCCAAGAAGAGTCAGTTGATCACAGAGGACCTGACCCTGCGAGGGACCTGGCAAGGGGGACAGGGAGAGACTATGGCCCTCATTCTGATTCTGGCGGGCGGCGGAGGCCGCCCGCCAGAATTCCGCCCTCCAAAATACCGCGCCGCGGTCAAAAGACCGCGGCGGGTATTTCAAGTTTTCCCCTGGGCTGGCGGGCGGCCGCCAAAAGGCCGCCCGCCAGCCCAGGGGAAAACGACCTTCCCACGAGGATGCCGGCTCGTAATCGAGCCGGCGGAGTGGGAAGGTGCGACGGGTGCATTTGCACCCGTCGCGTATTTCACTGTCTGCCAAGCAGACAGTGAAATACTTGTAGGGGCCCTCTTACGGGGGCCCCTGCAGTGCCCATGCCATTGGCATGGGCACTGCAGGGGCCCCCAGGGGCCCCGAGACTCCCCCTCCCGCCATCCGGTTCCCGGCGGGAGAACCGCCAGGAACTGGATGGCGGGAGGGGGAGTCGGAATCCCCAAGCCGGCGCAGCAAGCTGCGCCGGCTTGGAGGATTCCTGGGGGCAGCGGGAAACCGGCGGGAGACCGCCGGTTTCCCTTTACTGACCGCGGCTAAGCCGCCGCGGTCAGAATGCCCCGCGGGGCACCGCCGGCCTGTCGGCGGTGCCACCGCGTCCCGCGGCCCTGGCGGTTCTATACCGCCAGGGTCGTAATGAGGGCCTATGAGCCTGCCCTGAGATGCTAGGGCTGCACAGCTGACTAGGTGTTTTTCTACTTCTGAGGGACTGGGACAAGGCGCTGAGACAAGCCCAGGAAAGCCACCCCCAAGGCATGCAAGTAAAGCATTTTGTCCCAGTCAGAGATTTTCCCAACACTGAAAAATGGTTCAGCAGTACAGGACCTTGTAGCAAATGTATCCGGCCTCACGAACCTCTGTCCAAATAGAACGTCGAATCTTGCCCCATTGGAAGATTTTGAATTCCAAAAAAGTAACTTAGTTAAAAAATAAGAAACTTGGACACAGGTAGGGTTGTAAATATAACTGACCCGTCACCGGTTTAAAAATGAAGTTTTTCCGCTCTTGGACTTTTGGTGCCAAAACCAACAGCTTCAGTGGAGCACCACAATGACATATATGACCTTGAGGGACCCTCGCTGACCACAGCCTTCAACCTTGAACCACAGAGAATTATGACTTTTTTTTGGCGAAACTAAGGGCCAGATGTAGGAAGGTTTCATATTGCGACTTGCAATTTGCAAGTCATAGCGACTCGCAAATTGCAACTTGCAATATGAAATGCAGAAAGGTGTCTCAGACACCTTCTGCGACTCGCTATGGGGTTGCAAAGACCCACCTCATGAATATTTATGAGGTGGGTCGCAGTTTGTGACCCCATAGCGAGTCTAGGCACTCACAGGGATGGTGGCCTGCTGGAGACAGCAGACCACCATGTCTGTGACTGCTTTTAAATAAAGCAGTTTTTTTTTTCTTTTTGAAGCCCGTTTTCCTTAAAGGAAAACGAGCTGGAAAAAGAAAAAATACCAAAACCATTTAGTTTCGGCTTTTTCATAGTAGGCAGTGGTCCATAGGACCACTGCCTGCTCTGAAAAATACTTTTTTGTGGCATTCACAAAGGGGAAGGGGTCCCCATGGGGACCCCTTCCCTTTTGCGAATGAGTTACCATCCACTTCAAGTGGATGGTAACTGCAAGTTGGTCTGTGACCGCTTTCGCAGTCACAAAGCAACTCTACATCGCGATGCGGTCGCAAATAGGAAGGGAACACCCCTTCCTATTTGCGAGTCGGAATCACATTTTACGAGTCGGTACCGACTCGCAAAATGTGACTCTGCTACGCGTAAGGCCTTCTGCGCCTCGCAAACGGCGTTTTTCGCCATTTGCAAGGCGCTAAAGGCTTACTACATCTGGCCCTAAGTTCCAAGATAAAAGCACTTGCCCAGCAGAACAACAAGGTGTATATGACATCTGTTCCATCACAGTCTGCCTGAAATGGCACCTTGGTCCCGGTAAACTGTGAACGTTAACTTTTGCTTGGTGCTTTTTTGCTGATTTTTACTTCGAAATTAAAAAAAACATATTTCCGATTCCTCCTACATATGTTAATGATATTGGTGCCTTTTTATTCACTAAACATTTCTCTGTTTTTCAAAATTGGTTCCAGATTTTCATTATGCTGAGTTCTTTCCAATAAAACTGCGGTACTCCTTGACCTTAGCAGACACTTCTCTCAGGATTCCAGCTGCTTGTGCCATAGCTACCAGGGGCTGAATATATATTCTCTTAGGAGTGGTTTGACCGAACCAGAGAGGTTTTATTGAGTTGGTAGGCATACCCCCTCCCACATTAACAATCCATTCATACCAATGACCTATTTACAAATTCATTAGAATGAGAAAAGAATAGACTTTCATTCCACACAGGGGAGTATTTTCCACTCACATCATACTATTGGCTGCTTAGTATATAATTATACCTCTTATACAGTGCTTGTGCTACAATGCATGAAGTACTATTTTACGTCTCAAAAGTACATCACCATATACTACATTATTCATCTCATATATGTACTGTATATAGAAAATAATATTGCTCGATGCATCACGCGTGTTACATATGTTTTAGTGTAGACACACGTGCTCTCCCTGTCTTACCATCGGGCTTTAACCTTTTCTGTATTTCTTAACGAACGCATTTCCCAGTTTTACCTGGGAAAGTTTTTAGCTTTATCTATTGCTTATTCTCCTCTGGTTTCGCTTAAGTAAACCTTTGCCAAAAGCAGTAGTTTTTGCTTTAATACGCTAATTTCTAAGTGCTAACACATTACAGCTAGATCTTTTGTCTTCGCTAGTGCTTTCTCCCTATGAAGTGCCTTCCTTTTCAGTATTTAGTACACCTAAAAATTTTATTTTTGCATTATCTATACATTTTCCACCTGACCAAAGAATAAAAGAATCTTTGTACATCTTGCCCATATCTCTTAAAGGGTATTTAGAGCGGAGACTGCAGCACTTATGTTGAAAACAAACACATTCCATTATAACACAATCACCGACTTCTTCATATGAATATATCCTCAAAGTGCCAAAAAAGCACTTGATAAAGTTCTGATATGTGAAAGAGACCGTGCAAGATAGATAGCATACTTGCCAAGAAAACGTTTGGAAGTACTACTCTTTTTATGCACCACTTTGCTTTGCACATAAACGACAATAATTAACCTGGCCAGTTTTTCACGTATAATTTATGTATTTTTTTATCTCTTTGGGTACGAAGTTGAAATAGTGTTTCATACAGAATGACTTTAATTCATATAGAATGTACACACTACTCGAGTCTGTAATGTGGTAAAGACATTGTTTCTATGTCAGTCTTGCCAGGAAAATAGAGGCGTTTGGTGGAATGTACTTTGAAATAAATGGAAGGCGCCTGCGATATAATTTTTCCTTTTCTTCTCTAAACCTTGCTTGCACCGCGCAGTCATCAATCATAGAAGCAAACTGACTTATATCCTCCACACTTCTCCAGTAAGTAGATTACAAAGCTTAAAAACTTACTTGAAGTTTAAAATGTGATAAGAGTAATCCAATTGCTCTAGTCAAATTCTAACAGTGGCTTTTAGATGACACTAATTACCTTCTCTTATTATGCTACAAATGCAGTTTACTCCATCTTTATTCATGAATAACGTATCATACATCTCACCGAGGGGAATCCGGCAGCAATATGGAATGTTGCAATACGCTCTGGCTCCTTTTCTTTTTATCTTCATTAGTATGCGGTAGGTGTGGTCTCGTGCTCCTCTGCGTTTGGATGCAGGCCTTCGTCGCATTCTTTTGTAATTATCTCACTACAGATTTCTGAAAATCCGCTTACCGGAACAGAATGCCTAGCAATAAAAGCGTCTGTATTTTTGTAACCACACTCTCAAAAATTGTGTATTGGAGATCACTCGCACAGACTGTCATCTTTGCTTTTCTCTCATGGGCTACATGTGGTGCAGGAAATATCCTCCGCAAGGCGTCCTATTTTACAGTTCATATATATGCAATTACTTTAAAGGGCTATAGATCGCATCAATCATTTTGATCTGATTTGATATTCCACCACAAGTCTAATACACTATGCATAATAACGCTCCCTCTGGAGGCTTGGAACTTAAAGACATCAGTTTTTATGATGACTTTAGTGTTTAATGCATAAGGCTGATTCTGTTACCTCCATCACAAAGGCCATACTTAAATATTACACGTTTTATGGGTCAGCATGCTGGCTCAAGTACTTCATTCTTGGGGTGTCCTTGATCGCAGTTAAAGTGCTCAGCACCCCTCTGCATCATACTCTTTCTCTGAGTGCATTGTTCAGAGCTGACGTGTCCAGCAGCCCCTGTGCATCACTTCCATTTTTAGGGTGTATTGTTCACAGCTAACTTGTGCAGTAGCCCCTCCAAATCACTCCCTTCTAAGGATGCATTATTCACAGCTGACAAGTACATCAGTCACCCTGGATCACTTCCTTCTTAGGGTGCATTGTTGGCAGCTGACATGTCCAGCAGCCCTTTCACATCACTTCATGTGTAAGGGGGCATCGTTCACAGCTGATGTGCCCAGCAGCTCCTCTGCATTACTCTTTCTTAGGGTGCATTGTTTGTAGATTGTGTCCAGTGGCCCCTCTGTATAACTATCCTTCCTAAGGTGTACTGTTCAGAGGTGAATTGTGAAGCAGCCCCTCCAAATCAATCTCCATCTAAGGGTGCATTGTTCACAACTGGTGTGTCCAGCAACCCCTCTGCATTACTCCTTTTTTATGATGCATTTGTTAGACCTGGCATCCTTGGTGTGGCTTTCCCCAACTTTTTGCTTTCCAGTCTCCTGTTTTTGTTGACTTTGTTTTTGCTGACCTTAGGACTCTGCACAATTTACAAAACTAACCAGTGATAAAGGGCTTGTGCTCGCTCCTACAATCATTGTGAAATTGGTTTACACCTTATTGAAACATTTAATTTACTTGTAAGTCTTTAGTAAAGAGGTACTACGTGTAACAAAGGTCTGTAAATTTAATGCTACTGGGGATCTGCATCACCTATTGTGCCACTCACTTAAATAACCTTTTTAAATATGTCTCAGGCCTGTCATTGCAGCCTGTGGGTGCAGTTTAAACAGCTATTTCCACCTGGCAAAATAAACCTTTTGCCAGACCTAAACCTCCCTTTTCCATTCATTTAAAACACCTCTACGGTTGGCCCTAAACAGCCCATATAGCATGGTGCAGTGTATTTAAAAAGCTTAACATGTTTATTTAAGTTTTAGATGTCCTGGTAGTGAAAAATTCTTACATGTGTTCTTTAATACCATAAGGCCTGCCTCTCACATTTGGGGTGCCTTCTTATAATTACGAAATGCTAACTATTGAGTAAACATTTCATGTTTGATGTCTGGAAAATTGAAATGAATAATCTTATTTATTGATAAAGTTTGGGTTTTAAGTTGCACTTTTGAAAAAAAGGACTAGGTGTAGTTGACAGTTTAATTTGGTTTATTCCTCCCAGCTGCCACACAATAGAGGGAATAGGTGTTCTTGGATGGGCCATCAACTGGAAGGGCAGGAGGGAGGAGCTGGGCACAGCCCTACTTGCAACTGAATATTCTGTGCACTGACTTCAAACAAGACTTGTCAACACTGCATTGTTCATGCAGCAAGCTTAGAGCCAGAGCACGCGATACAGGAAACTTCAATGAGTTGAAAGGGAATTCTCTAGAATTTCTCCAACTTCAAAGAACTTCAAAGAAGTCACAGGTACAAAAATACAACTCTCAGACCCACTTGTTAGTATACTTCTGGAACTCTGGATGCTATAGAAGGATTGCTGTGTTGCTCTGCTGTCAGTAGGACTGCCACTCTTCTGCCCTGCTTCTCTGCTGCTCTGTGGCATGATGCCTTGCTTGCTGAAAACGAAGACTGGACCTGTACCCTTCATCTCAGGCTGAAGTAACTCCAAGGGTCAGCTGTCTGACCCCCTGTTTTGAGCTACAGAAATATAGGCTCCAGAGGCTCCCTGCAACTGCCAAGCTGGCCTGCTTCTTGGACATGCAACTGGACCTGCAAGCCCTGCTGGCCTCTTCTGGAGTTAGTTCTTGACCACTTCGATATATCCCTCAGGACCTGGACCTGTAGTGTGACCTCAGTTGAGCTTCTGTAAAACAGAAAAAGAGAATTCCTGAATTTTTGAGCTCTTTGATAACACAAAAGGGCCAGTTTGCACCATGATGTTGCTGGCCATGCTGGCCGCAAATGCAACATACCAGTGAGGCTGACTCCTTGCACCAGAGTGACCACCAATGACTCCCGGAAGCGGGAGATCTGCACTCAGCACTACAGCATCAAGACCTTGCAGTGCCCCCCAACCTGAAACTTTAAGACCGATCATTTGTGAACTCCAACAAGGTCATTGAGCTACAGTAATGACCTTCGGCGATGTCCAGCCTGCTTTTCGTTCTACATTGACAATCACCCATAATGCTCTCGCTGCTCCTTGCAGCCACCTATACCATGAGCGGAGCTCTTCGGACTAGAGCTTGGAAGGTAAGTCTTTCAGTGGTCCTAACCTTGTCCCTGCATCTGGCCTGTGTTCCATCGTGGTCAGCTTGAATGTATGACTTTTACCTGGTCTCACAAGACCAGATAGCCACAAGTGGCTCTTTGTGCTTTTAGATGCTTTACTTTCTGTAATCTTTACGAATGCATATCCCCAGTTCTACTAATTGTTTTTTTGTTAGTTTATCTGTGGTGCCACTTAATTTCCTAAATTTTAGCATATTTTTCTAAATTTATGTGGGATTTTTATTGTGGTGTGTTTTCACTTCATTACTGTTTGAATTGCTGCATACATACTGTACACATTGCCTGTATGTTAAGCCTGGCTGCTTTATGCCAATCTACCAGAAGGTTAAACACAGGTTAATTTGGGGTTTGCTTATTTTTCCCCCAGACAGAGATTGTGATTGCTCTTGGATAAAGTTTCACCTCCCTCAACCAGTAACTCATTTCCCAACAGAACTGCTTACAGCTCACCTCCCTAGCAGCACCTCTACATAATTCCCCTTCAAAGCATTCTTTTTTCACAGATGGTATGTGCACTATTCTCTATGCATCACTATCCTTCTTAGGCTGTACTGTTCACTGCTGATCTATTCAGCATCCCCTCCACATTATTCTCCTTCTTAGGGTACATAGGGGCATATTTATACTCTGTTTGCACCAAATTAGTGTCATTTTTTTTAACTCTAATTCGGTGCAAAACTAACTCCATATTTATACTTTGGTGCTAGACCCCTCTAGCACCAAATTTATGGAGTTAAAGTCATTTTTTGAAAGTGGAGTCCTACTTTGCCTTAATGAGATGCAAGGTAGGCGTTCCCGTGCAAAAAATGACTCTATGGCCTTAACACCATATTTAGGGGCATATTTATACTCTGCAGCATATTTATACTCTGTTTGCACCAAATTAGTGTCATTTTTTTTTACTCTAATTCGGTGCAAAACTAACTCCATATTTATACTTTGGTGCTAGACCCCTCTAGCACCAAATTTATGGAGTTAAAGTCATTTTTTGAAAGTGGAGTCCTACTTTGCCTTAATGAGATGCAAGGTAGGCGTTCCCATGCAAAAAATGACTCTATGGCCTTAACAACATATTTAGGGGCATATTTATACTCTGCGGCATATTTATACTCTGTTTGCACCGAATTAGTGTCATTTTTTTTAACTCTAATTCGGTGCAAAACTAACTCCATATTTATACTTTGGTGCTAGACCCATCTAGCACCAAGGCCCTGATTTAAACTTTTTTTGCACTGCATTAACGTCATTTTATGACACAAAAGTGGCGCAAACTTACAAAATATTGGCCCTTATTTATACTTTTTGCTGCAAAACTGCACTAACTCAGTTTTGCACCAAAAAAGTTGAGCACCGGCTTGCACCATTTCTGTGCACCAGCCGGGCACCATATTTATGGAATGGTGCAAGCCGGTGCAAAGGGTAGGCTATAGTTTAAAAAAATGACTTTAGTCGGGTGGGGCTGGCAGTATAGAAGAAGAGGGTTTAGCACCAAAAAATGGCTTTAGGCAGGTTAGAGTAAAAAAAAATGACTCTAACCAGATTTGCGTCATTTTATGGTGCTATACCTACCATGCCACATGACTCCTGCCTTAGAAAAGGCAGGAGTCATGCCCACCACCCCAGTGGCCAGCACAGAGGACAGGGGTCCCCTGGGCATGGCCATTGCACCCGGTGCCATATATGGGGGCCCATTTCAGGGCCCCCTATGGCACTTTCAAAAATAAAATGCACTTACCTGTACTTACCTGGGATGGGGTCTCCCATCCTCGTAGTCCCTCTAGTGTGGGTGGGGGTGCCCATAGGGCCTAGGGAGGGCACCTCTGGGCTTATTCCATGGTGTTCCACCATGGAAATAGGGCCACAGGTCCCCTAACACCTGCCCTGACCCAGGTCTTAAAAAATGGGGCAAAGCAAGCTTTGCCCCATTTTTTGACCCTTCCTCCCTCCCTTGCACCATTTTTACATGGGACTATAAATATGGTGTTAAGGCCATAGAGTCATTTTTTTGCACGGGAACGCCTACCTTGCATCTCATTAAGGCAAGGTAGGTTTCCACTTCCCAAAAATGACTTTAACTCCATAAATTTGGTGCTGTTCTGGTCTAGCACCAAAGTATAAATATGGAGTTAGTTTTGCACTGAATTAGAGTTAAAAAAAAATGACGCTAATTCAGTGCAAACAGAGTATAAATACGCCCCTTAGCGTCAAAAAATTATGCTAATCTGGCCAGAATCATTTATTTTGACTCAAAACTGCCTAACGTCATTTTTTTTTAAGCTAGCCTACCCTTTGCACCATTCCATAAATATGGTGCCCAGCTGGTGCTAAAAAATGGTGCAAGCCGGTGCAAAACTTTTTGGGGCAAAACTGCCTTAGTGCAGTTTTGCACCAAAAAGTATAAATAAGGCCCATAGTTCATAGCTGATGTGTCCAGGAACCTCTATGCATCATTCCCCTCAGTAAGCTATACTGTTAACAGCTCACGTGTGCAGCAGCACCTTCTCATCACTTCCCTTCATATGTTGCATTGTTCACAGCTGATGTGCCCAGCAGCCCCTATTCATCTCTTCCTTATTAGGGTGCAAAATTTACAGCTGATGTGTCCTCCAGCCCATGCACATCACTCCCCTTCAAGTGCAGCATCGTTCACAGCTGAGATGATCAGCAGACCCTCTTCATCACGCCCTTTAATGGTTCATTGTTTACAGCTCATACAGCACAATTGTTTGTACCTGAGGCTGCTAGTTTAGCCACCATATATAATGTGACAAAAACAAACAAATGCAAATGATGGACGGAATGCAGAACCACTCAAACATTCACTCCCAGTCACAGATCAGGGTTTAATCTATCAAGACTTTTGCTCACCATGTCACCCCAGTGTGAACCCAGCCATATGCAAATCACTCTTGAACCTGTTCCCCCTGGGAACAGTCCAGCCCGAACTTCCAGGCCCAGGAAATGACCGGGCCTGGTCCAGGCAGTGAAGTCCTTGGCTGACAGTAAACTAGTGCATTCATATAGCAGGTTGAAAAAACACATCTGGGGAAAGGTTTCCCTTTGATGTACCCTTAAGCAAAATCCTCCAGTCAAAATTATGCCTCTCTGCAATGCATGAAAACAGTGAGAGTGGGCTTGGTAAGCCTAGTTTTTGCAGGGAAATTTAAAGCTGTTAGAAGACTAATAAAAAAAATGATAATGACAATCAACATTATAGCCACCTAATCTAAGAAGGTTTAAAAAAAATAAAAAAATGTAATTGTTTCTCTACAGTCAGCAAAAGACTGATTACCTCCAGTCATTCTACTTGTCCAAAGTTGCAAAGTTATGTTATTTTAGATGACCATTTATGTACAGTTGTCTTCAGGAGTTTTCCGTAATCCTTTGTTTCTTAAATCTATCCAAACTTTTTCACAGGAGTTTTGGCCCTAGGAAACTTCAGAATATAGTAAAGGTCAGTTCATGAGTACAGTTCACTTGTAATGACAATGATCAGCAACCTTCATTGCGGGTGCCTTATTCATGGTTGTTCTTTGGGCACTACCTCCTGCCCCTTCAAGTCATAAAAGAACAATCTAGCTCACTTTCAACAAGAACATCCACTCAGAAACGTAGGCCCATATTTATACTTTTTGACGCAAAACTGCACAAATTCAGTTTTGCTTCAAAAAGTATAGCATTGGCTTGCGTCAATCCAGAGCGCCAGCCGGGTGCCAAATTTATGGAATGCTGCTAGCCGGTGCAAAGGGTAGGCTAGCATTAAAAAAAAAATGACGTTAGACGGGTGGGGTGGCGGAATGGAATAAGGGGGTTTTGCACCAAAAAATGGCATTAGGCTGGTTAGAGGCAAAAAAATGCCTCTAACCAGCCTAGTGTCATTTTCTGATGCAAAACCATCCATACCACATGACTCCTGTCTTAGAAAAGACAGGAGTTATGCCCACCTCCCCAATGGCCAACACAGGGGACCAGTGTCCCCTGGGCATGGTCATTGCACACTGTGCCTTGCAGGAGACACAGTTTAGTCCCCAAATGGCACTTTAATTAAATAAAAAAAAACATACCTATATTTACCCTACTTACCAGGGATGGAGTCCTCCATCCTCTAGTGTCCCTCCTGTGTGGGTGTTCCTGAGGCTTGAGGAGGGCACTTGTGGGCCCATTCTATGGTGTTCAACCATGGAAATGGGTCCACAGGTCCCACATCGACTGGTATGACCCAGGAGTTAAATAATGGTGCAAAGCAAGCTTTACACAATTTTTAGCCCCTCCTCCCACCCATACATCATTTTAGCACAGGGGATAAATATGGGGCTATGGGGTTAGCATCATTTATTAAATGGGAACGCCTACCTTGCATCTCATTGACACAAGGTAGATCCACACAACTAAACAATGGTGCAAACTCCAATATTTTGATGTTAGACGTGTCTAATGTCAAAATGTAGATATTAAGTTAGTTTTGCATCAAACTTCAGTAAAACAAAATTACACAAATTTGGCGCAAATGGAGTATAAATATGCCCCTGAGTACTGTTGACTAGGAATTTTTGTTCTTTTTCATCTTCCGACTACTGGTTGTTCTTGATCACTGTTACTTTGTTTAATTGACTCAGTCTCCTCAGTGACAGTTTATCAAAAGTGTTCCTCAAATAAACTTGCTTTCAGTCTCTCTTGGTTCAGTAATCACGCTTCTCTTCTGCAGTCACCACTGTTTAGCGCTCAGTTCTTCCTCAGAATCAGAATGTTCGTTCACTGCTTCACTTGGTTGGTTCACTGTGTTTACACTTGGCTCATTCATCACAGGTTCAGGGCGTACCTTGACTTCACTGTGAGACACTTCTTGGCTTCGAGGCACTTGTTGGCTTTTGGACACCTAAGTGCATTCTAAGAAGCTCAATTTTATAGACATGTGGTTGTTGTCACCACTGTTCACCACTGTGTCAGACTCATTGAGTATGGGATGCATGCACTCTGTTAGGCAGGCTGCAACACTTGACTGCTGTGTTGGTGACCAGGATGATCTGGAAGGGACCATGTCAGTTGGATTCAAGGTACAATTGTCTGATGTGTTCCTTCACTAGAACCCAGTCAACAAGGCTAATGTCATTCTACGTCTCCTGGCTTGGAAGGGCAGCTGTTGTCCTGATCTGGTAAGAGACGAATGCACCACAGGAGCCAGTATCTTGCAATAGTTGAGAATCACATAATCTGAAATATCCTCAGTCACCTCAGCAGGCACAGCAGGAAGACTCAGGGCTTTCCCCATGAGGATTGTAAGAGGTGATAATCCAGAAGTAATGCATTCAGCCACTAAAGTAATGTAGAGGCATGCAATTTAGTTAGAAGAGATTTCAGTGTCCCATTAATCAGTTCAACAATCCCTGATGCTTCAGGCCGATAACTACAATGCAGTCTCTGCTCCACTTGTAAGGCTACATACACAATTTACAGGACCTCAATATTGAAATAAGGCCCAGATTTATGCTTTTTGATGCAAAACTGCACTAGTGCAGTGTTGCGTCAAAAAGTTTAGCACAGACTAGCGCCATTTTTCAACGCCACCCGGACATCATATTTATACTATGACGCTGGGTGGTGCTAAAAATAGGTTAGAGTCCATTTTTTTATGTTAACCATTGCGCGTTGTCGTAAGAAAAAATTACTCTAGCCTGTTTTACGACACATAAACATGTTGCAAAATGGAAATACATAATTTTTACCCACATTAGCGTCAAATACAGACGCTAACGGAGAAAACAATGCAAAGGAGAGGCAAAATGGAGCCAGAAAGCCAGAAGAGACGCCAGGGTGACCCCAGTCAACCACGAACCAGCCAGGAGTACACAGACAAGACCCAGCGGAGGGAGAAGGAAAAGGGAAAGTGTCATTTCAGTGCAGAGAAGCACAAAATACTGGTGAGAGAGATGACAGATTATCAACATTAACTCTTCATCACATCAAAATTACCAATTGGAAGGAGAGAGGTAATCTCACAGCAGATAGTAGACAAGATTAACAGTGTGGCAGAGGTGAGGAGAACCATAAGAGTGCAAGAAACGCTGGCATGATTGTAAGCAAAAGACAAAGGAAAAAATGACAAGGAACAGGAAGTTAGAAACTGGAGGTGGTAGTCCAGCACACAAGAGGACTTGGATGAAATGGAGGAGATGGTTGCAGTGGTCATCCCAGAGGAATTGGTCACTGGAAGAGCAGGACAGGACAGTGCCACAAATGCAGGGTTAGTTGCATAGGGGAAATTAATGCTAAATTGTCAAGTGCAAGAATGGGGAGGCACATAGGACTCACACAATGCATGTCAAAGGAGCACAGAGGGACACATTGCACATGAAGCAAGATGTACCATGCTGACGTAAGCTACACATGTACCTAAGCGTTGGTGGTGCCATGCACCACAACACATACACAACCTGGACATATGTCAGTCACCAGGCCTAAATACCTAAATGTACATATGCAGCACATGGGATGGATGGCATGTATAATGACTGTGCCTCTGGTTGTGTCATTACAACATCCCGTTCATATAGTCATAGTAACCCTACCAACACGACCAAGACTTCAGAGACTAGGTAGTCAGTCAATACCATTCCTGGGGTTACGTCATAGTGGTGTCCCTTTCAGTAATACCTTGCAACAGCCTTGCCTCATTGCCCAAACACATGTGCGCTGCATCTTACAGCACACAATTCATTGCAACCATCCCATCAGTACCCTGACATGTGCCAGTAGCTCCACCACCCTGCACATTGACAACACATCCACATAAGGCAGCCACCACTCCATCATGCAGTGAGGATGCCCCCTGGGTGCAGGGAACAATAATTTGAGCAGGCGCTCGCGGAGGAGCAGGCTGGTCCTGTATCACTGGAAACATGCCACTACCCAGACCAACTAAACTGGTGTAGTGTGGAATGACACGTCTTGATGCTGAATAGAAATGTGCCACTACAGAAAATATGTATCTCAGATACCAAAGTGTAGGTCACAACAGTTATAGACTGAGCACACAACTCTCTGACACAACCATGTGAGACACATAGGAATGGGGAAATAAATACACACATATAACACATGGTGTATGAATGTGAACATAATGGTGTATAATTCCACATTGACGGGCGGGGGATGGTGCATGAGCAGCTCTGGTGCTGGTAAGAGTGCCAGTGCAGTGTACCCTTTGCAGTTGGCATACTGAGTCACATGTTGGGATGACGGTGTAAATCTGCAGTCTCATGGTAGCTCTGTGGGGCACTTAGCACCATATTGTGGATGGATCAAATAGAGTCAGTGCCAGTCTTGGGGTGCATTGGGGGTGACAGGAGATGCTGCACTTCACCCTGCAAATCAGGCAGTGGAAAGGACAAAGAGGCAGGGCACGGGACCCTCTGCACTGCCCATGCCAGGTGCATGGCCTGTGCAGGGGCACCCAGGAGCACACCAGATCACCACCGACCTTTGCATGGGGGTTTCACCACCATGCAAGTGCTGGTGGAAATGAGGTAACAGGCCTGGAGTGTAGAGTTGAATGTGATACTGGTCTGGTGTCACAAAACAGGTGACATTGCCACTATGTAAGCTGCTGGAAACCTGCCAGTGCCAGGCCAATGGCCTATGGGGCATTCCCCATTGACAACAGTTGTCACTACCACCTGCGCTGTAGGGGATGGTCATATAGACAATGGCAGTTAAGGGGTCATAGGACTGCCGTACTTGAAATGAAGGACCAGTATGATTACCTGCAGAAACACCATCTAAGTAGCTTGAGGCCCTGACCTAAGTTCAACTCCAGGTAACTGGCTATGTCCATAAACTAATTTACCATCTGAAACTGTGACATTCATAACGATGTACACAGCAAAAAATTATACCCATGTTGGCCATCCCTGGGTCTAACTCTGTGCCTGTGTCAAATTAGCTGCACTGCAACCATGCTGCATATCATGTATCATAGTGCAAGGATGGCTGCATTGAGGGAGAGATCATAGGTGTGTAGGAAAGCACACCTACCTGCACAGACAGAATATGAAATTGAACTCTGCTAGGTCCATGTGTGCTGTGCAATGTAGCATACATACACATACATCAACATGAGGAGTTATCAATGGTAACAAGAGCATAGTGTCCTGGCAATGCCATCCCTAGGGTGGTGCAAGGATTCAGTACTGCATGGGTATATGTGAAACATGTAAGACTGGGACAGGCGCATATTGCCATGTGTGGTGCTGTGGCTTGAGCACTACTCCCATTGCAAGGCCTCACAATTCAGATGGATACATAGGGAGAGTTGACAATGACAAGATGGTGTAAAGCCACAAAAGGGATATACATCACACCTAGTAGATGTGATGCAGCCAATTGCACCACCTGAGCTTTCCCTAATGTGACACCCAGCTATGGCAAAGGGCTGATAGACTGAAACCATGATGTACAGGGAGCAATGTTTGGGAACTAAGATGACAATGAGCCTCCAATAGCAAGTCATTGATGTGACATATCGACTGCCACAACACAGAAAGATTGATTTTACACAATCTCATTGCACAGGATGATGGCTCTCCTGCTGATCTGCCTGTCCTGGAGTACCCCGATGACCTGGATGACCAGCTGACAACCATCAGCCAAGAGACCCTCCAAGAAGTCCTTGTATACCTCCAGACACCACCTCCAGTTGCAAGTAGTAATACTGTAGCAGCCATCCCAAATGCCCTACCCAACACCCCAATAGTATGACCTGCCAGCACCAACACAGCTGAGGACTCTGAGGACCCAGTGACCAGCTTTGATAGGAAAGTGGTAGGAGTCCAGTGGGAGCTGGCCAAGGAGGTATGGGTGGTGCTTCACAATGAACAAACTGCAGCCAAACGAGGCACACACTCCCCAATGCAGTGTCTGAGGGACATAGATACTGCCATGAGGGAGAGACCACAACAACTGCCCTCCCAAACTGGCAGCAGCGTGACTGTGAGCAAGTGCACCGGGAAGTGGCCTCCCTCAGGGCAGACATTGCTGCCTACCACAGGGATGTTGCTGCTATCCTCAAAAATCAGCAGCTCCTCCTTGCTGCAGTAATGCCATATGTTGTTCCACAGATGGCAGCTGCCGGGGTGTGAAACAGAGGTACTTAACCTCATTTGTATTTGCCACTGGTCAGTTTTGCAGGACAGATTTTAAATGTAGGCTGTTGTCAGATGTGCCACAGTGCCCAACATTCCAACACAGGCCCATAACACTCACAGCTGAATTACCACACCGACCTGTCCTATACAAAGTAAACATAGTCACCTTGAGCGGTAGGTACACGGGATGGCAGATGCATAGACAAGTAGATGTGTTGTTGTTGCCGATGTGACAGCTCAGTTGTAAACAGGACATAAACATTTCAAGAGAGGTATTTGAAGGCAGGGTGGAATCCTTAGGCTAACACACAGTTTTCACTGTGCACTCATGGGAAGACCCTGAGACACAAGCATGTAAAAAAAAAGTAAAGGAGTACCCAAAAATGTTTAATAATAATGAAACTAAACTAAAACAAAATCAAGAAAACCTATCCTAAGCTAAACTAACCTATTCCAACTGTACTTACCCAACAACTAAACCTCACTACCCTATGCTAAACTTACCTAACACATTTAACACCACACCTAAAAATTGGCCCTCCACCCCCATTATGTTATGAGACACATGCAGGACAACATATACTTATACTAAACATATATTAACTATATCTAAACAAATATTTTTTTTATTTTTTTTACATGTATTTATTTTTCCTTTTTTACACACATGTACACCCCAACATGACTCCCCATCCACCAATTAACATGTAGATAGTTTAAAGAAAAACACCACCCAAATCCGCTTATCCTATCTAAACTGCACACCCACACTAACGCAACACTAACCCCCTAAAGCCCTGTATAAAACATGAATGAAAATGGGGAGGGAGGGGACAGAACTGGGAGGTGAGAGTTCCGAAGACACTCATAGTTTGGCCTTCTTGAGGTTTTTTTTTTACTGTATTACAGTCTTTTTGTATTAGCAGCCATCTCCTTCTCCAAACTGTCCAACCATTGCAACATAAGTGAAACCTCCCTCTGCCGATCCTGAAGCATCTTAGGGTCCAGGGCAGCAGGTGGTGTGGGCTGATGCACTGAGGTCAAAGCTATTGCAGTTGTGGTGGCAGCTGTGCACCCCTGCACTGCTGTGGAGCGGGGTCTATTCTGTGTGGCCTCTGCCAGTGTGGGACCCCCTTGTGTGAATGCCGCCATTTCCCTGTTGAATTCTCAGCACAATAGCGGTGAGCCATCCTCTGGAACCCAGATTACACTAACCTATTCCAACTATACTTAACCAACAACTAAACCTAGCTCCCCTATGCTAAACTTACCTAACACATTTAACACCACACTCTAAAAATTGCCCCCCCCCGCCCCTCTTATGTGACGAGACACATGCAGGACAACACATACTTATACTACACATATATTATTACTATATATAAACAAATATATATATATATATATATATATTTTTTTTTTACATCCATTTATTTTTCTTTTTTTACACACATGTACACTCCAACATGACTCCCCAACCACCAATTAACATGTAAACAGTAAAAAAAAAAACACTTAAATCCACTTATCCTATCTAAACTACATACCTACACTAATGTAACACTAACCCCTTAAAGCCCACTATAAAACATAAATGAAAATGGGGAGGGAGGGGACAGAACTGGGAGGTGAGAGTTCAGAAGACACTCATAGTTTGGCCTTCTTGAGGTTTTATTTAATGTATTACAGACTCTTTGTATTAGCAGCCACCTCCTTCTCCAAACTGCCCAACCGATACAACACAAGTGAAACATCCCTCTGCAGATCTTGTAGCATCTTAGGGTCCATGGCAGCAGCTGGTGTGGGCTGATGCACCGAAGTCAAAACTGTTGCAGTTGTGGGTGTTGATGTGGTAGCAGCTGTGCCCCCTGCACTGCTGTGGAGCTGGGTCTTTTCTGTGTGACCTCTGCCAGTGTGGGACCCCCTTGTGTGAATAGGGCCCTCCATTTCCCCCTTGATTTATTAGTACAATAGCGGTGAGCCATCCTCCGGAACCCAGATTCCACTGCCAGGATATGGAGGTACCGGACTGCCCTCTTTTGGTTCCTCATTGGTCATGTTGGCAGCTTATAAATGGAGACAGGCAACCATCAGTGTCAGCACTGTGTGGAGTATGTACAGATTATTAGCTTACACTTCTACATCTAATTACACATGTACTCCAACTCACATTCCAGAAAAGACAATGACCCTTAGAAATGTAACAACAACGCTGCCTTAGCATCATTTTATTGATGCCAAAGCGATGTAATACATGAATATGAACCAAACACATGGAGGTGTGCATTGCTTTTGTGTAATATGTAATAATGCAAAGTCAGTGAAAAATTCATATAGATTGGGCACAAACTTCCTCATTATCTGTGCCAATTTTGAACCATACATCACCAGTAACTTGAACATGTTATTGGGAGGATGGGATAATGTTGGTAACCATAAGGGGTCAGTGCTGATAGGTACACATGCAAGCCTGATCAATATGAATGTCACATACACTGTGAGCATCACATCTACCTACAAATTTGGAATTCCTCTCCCCCTGTGCCTAAGGGGGGGGGGATGGCCATGCAATCCATCATCTCAGCTGTCCTGGTCATCCACCAAGGCATGCCCACTCATACACATATACGGAGTCAGGGAGTGGACCATAGGTTAGGAGGGCTGACAACTAGGAATCTGGTATTCATAGGTCTATCACAACTACATTCACGTGTCCAGGTGTAGACACCCAGCAATACCTGGTCTGCAAATACAATTCCTTACACACCCATTCCCATGCCAGCACACATTTGCCTTTGACATGCATGCATGCCAATTATATTCCACATAAGTGTTACATACATGAAATGCAAGAAAATATGGTGCGCCATGCTGGGGGACAATTGCCAACCCAGTCCCCATTCTTCATGACAATACAGGGATGCACCAAATTGGGTTCAAAATGGTGCATCCCGGAGTTCTGTGAATGATGGAGTGCCCCACTGCCAATATTCTCACAGCATTGCAGTCTGTCATTCTTAGGCACATATGGCCCTACATGTGGCTTGTTATTACCTTGTTTACATAATGCTGGCTGTTGAGCACCACAAGCTTCACAAGAAGTGACCCTCTGGCATCTTATACATGACACTATGCCGGGGCACAGATGTTGCAATGGCCCCTGAAATGTGTGCCTTCGTGATGGTTGTGCCTGACCTACTAGACATCTGACCTGCATTGGTATCATGGTTGGACATGTGAACTCTGTAGGAGGCTGGCCTGGTTTGTAGTGGGTACCTTGGGTACTTATACCTTATACCAGGTCCAGTTATCCCTTATTAGGAAAATGTGGTGGTGTTCTAGCAGATTAAACTGACAGAGGTAGCTATAGCAGAGCAGCTTAGGCTGAACTAGGAGACATGTAAAGCTCCTGCAATACCACTTATAATTACACAGTAATTATACACAAGTAAAGACAATACTCAGTGTTACCAAAAATAAAGGTAGTTTATTTGGGTGACACAAGGCCAAAAATATCTAAAGGTAAGTATTATACACAATATATACACTAGACACCAAAATAAGGTAAGTAATTAGACATAGGATAGTGCAAACAATAGGAAATGCTATAGAATGCAATGGGAGAAAATAGGACTAGGGGCAACACAAACCATATACTGAGAAAGTGGAATGTGAATCACAAATTTCCCCATAGACTAGTGTAGTGTGTAGAGAATCGCTGGGAGAGTAAGAAAACCCGATAGGTGAGTAAAATACCCCACCCCGGAGCCCAGGAAAGTAGGAGTAAAGTACTGCAAGTTTCCTTAGGACACACTACAAGTCGTGATTAGAGTTATTGCAAGAACAAAGCAAGACTGCAAACAACAAATGGTAGATTCCTGGACCTGAAGACCTGGAAAGAGAGGAGATCAAGTCCAGAAGTCAGAAGAAGTTGCAGGAAGGACAGGAGCCCCTGCCAACCTAGAATGGGGTGCAAAAGAAGAGTCCCTTGTTGGTCGAAGACTGCAGAAATGCACCAAAGGAAGATGTCTGCGGGTTCCTGCATAATCCACTGGATGTGCCACGAAGAGTTGTTGGATGCAGGTGAGTTTCCGTGCTGGATTCGTCAAACAAGCCTTGATTCAAGCAAAGTCGTGTTTTGCATCAAAGTGGTGCTGCCTGGACCCAGGAGGGACCTGGGGGCCTCAACTCAGACTGAGGAGGCAGAGGGGGCTCCCAACACTGGACGGAACCCACAGATGACCAGGCAGCACCCACGGAGGTCCCAGGACATGGGGACAAAGAAGGCGGAAAATGAAGTTGTTGCAGCACAACAAAAGAAATTCCCATGCCGCCGGAGGACTACTCAGCGAGTTGAACGTCGCAGGATGGAGTGCTGGGGACCTGGGCCAGGCTGTGCACAAAGGAATCTTGCACATAGTGCACAGAGGCCTCAGGAGGAAGATGCAGTGGACAGGGGTACTGTCATACACGGGGAAGGCAAGCTCTTACCTCCTCCAAATTTGGACAGCAGGACCTTAGGATGGTCTGTGTCGAAGGGATCCACCACCTGTGTTCCAAGGAGAAAGCTCGTTGCCAGGAGAGGAGCCCAAGAGAACCGGTCGTCGACTTAGAAGGTGCCTGAAAGAGCAGGGAAGTGACTCCCTCAGTCTATGGGAGATTTCTTTGGTCCTTCTGTTGCAGGGTGAAGTCAGGGAGTCCCCAGAGCGTGAACGCTGTGGAAACTGTTGCAGTTGCTGGCTGGAGCTGAAGCTGCAGAGGAAAAGTAGCCCTTCTGGATACTTTGTTGCTGTTACAGCGGTTCCGGGAGCAGGCTGCAGTTGATCCAAGGTCAGAGGATGAAGTAGTAGTTACAAAGGATTCCTGATGGAAACTTGCAAGCAGAATCTGAAGAGAAACCCACAGGAGAGACCCTAAATAGCCCTGAGAGGGGGATTGGCTACCTCATCAGGTTTGGAACTACCAGGAGGGGTCTCTGACGTCACCTGCTGGCACTGGCCACTCAGAGGCCTCCAGAGTGTCCACACACCTTGGAAAACAAGATAGATGAAGCCTGGGACACACTGGAGGAGCTCTGGGCACCACCCTTTGGGTGGTGATGGACAGGGGAGTGATCACTCCCCTTTCCTTTGTCCAGTATCGCGCCAGAGTAGGGACTGGGGTTCCCTGCACTGGTGTAGCCTGGCTTATGCAAGGAGGGCAGCATCTGTGCCCTTCAAAGCATTTCTAGAGGCTGGGGGAGGCTACCACTCCCCAGCCTGTAACACCTATTTCCAAAGGGAGAGGGTGTAACACCCTGCTCCCAAAGGAAATGCTTTAATCTGCCTTCCTGGGACTGCGCTGATCAGACCCCAGGAGGGCAGAACTGTGTCTGTGAGGTGGCAGCAGCTGTAGTGGCAGTGCAAGCCTCAGAGAGCTGGTTTGGCAGTGATGGGGGTCCATGGTAGAGCCCCCAGAATGCATGGAATTGGCTCCCCAATACCAGATTCGGAATGGGGGAACAATTCCATGATCTTAGACACCTTACATGGCCATATTCAGAGTTACCATTGTGAAGCTACATATAGGTATTGACCTATATGTAGTGCACGTGTGTAATGGCGCCCCCACACTGACAAAGTCTGGGGAATTGGCCCTGGGCTGTGTGGGGGCACCTTTGCTAGTGAAATTCGCCTTCACACTTAATAACTTTGCACCTAGCCTTCAGTAAATGAAGGTTAGACATATACATGACTTATAAGTTACTTAAATGCAGTGAAAATGGCTGTGAAATAGTGTGTGGATTATTTCACGCAGGCTGCAATGGCAGGCCTGTGAAATGGTTTGTCTGAGCTCCTTATGGGTGGCAAAAGAAATGCTGCAGCACATAAGGATTTCCTGGAACCCAAATGCCCTGGGTACCTAGGTACCATTTACTAGGAACTTATAAGGGGAGTCAAGTGTGCCAATTGAAATTGGTAAATGAAGTCACTAGCCTATAGTGACATATTTAAAAGCAGAGAGAGCACTGAGTTTTTGATTAGCAGAGCCTGAGTGACACAGTTAAGCACTACTGACAACACACACATTAGGCCACAAACTATGAGCACTGGGGTCCTGACCAGCAGGATCCCAGTGAGACAGGTAAAAACATACTGACATACAGGTACAAAATGGAGGTAACATGGCAAAGAAAGATGGTGCTTTCCTACAGACTCCATGTCTAGACTGGTGCAGATACACTTGATTCTGGTTGCATGCTACTTGTTCACAAGCATTGCATGCAGTATTCCAGCTTGTCTGCTATTGTCATTCAAGAGCAGTGAACAGTAAATGTGCCAATGGTGCTCTTGTAGACCCTCTTCAGGTGGTGGAGCACCTTGCCCCACTGCAGCCACCTGATTTCAGTTTGGTAGCCCTGGATGACCTGGCCCCCCATCTGCAGCATCATCAGCAGGTAGTGGGCAACCAGCCACACACATCCACCCAACTCTTCCTCTCCCATGCTGGTCAACCTCCCTCTACCTGACATGTTATTAATGCTGAAGGTTTACCCCAGATATGTAGAAAAAATGAGAATGAATGGAAACTAAGCCCAATAATTAGTCCCGACCAGCTCAAATGATCAACTACCCTGGACAGACACCACACAGTACATATACAAATATACACAAAAAACACATAAAATCATACTGGGACAAAAAGTAGACAATAATTAACACAACATGACAAGAGGGACTCTGCAAGATTCAATAATAAACCAAGACACAACCACCAGCACCAAAGCATAACCACACAGTCAAAAAGGCACAGACTGTAAAAAGAAAGTGAAACTACATTCACTGTACCATGCTTGTAGACAGGATTTCCTATTACATAATTTCCTGTCCCCTTGCATCACGTTTTGAGTTATGCGTGTATTTATATGATGCATTTGACACTTGCGTGGGTTTTTTAAATGCATAACGCATGTGTGTGTTTATATTGACGCATGACCGTTATGCGTCAGTTTTACCGAAAATCAGCATTGAGAGGAGTGCGAAGGAGGAATTTACGCTAAGGGCCCATGTGACATTTTCTTTGTGTTTGCGGTCGTTTTATACGCATCTGTGTCATTTTATTTGACTCAATTCCTGACTGCGTGTTTTTTTCCCATTGACCTTAGATGCACCCTGAATTAACATACATAAGTCATGGGCTGCGCTGCAGTGTGGTATGTTGGCTATGGCCACATGTGGTAGTCCATGCAACAATGTGATGAGGGTGTCATTGGTCCGTTCCACCAATGTGTGTGTTACAGAGTCAACAGCATGCAAATAGTTGCATTTCGTGCATATATATGCATGTTTGACAACAGTGTATCCATATATGTTTGGCAGTCAGTACAATGAAATAGCTCTGGTTTGTGATTGTGTATAGTGTTTTTGTATGTGATGTGTGATGTTGTCATACAGAGCATATTATTTAAAACTACATACACAGCTCAAGCATTGTTGATGTTGTGTGAAACAATGCTACCTAGGAAATGTTAACCAAAACTGTCTCCGTATGCAGATTTGGAGTTTATGGAGACTTGTGTGTGGCCTACATACATGTCTGACATGTGTACATCTTTGGTACCTACTGTGTATGACACACTGCCTACATTCCACCCAAATTATGTTTTGAACACAGAAGTTTGATATAACTCATTGCATTTACCAATGGTTGTTGGTTTTGTGTGGTTGACCTGCAGCCCTAGCTGCATATGTTCTCATCTATACTGAACTGCATTCCACAGACGTGTCCATGCAATGTGTGTGGTCATTGTTAGGAATAAGGTTTTTGGTTGGCAGTCAGGTTACCCCCTGAACAAAGCAAGGACCCTCACTCTAGCCAGGGTAAGTCACACACAATCCAAATTATCCTGTGCCCACCCTCTGGTAGCTTGGCACTGAGCAGTCAGGCTTAACTTAGAAGACAATGTGTAAAGTATTTGTGCAATAAATCATACAATAACACAATATAGCACCACAAAAATACACCACACAGTGTTTAGAAAAATATATAATATTTATCTGGATAAATGCAGGCCAAAATGATCAAAGATGCAATAAGTAAATGTAGAGATATCACTGAAATGTGACATTAAGGCCCTCATTCCGACCTTCGTGGTCTTTTTGAAAGACCGGCAAGTTACCGCCGGACCGAAGACCGCCAGTGAGGGTGGTCTTACGCCAACCATATTATGTCTGGTGGCGACCCTCTGCCTTTTTTTGGACAGAGAGCCACCAGAAGCCATACTGGCGATCGGCAATGTAGTGGAGGCTGCTCCTCCGTCACTGCCCCGTCATCAGAACACGGCCCACCGAATTATGTTCCAGTATTCGTGCAGCAGCCCCATCAATTCAGTTCCCTCCCAGAGGACCACCGAAGCAGGTAAGGTGATCGTCCAACAGGGGAGGGAGTTGGGGCGGTGTTGTGTGGTGTGTGCGTGAATGGGGGTGTAAGTGTGAGTGTATAGAGGGGGTGTGTGGGTGCGTGTATGTTTGCGGGGGGTATGTATGTGTGCATGTGTGCATTTAAGTGCGCATGTATGTGTGTAAATGGTGTGTGTGTGCGTGGTATGTTTGGGGGACCTATGGGTGTGGGGGGCAGGGGTGTGGAGGGGGCCCTACCACCTTTGGGAGGTATTAGGGGGGTCGTGGTTGTTTCCAGCCTGGCAGATGGTGTGGTACATTGGTGGTTTGGCATGTGGAGTTGTAATGGTGGCCACTGTACTCACCCCCTTGTGGCTGCTGTGATGCCCTCAAGCGCTCATCCAGCTCAGGGTAGGCCACTGCCATTATGCAGGCCATCAGGGGGGTCAGGGTCCGACGGGCACCCCTTCCCCGTTGGGAAGCCATCCGCAGCTGGGACTCCACGGTCTTTCATGCCCAGCGTCTCAGGTCCTCTAATCGTTTGCGACAGTGGGTGCTCCGCCTGCCTTTGATCCTAAGGGTGCGCACCTACTTGGTGATGGCACGCCATATTCCGTTCTTTTGATGGGAGCTGACCTGCAGAGGCAATACAGACAGCAGAACACCATTAGACAAACACTTCAGCTTGTCACACAAATGGCCCAACATACCCGCTTGCATCACCATTGGCACTCACAGAGCCCAGCCCACAACAAGAGGACATCCACCCACCTCCCTTACACGAGTCCTTAACACACAACTCCAAACATTCATGCCACATGCATTGTGCAGAAGGTGTACTCGCCTGTTGGTCTGGAGGCCCATACAGCAGTCCGTGCTGGGGTAGGACCCCATCTACCAGTCACTCCAACTACTCAGAAGGGAAGGCAGGGGCCCTTTCATCAGTCACACAGGCCATGCTGGTTCCAGACACAGGTCACAGCAGCACATGCAGTGTAGGTCCTCTCCTATAGAAGGTCAGGAAACAAGTGAGGAATCTGATAGAAAATGGCTGTCATGTCCGCGGCGGTGCATACCGTCACCACCGGCGTAGATAACTATTGGCCACTGTACCCCATAGGGCCCAATATTAACCAATGAAGAATTGCACTGTGGTTGACAACCACCTACCACCACGCGCACAAAGTCAGCGGCATTACCTCACTTCCACTTGTCCCTCCACACAGGACAGGCGTTCGCCATTTCAGGGCCCAATATTAATCAATGAAGAATTGCACCGCGGCTGACGACCACCTACCACCACGGCGCACAACGTCAGTGTCATTACCTCACTTCCACCTGTCCTTCCACACAGGACGGGCAGTCGCCATTTCAGGGGGGTGAACAGGCCTATCAATTATTGCTACGTCACAGGATCAATGGGCATATACTTCAGTAATTACACTATCCCATTACATGTTTGCACTTTGTGAACTGGTGTTGTATCTCCATTGTTCAGTTTGTGACATCCTACTCACTCTTGTGTCCCTAAGATACCC
The DNA here is from genome assembly GCF_031143425.1 of Pleurodeles waltl. Classification (NCBI taxonomy): domain Eukaryota; kingdom Metazoa; phylum Chordata; class Amphibia; order Caudata; family Salamandridae; genus Pleurodeles; species Pleurodeles waltl. Next base: position 373,553,514 of record NC_090439.1, read on the forward strand.
ACCGCTGTGGATGAATAGGAGAAGGAGACATACACCCGTGTACAGACCTCTGGTGGACTTGGCTACACTGGAGGAAAGGCAAATAATACTCACCTATAGACTGGACAGGGCCACAATCACAGAGCTGTGTGCCCAATTGGAGCCTCACCTGATATCTGCTATCCGTCACCCCACTGGGATCCCCCCTCTTGTGCAAGTGCTATCAGTTCTCCCTTTCCTGGCAACTGGTGCTTTCCAAGTGGCAGTGGGCTTGGCAGCAGGAATGTCACAGCCAATGTTCTCAAACGTGCTAACAAGAGTGTTGTCTGTCCTGATAAAACACATGTGCAGCTACATTGCATTTCCTCAGATTGAGGATTTGGCCACTGTGAGGGCCGGATTTAATGAAATGGGACACATCCCCAATATAATAGATGCGAATGACAGAACACATATTGCATTTGTGCCCCCACCCACCAGAATTAATAGGCGTTCAGAAATCGTAAGAGTTTCCACTCCATGAATGAGCAGATGGTGTGCTTGACGGCCCAGTGCACCTCCCACGTCAATGCTAAGTATCGGGGGTCGGTGCATGATGCCTTTGTCCTGAGAAATAGCAGCATCGCAAATGTGATTGCCTAACTACAGAGGCACGGGGTGTGGCTAATATGTGAGCCCTGTTTCCCACCTAGTATATGTTGGTGTACGCCTATGATGTTGGCCTTATAGGGTATTGTGTGGCTAAATGTTGTCCCTCAATATTTGCAGATGGCTCTGGTTACCCAAACCTGTCATGGCTGCTGACCCCTGTGAGGAATGCCAGGACAAAGGCAGAAAGACATTATAATGAGGCACATGGGCGAACCAGAAGGATAATTGAAAGGATCTTTGGCCTCCTTAAGGCCAGGTTCAGGTGCCTCCATCTGACAGGTCACTGTGCTACTCACCCAAAAGGGTCTGCCAGATAGTAGTGGCATGCTGCATGTTGCACAACCTGGCACTCAGATGGCATCTATCTTTTCTGCAGGAGGAGGAGACTGGAGATCCCACTGTGGCAGTAGTGGACCCTGAGGACAGTGAAGATGAGGAGGCAGAGGATGAGGATGTGGACAACAGAACATCAGTGATACGTCAGTACCTCCAATGACACACATTGTGAGACAGTGCAACTTTACATTTCTATGAGTATTGTTGTATTCTGTGTGATATTACCATGCTGGAATTACCCACTTCTTTGCCCTACCTACTGTTACCTCTGGATATTCATTTTGCAGTATTGGTGATATGACACATTCTCCTGGTGTGATCACAGCAGCCAGCTACAGGTCATTAATTTCATGCTCATTCTATGTACAGTTCATTTGCAATGGTAGTAGCTGTTTCAATCAATACAAATTTGCAATACATGAATTACTAGTAGTCAATTTTTTTCCAAGGGTGTTTAGTGTAGTGCTAAAATCGAGAGGGGAAAGTGCAATGGGATGGGGTGATGATGGAGGAAAGTCCAGGATAATGTTCCAGTCTGTTTGTAGCACGGTTGTATTGTCCATGGGGACATAGGAAGGGGAGCGATGGCAGTTCAAGGTGAATTAGGTGACTGAGTGGGACACAATGGGGACAATCAGGAGTGTCTCATTTCCTGGTGATGGTCTTGGCAAGTGTCTCTGGCTTCTGTCTAGTTCGCTGGGTAACGTTTGCAGGGTGGTTCACCTTCTGCAGGGGGAGGGGTGCTGGTTGCCTGTTGGTCCTATGGCGGGGCCTCCTGGCCACTAGTGGCAGCGGAAGTGGAGGGCTGTTCAGATGACTAGCTAGTGGTAGTGTATCGCTGGTGTGACACTGCCTCCCTCATAATGTTGGCCATGTCTGCCAGCACCCCTGCTATGGAGATCAGGGTGTTGTTGATGGCCTGCAAGTCCTCCCTGATCCCCTGATACTGTCCCTCCTGCGGCCACCTGTTCTCCTGAACGTTGTCTAGGATCTGGCCCATTGTGTCCTGGGAATGTTGATAGACTCCCAGGATCTCAGAGAGTGCCTACTGGAGAGTCAGTTCCTTGGTCCTGTCCTCCCCGTTGCACACAGCAGTCCTCCCAGTGTCCCTGCTGGACTGTGGCTCTGTCCCCTGATCCGTGTTCCCACTGACCCCAGGTCCCTGATTGTCTTGTGTAAGAGGTGTGGCCTGTGGTCCCTGTACAAGTGGGCACACTGCTCTGCTGATTGACGTGTCCTGGGGACAGAGGTGTGGGTATGCTGGGTGGGTGCGGTGGTGTTGGTTCCTGATGGGAGAGGCTCTGTGGTGGTCTGAGATTGTGCTTAGGTGACTGACTGTCCAGTGGTCCCTGATGGTCCAGGTAGATTGACCAGATCCAGAAGCCCAAAGTTACTGTCATCACTGTGGGCGTCTTCTGTTGGGGGACTGGATAGTGGTGGCACCTCCTCTCCAGTGACTTTGGCTGGGGTACCTGTGGGGATGTAAATGATGTATTATGCTTCAGGTGTCTGACATTTGTACTTCTGTAGCTTCCCCTCTATGGTTCTTGTTCCCCGGCCAGCTTTTGCTTGTGTATGTTGTTGTATAGTGGTTATGTTAGTTTCCCTATGCTGTGCATGCTTTGGTGATGAGTGTCCATGCAGGGCTGGGAGGGGTGTCCATGCATTGGTACAGCAAGCAGGGCTTGGCATTGAGATTAGTGTGATGTGATGGTGGAGTGTGTGGGATGGAGTGGAGTGATGGGAGTGAGGATGTGGGAATGTGATGGCATGCAGGTTTGGGGGGTGATAATTGTTAAAAGTTGACTTACCAGTGTCCAGTCCTCCTCCAACTCAAGCCAGGCCCTCGGGATGCAGTATTGCCTGTACCTGCTCCTCCCATGCTGTGAGTTGTGGGTGAGGATGTGTTACAACTCGGTCGTCCAATTTCTAGGGGGCGCTGTAAGGAGACTGTCGGATGCCTGGGATTCACCTTGAACACTTATATAGAGTCCCTTGCTGACTCCCGTTTCTTTCTCTTTTTACCATGGTATGCTTTTGTAGTATTACATTTGCTTCCTGGGACTGCAAATCCCATAATGCACAGCCTGGTAGTCAGGAAAGCCAGGATTCTGTTTCCCAATGTTTTCTATGGGAGAAATCCAGTTGCTTCTTTTCACCGGATCCTCTTCTCCAGGACTTGCAAGTGTCTGAAAATATACACACACCTGAGACCTCTCCTGTGCATCTCAGTCATGTGATTCCACCTGGGGTTTTCTGCAGCTTGGAACTGCTTATAAGCAGCCATTTCCTCAAGATCCTTCGTCATGCATTGGAGTTTGATTCCTTTCTGTTACAGACCCCTTATCGGATGGAGTTCCAATCTTGTTCCTGTTCTGTTCCCGTTTGAACCTGTTTCCTATTTCTCTGCCCTGCTCCTGCCTTGTTCCAGCCTGAACCTGATCTATGTTTCCCAGTCCTGTTTTCTGCTTATTCTTACTCCTTGTATTCCAGCTCAGCCCTTGCTTGTTCCAGCCAGAGCCTGCTCTCTGTTTCCCGTTCCTGTCTGTTTGTTCCAGCCCAACGTTTGCACCCTGTTTTCCAGTCCTAGCGCTGCCTTTGCTTCATTCCTGAGCCTGTTCCCAGTTCCTGCCCCTGTCTCCTAGTTTGTTCCTTCTGTTTCCATTCCCTCTTGGATATCTGCGTCTGGTAAGTGTTCTATCAGTCTTCACCAATGTATAAGTGTTTTCCTTTGTTCTGGGATTGGCTCCCCATCTCCAGGAGGTAATCCCAACTCCAATCCTTGTCTAGTGTTATACATTGTCTTTTGTGCCTAACAGTGACAGTGTGCTATTGCTGTTTTTCCAGGAATTGCCACTGTGTTTCCAGCTGGACTCACAAGAGCTAGTCTTCTGTATGTAAGTACTATCCTTGTTTGTACCCTACGGTCCAGAGACAGAATCACTTCTGTTACCTCCTTTCTATGGGTCTGGCAGGGTGACTATCTGTAAAACCAAACTGCACAGAGGCATTGGCATTCCCTGTCACTGTTGAAGGTTCTGCGCCCTACTCTGTACAACCCCAGCGTGTTTGTCAATTAGTAATCTGTTTCCTGTTTGTTCACACAAGGGTTGCTCTGCTTTTACTCTCCTGTTTCCTGTTCCTGTCCATAGCTGTCCTTTCCCATGTATGCCTTTAGCTGCTTTTCTGCCCAGCACACTACCTCTTTAGGAGATTCAGTGACCTCAAGGGGTGTCCCAACCAGAGTCCTGATCAGACCCACCCGAAACCGTGACAGGAGGTGGGATCCACTGCCAGTCCTCTGGATAGCTAGCTCGTGTCTTGCTGCTATGGAACGTACCTTCCCCCATAGGTCATTCCACCTCTTCCTGATGTTATCCCTTGTTAGTGGGTGCTGTCCCATGGCGTTGACCCTGTCCACGATTCTCCGCCATAGCTCCATCTTCTTTGCTATTGATATTTGCTGCACCTGTGCTCCAAAAAGCTGTGGCTCTACCCTGACGATTTCCTCCACCATGACCCTTAACTCCTCCTCTGTGAAACGGGGGTGCCTTTGTGGTGCCATGGGTGTTATGTGATGTGTGTTGGTGAGGGTGTGTTGGGAATTGTGGTAGGGTGTGTGATGTGGAGTGCGTGAGGGGTGTATGGGTGTGAGTGGTGTGTGTGTCTAGTTGTGGCAGTTGTCTTGGTGTCTGTCTGGTGGCAATGATTTGTATTTGTAAAGGGTTGTGGGTAATGTGGGTGTGTGTTTTACAGTGGTGTGGGTGTGGTGTGTGTATGGGTGTCAGGTGTGTGTTGTTTGAATTGTCCAATGTGGTGTTGTTTTGTATGTTGTTGTCCATTATGAGCGCAGCGGTATGTACCACCAATGGTTTACCGCCGTTGAATGTCCGCCATGGTGATTCGTGGGTCATAATATGATGGGCGTTGATCGATTGGCGTAATGGTGTGTGTTTTGGGACTGCCACCTTTGCACTGACCTTTGGTCTGGCGGATTTGTTTATGTGCCTGTATTCTGTCAGATTGGTGTGTGTGCATTATAATATGGTGAACGGATATTCACCAGTGCGGTGGTAAGTAGACGGCCGTCAGCACGGCGGTAAGTGGCATTTACCATCAATATCATAATGAGGGCCTTTCTTTTTTTAACATTTTTGGAGCGGAGTCACGTATCCACTACCTCTCTGCTCGTAATTTTTTTTTAAAGTTGCTCTTTAGATCTGGGGGGTCCCACCAGAGGTAAGGGGTCATGGTGCTCGTACCCTGGCCACTTCCATTTCGTTTTTTACTTATTTTTGGGGCTCAAGTTTTGGGAAGGTTCGTCAAACGGTGCCAAAAATAAAGGCACGTAAAAAAAAAATGCTTTTTATATCGAAATTCGGTCCTAACTAAACCTACCTAGTGGTGACGGGCACTAGGAAAAATATATATATATTTTTTTTTCTCCAAATGGCCCCAATGAAAGCGCGCTCCATTAAGTCGGTGCTCGTGTCAGGGACGGGCCGCCAACCCTGTAATTACTTTCTCCACCAAATGACACAAGGTCAAACACAGCACACACAGGAGACCTTGTGTTTGAATAATTTATTCTTCCAAAAGAGAAAAGAAACCCAAACTTCACCAAGGCGTTTCAACCACCAAAGGTCTTGATCACGGTGAATGAGTGATCCATTTACCACTAAATCTATACTTTTTCCTATTATCTGCCATTATGCGGCATTCTGGGAAATGTAGTTATCAACACCTTTTTGTCATTCTATACATTTACTCCTATAACAAATCCAATAAAAAACTTTCATCCTACATACAACAGTGATAAATCAAAGCATACATTTTACAGATATTAAAACCAAATATTAACATTAAACTATTGACCTTGTCTTTTTATGCATGAAAAAAAAACAATTCCAACCTTTTTTTGGATTATAGATATTTTTGCTAAAGCTTTTAAATGTCTCAGAAATTGGAAATAAGGAGGAAGAAAAAAGAGGAAAAAGAAGGAAGAAAGAAGAAAGAAGAGAGAAGAAAAGGGGGAGAGAGGAGAAAGGGGGGACAAACATCCCATCACCAGCAAGTTTTTTCGCTACAAAGTAAAAGAGCAAAAGAAAAGGACTATTTCCATATATACCCCTATTGTTCATACAGTGTATTATCCACTTTTGGGGTTTCCTTTTCTATTGTTTAGAAATCTTCAGTTCTCTCTCATAGCGACAAATTCCATATTTGCTGCTCAACTGATACTGGGAAAATATCTCCTTTATATGCTATCCCTATCTGATTCTTTCCATAGACAGCTCTTAACATTATCTATGATATAAGGCACATTCATCTCCATATGTATCAATATCTATATATTCATGTAATGGCTAATCCTAATTCCACACACAATAATATGCATGATCCATTACCTTTCTGCGTGTATTTAGAATGCCAACACGACTTAGAGATGGCAATAAAGTTCTTCATCCCCATTGATCCCATATGGGGAATTAGTCTGTATTCTGATTATCAACCTTGATTCTAGGCGTCGCAGCTTTAGAACTCTGTCGCCTCCTCTCTCATGTTTCTTTACCACCGCTATACCAGAGAAACTCATGTGTAACCAATTTGCTCCCACATGATTTCTCAGATGTTTAGTCATTGCATAATTGCTGTCGCCATTTTGAACTGCTCTTAAGTGTTCTAAGATTCGTTTTTTCAAGGGACAAATAGTACTGCCCACATACCTCATGCCACAGAGACATTCTATCACGTATACTACAAATGTAGTATCGCATGTGATTCTTTCATCAATTGTAAAGGCTCTGCCAGGGGAATCTACTATTTGTTTTCTGTTGCTGCCAATTCTACATGCTTTACATTTGTTGCAACAGAAGAAGCCCTTTTGTGAGGCTGACAGCCAATTAGATGTCAATGGTAGTTCAAAATGACTTTTCACTAATTTATCTTGTAACAATGGTGCTTTCCTGTACGTTATATTAGGACGTTCATCTACTTTTTTGACCAATGTCTGTCTTTTTTAATCAAATGCCAATGTATATTAAAAATGTTCAAGATTTGTGTATTTTCCTTGCTATAATCCAGGATCAAGCGTATCTTATTATCTTGTTCTTTGCTCTTCTGGTTACCTGTTTGTACCAAAATTTCCTTTCTACATTTCTGTCTTGCTTTTTGTTTTCCTTGCTTTATATCTCTGATCTTATATCCTCTGGATAAGAACCTAAGTTTCATTTCCTGGTACTTCGACTCCATATCATCTACATTGGAACAATTTTTTTTTATCCTAATAAACTCTCCATATGGAATACTCTTAAGGAGTGAAATAGAATGAAAACTTGAGCAATGTAAGATACTATTTGTAGCTGTTGGTTTTCGATACAGAGTTGTTTGCAGTGAGTTGCCTTTAATGTATACCTCCACATCCAGGAATATTATAGAGACCTTATTCATTTTGTATGTGAATTGGAGTCCTATGTCATTACTATTTAATTTATCAAAGAACTCCACAAACATTTCCTCAGTACTACTCCAAATTATGAATAGGTCATCTTTGTACCTCAACCACACTGGGACATGTTCCATGTAACATTCGTTTTCTTCTCCCCAAGCTACGGACTTTTCCCAATATCCCATGGTTAAATTTGCCTGGCTTGGAGAAAATGATACTCCCATAGCTGTCCCACAAGTTTGTTGGTAAACATCATGGTTGAAAATTAAAGTATTGTTATGTAGACATATTTCTATCATTTCTTCTAACATTTCCGAATGTTTTAAAAGGTGAATATTTCTCTGTTGTATAACATATTTCACCGCTTTTATACCTACATCATGTGATATTGAGGTATATAAAGACACAACATCAATGGTGATTAGTATATAGTTCTCCTGCTATGTTATGCCTTCCAAGCATCTTATAAAGTCGCCTGAGTCTTTAATATATGAGTTAAGATCTGTTACCATTGGCGCCAGAAAATGATCCACATATTCAGATACTTTCTCATATAATGAGCCACAACTAGAGATAATCGGTCTTCCTGGAGGTTTGTTCAGAGTCCTATGGTAGGAGATACAAAGTGGGTAACATCGGATTATCATTTCTCATAAAATGTAGTTCATCTCTACTGATTAGACCATCTGCACACCACTTCTCCAACTTTTGATTTAATTCCAAAACTAAACTGTTCATGGGATTGTTTGTCAATCTCCGATAATTAGTTTCTTCTCCAAGTTCTTTATAGGCCTCCTCTAAATAGTCGCCATCAAAACCTTCAAGGCATCTCGTTCGTTGTTCCTTTGTTAAATTCTCTTGTGCTTTTTTATTTCCATCATATTTTATTTTTTCCAAGTCCATCACAACCAAATCGGGAAACATATCAATCTTATTTCCTGGTGCTAAAACTGGACAAAATTTGGATCTGGGTTTGAAATTTGTATTCTCCCATTGTTCATAGTTAATGTCCAATGTCGAAGGTACTTGTGTTGCCGACATCATATCTTCCTCCAGATTGTGCAATAGATCATGGGCCGTTTTTAAATCAGATTTTTGCTCAATTATCATGTTTGATTTCCAACTTTCTTCCATTGATTCCAGTGTCACATTCTGTTCACCATTCTCTTTCATGTGTCCTGTTAAGTTAATATTGTTCATTTTGGTAAAGTGTTTAGCCAATTTTAGGCCCCTATTTATACTTTTTGACACACAACAAAATTTTTACCGCCGGCTAACGCCATTCCAAAGCGCCATGCGGGCGCCTTATTTATTGAACGACGTTAGCCAGCGCTGCGGACTGGTGTGCGTAAAAAAAAATGACTCACACCAGGCAGCGCCAGCGTAGGGGAAAATGGAGGTTGGGCGTCAAAAAATGGGGCAAGTCAGGTCTGAGGCAAAATTCAGGCCTCAACCCGATTTGCGCCATTTTTTTTAACGCCCAACCTCCATTGACATGACTCCTGTCTTAGCAAAGACAGGAGTCATGCCCCCTTGCCCAATGGCCATGCCCAGGGGACTTATGCCCCCTGGGCATGGTCATTGGGCATAGTGGCATGTAGGGGGGGCCAAATCAGGCCCCCCTATGCCACAAAAAAAAACGGAAAAAAATACTTACCCCAACTTACCTCAACTTCCCTGGGATGGGTCCCTCCATCCTTGGGTGTCCTCCTTTGGTGGGCAGGGGGTGTCCCTGGGGGCATGGGAGGGCACCTCTGGGCTCCTTCTGAGCCCACAGGTCCCTTAACGCCTGCCCTGACCCAGGCGTTAAAAAACGGCGACCATCAGGCTGGGCGCCGTTTTTTAAGGCCTGCCCCCTCCTGTGCGTCAAAATGACGTCAGAGTATAAATATGGGGCACAGGCCTTAAAGTTATTTTTTGGAAGGGAACGCCTACCTTGCATATAATTAACGCAAGGCTGGTTCCCCCTTCCAAAAAATGACGCACATGGTGGAACTTTGACGCCCGCGGGGTCGGACGTCAAAGTATAAATATGGGGCAGGGTTTGCGCCGATTGTGCGTCAAAAAGTTTGACGCACATTCGGCGCAAACAGAGTATAAATATGCCCCTTAATTTCTGCACAAACTTGTATAAATCAATTCTTCTTTGTACAGTCATAATGTTTTTCTGGACCTAAACTTAGACATTTCTGTAGCACACTTTTCTCAGTATTCATCAGTTGGTAACTTGACAAATTTACAATCAAATTTTCTTCCTTTGCTTCCTTCATTTCCTCATGCTGCATAGAGTATACTCTTGTCCTCTTCCTTGTACTCCTTCTCATTTTCCGGTGTCTTTTATTACTTTTGTTTTTACTCCTCCTCGACCTCTGCCTCTTCCTATGGTCCTTGGTGTTTTCTGGTCCAGATACAACAATTTCATTTCATCTAAAAAAGTGGTCTTATTTACACTCATGCCTCATGCTTGAGCCTTCCCCTTCACTCTGGTCCGTCTCTGATCCACTGTTTTCCGTACCTTCCACCTCCTCCGGATTCACTGTACCTGTATATACTTGTTGCTTCAAGATATCAAACCTTTTGGCAAAAGTCAAAATGCGGCCTCTTGCCTAATCTCTTTCATCTCGAGAACGTATTCCTCTTTCGCTCTTCTATTTGGTTTTCATACTTATCCAAAGTCGTATTAAGTGTTTTTTTAAGCTTTTCATGTTCTTCATCTTGATCGAAAGGCTGTAGTTTCAACTCGAGGTCTTTAATATTATCTCTCAAGTTCAAAATATCCTTTTTTGCATATTTAATGATAATTTCCATCATATGTTTTGAACATTGCATACTGTTTGCTCCCCATTCCTCTAACATCTCCGGACTAGTATCTGGATGATTTGGAAGCGTGAAGATTCGTAGCCCCTTTGGTACTCTTTCCCTTTATATATATTTTTGTAAGGTAATGATTTCCCAACTTTTCGAAATCTCTTTTATCATCAGTTGTTCCAACTGTGTATAAAGTTGTTTGATATTTTCCTTTGATAATGGCACTTCTTCTCCTCGAGGCATTGTGGCCATATGTGATCCATTTGGCCTACTGAAGGTAAGTTCAGCACGTTGTATTCTTTTCGCTGCCCTTTCATACATGATTTTTTTCAATTATCTTTCCAAAACTGAGATATTTCAAATGCAAAAGAAGTACAAGGTCATAAATACTCATTATTGGGTGTCTCCTCTCTAATGTTTTTTATAAATTAATATTTTTTACTTTTTTAATGCCAAACACAAGTATACCTGGTTTCTATTAGAGCAACCCTATTTGGTTGCAACTATGAACCACTGTGAAGGATCTGTTTATAGATTAGGCCCAATGTGTCAAACAGGCACCTACAGTACCAACCAAAATGATATTGTAGTGATCTCCAAATTGTAACTTCTTTTGGTTTTCATTAGGCAGCTTTAATCTATTTGTTTCCATCTCTCCAAAATGAAATCTATTGCTCTTGTCATCGACAGATTTATTGTTTCCTTCCAGTCCAAAAGGAAAGTATTTATGTCCCTGCTTAAATGCAGCTCAAATACAGGTCATGAAAAACACAAGAATGAAGAACCCAAATGTGCACAGCTTTTATACATGGAAAGAAATTCGCTGTGGTTTCAGTTAGCTTATCAGAGAGGCTTTTGAATTGGATACCACTCTTTTAGTTTCCAAATTCAAGCTGTTGTAATAGTTTTTCAGAAAGTCGTTTGTTTTGTTTTGCTGTGTATTCTTTTGTTTAAACACCCGATAGCTGAATTCCTCTAGTGACAACACATGAGAAATGAATCAAAGTGAAACTGAAACCGGACTCAGCAGGAGCACGCAGCTGATATTCCCAAGCGTCAGCGTCTCCTATTCAAAATAACGGAGTTTCCCTCGTTCAACTTCCTTCTTTCTTCCTTCTTTTTTCTTCCTCCTTTTTTCCTACTAATCTATAATCCAAAAAAAAAGGTTGGATTTTTTTTTTTTAATGCAAAAAAAAGACAAGGTCAGTAGTTTAATGTTTTTATTTTTTTTCTTGTTTTAACATCTGTTAAATTTGATGCTTTGATTTATCACTGTGTTATGTGGGATGAAAGTTTTTTATTGGATTTGTTATAGGATTAAATGTATAGAAAGACAAAAAGGTGTTTACAGCTACATTTCCCAGAATGCCGCATAATGCGTCCATTACTTATGATAATGGCATTACTTCTAGTCCTACTCCCTCGCCTTCCTTTCCACCAATGAGGCTCCCTGACTCCCCCTAGACCCCTCCCTTCCCGTTAACCCCCCCCCCACCCCACCACCTCCTGTACAGAAACAAGCCCAAACAGCAACTCAGGCAGTCCGTACCGGGAGGGCGGGAGGGAACGGAAAGGAAGGCGAGGGAGTAGGAGTAGGAGTAATGCCATTATCATAAGTAATGGACGCATTACCTCCTGTCCCTCCCTCGCCTTCCTTTCCACCAATGAGGCATAGCAAGAGAAAAACAGGAGACGGACACTAAGTTGCAACAAGTTTAATCACAACCAAAAAAGGACACCGGACAATCACCCTCCTATTACATCATAGAGGACAAGACACGGTGACCTAATACCGACTCCAAACTGCCCAAGTCCGCCAGTCTGTAATGACGAACAAAGGTAGAAGGGGAGGCCCAAATAGCGGCCTTGCAAATTTATACTACAGAAGCGCCCTGCAGCTCCGCCACCGTAGCAGCCATACCCCTGGTAGAACGGCCCTGTATCTCCTGGGGCGGAACAACCCCTTTCAAAGAATAAGCCATCAAAATCAGAGAGCGAACCTAACGACTCAAGGAAGCAGTGGACGGCTTCTCCCCCTTCCAAGCAGGACCGAAATTAACAAACAGAGAATCACCTTTCCGCAAAGGAGCAACCACCCTTAGATACTCCAACAAAGACCGACGTACATCGAACAAATGCAACCGAACCTCCTCATCCGAGGAAGGATCGGGACAAAAAGCAGGAAGGATAACCTCCTGGCGAGCATGGAAAGACGAATTCACTTTGGGAACAAACAAAGGGACCGGAATAAGCACCACCGATCAGGAAAACCCTCACAAAAAGGAAAAGAGCAGGCCAAGGCCTCCAACTCCCCCAAACGACCACCAGAAAAAAAGTCTTCAAAGAAAGTTGATGTAAGTCACATGATTCTAGAGGTTCAAAGGGAGGAACAGTCAAAGCATCCAACACCAAAGAAAGATCCCAGGAAGGAAAGGCCCGCACCGGACGAGGAAACAAGTTAAGAAGGCCCTGGAAAAACTGAGGCATCAAATGACCCTCATCAGACAGATTACGCCACGGGCCCCTAAAAGCCTGAATCGCAGCCCACTGCCCTGTAGGGAAGCCACAGACAAACCCAACTGGGCCCCATCCTGTAAAAACAGCATCACCTCAAACAGAGAAGCAGCCGTAGGATCCAACCTATGCCGCAAACACCAGGAAGAAAAAACCTTCCACTGCCGACCATAAGACAGTAAAGTGGAACAACGCCGCAAAGCCAGTAAAGTAGAACTCAAAGCGACCGGAGCCCCTAAGCACGTCAATCCCCTCTGTTCAACTTCCAAGCCATCAAGTGCAACTGCCTCAACGACCCCATCGGGAGGAAAGGAAACTCCAGAGGCGAGGGACAGAGAGGGAGAGTTCACATGTGACCGGAAGCCATCAACCGAAGCAACGGAAACCAATTCACCCATGGCCAATGGGTCGCGATCAAGAGTACCCTGGCCTTCAGAAGACGTACCCTCACCAGAAACGCACAGAGCAACTGGAAGGGCGGAAATGCATACAAAAGATCCTGAGGCCAAGGACACGACATCCCGTCCACCGCCCAAGCCTGAGGACAACGAAACCGGGAGCAAAAGCACCTTACTTTCGCATTCTCTGGGGAGGCAAATGCATCCAACACCGGAAGACCCCACAGGTGAACCAGGCGACAAAACAGAGACAACCGGAGGGAGAAAAGCTGAGAAGAAGGAATGACCCAGCTCAGAAGATCCGCCCAAACATTGACCACCCCCTGAATGTAGGTGGCTCGCAGGGATAGAACCCACCTTTGCGCCCAAACAAAAATGTCCCTCACAATGCGGAACAGCGACCGCTACCTGGTACCTCCCTGCCTGTTCACGTAAGCTTTGGTCACCAAGTTGTCTGTCCGAATAAGAACGTCCAAACCCTTCAGGGATTCCTGAAAATGAATCAGAGCAAGAAGCACCGCCTTCAACTCCCACCAATTCGAGGAGCGTCTGGCCTCCAGAGGCGACCAAAACCCCTGGACCTGAGCTGACCCCATCCAAGGCCCCCAACCGGAGAGGCTGGCATCGGTCGTCACTACCACCGGGTGAGAAGGAGATAAAGACACCCCCACACGAAGATGAGCCGGCACCAGCCACCAATCCAACTCCCTGCGAACAAACCCCAACACATGAATCCTTGTCCGAAGAGAACTCAACCCCGAAGACCAACGAACGAGAAACCAGTTCATCAGGCAAAGAAGATGAAACCGTGCCCACGGTACTAGAAAAACCACCGACGCCAAATGACCCTGCAGATCTAACCACTGAAGGGCTCTGGGAGCCAGGGGCGACAAGATCGACAACACCTGTGTCTGGAGACAAACCAACCGCTTCTCCGACACAGTCACCAAGCCCTGAAGAGTCAGAAATCGGGCCCGAGAAAAACCAGATCCTGGGAAGGGTACAAATCTGACTTCCCCCAGTTGACCAAAAAACAGTGGTTTTGCAGGACCAACAGAACCCGTGCCACATGCCTCCTTAACAGAACCTGAGTGGGCGCTTGAATCAGAATATCGTCCAAATAAGGATGGACAAACACCCCTTCGGAATGTAGAAGAGCCACCAGAGGGGCCAGCACCTTGGTGAAAATCTGTGGAGAGGATTTGAGGCCGAATGGCAGGACACAAAACTAAAAATGGTTCTGGCACACCGCAAAGTGTAGGAACCTCTGAGAAGACAGAGCCACTGGAACATACAGGTAAGCATCCTGCAGATCCAGAGAAACCAGGAAATCCCCTGGACCGACCAGAGGAAAAATCAACTGAATGGAAAGCATACGGAAATGGACAGTCTTGACCCAGGAATTCACACCCTTTAGATTGAGGACAGGACGAAAGCCCCTTGACACCTTTGGAACCAGGAACAAGATGGAGTAAGTGCACAGACCTCTCTCCCCCACAGGAACATGGGATATGGCCCTCTAGAGAAGTAAGTCCCAGACCCCTTCCAACAACGCCTGCCTCTGGGCCCCGTCCACAGGCAGTGGAGTAGGACGAACCCCGGTATCTGGAGGTACTAGGTCAAAGTCTATGGCATAGCCATTGTTTACAATGTCCAGCACCCAGCGATCGTTGACATCCTCCTGCCAAACGGGAAGAAAGTGCCTCAGCCGCCCCCCAACCGGCCCTCTGCCAGGCCCACATTGATTGTCAGGAACCCTTCTTGAATCCTCCCCGCCCCGGAGGAGCAGACTTTTTAGGAGAAAAACGGGTCTGAAAACAACGCTTCCTGAAGGAAAAAGACTTGGAATCAACTTTGGGAGATGACCGAGAATACTTCCGCCAACCCTTGCCAGCAGAAGAACCACCTTTGTAAGGCAAGGCATGTTTCCTCTCCTTAAAAGCTTTCAAAAGCATGGAAGGCAACTGATCCCCAAATAAATTGCGCCCCTCAAAAGGCAGTCTCAGGAGTGCAGGCTTCTCCCTAGGATCCGCCTTCCACATCCTTAACCAGAGGGACCTATGAGCCCCAATCAAAGCTCCCAAAGCCAGAGCCAAAGTGCAGACAACATCAGATGACATGTCCGCCAGCAACCTGGCCTGTTGTTCCATAACTGCCAGCAGTTCCGAACACTTCGAACCCTCCTGAACAGCTACTGCCAGTTTGTCAAAATCCTGCACCAAGGATTGGGCAGAATAAGCAGAAAAAATACCCGCTCTGAGGGCCAAATTCTCCACCGCAAACACTCTCTTCAGACCTGAATCCACCTTTCTGTCAGTGGCATCAGCAGGAACAGAATCCTCCGTGCGTTGAGGAGCCTTCCTCGACATTATCCCAACAAGAAATGCACCCAAGAGGCCACAGCACCCATTAAAATAATGGAGAAAGCCCCCCCAATACAACATCAGCAAATGAAAAAAGGGCAACAAGTAGCACAAAACTACAAAAACGCAGGCAGAAATGCCCGTCCTACCGTCCAAAACGCAAAAAAAACACAACCGGCACATAAGCCCAGCACACGTGAGCCGAAGATCTGGAAGTACAGCCCCAGCCACCATAGAGCCGACCGACTCTGTCAGCCGACTCCAAGGAAGCGTCTCCAAGGCAGCACCGCCTGCCCCCGGAAGATGCGACTGCCGTGGAGGAGTAGGAAAAAGGTAAGTCTAGCAGGGCTAGACAAAAAAACAAAAAAAACAGGAGGTGATGGGGGTGGGGGGGGGGTTTAAGGGGAAGGGAGGGGTCTAGGGGAAGTCAGAGAGCCTCATTGCTGGAAAGGAAGGCTAGGGAGGGACGGGAGGTAATGGCAGATAATAGGAAAAAGTATAAATTGAGTGGTAAATGGATCACTTATTCACCATGATCAAGACCTGGCGGTTGAAACGCGTTGGTGAAGTTTGGGTTTCTTTTCTCTTTTGGAAGAATACATTCTTCAAACAAAAGGGGGCATATTTATACTCCATCTGCGCCGAATGTGCGTAAACATTTTTGACGCACAGTCAGCCCAAACCTTGCCCCATATTTAAACTTCGACGCCCGAGCCCGCGGACGTCAAAATCCCACTGTGTGCGTAATTTTGGGGTTGCGGCAACCCGCCTTGTGTTCATCATCTGCAAGGTAGGCGTTCCCGTCCCAAAAATGACTTAAACGGCCGTGCGTCGTATTTATGCTTTCGGGCAAAAATGACACACGGCTGGGAGGCAGAGACACACAGCCCGATTTGCGTAACAAATTTACGCCTGGGTCAGGGCAGGCGTTAAAATGGGGCAAACACACCTTTATTTAATCAGAACACACAGAAGCAACAGCAGAGCAGCAGAGCAGCAAAAGGGAGACATGGAAGTGCTTCTCATCCAGCGTGCACGCAGATGCAGAGCCCAGCAGCAACAACAGCAGCTACCACAACACCAGCAGGGACCCCAAAGGCAGCGCAGAAGGCAGGAGAGGATATTCCGCACCAGAACAACCCTTCAGGGCCTCGGGGAACATGACATGATCCAGAGGTACCGGTTGAACTGGCAGGCCATTCAGCAGCTGCTGCGCAACATTGAGCCACAGTTGCCACCCACCTTGCTGACACCCCACACCATCCCAACAGAAACCAAGCTGCTTGCCATACTTCACATGCTGGCAAGTGGCTCTTTTCAAACAACGGTGCCCTGGTTGCCGGAATCTCACAGCCATCATTCTCTGCCTTTTTGCCCGAAGTACTGGATGCCATAATTGGACTCACACCCTGCCACATCTGCTTCTCTAACACACTGCAGAAGCAGCAGGAAACAAAACAGGGGTTCTACCTCATTAGTGGCTTCCCACATGTCCTTGGTGCAATCAACTGCACACATGTACGCCTTGTGCCACCTGCTGCAACTGAACACCTCTACCGCAACAGGAAGCACACACATTCCATCAATGTGCAGGCCATTGTCGATCACCAAGGATTGATCACCAACATCGTGGCAAAATATCCTGGGAGTGTCCATGACTCATTCATCTTCCGTCACAGCACCACCAATCAACACTTCCAGGATGGACGGTATGGCAATGGACTACTTGTTGGTAAGTACAAAAACCTACTTATATACACACTGCAGAGCAACCCTCTAGGACACACAACACATACACCACAACAGCAACATGTCGACAGGAACACACTGAGGTCGTGACATCGCTAGCCATGTTTCTTAGGTCATCATTGAACCTGTCACACATCTGAAATTAGTGTACAGTCTAATGTTAAGACATCAACGATCATAATGTTTGGAGTGGGTTGCCTAATCGTCACCTTGCAAAATGTAAGCGTCTCAATTATGTTTACATTAATCCATTGTATAAGTCTAAAGGTATGGGATGACCAGGGTACATTGATATGAACGTGTTAACAACACTGTCAAATTGAACCTGCGTATGGAACTATGATCTCAACCCCAGTGAAGACACAGAGACACCTGTATCACAAGTCACAATGCTAGGGAGGGCACACTGTACTGCAAATCCCAAAACATACTGCTGACAACGGGTCAGTAGCCAAACACTTGTTCAGCCAAGGAAACAACACAATGAAGATGGTACATCCTACAAGCCTAGGATGCAACACAATAATACAAAAGAGTCACAGACAACACAAGACAACTACTGCCATGCAAGGTGATTTCAATGGGGCAAGCTACATCAACATGATCCCATCCATTTTCTCTTTCAGCTGATCAGGGGTATGGGATCCAGCCATGGATTATGACACCATGTGGTAACCCAAGCACTGCAGCAGAGCGTGCCTACAATGACGCACATAGGAGGACACACAGCATAGTTGAGAGGACCTTCGGCATCCTCAAGTCGAGATTCAGGTGCCTCGACATCACTGGTGGTAGGCTCCTATATTCCCCTGAAATGGTCTGTAAGATCATTCTAACATGTGCCATCCTGCACAACATTTGCATAAGAAGGAACATTCCCCACTTGGAACCAGAGACACACATGCCAGAAGAGGAGGAAGAGGAGGATGGTGGCCTGCAACATGAGGGGGAACAACAGAACACGGCTGCTGGATAGCGTAGGCGCCAACATATCGTGAACAATTTCTTCTAGAAATAATCACCATCACCACTTTATTAACTAATGCAAATAAACAGCGATAATAATCACCATATCATGGTCTGGCTAATCATTTTTGCACACCTTTATCTCTAACTATCAGAATAAGAGTGTTGCCTTATGGAGCATTGCTGATATACCGATCAGGACACAGAAAATCCCAGAGCAATTGTGATGCGTATCATACAACGGTCACATACACACACACTGTAAATGACATATATCCTGTACATTTCACCTTTGAAGGGCAATAGCAGAGGACCACACCTATTTCACACATACATGTTGGCAACATAGATCATCGCAGCATATGGCACACAACTAAGACACCATCACTCAATAAGGGGAAAACAAGCCTCATACATGAGGCAGTTGATGTTCTATTGCATCGGTAACCGGAATGTATGACCAGACCCTTGACAGCAGTAAGTCCAACTGCATGCAATCTTTGCAAGGACTATCTGTGACTAGAGTTCCATATAAGCAGAACATAGACAGCACAAGTGCCACACCTATGACAAGCATTGCGCACATTACATTCCATGTACATGTCAGCCCATTTCCTAACTCCTGACACACCCATGCACCTGGTCACAACCCACCTGTCTGAAGTGGTACTATGTGTACCCCAATATTCCCTCATCTACACACACAGACTAACAATAGTAATCCAGTGTGCTACACCCTTTCCTATGGTATATCATTGTCATAGTACATCTGACTGCATGGACGTCAGGTCAATTAATACACTGGCTTGTAGTTTCTAAGCCCTGTTAACACCTGTAGATTGCTTCCCGTGTGAAACGTACTGTTGGCCATTTGAATGCAAATCTCACCTACAGGGCTTGTGATAAACTGATGCAGCACACACCTGTGATCACCTCCATGCACAACACCCATTTCAACATGCACTGCCCCTGCTGATGCCTGGAACAGCATAGAAGTTGCCATTTTGTCAAATACACCGTTATGCATTGCTAGTAATTAAGCTGTGTAACACAGCCCTTGGGTTCATGTGTCACCTTTAAAAACACAGGACATACACAGTTTTACATGTCAACTGTCTTGTTCCTCCTCCAACCAGTCTTAGTCAGACCACTGAATATGTAACTTGTGAAATTGCTGGATCCTGATTGACCCTGCATCCTGTCAGCCTGACTTTCACCTGTCTGTGCGTTACCTTAAAGATTCCCTGTGGCTACATATGTACCACACGTGCTTTACCAAACCTCTCATTCCTCAGAGGGTATTTTGTCATGTGCTTCATCAATGCATACTCAAATACATTGCATAGCATCATATACCTTTTAATTGTACCATATTTGTTAAATTGTTTTTGAATACCAAAATCTGGGCCCATCCCTTGTCTGGGTCTCATGTATGCATGAACAACAAAGTGTGACAGTGTCCCAGGGCCGTATGCAGGGATTGGGCACGGTGCCTCCAGCAGAACCAGCAACCTCTGATAATGTGCATGAAAATTCCACACATGTTAGGACCCTGACAGTTCACACGCTGAATCACATTGCTCACAACATATTGATGGGCCGTGCATGGTGAATAGCAGCGAGAATAATCAGCACAGAGGCTATGATGTTCTCCGATGCAGTGGGAATTTCAGAGGCTAACCTGTGTACAAATGTTGTTATGACACCTGACGGAACTTGACACCTGAGACATTATCTCACTCAGCACACCAAGGTTGCCCTGTTGACAGTCTCATTACACGTCTTCAGTGACAGGGTGGGACCATTGCAATGTTGGTTCTCATGTCCTCATTGACTTTACTCACATTGATCTCCAAAGTATACTCAGCAGATACAGGAATAGCTGCCACTGACTCATGATGAGACCTGGACGTAACTGTGACAACATACACCCCTAAAAATATACAGGATCAACATTGGACCACACACAGGAACAAGACACCTCTGTGCAATTGATCACTGGATAATTGTGGACACGTGCTGCCTCGTCTGCTGGTCCACCACAGCCACTGGAGAGTTGTGGCTCAGTTATATGACCTCAACTGTGGCATCATAATACATTTGTGGTTCACCTTTGGCTGTCTGGGACAATTACATGGTACCCACTTTGTCCATGCATGTGCCTGACTCACTGTGGGATTCACCAACAAGTGCCTAGGAAGCAGTTATCAAAAATTTAGGACATGGGATGGCGAAATTGTGGACCATTGAAATGAACAAGCGTCTGCCATCCATCTGGTGCATGCTTTTACATTTGTGGTGTCCACGTTACCCAAAATCTTGGAAGTGCACACAACGGATGTTGCTACACTAACACATGTCCTCTCTCATTTCCACAATGACTTGCATCTAAAGTTTGGACACATTGACTTCACATTCATACAAGCATATTTGCAATAATACATCTTGTGATGCACACACACTGGGTCAACAACTACATTAGTAGCCACTGCACACACATTGAGCCATAGGCATTGAGGTATTGTACTCATGTGCTTCACCTTGCTATCCTCTCCTGATGCCAAACATGCCCAAATTGCGCAATACATATATGTAGGCCACACATATGGCCATCTAGTGCGTCAGCCAAGCGTCAAAATCCTGTTAAGGAAGTTGCATGGTCCGCTGCAGCATGATATCTCACATGTGAACATACACCATCAACACCAAAGTGGGTGCAATCAGCCTATCTCAGTTGTGTCCCAAATGTAACATAACATTAAAATGAAAAAAATCCCCAAAACCAGTTCATGCCCTAAAATTTTGACGTTTTCAGCGTTATGCGTCATATTTCTTTCACCAATACAGATTGTGCATCATATTTTTCATCGCACAGGAGTGAAAATTAGGCCGCATCCAAATAATTCTAAAGACTATTTACTATTATTTGGATGCGGCCTAATTTTCACTCCTGTGTGTCGAAAACTATGACACACAGTCTGTATGCGTGAAAAAATATGATGCATAACGATAAAAATGGCGGCCATTTTATGCAGGAAGTGATGTAATAGAACATCCTGTTTACAGAATATGTACAGTGGGTGTACTTTCACTTTCACTTTGCAGTCTGTGACTCTTCTAGACTGTGTGGCTGTGTTCAGAGTGTTGTCCAGTGATTTTGTGCTTTGGTGTCCTGTGTGCTATCTTACTTGTTACTTTGTGAAATAAATATTGTC
This sequence comes from Pleurodeles waltl, assembly GCF_031143425.1. Classification (NCBI taxonomy): domain Eukaryota; kingdom Metazoa; phylum Chordata; class Amphibia; order Caudata; family Salamandridae; genus Pleurodeles; species Pleurodeles waltl. The sequence continues at coordinate 373,574,941 of NC_090439.1, forward strand.
GTTGTATACTGTCTGAGTGTATTTTGTTTACAATTGTCATGTATTGTAGTGCATTTGTTGTTTGTGGGAGTCTGTTGTGGGTAGTGCTTGTTTAGGGATAATTGGGCTCTTTTAGTTCTTAAGTTTACTTCTTTTTTTTGTACTCTGACTTTCCCCCTTTTCTCCTTTCTTCTTCTTCATCCCCTATTCCCCTTTTCAGTGCTGAGATGTTGGATAGGCTACGCCTTGGCAGGATGGGTGAGGAGGAGCTTGGGGGGTTTATATGGCTGGTGTGCCATTTCCTCCCACTCATGATCGAGGTGGGGTCAGGGTGATACAGGGTATCACACTGAGGCGCAAAGAATCCAGTGGGGAAAGGTGCTGCACCACTTGCAGCGCGTGTATGGGAGCCAGAGGAATGACCACCAGCTGAAGCACCGCTGGGCTGACCTCATCACCAGGGAGCAAGATCTGCTGGACCAGCTGGAAATAGTGATTGGTGGCCCTGTTGGTGAGTACAAATCATGTAAATCTGCACAATTAAAAGCTCTGTAGTGACATCAGATGATTTGTACAATATCTGCCAGCTAAGTTGCTGACTGTGTGGAATGCTGCGGAAACATATAGGGTCATTGATGGACTATGTGAAGGACCACAATTGGTAGCTGTCAGGAAGCACATGCTCTGCAAACTTACAGAATACTTTTGCTTAATGTAATTTGGTGCCGCCTTTGTGTCAGACAGCAACACAAAATAGGAGCCAATCATGTCTATATAGGTTACATTTGCCAGTGAAGTATAGTTTTACTAAAATATTGGCAACCTTTGTTGATGCAATAGCTAGACTGACTTTAGAAACACTACATGATGCAGAAAATGAGTGCTGGCTTCATGTCAAATGATGATAGCAATGTAGCCTAGACATATGTCTCATGTGTGTCTGGTGAGTGTGTAAGGAAAGTGTTTTTGGAAGTTCTATGAATGTTAGGGATTATTGTGGTCCTTCATCTTTTTGGAAAATTTCAGATCTGGATTTGAAAACAGTGGGAAAAGGTGTAAGGTGCCCTCAGCTAACATCTTAGACTGGTATTTGGAGTTTGTTGTGCCACATTCCTATTAGGGATGGCAATCCAAAGGTATGCACATGGGTTCATATCTCTATGTTTGGTGCAAATCACCATTACTGGGCCACATCAAATGAAGAAACTGTAACAACATGAGGGCTTACAAAAGTCCCTGCTCCTCTGTACATTGTACCTATGTGTCATAAATGTGTCATGGCCACATAGGCTCTTTTACTGGTAATGCAGTCCTCAAGTAACCAGGCTTTGGATGTCTCTCTTGGATGCACATGATGAGATGATTACACACCATTATTATTTCTGCTCACTAATGAAGGAGCATGTTTGCCACCACATGATAGTTAGGGCCACTGCATGTGTGCAGATATGTGTGTAATTGTCACAGGAGACCCATGCTATGTACATGTTGGCCGTGATATATCAGATGCAGTATCATCATGTCTGAATGGCTTTCATTACTTATGTCATCTTACACATTGTCTTTGTCTTTGAAATTGTTGGTCAGTGCACATATTCTGAGCACATTTCTTCCTTCCATGCCTTCCAGGTGGACCAGCACCCTAAACTGTGGGAGAGGTGGCTACGTTTGAGGACCCCGACCACTCAAGTAAGTGTTGATATGTCTGTTATGTGTTGTGTTTGCTGGTGATGTGTGATGGACTCCTGTGTGTTGAACACATAGCAAGGTGTGATGCGCTGGCCAATCATTTGTCTTGTTCCATGAGTGGGATTTCAGTTTCTCACCATTTTTGAGTTGGCCAATGCTTATCCTATTGTATTATCTAGGGATTGTAGGTCATTCCTGTAGGCCCCGCAATGAGAACTGGGGTGAGTCATGTCAATAACACTTGTATCAACAAGAGCCGCACTGGAACTCATCTCACATTTAGTCTGCCTGTCAGACCCACATTCTCCCAGATTGTGACTGCAAATCGCTTTCCAACAGACTTCTGCTTCCCTATTCACCAAAGTACTTATTAAAATGTAGGTTGAACTTCCTAGCAGCATGTAGTTCCACATGTAGTGCTACAAGTATGTGGCACTTGAGTGCAAAGGCCTAGGTGTGCATGCAAATCATGATCATGGGTATTCTTGCAACTCTGTGTCTGTTGTAAGTCATACCTTACTGGAAGTATATGATGTGGACAAAGGTCTGCATTTCCTGACATGTGTGGCGCTAGGATTGGTCAAGGGTTTGCTGTCTCCTAATTGTCGATAGACCTTACCTGTGGTGTGTGTATGTAGATCCAAACACATGTTGAGCTTTCTATAGACTCCGGGGTGACCATGTGTTTGGAATTGTTAGTTGTTTCTCCACCCCCCCACCCTCAAACACAGGCAAGGGTTTGTGAATAGGGTACCTAGGACTGATGCTACCAGTATGTTACACATACATGTGAATAAGTGAATGTTTGGTCGGAACCTGGTATACACACTCAGGTATGGCACATGAGTACTATACTAGCAAGTCAAAATACAACTTGCAGACCATGTGGCTTTAGATTTCCATCCCGTACACTGACATCTGTAGCCCATGCATTGGCGGAGGATGTGCAGCATGATTGTTAGCTGACAACTGCCCGAACTCAGATGCCAAGTTAATGCCATTTGTTACCCATCTTGTAGGGTTTGGATGTGCTATGTATTATATGACCTTTGTAGGCTGGCCTGCCATGTACTTCCTCAGGGACATTCAATGATCTGTATGGTGATATGAGCTTTTATAAGTACAGTAGATGTTCTGTCTGATTTACTTCTTGTGCATTTCACACAATGTAGTTCCTAATGTAAATTGTTTGCCTTTGTCTTCACAGCTGCAAATAAGACACCCATCCAGGTCCGTGAGTTCCAGAGGCGGGCTATGAGGTACCAACATATACTGCTGGTAGAGTCGGGGTTCAGACGGATGGCCCGAAGATACCAGAATGAAGGGGCCCCTGGAGCATGGAGGGCTTTCCCACAGGGTGGCCCTACTTTGCCCACCACAGCCACCACCAGCGCAACCACCACTTCCACACAGGTGGCACCACCCACAGCTGGGACTGTTGTCCCATCGTCTGAAGTTGCTCCAGGCCCCAGCAGTGGAACACCTTCAGGGCAGCCCACAGGCATTGGCTCTATACTCCCACACACATCCTTCGCCGGTACCCAGACTGCCCCAGCTGCTACAGTTGACCCTGCAGCTTTTCAGGCAATGGCACGTAAAATGGACCGTGTGCTACGGAAAATCAGTCACCTACAGCGGATGTTGGACATATGAACAGGCGTGTGCGGACCATAAAGCGGACCCTCCGGAGGGCCAACCTCTAGACTTTTGGATATGGACATGATTCCCTCTCCTTCCTCCTCTTTCCTTGTTCTCATACTTAGCAGGCTTAGGGTGCTTAGTGTTAGGTTAGTATAGGCTGTTAGTGTAGTTAGTGTTTGTGGGTGGGGGTCCTGGATCTTTCTATTTTTACATATTAAGTGTGTGGGTGGGTAAGTGTGTGGGTTGGGCTAAATGGTGGGTTCTTGTGTGTTTAAAATTTTTTTTTTTAAAAAACACCAAAAAATAAAAAAATACAAAAAATATATATTTGTTTAGGATAGTACAGTATGTGTTTAGGTTAGTATCTGTTGCCCTCCATATGTCCCGTTTCAGAAGGGGGGTGGGGGATTGATGTTTAGAACATTTTGTTACATGTGATAAGTAAGTTTAGCTTAGGTTAGTTAGGGACAGTTGTGGGTAATGAGTAGTTAGGGTAGATTAGGCTAGGTAAGACTTTTCCCTCAGTTTCCTCTTCTGTGATTACCATTTAATAAATATATAGTGAACCCTTTACAGTATGTGCTAAATGCTTGCTGATCAGGGCCTTGGCATTAGTGTACATGAATTTTGTTCTATTTAATTTGTGTCCTATGCTACAAACAAATCCCAACTGAGTTGTAAGATTGGCAGCTACCTCGGAGCTACCTTGCAAAGATTCCACCATTCCTTGCAACCACCAATCACAGTTAACATGGATCCCAACGTGTTTTTGTCAATAAGTATGGTTTCAAAGTCACAAACAGTGCTTCCAGATTTGGTATTGGGGGAACTGTTTTAGGTCTGACTGCAGTATGATGTTCAAGGACATCCTTATAAGGTGAGTTGTCGTAAGCACTCTTGTAGTATCGTCTTCATGGCTCACATACATCATTTGTGACACTGTCCAGCATGATTACCTATTTGGATGTAAAATCAGACACCTTCATTCATGCAGTTTTTGGAGTGTTTGCCTTGATTTGTGTGCACTGTTATATGTGTTAGTATTGCATGGTGACAAAATTTTGCTGCTACTATTTGATGACTCAGTTATCCCTTGAGGAAGCATCATTCATTCCAACACAGCATGATGGTGTATGGTTTCTCACTTCATCAGATATTACCCTCAGGAAGGGCATAGTATGATGCAATCCTGGCCAGTGTGCAAATTTATCTGACTACATAATTTCAGGACAGTTGTATTGACAAGCTACATTATTTGACAGGAGGCATATTTCAGTTATCTACTGCACAGTTGATGTGTCACATTACACAGAGACAAAGTGGTTGTGTAAGTGCTATTTATTGAAAAGTGCTGTAGTGGTATATGTACATTGTCCATGATTGTGAGTCCATTATAGTGACATCTTCCATTGTGATCCTACACAAGTGGTAAAGGAAAATGCTTTTGACATGCTGGGGTGATGTCTCAGACAGTGCAGAGGGATAGGATTTGCCAATGAATAAGAGAGAGACAAGCACAGGGCAGGATGACAAGATAGAAAGTGGTTTGCAGAACAGTCATTGAGTACAGTAGTTGTACGACTGGCATGTTACAAAGCGCTGGACCTTGGTAATAGTTGGCCATGTGGCAGGGACTAGTGCTTCCGGGTACTTTTCTGTGTGAATGTGATCTGTTCCATATCTTCTTCTTCTGATGTGTGTGTTGCCTCCTCTGTCCTTGGTGGTGGTGGTTGTGAAGGGGCAACACACACCACAGTGTTAGAATACATTGAGTGAGACATCCCGGTCACTGCTACCTGTGAAGGTCTTAAGGGCAGTACTGCAGCAAGGAGTATCTGCTGATTCTTAAGAATAGCAGCCACATCACGATGGTAGGCAGCCAGGTCGGCCCTGAGGGGGTCAGGATTGCATTCGTGCATGCAGTGGAAGGTTTGGGGTGCGAGGTGTTGTGGCAACTCCTTTACTGCAGTGGTGAATTCCTTGACAGTTTCTTGTAGTCCTTGCAGGATGGATGTTAGGGCGTGCATAGCTGCTGCCTGATCTGCAGAGGACATCATGAACGAATGGACCCCCTCTAGGCTGGCTGCCATAGTTTGCATCCCCACCCCCACCTCATTGGCCAGCTCCCTCTGTACCCCAACTACAGTTCTCTCGAAGCTGGTGCCTGTGTCATCTGAGTCCTCAGCTGTATTGGAGCTGGCAGGTCTTACAATTGGAGTGGTGGGTGGATCCTCTGCGATGGCTGCTTGTTCTGTGCTCCTCCTTGTGACTGAAGGTGGGGTCTGGAGGGTTCCAAGGACGTCTTGGATGGTCTGCTGAGGAATGTTTGTCAGCTCATCATCCATGCCATCAGGGTATTCCGGGACAGGCATATTCGCAGGAGATCCATTGTCCTCTGAAATGAAATGGGGTACAATTAGTGTGTGTGTGTTGTGGCATCTGTGATGTGACCTGACTGCCTTGTGATGATTTCACATTGTGATCTTGTTTCCTGTTCATTGCTACAGTCTTTCAGATGGGCATTCTCCCAGGCCTATGGCCCACCTGCATGTCACATGTATAGTATTAAGTTATTGGACTTCTCAGCATCATCTCCTCTAGTCTTGTTTTAGGCCGAATAGTGAATTGCCACCTTCTTGTCCTACTCAGGCCTCCGTGTACATCCATTCTCATGGTGAGACCTTTCACTGGCTGTGGGTGTTCTGATGGCACTGGCACCACACTTAACAATCTGGACCTGCCCCAGTCTCTGATCTTTCACATCCACTTACATGTAGTTGACATGTAGCGTATCTTATGCATAGCATTGTTATGGCATGATATGGATGTTGGCATTGTTAATGTGTACAGCTGATGTTGGGGAATGTGTGGTACATTGTGTTGCCCTGATAGCCGTAGCCGTAGCAGTGTCCTATTTCCTCCTCTGACTGTGCAGGTGTATTTCAGTGACCAGTTACGTGTGTCCTCCCCCTCAATGCTGTTGTCTGAGCAGTATGACATTTGGAATGTTGCATTGTGACCCAAGCACAGGATGGACCCTGACATATGCAGCATGGGTGTTACCTTAGTGCTGTGTAGCTCCTACTTTTGATGACATTGGCTGATGTTTGCGACAAGTATGGGCATTGACATTTGACAGGACTGGAGCCTTTGTCTTGTTTCTGGGGATTATTGGAGTAGTCATCCTCAACCCTCTAATTTAGGTGTGTATGATCCATGGGGAAGTTACTGCCATTGGCTACTTGAGCTGCACACAGAGCGGAGGTGGTAGTGGCAACTGTTGTCACTGTTACATTCCAGTTGTCGGTATGACTAGAGGTTATTAATTGGGCCCTAGTTAATGTAGGGGGTATAGTGGCTGACGTGTGCCAGGATGTCAATTTGACATTGTGCCCTTCCCTCCTCGCGTGGCTTTACCTTTGCTCCATCGTTGGCATGGCAGCATGCCCCCATGGGACTGTTGTTGGTGTAGTGTAATGGTGTGCCCCAGCTTCTCTCTGTGCAGGCCATGCCCCCATGCCATTCCCCTTTAACCATGACACTCCATGTATATGATGACTTCCATGCATTTTGTAGTCGGTATCCCCAACCTGCGTACAGCTGACATTAGTGCATTACAATTCCCCATGCGACTTACCCTGCATGTGCGTTGTCTCCTGGTAGTCTGCGCTGTCATGTTCTTGAATCCCTGTGACGATCTCCTCAGGGAGGACGGCTGCGACCATCTCCTCCATGTGGTCCAGGGCCTCCTGGTGTGCTGAACTCCCACCTCCAGTCTGCAGTGCAGCCTTCCTGTTCCTGGCCATCTTTTCCTTAGTCCTGCGTTTGCAGTCATGCCAGTGTTTCTTGCACTCAATGAATGCATACTTCTGCCACACTGTTAATCTTGTCAACAATTTGTTGCCATATAGCATATCTCCTACTGATTGGCAACTTTGAGGTGACAAACAGTTGGTGCTGGTGTTCCGTCACCTCTTTAACCAGAATTTCCTGCTCCTCCGCACTGAAGCGACACTTTCTTTTCTTCTTAAAAGTGTCCTGGGTCTTGTGTGGGTCCTCCTAAGTGGTTCCTGGTCTGTTGTCATCTTCCTTGGGTCTGTACAGGCATCTGGTATCCATTTTGGCTCTCCTCTGCTGAAATGGCTGTGTTCGCGGGGAATTGTGACGCTATTGTGTCAAAAAACGCCGGATATCCGGTGTGCGGTGTCGTAAATCGACCCACAGTCATTTCCGCCACATTAACGTCATTTTGCTTTACGACTTGATGCTGCGGTGTGCATAAAAAAAAATGACTTACACCTGTGGTTTGCGCCGCTGTGCGTCAAAGCATAAATTTGACGCCCGCATGGCGTACCAAAATGGCGTTAACCGGCGGTAATATTTTTGTCGCAAAACTGCACCAGTGCAGTTTTGCATCAAAAACTATAAATATGGGCCAAGGTTTCCTGTGTGTGCCATGTTTGACCTTGTGTCATTTGGTGGTGAAAGGTATATATATATATATATATATATATATATATATATATATATATATTTGACTTTGGTGAATTCAAAAATGCTATTTTGCTGTCAAAAAGGCTTCGTTGTTACAAACTGATTCCTTACTGACTGTAAAAAAGCTTAGACAATGAGGGCCTACGTTTTCAAAACAGAGCCATAGACTTTACAGGCAGAGCAACACATGAAATACTCCCATAAATGACTGTCAAACAATTAACAGCATTATCTCTAGAAAGCAATAAATTACATATGCAACTCTGAAAACTGTGTGACATTCAACACATCTGACCTGAAATCAGCCAGTCTCCTCCAGTATACTTAAACTGTTTCATGGCTTGGAGTATGAAATACATTATGGAAGCTCCTTATTTATAGATGTCTGTTCATTTTAATATAATTACTGAGCAGAAAAAAAGGCCAAAAGCCGATTTATTTTCATCAGAAATAATTAAAGTACTGGAATTTGAAAATCCCATGAAAAAAATATTTGCCTTGTTGTAAGGCAAGTCAAAAGTTGTGCCAAGTCCACATTAAATTGTTGCATCTCAATTTAATTTGCCCATACTATTCATGTTCTTTGGCAGAGAATAAAGTAAATGGTGCTGATTAGAATTATCCATCTCCCACTACGGAAGTCGCATGAAACAACCAAATCTACTATTGTTAGTCTAAGATGAAATTATGGTGAACAAAATATCCAATAGCGGCTCATAGCGCAGGGCAGGGGGCCGAGCATGGGGGAGGTAAATAAAAACTACATTCATTTAAAAAAAAAAACACTTACCTCCATTGCAGCCACCGCACCGCTCGTCTGCTGGCTGCAGGAGAAGGCTTCCACCTTGCCCTGCAGCCAATCCTGACGCTGCTCAGAGCAGCATTAGAAGTGGCTGGGAGTGCCCAGCTAGAACTCTCCTAGGAAGACTGTGAGCCTGTGCAGGCTCTCACCAGCCGGCAAGTGTGTTGCTGGGCTGGAGAGAGCCTACTGCACATGTGTGTTTGACCGGCCCAAAACAGCTGACCACACAGATATGCGCACTGAGGAGGAGTGCTGAGCACTCACCCTCAGTGCTCGTCACAACCTGTGGCCCGCCCCTTTTAACAAACAACAATAAAAAACACAGGGGCATATTTATACTCCGTTTGTGCCGAATGTGCGTCAAACATTGTGACACACATTCAGCGCAAACCTTGCCACGTATTTAAACTTTGACGCCCGAGCCCGCGGATGACAAAATTCCGCTGTGTGCATAATTTTTTGGATTCGGCAACCCACCTTGCGTCAATGACATGCAAGGTAGGCGTTCCCGCCCAAAAAATGACTTAAACGGCTGTGCGTCGTATTTATGCTTTCGGGCAAAAATGATACACGGCGGGGAGGCGGAGTCGGAAAATGACACACAGCCTGATTTGCGTCAAAATGTAATGCCTGGGTCAGGGCAGGCGTTAAAATGGGGCAAACACACGTGTATTTAATCAGAACACACAGAAGCAACAGCAGAGCAGAAGAGCAGCAAAAGGGAGACATGGAGGTGATTCTTATCCAGCAGCTACAACAGCAGCTACCACAACACCAGCAGGGACCCCAAAGGCAGCGCAGAAGGCAGGAGAGGATATTCCACCCCAGAACAACCCTTCATGGCCTCAGGGAACACAACATCATCCAGAGGTACAGGTTGAACTGGGAGGCCATTCAACAGCTGCTGCGCAACATTGAGCTGCAGTTGGCACCCACTTTGCTGATACCCCGCACCATCCCAGCAGAAACCAAGCTGCTTGCCCTACTTCACATGCTGGCAAGTGGCTGTTTTCAAACAACTGGTGCCCTGGTTGACGTAATATCACAGCCATCATTCTCTGCCTTTTTGCCCAAAGTACTGGATGCCATCATTGGACTCACACCCCGCCACATCTGCTTCCCTAACACATTGCAGAAGCAGCAGGAAACAAAACAGGGGTTTTACATCATTAGTGGCTTCCCACACGTTCTTGGTGCAATCGACTGCACACATGTACGCCTTGTGCCACCTGCTGCAACTGAACACCTCTACCGCAACAGGAAGCACACACATTCCATCAATGTGCAGGCCATTGTCGATCACCAAGGATTGATCACCAACATCGTGGCAAAATATCCTGGGAGTGTCCATGACTCATTCATCTTCCGTCACAACACCATCAATCAGCACTTCCAGGATGGACGGTATGGCAATAGACTACTTGTTGGTAAGTACAGAAACCTACTTATATACACACTGCATAGCAACCCTCTAGGACACACAACACATTCACCACAACAGCAACATGTCGACAGGAACACACTGAGGTCGTGACATCACTAGCCATGTTTCTTAGGTCACCATTGAACCTTTCACACATCTGAAATTAGTGTACAGTCTAATGTTAAGACGTCAAAGATCACAACGTTTGGAGTGGGTTGCCTAAATGTCACCTTGAAAATTATAAGTGTTTCAATTATGTTTACATTAATCCATTGCATAAGTCTAAAGGTATTGGATGTCCAGGGTACATTGATATGAACGTGTTAACAACACTGTCAATCTTAACCTGAGTATGGAACTATCATCTCACCCCCAGTGAAGACACAGGGACACTTATATCACAAGTCACAATGCTAGGGAGGGTACACTGTACTGCAAATCCCAAAATATACTGCTGACAACTGGTTAGCAGCCAATCACTTGTTCAGTCAAGGAAACAACACAATGCAGATGGTACATCCTACAAGCCTAGGATGCGACATAATAACACAAAAGATTCACAGACAACACAAGACAACTACTGTCATGAAAGGTGATTTCAATAGGGCTAGCTACATCAACATGATCCCATTCATTTTCTCTTGGAGCTGATCAGGGGTATGGCATCCAGCCATGGATAATGACACCTATTGGCAACCCGAGTACTGCAGCAGTGCGTGCCTACAGTGACGCACATAGGAGGACACGCACCATAGTCGAGAGGACCTTCGGCATCCTCAAGTCAAGGTTCTGGTGCCTCGACATCACTGGTGGTAGCCTCCAATATTCCCCGGAGATGGTCTGTAAGATCATCCTAACATGTACTATTCTGCACAACATTTGCACAAAAGGGAACATTCCCCTCCTGGAACCCGAGCCACACATGCCTGAAGAGGAGGAAGAGGACGATGGTGGCCTGCAACATGAGGGGGAACAACAGAACACGGCCGCTGGTTTACGCAGGCGGCAACATATCGTTAACAATTTCTTTTAAATGTAATAACCATCACCACTTTATGAACTAATTTAAATAAACACCTAAAATAATCACCATATCATCGTTTGGCTATTCATTTTTGCACACCTTCATCTCTAACTATCAGAATAAGAGTGTTGCCTCATGGAGCATTGCTGATATACCGATTAGGACGGTGAAAGTCCCAGAGCAAATGTGATGCTTATCATACAATGGTCACATACACACACACTGTAAATTACATATATCCTGTACATTTCACCTTTGAAGGGCAATAGCAGAGGACCACACCTATTTCACACACATATGTTGAAATCATGGTTCATCGCAGCATATGGCTCACAACTAAGACACCATCACTCAATAAGGGGAAAACAAGCCTCATACATGAGGAAGTGGATGTGCTTTTGCATCAGTAACAGGAATGTCTGACCAGACCCTTGACAGCAGTAAGTCCAACTGCATCCAATATTTGCAAGGACTATCTGTGACCAGAGTTCCATTTAATGCTGTACATAGACAGCATAAGTGCCACACATATGAGCAGCATTGCGCACATGACATTCCATGTGCATGTCAGCTCATTTCCTAACTCCTGAAACACCCATGCACATGGTCACAACCCACCTGTCTGAAGAGCTCCCTGGACTAGCAAGATGTGTACCCTGATATTCCCTCCTCTACACACACAGCTTGTCAATAGCAATTCAGTGTGCTACACCCTTTCCTATGGTATAACATTGTCATAGAACATCTGACTGCATGGACATCAGGTCAATTAATACACTGGCTTCTAGTTTCCAAGCCCTGTTAGCACCTGTAGATTGCATCCCGTGTGAAAATGTCTGTTGGCCATTAGAATGCAAATCTCACCTACAGGACTTGTGAGAAACAGATGCAGCCCACACCTGTGATCACCTCCATGCACACCACCCATTTCAACAAGCACTGCCCCTGCTGATGCCTGGAACAGCATAGGAGTTGCCATTTTGTCAAATACACCGTTAAGCATTGATACTAATTAAGCTGTGTAACACAGCCCTTGGGTTCATTTGTCACCTTCAAAAACACAGGACATACACAGTTTGACATGTCAACTGCCTAGTTCTTCCTCCAAACATTCTTAGTCAGACCAATGATTATGCAACTTGTCAAATTGCTGGATCCTGATTCACCCTGCATCCTGTCAGCCTGACTGGCATCAGTCTGTGCGTCACCCTAAAATATCCCTGTGGCTACATATTTACCACAATTGCGTTAGCAAACCTCTCATTCATCAGAGGGTATTTGGGCATGTGCTTCTTCAATGCATACCCAAATACATTGTATAGCATCACCTGCCTTTTAACTGTACCATATGAGTTAAATCCTCTGTGAAAACCAAAATTCATGGCCCATCCCTTGTCTGGGTTGCATTTATGCATGAATGACAAATTGTGACAGTGTCCCAGGGCCGTATGCAGGGATTGGGTACGGGGCCTTCAGCAGAACCAGCAACCTCTGATAATGTCTATGAAAAATCCACACATGTCAGGACCCTGACAGTTCACACACAGAATTACATTGCTCACAACATATTGATGGGCCGTATGTGGTGAATAGCTGCGAGAATAATCAGCACAGAGGCTATGATGTTCCCTGATGCAGTGGGAATTGCAGAGGCTAACCTGTGTACACATGTTGTAATGACACCTGCCGGAACATGACACCTGAGACATTATCTCACTCAGCACACCAAGGTTGCCCTGTTGACTGTCTCATTACAGGACTTTAGTGACAGGGTGGGACCATCCCCATGTAGGCTCTTATGTCCACATCCACTTTACTCACATTGATCAACAAAGGACACTCAGTAGATACAGGAATAGCTGCCACTGACTCATGATGAGTCCTGGACCTAACTGTGACAAATTACACCCTACAAAATATACAGGCTCAAGATTGGACCAAACACATGAACAAGACACCTATGTGCAATTGATCACTGGAAATATGTGGACACGTGCTGCCTCGTCTGCTGGTCCACCACAGCCACTTGAGAGTTGTGGCTCAGTTATATGACCTCAACTGTGGCATCATCATACATTTGTGGTTCACCTTTGTCTGTTTGGGCAAACAACATGGTACCCACTTCCTCAATGCATGTCTATGACTCACTGTGGGATTCACCAACAAGTGCCTAGGAAGCTGTTACTAAAACTCTAGGACATAGGATGTTGAAAATGTGGACCATTGACATGAACAAGCATCTGCCATCTATCTGGTGCATGCTTTGTCATATGTGGTGTCTACGTTACCCTAAATCTTGGAAGTGCACATAACGGATGTTGCTACATGTATGACTAACACATGTCCTCTCTCAGTTCCACAATGACTTGCATCTAAGGTTTGGACACATGGACTTCACATTCATACAAGCATATGTGCAATAATACATCATGTGATGCACACACACTGGTCAACAAATACATTAGTAGCCACAGCACACACATTGAGCCATAGGCATTTAGGTATTGTACATATGTGCGTCACATTGCTATCCTCTCATGATTCCAAACATGCCCAATTTGTGCAATACATATATGTAGGCCACACATGTGGCCATCTAGTGTGTCAGCCAACCGTCAAAATCCTGTGAAGGATGTAGCGGGTCATGGTCCGCTGCAGTATGATGTCACACATTTGAACATACACCATCAACACCATAGTGGGTGCCATCAGCCTATCTCTGATGTGTCCCAAATGTAACATAGCATAAAAACAGAAAAAATGCCCAAAACCAGTTCATGCACTGAAATGTTGACGTTGCTAGCGTAATGCGTCATTTTTTGTACACCAATACAGAATTTGCGTCATTTTTGGGACGCACTGGAGTGAAAATTAGTCCGCATTCAGATAATTGTACAGACTATTTACTATTATTTGGATGTGGGCTAATTTTCACTCCTGTGAGTCGAAAATGATGACGCACAAACTGTATGCGTAACAAATATGACGCATAATGCGAAAAAGGGCGGATGTTTTATTCAGGAAGTGATGTAATAGGATATCCCGTTTACAGATCATGTACAGTGGGTACACTTTCACTTTGCAGTCTATGATTCTTCTAGACTGTGTGGCTGTGTTGAGAGTGGTGTCCATTGATTTTGTGCTTTTGTGTCCTGTGTGCTGTCTCTATTGTCAATTTGTGAAATAAATATTGTTGGTGTATACTATCCTACTGTTTTTGGTGTACATTTGTCCAGTTTTGCAGTGTTTTTGTTGTTTGTGGGAGTCTGTTGTGGGTAGTGCTAGTTTAGGGATACTTGGGCTCTTTTAGTGGTTAAGTTTACTTTTCTTCTGTATTTGTACCCCTACTTTCCCCCTTTTCCCCTTTCTATTTCTTTAACCCCTATTCCCTTTCTCATTTGTACAATGTCTGGTAGGCCACGTCTTGGCAGGATGGGTGAAGAGGAGTTGGGGGGCTTCATATGGCTTGTGTGCCATTTCTTGCCACTGATGGTCAAGGCAGGCAGGGTGATACAGGGGTATCATACTGAGGCACGCAGAATCCAGTGGGGAAAGGTGCTGCATCACCTGCAGCGTGTGCATGCCAGCCAGAGGACTGACCACCAGCAGAAGCACCGGTGGGCTGACCTCATCACCAGGGAGCAGGATCTCTTAGACCACCTGGGAATCGTGATTAGTGGCCCTGTTGGTGAGTACTGATCATGTAAATGTGCACGATTAAATGCTCTGTAGTGACATCAGATGATTTGTACAATATCTGCCAGCTAACTTGCTGACTGTGTGTAATGTTGGGGAAACATATAGGGTAATTGATGCACTATGGGAAGGATCACAATTGCTAGCTGTCAGGTAGCGCGTGCTCTGCAAACTTACAGGATACTTTTCTGTTAATTAAATTGGTGTTGCCTTTGTGTCAGACAACCAAACAAAATAGGAGGCAATCATGTCTATATAGGCCACATTTGCCAGAGAAGTGAAGATGTACTAACATATTGGCTAACTTTGTTGATGCAATAGCTAGACTGACTTTAGAATCACTACATGATGCAGAAAATGAGTGCTGGCTTAACGTCAATTGATGATAGCAAAGTGGCCCAGACATACGTCTCATGTGAGTCTGGTGAGTGTGGAAGGAAAGCGTTCACGGGAGTTCTATGAATGTTAGGGATTATTGTGGTCCTTCATCTTTTTGGATACATGTCAGATCTGGATTTTAAAGCATTGTGAAAAGGTGTATGGTGCCCTCAGCTAACATCTTAGAATGGTTTTTGGAGTTTGTTGTGCCACATTCCAATTAGGGATGGCAGTCCAAAGGTATGCACATGGGCTCACATCTCCATGGTTGGTGCAAATCCCCATAGCTGTGGCACGTCAAATGAAAAAACTGTAACAACATGAGGGCTTACAAAAGTCCCTGTCCCTCTGTACATTGCACCTATATGTAATAAATGTGTCATGGCCACATAGGCTGTTTGACTGGTAATGCAGTCCTCAAATAACCAGGCTTTGGATGTCTCTCTTTGACGCACATGATGAGACGATTACACTCCATACATTTTTCTGGTCACTAATGACGGGGCATGTTTGCCACCACATGATAGTTAGGGCCACTGTATGTGTGCAGATATGTGTGTAACTGTCACAGGAGACCCATGCTATGTACAAGTTGGCTGTGATATATCAGATGCAGTATCATCATGTCTGAATGACTGCCATTTCCTTATTCAGCCTACACATTGTATATGTCTTTGAAATTGTTGGTCAATGCACAGATTTTGAGCACATTTCTTCCTTCCATGCCTTACAGGTGGACTGGCACCCTAAACTGTGGGAGAGGTGGCTACGTTTGAGGACCCCGACCACTCCAGTAAGTGTTGATATGTCTGTTATGTGTTGTGTTTGCTGATTATGTGTGATGGACTCCGCTTGTTGAACGCATAGCAAGGTGTGATGCGTTGGCCAATCATTTGTCTTGTTCCATGAGTGGGATTTCAGTTTCTCAAATGTTTTGAGTTGGACAATGTGTATCCTATTGTATTATCTAGGGATTGTAGGCCATTCCTGTTGGCACCACAGTGAGTACTGGGATGAGTCATGTGGATGACACTTGTATCAACAAGAGTCGCACTGGAAGTCAGCTCAGATTTAGTCAGCCTGTCAGACCCACATTCTACCAGATTGGTACAGCAAATTGCTTTCCAAGAGACTTCTGCTTCCCTATTTACCAAGGTACTTATTAAACTGTAGGTAGAACTTCCTAGCAGCATGTACTTCCACATGTAGTGCTACAAGTATGTGGAACTTGAATGCAATGACCTAGGTGTGCATGCTAATCATGATCATGGGTGTTCTTGCAACTCCGTGTCTGATGTAAGTCATGCCTTACTGGAAGTAGATGTTGTGTACCAAGCTCTGCATTTCCTGACATGTGTGGCGCTATGATTGGTCTAGGGTGTGCAGACTCCTAATTGTTGATAGACCTTACCTGTGGTGTGTGTGTAGAGCCAAACACGTGTGGAGTTTTCTATACACTCCTTGGTGTCCATGTTGTTTGGAATTGTTAGTTGTTTATCCACCCCCCCACCCTCAAACACAGCCATGGATTTGTGAATAGGGTAACTAGGACTGATGCTACCAGTATGTTACACATACATGTGAATAAGTGACTGTTTGTTCAGAACCTAGTATACACACTCAGGTATGGCACATGGGTACTATACTGGCAAGTCCTGTTACATCTTGCAGACCATGTGGCTCTAGTTTTGCATTCCGTACACTGACATTTGTAACCCAGGTATTGGCGGAGGATATGCAGCATGATTGTTAGCTGATAACTGGCAGAACTCAGATGGCAAGTCAATGCCAGTTGTTACCCATCTTGTAGGTTTTGGATGTGCTATGTGTGATGTGACCTTTGTACGCTGGCCTTCCATGTACTTACTCAGGGCCATTCAATGATCTGTATTGTGATATGAGCTGTTGCAAGTACTGTAGATGTATTGTCTGATTGACTTCTTGTATTTCACACAATGCAGTTCCTAATGTAGATTATTTGCATTTGTCTTCACAGCTGCAAACATGACTCCAGACCAGGTCCGTGAGTTCCAGCGGCGGGCCATGAAATACCAGCACATCCTGCTGGTAGAGTCGGGGTTCAGGAGGATGGCCCGTCGATACCGCCATGAACGGGCCTCCGGGGCATGGAGGGCCTTCCCACAGGGTGGCCCTACTTTGCCCACCACAGCCACCACCAGCACAACCACCACTTCAAGCCAGGTGGCCGCAACCACAGCTGGGACTGTTGTCCCTACATCTGCTGGACCTCCAGGCCCCAGCATTGCTACAGGTGCAGGACAGCCCACTGGCCTTGGCTCCACACATGCACTGACCTCCTCCACCGGTACCCAGACTGCCCCAGCTCCATCAGTTGACCCTGCAGCATTCCACAACATGGAAGGGAAGATGGACCGTGTGTTGCGAAAGTTAAGCCATCTGAGCCGGGATGTTCGCCACATTAACAGGCGTGTGAAGTCCATAAAGAGGACCCTCCGGAAGGCCAACCTCTAGACTGATGTAAAAATGGACATGATTCCCTCCCCTCCCTCCTATTTCCTTGTTCTCATACTTAGTGGGCTTAGTGGGCTTAGTGTAAGGTTAGTATATGCTGTTAGTTTAGTTAGTGTTAGTGGGGTGGGGGTCCTGAATCTTTCTATTTTTACTTATTCCGTGTGTGTGCTATGTTGGGGTTCTTGTGTGTTTAAAAAAAAAAATAACAAAAAAATACAAAAATATATATATTTGTTTGGGATAGTATAGTCTGTGTTTAGGTTAGTATGTGTTGTCCTCCATGTGTCCCGTCTCATAAGGGGCTTGGGGGTGGATGTTTAGACCGTTTCGTTACATGTGATAAGTAAGTTTAGCTTAGGTTAGTTAGGGACAGTTGTGGGTAATGAGTAGTCAGGGTAGATTAGGGTAGGTAAGACTTTTCCCTCAGTTTCCTCTTCTGTGATTAGCAATTAATAAATATATAGTTAACCCTTAACAGTATGTGTTAAATGCTACTTGATCATGGGCTTGGAATTAGTGTACATGAATGTTGTTCTATTACATTTGTGTCCTATGCTACAAACAAATAGTTAATATGGATCCCAATGTGTTTCTGTAGATAAGTATGTTTTCTAAGTCACAAACAGTGCTTCCAGACTTGGTATTGGGGGAACAGTTTTAGGTCTGACTGCAGTGTGATGATCAAGGACAGACTTATAAGATGAGCTCTCGTAAGCACTCTTGTATTCTTGTCTTCATGACTCACATACGTCATTTGTGACACAGTTCAGCATGATTACCTATTTGTATGTAAACTCAGACAGCTTCATTCATGCAGTTTTTGTACTGTTTGCTTAGATTTGTGTGCCATGTTATATGTGTTAATATTTTATGGTGACAACATTTTGAGGACACTATTTGATGACTTAGATATCCCTTGAGGAAGCATTATTCTGTCCAACTCATCATGATGGTGTATGGTTTCTCACTTCATCAGATATGTCCCTCAGGAAGGGCAGAGTATGATGCAATCATGGGCACTGTGCAGAATTATCTGACTACATAATATCAGGACATTTGTATTGACAAGCTACGTAATTTGACAGTAGGCACAATTCAATTATCTACTGCACAGTTGATATGTCACATTACCCAGAGACAGATTTGTTGTGTAAGTGTTATTTATTGAAAAGTGCTGTAGTGCCATATGTACATTGTCCATGATTGTTAGTCCATTATAGTGACATCTTACATTGTGATCCTACACAAGGGGTTAAGGAAATGCATTTGACATGCTGCAGTGATGTTTCAGACAGTGCAGATGGACAGGATTTGCCAATGAGTAAGAGAGAGACAATCACTAGGCAGGCTGACAAGATATACAGTGGTAAGCAGAACAGTCATTAAGTAGAGTTGTTGTAAGACTGGCATGTTACAAAGCGCAGGACCTTGGTAATAGTTGGCCATGTGGCAGGGACTAGTGCTTCCGGGTACTTTTCCGTGTGAAAGTGATCTGTTCCACGTCTTCTTCTTCTGATGTGTGTGTTGCCTCCTCTGTCCTTGTTGGTGGTGGTTATGAAGGGGCAACACACACCTCAGTGTTAGAAGACGTGGAGTCAGGCATCTGTGAAGGTCTTAAGGGCAGTACTGCAGCAAGGAGGATCTGCTGGTTCTTGAGAAAAGCAGCCACATCACAATGGTAGGCAGCCAGGTCAGCCCTGAGGGGTTCAATGTTGCATTCAGGAATGCGTTGACAGGATTGCTGTTGTAGGTGTTGGGTCAACTGTATTACAGCTGTGCTGATTTCCTTCAGCCTTTTTTCTACTTCCTGCAGGATAGTTGTTTGCCGTTGCATAGCTGCTGCCTGTTCTTCAGTTGACATCATGCACGAAACCACCCCCTCAAGGCTGGCTGCCATAGTTTGCATCCCTATCCGCACATCCTTGGCCAGCTCCCGCTGTACTCCGACTACAGTTCGCTCAAAGCTGGTGCCTGTGTCTTCTGAGTCCTCAGCTGTATTGGAGCTGGCAGATCTTACAATTGGGGTGGTGGGTGGGTCTTCTGCGATGGCTGCTTGTTCTGTGCTCCTCCTTGTGACTGAAGGTGGGGTCTGGAGGGTTCCAAGGACCTCTTGGATGATCTCCTGGGGAATGTTTATCAGCTCGTCATCCATGTCATCAGGGTATTCTGGGATAGGCATATCCACAGGAGATCCATCTTCCTCTGCAATGAAATGGGGTACAATTAGTGTGTCTGTGTTGTGGCATTAGTGATGTGACATGCCTGCCTTGTGATGAATTCACATTGTGATCTTGTTTCGTGTTTATTGCTCCAGTCTTTCAGATGGGCATTCTCCCAGGCCTATGGCCCACCTGCATGTCACATGTATAGTATTAAGTTATTGGACTTCTCTGCATCATCTCCTCTAGTCTTGTTTTAGGCCAAATAGTGAATTGCCACCTTGTTGTCCTACTCAAGCCTCCGTCTACATCCATTCTCATGGCGAGACCTTTCACTGGCTGTGGGTGTTCTGATGGCACTGGCAGCACACTTGACAATCTGGACCTGCCCCAGTCTCTGATCTTTCACATCCACTTAAATGTAGTTGACATGTAGCATATCCTATGCATAGCAATGTTATGGCACGATATGGATGGTGGCATTGGTAATGTGTACAGCTGATCTTTGGAATGTGGGGTATATTGGATTGCCCTGATAGTCGTATCAGTGTCCTATTTCCTCCTCTAACTGTGCAGGTGTATTTCAGTGACCAGTTACATGTGTCCTTCCCCTCAATGCTGTTGTCTGAGCAGTATGACATTTGGGATGTTAGGAATCTGGGACACACTGGAGGAGCTCTGGGCACCACCCCTAGGGTGGTGATGGACAGGGGAGTGGTCACTCTGGTTTCCTTCATCCAGTTTCACGCCAGAGCAGGGGGTAGGGGGTCCCTGAACCGGTGTAGACTGGTTTATGCAAGGAGGGCACCATCTGTGCCCTTCAAAGCAGTTCCAGAAGCTGGGGGCGTCTACCCCTCCCAGCATTTAACACCTATTTCAAAAGGGAGAGGTTGTAACACCCTGCTCTCAGAGGAAATGCTTTGTCCTGCCTTCCTGGGACTGGGCTGCCCAGACCCCAGGAGGGCAGAACCCTGTCTGTGAGGTGGCAGCAGCTGTAGCTGCAGTGCAAGCCTCAGAGAGCTGGTTTGGCAGTACTGGGGGTCCATGGTGGAGCCCCCAGGATGCATGGAATTGGCTCCCAAATACCAGATTTGGAATGGGAGGACAATGCCATGATCTTAGACATGTTACATGGCCATTTTCGAAGTTACCATTGTGAAGCTACATATAGGTATTGACCTATATGTAGTGCACGCGTGTAATGGCGTCCCCGCACTCACAAAGTACCAGGAAATGGACCTGAACTATGTGGGGGCACCTTTGCTAGTGCAAGGGTGCCCTCACGCTTAGTAACTTTGCACCTAACCTTCAGCAAGTGAAGGTTAGACAGATAGGTGAGTTATAAGTTACTTAAGTGCAGTGAAAATGGCTGTGACATAACATGTGTGTTATTTCACGCAGGCTGGAATGGCAGGCCTGTGCAAGGGTTTGTCTGAGCTCCCTATGGGTGGCAAAAGAAATGCTGCAGCCCATGTGGATCTCCTGGGACCCCAATGCCCTGGGTACCTGGGTACCATATACTAGGGACTTATAAGGGGGGTCCAGTGTGCCAATTGAAATTGGTAAATAAAGTCACTAGCCTACAGTGACAAATTTAAAGCAGAGACAGCATAAGCACTGAGGTTCTGGTTAGTAGAGCCTCAGTGACACAGTCAAGCACTACAGACAACACATACATTAACAATATCACCAAACAAAATAAAATGATGGACGGAGTGTTGAAACTTTTCAAACACTCACCCCCAGTCACAGATCTGGGTTTAATCCATCGTTATTTTGCTCGCCACATCACCCCAGCTTGGACCCAGCCATATGCAAATCAATCTTGATCCTGTTCCCCATGGAACAGTCCAGCCCGAACTGCTAGGCCAGGTTCTCCCTGGACAGAAAGCAGGCATCCTGGGACCGGTTTCAGGGTATCACCCTTCATCAGCCGGGCTAGCTTGAATCCAGTGGCACAGCGAGCAAGGGACCCACGTCTGTGCATACCCCTGCCACTTAGGGTGCACAAAGCAACATCACAAAACAAAATAAAATGATGGAAGGAGTGTTAAAACATTTCAAACACTCACCCCCACTCACAGATCTGGGTTTAATCCATCATTATTTTGCTCACCACGTCACCCCAGCTTGGACCCAGCCATATGCAAATTAGTCCTGACCCTGTTTCCCATGGGAACAGTCCAGACCGAACTGCTAGGCCAGGTCCTCCCTGAACAGGAAACAAGCATCCTGGGACCGGTTTCAGGGTATCACCCTTCATCAGCCAAGCTAGCTTGAATCTAGTGGCGCATCGAGCAAAGGACCCACGTCTGTGCTTACCCCTGCCACTTAGGGCGCACAAAGCAACATCACAAAACAAAATAAAATGATGGACGGAGTGTTGAAACTTTTCAAACACTCGACCCCCAGTCATAGATCTGGGTTTAATCCATCATTATTTTGCTCGCCACGTCACCCCCAGCTTGGACTCAGCCAAATGCAAATCAGTCTTAACCCTGTTCCCCAAGGGAAAAGTCCAGCCCGATTGGCTAGGCCATGTACACCCTGGACAGGAAACAAGCATCCTGGGACCGGTTTCAGGGTATCACCCTTCATCAGCCAGGCTAGCTTGAATCCAGTGGTGCAGCAAGCAAGGGACCCATGTCTGTTGCACAACAAAAGAGGGTCCCACGGAGTCGGAGTCCAACTCAGCGAGTTGGGCAATGCACGACAGAGGGCTGGGGACCTGGGCTAGGCTGTACATGAAGGAAGTCTTGCAAAAGTGCAAAGAAGCCCTAGCAGCTGCAGTTCACGCAGTACACAGGATTACTGTCTGGCGTGTGGAAGCAAGGACTTACCTCCACCAAATTTGGACAGAAGGGCCACTGGACTGTCGGGGACACTTGGATCCAGTTCCTGTGTTCCAGGGACCACGCTTGTCAAGATGAGAGGGGACCCAGAGGACTGGTGATGCAGAAGTTTGGTGCCTGCGTTGGCAGGGGGAAGAATCCGTCGACCCACAGGAGATTTCTTCTTGGCTTCCAGTGCAGGGTGAAGGCAGACAGCCCTCAGAGCATGCACCACCAGGAAACAATCGAGAAAGCCAGCAGGATGAGGGCCTACAATGTTGCTGGTAGACTTCTTGCTACTTTGTTGTGGTTTTGCAGGTGTCCGGGAGCAGTCAGCGGTCGATCCTTGGCAGAAGTCGAAGAGGGAAGTGCAGAGGAACTCTGGTGAGCTCTTGCATTCGTTATCTGGTGAGAAACCCACAGGAGAGACCCTAAATAGCCCTCAGAGGAGGATTGGCTACAGAGAAAGGTAAGCACCTATCAGGAGGAGTCTCTGACGTCACCTGCTGTCACTGGCCATTCAGAGGTGTCCATTGTGCCCTCACACCTCTGCATCCAAGATGGCAGAGGTCTAGGACAAACTGGAGGAGCTCTGGGCACCTCCCCTGGGAGGTGCTGGTCAGGGGAGTGGTCACTCCCCTTTCCTTTGTCCAGTTTTGTGCCAGAGCAGGGCTGGGGGGGGTTCACTGAACCGGTGTAGACTGGCTTATGCAAGGAGTTCACCATTTGTGCCCTTCAAAGCATTTCCAGAGGCCAGGAGAGGCTACTCCCCCAAGGCCCTTCACACCTATTTCCAAAGGGAGAGGGTTTAACACTCTCTCTCAGAGGAAATTCTTTGTTCTGCCTCCCTGGGACTGGGCTGCCCAGGCCCCAGGGGAGCAGAAACCTGTCTGAGGGTTGGAAGCAGCGGTAGCTGCAGAGAAAACCCGGGAAAGTTAGTTTGGCAGAACCCGGGCTCTATGCTGGAGACCTGGGGATGCATGGAATTGTCCCCCCAATACCAGAACGGTATTGGGGGGCACAATTCCATGATCCTAGACATGATACATGGCCATGTTCGGACTTACCATGGTGAGTCTACATATAGGTATTGACCTATATGTAGTGCACGCGTGTAATTGTGTCCCGGCATTCACAAAGTCGGGGCAAATTGCCCTGAAAGATGTGGGGGCACCTTGGCTAATGCCAGGGTGCCCTCACACTAAGTAACTTTGCACCTAACCTTCCCTAAGTGAGGGTTAGACATATAAGTGACTTATAAGTTAATTAAGTGCAGTGTAAAATGGCAGTGAAATAACGTGGACGTTATTTCACTCAGGCTGCAGTGGCAGTCCTGTGTAAGAATTGTCTGAGCTCCCTATGGGTGGCAAAATAAATGCTGCAGCCCATAGGGATCTCCTGGAACCCCAATACCCTGGGTACCTAGGTACCATATTCTAGGTGTTAGAAATGGGGTCTTTGGTTGGCAGTCAGGTTACCCCCTGTCCAAGCAAGGACCCTCACTCTAGTCAGGGTAAGTCACACACAATCCAAATTATCCTGTGCCCACCCTCGGGTAGTTTGGCACTGAGCAGTCAGGCTTAACTTAGAAGGCAATGTGTAAAGTATTTGTGCAATACATCATACAATAACACAATATAGCACGACAAAAAGAAACCACACAGTGTTTAGAAAAATATATAATATTTATCTGGGTATTTGCAGGTCAGAAACGATAAAAGATGCAGTAAGAAATTGTAGAAATATCACTGAAAAGTGATATGAAGTGTCTTAAGTCTTTAAAAAGCAAACAAAGGGGGTCATTCCAACCCTGGCGGTCAATGACCGCCGGGTTGGAGGACCGCGGGAGCACCGCCGACAGGCCGGCGGTGCTCCCAAGGGCATTCCGACCGCGGCGGTAAAGCCGCGGTCGGACCGGCAACACTGGCGGTCTCCTGCCAGTGTACCGCCGCCCTTTGGAATCCTCCAAGGCGGCGCAGCTAGCTGCGCCGCCGAGGGGATTCCGACCCCCCCTACCGCCATCCAGTTCCCGGCGGTCCACCCGCCGGGAACCGGATGGCGGTAGGGGGGGTCGCGGGGCCCCTGGGGGCCCCTGCAGTGCCCATGCCACTGGCATGGGCACTGCAGGGGCCCCCATAAGAGGGCCCCTACAAGTATTTCACGGTCTGCTTGGCAGACAGTGAAATACGCGACGGGTGCAACAGCACCCGTCGCACCTTCCCACTCCGCCGGCTCGATTACGAGCCGGCATCCTCGTGGGAAGGGAGTTTTTCCCAGGGCTGGCGGGCGGTCTTTTGGCGACCGCCCGCCAGCCCAGGGAAAAACTTAGAATACCCTCCGCGGTCTTTCGACCGCAGAGCGGTATTTCGGAGGGGGGAACTCTGGCAGGCGGGCTCCGCCGCCCGTCAGGGTCAGAATGACCCCCAAAGTCTCTTTCAAACACAAAGTACCTGGTTTGGAGTGAAAAATATCCGCAAAGGGCCGTAGAGGAGGAGATGCGTGGAAGAATGGTGTGTGCGTCGGTTATGCCCCTTCACACACGGACGTGCGTCATTATTTTTCATGGGGGGGGGAGACAGGTGTTGATTTCCGGCGCGAGGACAGGTCTCCTATGTGGGTCGGGGAGTTTTCAGACGCCCAGGGGTCTGTGCGTGGAATCCTGGGCTTGTTGTCCAGCTGCGTGTCGTTCCGGTGGGCTGTGCGTGGAATTTTCTTCCTCACGGCAGGCGCTGCGTCGATTTCCTCTCTGGAAGTCAGATGGCATTGTCCAGGCGGGCCGTGCGTCGAAGTTCCAGTCGCACAGCAGGCATTGCGTTCATCTTTTCCTTGCGGGGTCGAGCGGCGTCTTTCTGGATCGGCGTGCAGTGAATTTTTCACCACGGAGCAAGCTGTGCGTCAAATTTTTCAGTGCACAAGGAGTCCAGTTGAAAGATAGAAGTCTTTTTGGTCCTGAGACTTCAGGGAACAGGAGGCAAGCTCTATCCAAGCCCTTGGAGAGCACTTCTGCAGCAAGGCAAGAGTTCAGCAAGCCAGCAGGGCAACAGCAAGGCAGCAGTCCTTTGTAGAAAGCAGTCAACTGAGTCCTTTAGGCAGCCAGGCAGTTCTTCTTGGCAGGATGCAGGTTCTGGTTCAGGTTTCTTCTCCAGCAAGTGTCTGAGGTGGTAGGGCAGAGGTCCTGTTTTATACCCAAATGTGCCTTTGAAGTGGGGGAAACTTCAAAGAGTGGCTTAGAAGTGCACCAGGTCCCCTTTCAGTTCAATCCTGTCTGCCAGGGTCCCAGTAGGGGGTGTGGCAGTCCTTCGTGTCAGAGCAGCCCCTCCACCCTGCCAGTCCAGGAAGACCCATTCAAAATGCAGATGTATGCAAGTGAGGCTGAGTACCCTGTGTTTGGGGTGTGTCTGAGTGAATGCACAAGGAGCTGTCAACTAAACTTAACCAGACATGGATTATAAGGCACAGAAAGATTTAAGTGCAGAGAAATGCTCACTTTCTAAAAGTGGCATTTTTAAAATAGTAATATTAAATCCAACTTCACCAGCCAGCAGGATTTTGTATTACCATTCTGGCGATACTAAATATGACCTTCCTACTCCCTTCAGATCAGCAGCTACCACTTCAACAATGTATGAGGGCAGCCCCAATGTTAGCCTATGAAGGGAGCAGGCCTCACAGTAGTGTAAAAACTAATTTAGGAGTTTTACACTACCAGGACATGTAAACTACACAGGTACATGTCCTACCTTTTACCCACACAGCACCCTGCCTTAGGGGTTATCTAGGGCACACATTAGGGGTGACTTATGTGTAGAGAAAGGGGCGTTTTAGGCTTGGCAGGTACTTTTAAATGCCAAGTCGAAGTGACAGTGAAACTGCACACACAGGCCTTACAATGGCAGGCATGAGACAAGGTAAAAGGGGCTACTTGAGTGGGTGGCACAACCAGTGCTGCAGGCCCATTAATAGCATTTAATCTACAGGCCCTAGGCACATACAGTGCACATTACTAGGGACTTATAAGTAAATTAAATAGTCCAACTGGGTGTGATCCAAGGTTACCATGTTTAGAGGGAGAGAGCATATGCACTTAACACTGGTTAGCAGTGGTAAAGTGCGCAGAGTCTACAAGCCAGCACAAACAGAGTCAAAAAAGTGGAGGGAGGCAGGCTAAAGTTAGGGGTGACCACCCTAAGGCTGTCAGGTCTAACACTAGGGAATTATAAGGGAGTTCCAGTGTGCCAATCAGAATTGGTAAAATTAGTCACTAGCCTACAGTGACAATTTTAAAAGCAGAGAGAGCATAAACACTAAGGTTCTGGTTAGCAGAGCTTCAGTGATACAGTTAGGTGCCACACAGGGAACACATACAGGGCATACTTTATGAGCAATGGGGTCCTGGCTAGCAGGATCCCAATGACATGTGCAAAAACAAACATATATACAGTAAAAATGGGGGTAACACGCGAGGTAAGATGGTACTTTCCTATACAACCACCCCCCAAAATGAGGGACAATAAGGCTAACCTTGGCCATATGAGTCTTTATTGTCTAAGTGGAAATATCTGGAGAGTCCATCTGCATTTAAGTGGGTACTCCCAGGTCTATATTCCACTGTATACTTCATTCCCTGTAGGGATATGGACCACCTCAACAATTTAGGGTTTTCACCTTTCATTTGTTTTAGCCAAAGAAGAGGTTTGTGGTCTGTCTGAACAATAAAGTGAGTACCAAACAGGTATGGTCTCCACTTTTTCAGTGCCCAGACCACAGCAAAGGCCTCCCTCTCTATGGCAGACCAACGCTTTTCTCTAGGGCTCAACCTCCTGCTGATAAAAGCAACAGGTTGATCCTGTCCCTCAGTATTAAGCTGTGATAGCACTGCCCCAACCCCCAATTCAGAAGCATCAGTCTGGACTATGAACTTTTTGGAGTAGCAAGGGTTTTATAGGGCAGGTGCAGAGCACATGGCTTTTTTGAGCTCATCAAAATCTTTTTGACTGCTAGCTGTCCACAATACCTTTTTAGGCATCTTTTTACTAGTGAGGTCATTAAGAGGAGCTGCAATGGAGCATAATTCTTAATAAACCTCCTATAGTACCCTGTGAGGCCTAAAAAGGCTCTCACCTGGGTTTGAGTTGTAGGGGGAGCCCATTCCATAATGGTCTGGATCTTCCCCTGCAGTGGTGCAATCTGTTCCCCACCTACCAGGTGGCCCAGATAATACACTCCCCTGCCCTACTGGCACTTTGATTCTTTGATAGTGAGGCCTGCCTTTTGCAGGGACTCCAAAACGTTTGATGATCATCCCAGGTGGAGCTAAAGGCAGCTATATCATCCAGTTATGCTGCACTAAAAGCTTCCAACCCTTGCAGGACTGTGTTCACCAACCTTTAAAAAGTGGCAGGTGCATTCTTCAGACCAAAGGGCATCACAGTGAATTGATAGTGCCCTCCAATGGTTGAGAATGCAGTTTTAGGTTTTGCATCTTCTGATAACTTAATCTACCAATACCCTACAGTTAAGTCAAAGGTGCTCAGATATTTGGCAGAAGCCAGTGTATCAATCAGCTCATCTGCCCTGGGTATAGGGTGAGCATCTGTCTTGGTTACTTGGTTGAGCCCTCTATAGTCAACACAAAACCTCATCTCTATTTTTCCATCCTTACTGTGAGGTTTAGGAACAAGCACCACTGGGCTAGCCCATGGGCTTTCTGAAGGCACAATCACCCCTAAATCTAACATTTCCTGAACCTCTTGTTTAATGCAGTCCTTGACATGGTCAGGCTGCCTATTACTCTTACTTTTGACAGATAAACTGTCTCCAGTGTTGATTGTATGCTCACACGAAGTAGTGGTGCCTGGTATCAGTGAGAAGAGTTCAGAAAATTGACTTAAAAGATTTATACAGTTATCTTTCTGCTCAGCAGTAAGACAATCTGCAAGTACTACTCCCTCCACTAAGCCATCAACTTCAGTAGTGGAGAAGAGATCAGGGAGAGGGTCACTCTCTTCTTCCTGTCCCTCATCAGTTGCCATGAGCAGCAGGGTGAGATCAGCCATGTCATAGTAGGGTTTTAGGCGGTTGATATGGAATACCCTAAGGGGACCCCTGGCAGTGCCCAGGTCTACCAAGTAGGTAACCTCACCCTTTTTCTCAACAATTAGATGGGGTCCACTTCATTTGTCCTGGAGTGCTCTTGGGGCCACAGGCTCCAATACCCACACCTTCTGTCTTGGGTGGTACTGGGTCAGGACAGCCTTTTGGTCATGCCATTGCTTTTGCAGCTCCTGGCTGGCCCGAAGTTTTTTACTGGCCTTTTTCATGTACTCAGCCATTCCTGATCTTAGGCCAAGTGCATAGTCCACAATGCCCTGTTTAGGAGCTTTTAAAGGTTGTTCCCAACCCTCCTTAACAAGTGCAACGGGACCTCTCACAGGGTGCCCAAAGAGGAGTTCAAAGGGGCTAAAGCCCACTCCTTTTTGGGGTACCTCCCTGTAAGTAAAAAGGAGGCAAGGTAACAGGACATCCCATCTCCTTCTCAGTTTTTCAAGGAGTCCCATTATCATACCTTTGAGAGTTTCATTAAACCTCTCAACCAGACCATTTGTTTGTGGATGATAAAGAGTAGTGAACTTGTATGTTACACCACACTCCTTACACATTGCCTTGAGATATGCAGACATGAAGTTACTACGTCTGTCTGACACCACTTCCTTAGGGAAGCCCACTCTGGAAAAGATTCCCAGGAGGGCCTTTGTCACTGCAGGAGCTGTAGTTGCCCTTAAGGGGAAGGCTTCAGGGTACCTGGTGGCATGGTTCACTACCACAAGGATAAACCTATTGACTGAAGCTGTTGGAGGGTCAAGGAGGCCAACTATGTCACCCCCTCCCCTTTCAAATCGCACTCCAACCACAGGAAGTGGAATTAAGGGGGCCCTTGGAGTGCCACCAGTCTTGCCACTGGCTTGGCAGGTCACACAAGAGTGACAAAACTCTTTGGTGTCCTCTGACATATGTGGCCAGTGAAACAGGGGAACAAGCCTGTACCAAGTTTTACTTTGGCCCAAATGCCCAACCAAGGGAATGTCATGTGCCAAGGTAAGAAGAAACTCTCTGTATTGCAAAGGGATGAACAATCTCCTGCCAGCTCCAGGTTTAGGGTCCCTTGACTCAGTATACAAGAAGTTGTCACCTTATGGCTATCACTGACATCCCCATTCTGCTGTTTGACAGCTTGCTGTCTCAAACCCTCTAGTGTGGGACAGGTCTGCTGTGCCACACTCAGCTCTTCCCTAGCAGGCCGCCCTGCACCCAAAAGCTCAGCAGTGTCTGTTGCCAGCTTATCTGGAGTAGTTTGTACACAGGGAGAGGATTCTTCTTCCTCAAAAGGGGAATCTTCTGTGAGGGAGGGATAGTGGGCAAGGATTTACCCTTCCTAACACTAGCTTTTGGGAGTAGTTGGTCCATTATTCCAGGATCCAAGTTTCTCTGTCCTTTTTGGTCCTTGGCCTGAGCCCTTGTTAAAGCAAAAATATGCCCAGGAATGCCCAGCATTGCTGCATGAGCCTCCAACTCCACTTCAGCCCAAGCTGATGTCTCCAAATCATTGCCTAGTAAGCAATGTACAGATAATTCAGTAGCTACCACAACTTTCTTTGGACCAGTAACCCCCCCCAGTTGAGATTCACAGCCGCCATGGGGTGGCTAAGTGTGTTATTTTGAGCATCAGTCACTTGGTACTGCTGACCAAGTAGGTGTTGATCAGGGTGGACCAGTTTCTCTATAACCATAGTTACACTGGCTCCTGTGTCCCTGTAGGCCTCCACCTCAACACCATTAATTAGGGGTAGTTGCTTGTACTTAGCCATATTAAGGGGACAAGCAACCAAGGTGGCAAAGTCAATGCCACCATCAGAGACTAAAACAACTGCTGTGGTCTCCCTAACAAGACCAACCCCAACTACACTGTCACTAGTGAGCCCAGCTACACCCTTGGATTGGCTATTTGTAGTAGACTTCCCACCACCAATGCTATTACTAGGGGGACTAGAATTTGCAGTTGGGGTTGTGGTGGTGGGAGGTTTGGTGTTTTTCTTTGGACAAGTGGCATCACTTGCCCAATGGCCTTTTACTTTACATAAATAACACCAAGGCGTTTTCTGATTGTGAGAAGAGGATTTGGACCCACCACCCCCAGAGGAGCTTTGTGGGCCTGATTAAGACAGAATGTTTTTTATCTTTGTCCCCACCCTTGTCAGAAGACTTACCATCCTTCTTCTTGCCATCCTTGTCACCCCCTGTATGAACTTTTCTGTTCACTCTTGTTCTGACCCATTTGTCTGCCTTCTGTCCCAATTCTTGGGGAGAGGTCAGATCTTAGCCTACCAAGTACTGGTGCAACAAATCAGACACACAATTGTTCAAAATATGCTCTCTCAGGATTAGATTATACAGGCTGTCATAGTCAGTCACCTTATTGCCATGTAACCAACCCTCCAAGGCCTTCACTGAACAGTCTACAAAGTCTGTCCAGTCTTGAGAGGACTCTTTTCTGGTGTCTCTGAACTTAATCTTGTATTATTCAGTGGTTAATCCAAATCCATCCAAGAGTGCATCCTTCAAAACGTTGTAATTGTTAGCATCACTTTCTCTGACAGTAAGGAGCCTACCCCTACCCTTACCAGTGAAAGATAGCCACATGATAGCAGCCCACTGCCTTTGAGGGACCAACTGTACCATACAGGCCCTCTTAAGTGCAGAAAACCACTTGTTAATGTCATCTCCCTCCTTGTAAGGGAGGACTATCTTATGCAGGTTTCTGGAATATTGCTCTCTAACAGGATTGCTATCAAAACACTGCTGCTGCCACAATGGGGAACTAACCCCAACCTCTGCCTTTCCCTTTCCACATCCAGAGATTCCCTGTCTAAGGCCAGCTGCTGCTGTTTAAGCTTCAGCCTGGCCTCTTCCAACCTCAGCTTTCTGAGTTCCCTTTCCATTAAGTTATCCTCAGGGTGGGAGGCTTGGGAATTGTGAGACAGAAGGAAAGTGGTAATTGGCAGAGAGAGACCTGTCCCTAACTGGCTGGACTCTAGTTACCTGGCCTTTAGGAGTGAAAGGTGCCCTACTAGAGTGTGACCCCCTCCCACTACCAGTGTCACTACGTGGCCTGCTAGCTGGCAGGTCCTTGAAAGAAACCTCCCCAGCAACCTTAGGGGATTCCTCTGAGTCTGACTGGGTACCCCCTCCTCTACCTCCTGATCCTGGGATGGGCCAGACTGGTTCTGGACACTTTCTAGCAGAATGCTGAGGAGAAGATCTTTTGTAGGATTCTTTCCAATTGCTAAACCTCTTTCAATGAAGTGACCCCTCAAACGTTTGAAGTTTAGATTCCCATATGTTGCCAGGACAACTGTGGGAGTAAGCTCTACTGCAGACATGACAGAAAAGGTTTAGGACAGAGAGAGAAAAAAGGTTTTAGAACTATTAAAAGAACGGAGAAAATCTTTTTAAAACTTTTTAAAACTTTTTAAAAGGTTTCAGAAACTTTTCAGAAACTTTGTAGAAAGTTTTAGAGAAGGAAGGTTTAAACTGTTTAGGTTAATGTGTATATTCTGAAGTATTTGGTATATGTCTTTCTTATGAAAAGCACCACTGAGAAAGTGGTAAAGCAGTTACAAGTACTTATCCCACCGCTGCACCACCAATGTAGGAGGCTGGCCTGGCTTATAGTGGGTACCTTGTGGTACTTACACCTTGTGCCAGGTCCAGTTATCCCTTATTAGTAGATTAGTAGTGTTCTAGCAGCTTAGGCCGATAGAGGTAGCTATAGCAGAGCAGCTTAGGCTGAACCAGGAGACATGCAAAGCTCCTACTATACCACTTTTATCACTTAGCACTATATCACAAGAAAACACAATACTCAGAGTTATGAAAACTAAAGGTACTTTATTTTAGTGACAATATGCCAAAAGTATCTCAGAGGATATACTCCCTTAGGAGGTAAGTATTATACACAAAATATACACACAAACCGAAATCAGGTAAGTAAACAGTTAGAAAAGTAGTGCAAACACTGTAGGACACAATAGAATGGAATAGGAGACAATAGGCCTAGGGGCAACACAAACCATATACTCCAAAAGTGGAATGTAACCGCAAATGGACCCCAGGCCTAGTGTAGTGTGTAGAGGGTCGCTGGGAGTGTCAGAAAACACTAAGGGTGTCCAAGATACCCCATCCCAAGACCCTGAAAAGTAGAAGTAAAGTTACCCTACTACCCCAGAAAGACAGTAAAGTCGAGATATGGGATTCTGCAAAGACAACAACTGACTGCAAAGCACTGAAGATGGATTACTGGACTTGAGGACCTGTAAAGAAAGGGAACCAAGTCCAAGAGTCACACAAGTGTCCACGGGGGGCAGGAGCCCAGTAATTCCTGGTTGAAGGGGCAAAAGGGCTGCCTCCGGGTGGAAGAAGCCAAAAATTCTGCAACAACAGAAGGTTCCAGGAACTTCTCCTTTGGCCAGAAGATGTCCCAAGGCGTGCTGGAGTATGCAGAGTTGTTTCCACACAGGAAGACTGCAAACAAGCCTTGCTAGCTGCAAGAGTCGCAGTTGAAGGTTTTAGGTGCTCCCAGGGCCCAGGAAGGACTAGGAGGTCGCCCCTTGGAGGGGGGGGGGGGCGCTCAGCAACACAGAGAGCCCACACAGAAGCAGGCAGCACCCGCAGAAGCACCTGAACAGGCATTCAGAAGATCTGAGCACAACGTAGACTCAGCACAACAAAAGAGGGTCCCACGGAGTCGGAGTCCAACTCAGCGAGTTGGGCAAAGCAGGACAGAGTGCTGAGGACCTGGGCTAGGCTGTATACGAAGGAAGTCTTGCAAAAGTACACAGAAGCCCTAGCAGCTGCAGTTCACGCAGTACACAGGATTACTGTCGGGCGTGAGGAGGCAAGAACTTACCTGCACCAAATTTGGACAGAAGGGCCACTGGACTGTCGGGGACACTTGGATCCAGCTCCTGTGGTCCAGGGACCACGCTCGTCAAGATGAGAGGGGACCCAGAGGACCAGTGATGCAGAAGTTTGGTGCCTGCGTTGGCAGGGGGAAGATTCCGTCGACCCACAGGAGATTTCTTCTTGGCTTCCAGTGCAGGGTGAAGGCAGACAGCCCTCAGAGCATGCACCACCAGGAAACAGTCGAGAAAGCCGGCAGGATGAGGCGCTACAATGTTGCTGGTAGTCTTCTTGCTACTTTGTTGCGGTTTTGCAGGCGTCCTGGGGCAATCAGTGGTCGATCCTTGGCAGAAGTCAAAGAGAGAAGTGCACAGGAACTCTGGTGAGCTCTTGCATTCATTATCTGGTGAGATACCCACAGGAGAGACCCTAAATAGCGCTCAGAGGAGGATTGGCTAAAGAGAAAGGTAAGCACCTATCAGGAGGGGTCTCTGACATCACCTGCTGGCACTGGCCATTCAGAGGTGACAATTGAGCCCCCACACCTCTGCATTCAAGATGGCAGAGGTCTGGGACACACTGGAGGAGCTCTGGGCACCTCCCCTGGGAGGTGCTGGCCATGGGAGTGGTCACTCCCCTTTCCTTTGTCCAGTTTCGTGCCAGAGCAGGGCTGTGGGGATCCCTGAACTGGTGTAGACTGGCTTCTGCAAGGAGGGCACCATCTGTGCCCTTCAAAGCATTTCCAGAGGCCAGGAGATGCTACTCCTCCCAAGCCCTTCACACCTATTCCCAAAGGGAGAAGGTGTAACACCCTCTCTCAGAGGAACTCCTTTGTTCTGCCTTCCTGGGACTGGGCTGCCCAGGCCCCAGGGGGGCAGAAACCTGTCTGAGGGTTGGCAGTAGCTGCAGAGAAAACCATGGAAAGTTAGTTTGGCAGTACCCAGGCTCTATGCTGGGGACCCGGGGATGCATGGAATTGTCCCCCCAATACAAGAATGGTATTGGGGTGACAATTCCATGTCCTAGACATGATACATGGCCATGTTCAAAGTTACCAGGGTGACGCTACATATAGGTATTGACCTATATGCAGTGCACACGTGTAATGGTGTCCCCGCACTAACAAAGTCTGGGGAAATTGCCCTGAACGATGTGGGGGCACCTTGGCTAGTTCCAGGGTGCCCTCACACTAAGTAACTTTGCACCTAACCTTCACTAAGTGAGGGTTAGACATATAGGTGACTTGTAAGTTACTTAAGTGCAGTGTAAAATGGCTGTGAAATAACATGGATGTTATTTCACTCAGGCTGCAGTGGCAGTCCTGTGTAAGAATTGTCTGAGCTCCCTATGGGTGGCAAAAGAAATGCTGCAGCCCATAGGGATCTCCTGGAACCCCAATACACTGGGTACCTAGGTACCATATACTAGGGAATTATAAGAGTGTTCCAGTGTGCCAATCAGAATTGGTAAAATTAGTCACTAGCCTGCAGTGACAATTTTAAAAGCAGAGAGAGCATAAACACTGAGGTTCTGGTTAGCAGAGCCTCAGTGATACAGTTAGGCGCCACACAGGGAACACATACAGGGCATACTTTATGAGCACTGGGGTCCTGGCTAGCAGGATCCCAGTGACACAGGCAAAAACAAACATATATACAGTAAAAATGGGGGTAACATGCCGGGCAAGATGGTACTTTCGTACACCCTGCACCCTGCGTTGGCTGCACTGTGGTGGTGGTGGTTGTGGGAGGCTCCTGCTCTGTCCCTGCAACCTCTGATGGCTGCACTGTGGTGGTTGCAGGAGGCTCCTTGTCAGCCCCTGCACCCTCCAATGGCTGCACTGTGGTGGTGGTGGTGGCTGTGTGAGGCTCCTGCTCAGCCCCTTCACCATCTGATAGCTGCACTGTGGTGGTTGTGGGTGGCTCCTGCTCATCCCGTGCATTCTCTGATGGCTGCACAACCACGGCTGGCGGTGTGGTCTCTGTGACAGCTGCTGGTGCAGGCTCCTTCCCCTTCTTGCTGGCTGGTGCAGGCTCCTTCCCTTTCCTGCTGGATGGTGCAGGTTCCTTTTCCTTCCTGCTGGCTGGTGCAGGCTCCTTCCCCTTCCTGCTGGCTGATGCAGCCTCCTTCCCCTTCGTGCTGTCTGGTGCAGGCTCCTTACCCTTCAGTATTTGTGGCCTGGAATCCTTTCCACCATGAGTAGGAGCTGCTGAAACTGGGCCTGTGGACTGTTTGGCTGCGGTGCTTGGCTGGGTCCTTGATACCCTGGCAATACGTGCAGGACGGGGGGGTAGGGAAGTAGTCAATCATGCAAATGAAAAGCTTTTTAGGGACATTGGGGCGGGAAGAAAGAGAAGCAATGGGAATGGAGGATGAGAGAGTGGTAGTGGGAGGTGTTTGTCTGCTGGATTTGCGGGCAGGTGCATGGGTTTTATGCTGTTGTGAGGTGGATGGCTGTTGGGTGTCTGAGTGCTTGCGCTTGTGTACTTTGGGGGGGACAGACACGGTGGGTGAGGACACAGGGGATGTGTGCATTGATGTTGTGGAGGTTTCTCCCAGTGAGGTGTGTGTTCTGCTTGGTGGGGTGATGATGCAGGTAGTGGATGATGACGTAGTGCATGCTGGTGTGAGTGTGGATGTAACGGGGTGGGAGGTGGAGGAGGAGGAGGAGGGAGAGACAGTGGAAACAGTGGATGTTGTTGTGTCTGCAACTGAATGGTGTTTGTGTGAGTGCCTTTGGGATGCAGTGTGGTGCTTGTGTTTGCCGGTGGCACTCTTGGATGTGCTTGGGATGGGTTGGGGCTGAGGGGAATGGGACTGAGAAGTGGAAGTTGGAGGGGGATGGTAGAAACAGGGACAATGGCTGCCATCATAGAGGAGGCCAGAGCCTGCATCGATCTCTGTTGGGCCGCCAAACCACTGTGAATGCCATCCAGGAATGCATTAGATTGCTGCATCTGGGCTGCGAGCCCCTGTATGGCATTCACAATGGTTGTTTGCCCGACAAAGATGGATCTCAGGAGGTCAATAACCTCCTTACTCAGGGCAGCAGGGCTCACTGGGACAGGGCCTGAGGTGCCTGGGGCAAAGGAGATGCCCACTCTTCTATGTTAGCGGGCAAGGGCAACTCGCTGAGGGGCTGCTGGGAGGGCAATGCTGGTACGGGTTGGCTGGAGCTCCCATCATAGGAGATATCAGAGTCTGTATTTTCCCCTCGTCTCCCCCATGGTGCTCCCCTCCTCCCTGTCCCACTGGTACCCTCAGTGTGGGTGGACTCTGCCTCCAGGGCCCTGTGGGATGCAGCTCCCTCTGTCGCCAATGTCTCTGCTCCTCTGCCAGATAATGCTAATGCACATAAGAACAGGATGACAAAACTAGAAAGGGGGGGGGGAGAGACAAAGGATACACTTGGTCAATGACTGCACCAACACCGCCGTTGGGGTACACTGCACCCTCACACACAGGGAACAGGCCTACGCACTATGCATTGCACTGCTAGTGATATTGCTATCCACCAAGGCATGCGGAGGAGCACAAACCTGGGACCCACAGAGCCCTGACCAATAGTGGATGCTAAAAATCTAGGTAGACAGTATTTCCTTTCAGGCCCTTAGCCACCAGAGGACTTACGCTGCTATGTCTGGCTTAGGCTAGGGGCACCCACTGACAAACCCACCACCCTGATACCATCCCTCCAGCCGTTTCCTTCAATGATGGCCACTGTACTCACCTCCTTGTGGCTGCTTTGATGCCCTCAAGCTCCCATCCAGTTCTGGATAGGCCACCGCCAGTATGTGGGCCATCAGGGGGGTAAGGGTCCGACGGGCACCCCTTCCTCTTTGGGAGGCCAGTCCCAGCTGGGCCTCTGCGGTTTACCGTGCACAGCATCTCAGGTCCTCCCACCGTTTCCAACAGTGGGTGCTCCACCTGCCATAGACCCCCAGGGTCCGCACCTCCTTGGTGATGGCACACCATATACCCTTCTTTTGATGGGCGCTGACCTGCACAGGCAATACAGACTGAAGAAAAGCATTTGACAAACAGTCCAGCCAGCAACACGAATGGCCCACCATACCCGTTTCCATCACTATTGGCACACACATAGCCAAGCACTCAATGTGTACCCAGCCAAGAGGACATCCCTCCCCCTTTCATGATGCCTTGACACAGACCTCCATGCATTAATGCCACATGCATCATGCCCACACCATACTCACCTGTTGGTCTGGAGGCCCATACAGCAGTCTGTATTGGGGTAGGACCCCATCCATCAGTCTCTCCAATTCCTCTGAAGTGAAGGCTGGGGCCCTTTCCCCAGTCACACAGGCCATGGTAGGTTCCAGACACTGGTCACAGCAGCACATGCAGTGTATGTCCTCTCCTATGGAAGGTCAGGAAACAAGTGAGGAATCAGATAGAAAATGGCGGTCATGTCCGCGGCAGTGCATACCGTCACCCCCGGCATAGATCACCATTGACCACTGTACCCCATAGGGCCCAATTATAACCAATGAGGAAATGCACGGTGGTTCCCGACCGCCTCCCGCCACGGCGCACAACGTCAGCGGAATTACCTCACCTGTCCCTCTACACAGGATAGGCGGGCGCCATTTCAGGGGGGGAAGGCCTATGGAATGATGCTGCGTCACAGGAGAAATAGGCACATACTTGACAAATTACACTGTCCCATGACATGTTTGCACATTGGGGACTACTGTTGTGGGTCCATTGTTCAGTTTATGACAGCCTCCTCACTCTTTTTTAGGAGATGGAGACATACCCCCCTGTACAGGCCCCTGGTGGACTTGGCTACACTGGAGGACAGGCACATTATCCTCACTTATAGAGTGGACAGGGCCACAATTCAGAGGTGTGTGCCCAATTGGAGCCTGACCTGATATCTTCTATCCGTCACCCCACTGGGATCCCCCCTATTCTGCAAGTGCTATCAGTGCTCCATTTCCTGGCAACTGTTTCTTTCCAAGTGACAGTGGGCTTGGCAGCAGGAATGTCACAGCCAATGTTCTCAATAGTGCTGACAAGAGTATTGTCTACCCTGATTAAACAAACGTGCAGCTACATAGCATTCCCCCTGGTTGAGGATTTGGCCACTGTGAAGTCCAAGTTTTATGCAGTGGGACATATCCCCAATATAATTGGGGAGACTGATGGAACATATATTGCATATGCCCCCCCCACCATGAACAGGTGTTCAGGAAACTTAAGAGTTTCCACTCTGTGAATGTGCAGATGGTGTGCTTGGCAGACCAGTATATCTCCCACATCAATGCTAAGTATCCTGGGTAGGTGCATGATGCCTTTGTCATGAGGAATAGCAGCATCCCAAATGTGATGGGCCAACTACAGAGGCACAGGGTGTGACTAATAGGTAACCCTGGTTCCCTCCCAGTATATGTTGGTGTATGCCTATGGTGTTGGCCATATAGGATAGTGTGTGGCTAAATGTTGTCCCTCCATATTTGCAGGTGACTCTGGTTACCCAAACCTATCATGGCTGCTGACCCCTGTGAGAAATGCCATGACAAGGGCAGAAGAAGGATATAATGAGGCACATGGGCGGACCAGAAGGATCATTGAAAGAACCTTTGGCCTCCTGAAGGCCAGGTTCCGGTGCCTCCTTCTGACAGGTGGATCCCTGTGCTACTCACCCAAGAATGTCTGCTAGATAGTGGTGGCATGCTGCAAGTTGCACAACCTGGCCCTAAGATGCCATGTCCCTTTTCTGCAGGAGGAGGAGACTGGAGATGCCCCTGTGTCAGCAGTGGACCCTGTGGACAGTGAGGATGAGGAGGGAGAGGATGAGGATGTGGACAACAGAAATTTGTAATCCGTCAGTACTTCCAGTGACACACAGGTGAGACAGTGCAACTTTACATTTCAATGACCCTGGTTGTATTGTATTCTCTGTGGCATTGTCTTGCTGGTATTTCCCACTTCTATGCCCGCTTACTGTTACCTCTGGCTATTCATTTTGCAGATGTTGGAGATTTGACAAATACTCCTAGTGTGATCACAACAGCCAGCTATAGGTCAACGATTCTAGGCTCATTCTATGTACAGTTCATGTGCACTGGTTGTACCTGTTTCAACCAATACATATTTGAAATACATGACATACTTGAAATAGATTTATGTCAAAGGGTGTTTACTTAAGTGCTAATATATAGAGGGGGAAGTGCAATGGGATAGGGTGATGATGGAGGAAAGTCCAGGGTATTATTCCAGTCTGTTTGTAGCACAGGTGCATTGTCCAAGGGGACATAGGAAGGGGAGCAATGGCAATTCAAGGTGGACAGGGTGATATCCTGGCGGGGGTCTTGGCAAGTATCTCTGGCATCTGTCTGGATCGTAAGAAATGTTTGCGGGGTGGTTCACCTTCTGCAGGGGCAGGGGTGCTGGTGGTCTGTGAGTCCTGTGGGGGGGGGCCCTGGCCACTAGTGGCAGCAGAAGTGGAAGGCTGTTCAGATGACTGGCCAGAGGCAGGGGCCCGCTGGTGTGACACTGCCTTCCTCATGATGTTGGCTATGTCTGCTACCACCCCTGCTATGGAGATCATATTGTTGTTGATGGCCTGCAAGTCCTCCCTAATCCCCTGATACTGTCCCTCCTGCAGCCGCCTGTTCTCCTGCATGTTGTCTAAGATCTGGCCCATGGTGTCCTGGGAATGTTGATAGGCTCCCAGGATCTCAGAGAGCGCCTCCTGGAGAGTCGGTTCCCTGGTCCTGTCCTCCTCCTGGTGCACAGCACTCCTCAAACAAAGTTTCCCTGTTGGCCTATGCCTCTGTCCCCCGAACCGCGTGCCCACTGCCACTGACCCAGGTCCATGATTGTCTTGGGAGCAAGGTGTGGCCTGAGGTCCCTGTACAGGTGGGCAGACTGCTGATTGACGAGTCCTGGGGACAGAGGTTTGGGTACGCTGGGTGGGTGCTGTGGTGTTGTTTCCTGATGGGGAGGCTCTGTGGTGGTCTGTGACTGGGCTTGGGTAACCGGCTGTCCAGTGGTCCCTGATCGGCCAGGTAGATCGTACAGATCCTGAAGACCGGAGTTACTGTCATCACTGTGGGCCTCTTCAGTTGGGGGACTGGATAGTGCTGGCACCTCCTCTCCAGTGACATTGGCTGGGGTACCTGTGTGGGTGTAATTGATGTATTATGCTTCATGTGTATGACATATTGTACATCCCTGGCTTCCCCTCTGTGGTTGGTGTTGCCCTGCAAGCTTTTACCTGTGTATGTTGGTGTATGGTGGGATTGTTAGTTTCCCTATGCTGTGCATGCTTTAGTGATGAGTGTCCATGCAGGGCTGTGAGGGGTGTCCATGCATTGGTACATCATGCAGGGCTTTGCATTGGAATTAGTGTGATGTGATGGTGGAGTGTGTGGGTTGTAGTGGAGTGATGGGAGGGAGGGTGAGGGTATTTGATGGCATGCAGGTAGGGGGAGTGATAATTGTTGAAAGTTGACCTACTAGAGTCCAGACCTCCACCGACTCCAGCCAGGCCCTCAGGATGCAGTATTGCCAAGACTTGCTACTCCCATGCTGTGAGTTGTGGGGGAGTAGGTGGGGATCCACCTCCAGTCCTCTGGTTAGAGAGCTGGTGTCTTGCTGCTATGGAACATACCTTCCCCTGTAGGTCGTTTCACCTCTTCCTGATATCGTCCATTGTTTTGGGGTGCTGTCCCACAGCGTTGACCCTGTCCACGATTCTCTGCCATAGCTCCATCTTCCTTGCTGTTGATATCTGCTGCACCTGTGCTCCAAAGAGCTGTGGCTCTATGCTGACGATTTCCTCCACCATGACTCCTAACTCCTCCTCAGTGAAACAGGGGTGCCTTTGTGGTGCCATGGGTGTTATGTGATGTATGTTGGTGAGGGTGTGTTGGGTAATGTGTTTGGGTGGGTGAAGTGGGGTGCGTGAGTGATGCATGGGTGTATGTGGTGTGTATATGTAGTGGTCTTGGTGTCAGTCTTGTGCCAATGATTTGTAATCGTAAAGGGTTGTGGGTAATGTGGGTGTTTGTTTTATAGTGGTGTAGGTGTTTGGGTGTGGTGTGTGTATGGGTGTCAAGTGTGTGTTGTTTGAAATGTGTTTTTTTCTGTGGGTGTCCATTGTGAGCGTGGCGGTTTGTACCACCAATGGTTTACCGCTGTCGAATGTCCGCCGTCGTGATTCGTGGGTCATAATGTGGTGGGCGTTGTTCTGTTTCCGTAACGGTGTGGGTTTTGATACCGCCACTTTATCACTGACCTTTGGTCTGGCGGATTTGTGTCTGTGGCTGTATTCTGTTGGATTGGTGTGTGTGTGTAATAATATGGTGAATGGATATCAGCTGCGGTAAGTTGGCAGCCGTCAGCTTGGCAGTGAGCAGCATTTACCACTAATGTCATAATGAGGGCCTATGTATCTTTATAATTTGGTTTTTCGAATTGTCTACATGACTTTAAGCTTGAGTTTGTAATAAATCCCTTAACTTTATTGTTTACTGGAGTTTTCCTTCTAGGGCCACATTGATCAAGGTGTTTAGATTAATTTGGTTTGTATTTAAAACGTGTTAGTGATTCCACCACAAAACTTACTTGGTTCAAAGATTCAGCCACCTCAAAAAGCATTGATGCCTGTGAAGGATGAACATGCTCCAAAATTAAAAGAAATACAGGAGCAAAATCTCAGAAATGTTAATTTCCAAATTCAGGCTACCCTTGAACATCCCCAGTGATCAGATTGTATTTGTGTTTAGGAAAGCAAGTGCCTCTGACAAGATATTCATTTGAATTATATAGTTGCATCGCACTACAGATACTATTTATTTAATGTGCTATCTGATCAAAGTGCAACGCTGGCAAAATGTAAAAGCAAAAGTAAGAGAAGGGTATTGTTAGCAGCCATGCAGGACAGTAACAAAAGGCTCATGCTGCCACTCATCTATATGTGCTGCAAGGGGTACAACACTGCTGTTTGCAAGTCCTGTTTTACAATTCACTATCACATCAGATGAAATGTTCATTGCATGTTTAGCCATTAAAATATCTGTATATAGCACACAACAAAGACGTGTACATTCAACATGTATTATTTACCTGAAATTCGAAATTCTTTACAGTCTGTGGCACTTCTGGCTTGTGAGGTGGCAGTGCGTTCAACAGTTGTATCTTTGCCCTTAGGAAGTTCAACAAGTGGCATTGAAGATCCTTGCTGTCAGTGGAGTGAGGTGAAGCATTCGTCGGCGGGTGTTTGGGGATGTGTGAAGTCATCAGGAGCGTTCTTACAGCATATACATGACCGTCTGGTGCCAGTTGGGGGGTAACACTCATGATGCTGGCGTTAGAGAAATTATCATCAAATTTAATTTAATACACGATTAACCTGAACAACAGAAACAAGTGAATGACAGATCATCCTTTGAATCGCAAGCAAGATAATACGTAAATGATGCCAGTCAGCCATACTATTTTGGTGCTCTGAAGCCTCACAACACTGGCATTATTATACATTAAGATATCTCCTCCATACTGTAATGTGGGGCCCTAGGCCCTCATGCTAATTAATAAGGGGACGCAGACACGGTGGTAGGGTGGTATTCAACTGGCCTCAGGCACGTGCGCCTGGCCTCTTTTATTGGCAGGGTCACCTGACTGGTGACGCCTGTGTTGGGTGGGTGTGGGTTACATCTGTAAGACCAGCCCTCAGCAGAGTGGCTGGCAGAAAGACTAGAATGAGTCCAGCTGGACTCTACATCCCTCCCAAACTTTATTGAGGAACCAAACAAAAGTCCAACCTGTAAAAGAAACAATAACAAAGCACCACAATCAGTCTCTCGGCCTCGAAAAGGCAGACTGCAGAATTGCAGTGGACATGATGCAGCTGGGAGCACCCGTACACCTCCGCACGAGTCAATAATTTAACCAGGTACAGCTGGGCACGAACACTGTGTGGATGAAGTCCAGATACTTCAGTTGCTTGTCCACGACCTCACAGTTCGCTGGATATTGTTGATCGGGTCCTGCCTGGGCTCATGTGGTCAAAGTCTATTTACAGTTTCTGATGCGGGTGCATCTGGAGCAGTGGTGAGTCCACTGTACACAGTTTTGGACGGCATTCTGACTCTGGAGATTGTCTACCTCCTAAGACTGCAGATGACGTGACGGCCTGGGGCACCTGGGAGTCCAGCGGCAGAGAAGCGGCAGTCTTCCCTCTCGTGCCAGATCTCCATCAAGCAGGAGTCTCCTCGAGGCCATTTCACGGGCTTCCACGGGACTGTGTGGACTGTGCTTGCCTATCTCAGGCCCAGCAAAGACGTCTCAGAGGAACAGCCTACAGGACCACATCCTAGTCTCGCATGGAGCCACAACGTTTGTTGATGCAGGGTCCGCTTGCTCGAGCCATCCGGATTCAGGTGCTCTGGCCACGGTGCAAAGTCTTCAGGTGACCAGTCTCTCGATATGAGACCTCCGTGCTTCCGGATGTCTGACGTGGAGCTGTCTCAGATGCATTCTCTCAGCGATATTCCGCTCTCACAGGAATTTGTTGGAGGCCCTTGTCCCTGGATTGCGGCGGGACTGCGTGGGCTGTG
Organism: Pleurodeles waltl; assembly: GCF_031143425.1. Classification (NCBI taxonomy): domain Eukaryota; kingdom Metazoa; phylum Chordata; class Amphibia; order Caudata; family Salamandridae; genus Pleurodeles; species Pleurodeles waltl. Next base: position 373,619,098 of record NC_090439.1, read on the forward strand.
CGGGCCAACGTCGGCCACGCCAAAGGAGTCTCTCTGAACTCCCAACAGGGCCACGTCCTAGTCTTGTGCAACCCCAAGGGTGGATGGTCCAAATGATCTGGTCTGCTCTCACCGGCAGGTGTCTGGTTCACAGAGCTCATGGCAAGTGTTCAGATGATAAGTTTCTACGTTGCCAGACATGCCTTGTCAGCGTCGGTTCTTGTTGCTGACTGTCTCCACTCAGGTGGTGCTGTGCTCCTCCTTCGATGATTGGACGATGCACCTCATCATGATGATGATGTTTTTTTTTTCATCCTTTTGCAGATCAAACAGGTGGCGGCGGCTTCGTCAGCGGAAGGACCACTTGATGGACATAGTGGCCACGGCGGGTCTTGTGTGGCCTGTGCAGTCGGTGTCAGGGATGCCAACACAGCCAAACAGCCGGTGACAGGTCGGTCGTACTGGGAAGCGTGGGGGACCACCCGCATCGCTGTCTTCAGTGACGTCTGCTCACCCCGGTGACTGTCTTGTACTGATGGGTGCCTCCTCATCTGCTCGCACGAGTCCTCAGTTGTGTCACTCTACTTCCTTCCACTTTCACACCTGCGATGGAGTTGATCTGTGGTGTGACCGGTCTGTCACACTCCTCTCCTCATTTCTTGTTGGCATCGTGCCACTCTCTCTTCTCCTTGGTGTGGCGTTGTGCCACAGGTCACATGTTGCGGCACATGGACCTTGCGCTGCACCTCCGCTGGTACATCTTCCTCTTCGTCCTCGATGTGGCGTTGTGTCACGGGTCACATGCTGCTTCACACGGACCTATCACTGCACCTTCGCTGGTGCATCTTCCTCTTCGTCCTCGATGTGGCGTTGTGCCACAGGTCGCATGCTGCCTCACATGGACCTATCACTGCACCTCCTCTGGTGCATCTTGCTCGGTCGCAGCCTCTCACAGGCTGAGTCCTGCGGGTAGGGCATGATCTGCTCTTCATGCAGACCTCTCCCGGTCTGGTCCGTTCCCGGATCCTCTTGGTGGACCTCTCTCTGGCAGGAGGGTCCCCGCTCTCTTCCTCCTTCTCTTCACTCGAGGGCGCCATTCTTGCGCCTCGAGGCTGCGCTGTTACGGCGCTCACTCCTGCCATCTGCTCTGGCAGGGTCGGTCAGTTCAGATGACCTGCTCACTGATGGGCCAACAGTGGCCATCTTCCATCGCTGTGCGGCCAGCTGACATGGCCTCTTTTCCCGTGCGTTACGTCACGCTCTCGGGTACTCTCTCCATCTTCACGGGCTTTACCCATGTCGTCACATTCTCTGGCGCAGCTCTCTGTGCACGCTGAGCACGTGTCAGTCTCTTTTTTTTTCTGGGCGTCCTGTGGCAACGCCTAGCATGTCCCTTTCTTGTCCTGCGGTGATGTCCATCACTGCTGGGGCATCTGGCGTTCTCTCGTCGGTGGTGGCGGACGGCCGCCAGAGGCTGCGCAGACCATGCGCGCTCTCTTCGTACCTCACGTGGCACTTGCGTCCGTTTCTCACCGTTGCAGCTTGGCTGGGACAGCTGCAGTCTTCTCCTTCCCTTTTTGCAGCGTCGCCCGCGTCGCTTCCTTCTTTCTCGCCGTTTCCGTCTTCTGCGCCGTTTCTGTCCACGGGCGCACTCTTGGTTTGGAGCAGTCACTTTCTGAAGGTGCTGCTGTAAACTTTCCTTCATCCAAGCTTCTCTTCCCTTTAAAACAGAAATAGGGTGCAATACCATTTTTGTCCACTGGATGCCAGTAGTGCACTTCTTTTCTAGGTTGAAGACACTCTTTCTTCCTCTTGAGTCTCGTTTGTTGGGAGACAGACACCGGAGAGGAGCCAGGCTGGAGGGGGCTCTGGAGGGGGGCTGCAGAAGCTGCAGGTAAGTGTATTTTCCTTTCTTTTTCACTTTTCTGTCTTCTTTTTTTTTCAAAAGATTTTTTTTTCTTTTAGCCTCGTTGAAAGAGGCAGTCAGACACTACGAAGCTTTCAGTTGGGGTTTTGGGGGCTCCGGGCACTGTTCTTTGTGGGTGCGTGTAAGCACCTAATTTCTTTGTTCATTTGTTCGAGGTGGGGGCGCGGCCCTGGGCACTTGGTGCTTCGGTGCGTGTCTGCACCAGGTTATTTCGACTTACTTTCGGTGCGTGTCTGCACCTCTTTGCTCGGTCCCTACGAGGGTTGGTGGAGGCGGGTCTGGGCATTTTTATGTCTTTTGTGGTGCACACTAGCACCATCACGGATCCCTTGTTGCGGCCGCAGTAGCCGTCCTTTCTGTTGCGGGCCGTTTTGACAGCATTTTTGGGGTGGGGCGGCCCTGGGCAAATCTTCTTCGGTGCGTGAGTGCACCATTATTAAAATGAAAAGGGGCGACCGGCCCCGGCCACCCTTTGCCAACTTCTCCTCACGGCGCACGACAGCGCCACTTTGAATGGAAAAAAAGGGGAAAACGGTCCCTGGTCTTTTCTGCACTCTCGGTGCCCGATCGCACCATGTTCTTCACGCGCGGCCGCCGCAGCACGGACACGCTGCAGACCGCGTTTATTTTCTTGGGGGCGGCTGGTCTCAGTCATGGTTCAGCGCCCTCTTCTTTTTCTTCACGGTGCGCGACAGCACCGTAAGCGCATTTAAACGTGGCCCCAGCAGCCTTCCCACACGCTGCGGGCTGCGCTGCATCTACTCTTGGGGGGGGCTCCGGGCATTTTCCACAGGGGCATGGGGGAAAGCAGCACTGCGCGCCTCGGAGCGCTTTGTTTACTTTCAGCGCCCGCAGCCGTTCTTACAGTGCTGCGGACGCTCCGATTGGCAGCACTCACCCCCTTCTTTCACACCGATGGGGCTGGGGCTGCGACGGCTTCACTTTTCCTCTTTCCTCCACCCATTGCTCCGTCGTAGGTTCATGTCTGCAACCACGTGGGGTTGCAGATCCCACCCTTGTCGCCATTGTAATGTGGGGCCCTAGGCCCTCATGCTAATTAATAAGGGGATGCAGACACGGTGGTAGGGTGGTATTCAACTGGCCTCAGGCACGTGCGCCTGGCCTCTTTTATTGGCAGGGTCACCTGACTGGTGACGCCTGTGTTGGGTGGGTGTGGGTTACATCTGTAAGACCAGCCCTCAGCAGAGTGGCTGGCAGAAAGACTAGAATGAGTCCAGCTGGACTCTACACATACCACAAATAAACCAAACGATATAGCTCGGCTGCTGTGGTCGCTACGAATTAACCGAAGAATAATCTTTACATCAATTTGTATGTGTCAATATGATAAAATACTGGGCCAGTATTCCTTCATAGAAAGGAAAGGAGACATCAAGCTACCCTGCCTTTCAGTTCCACCACTGACCTAAAATACATTACTTTTATACCCACCAGATTAGGAAATAATTGTATAATTTGTATAATTATGTATCAATGCATTTCCCAATAGACACAGAGCATAAAGGACCCTTTCGTACCCCACACCGGTCTAATGTGACAAACATTTTGGGATGAAGCAATGAATTGTCGATTATAAAACATGACGATTTTAAAAACCGGTACTGGTACTTGTGAACATTGTTGGAATGCTCTTACTACTTTAAGATTTTATTGTGATTGATTGAAGAATCTTAACCTTGCAAAAACCCCTGTCTCAAGTCCAAGATATTTCAATGACGTTGATTACTTTAATTACATACATGTTAATGTTCCATGCAAAAGTCCTGATTAAGCTGCCAGCGTGTAACTGTCTATTTTATTTCATATTCTTAATAAAACAATTCCATTGTGTTTATGTGACCATACCATACATATTTGTTCAGTAACCCACTGGACTACTTACCATTGAGAGTTTGTTGCTTAATGCACAGATATAAAGATTCCCAGCTAGATTCCACGGGCACAACCTACGCAACAAATACAGGGTGTTTTAATCACTATTCTAATTGGCATCACCTGAATCCGATAATGCAAGGCATATTAGTGCAGCAAAGGTTTATTTCCACTCTTGGCAGACCTCCGTTTGTGGACCATGTACACATTCACACCGAATCTGGAGCAAGAAAAGTTATCACTGCACCCCAAACTGCACTACAAACATTCATGCCACGTTTTGAACAGCAAGCAAATACAGCTTAGATGTTAAATATACAGTAGGTGATATGAACTGGATCACAACAGCACACACTTGGAAGTGCACAGCTGTGCAGGTGCAGCTGATATTCAAAAGCAGCAGTGTGCTCACCTGTGCCAGTACATAATTGACAGTATCCAAAAAAACGGTTAAACAGAGACTATACACACATATTAAACAGCTGAAATGTACCATGTAGTTGGCTTTCAAAGGCCTTCAGGAGCTTCAAACGCTGATATAAACTGGATAGTCTGTGACATCACACACGTCTTACCCAGGCCAATGCTCTTATTATTTTTCAAATGAAACATACACATGAAGTAGACGGAGTCCAGCTCCACACACAAAATGTATACTCCAAATAATACCCTGACCCGCACTACTGATTTCACTACTCACTTGTCAAACAGAAGTCAATCTGTGTCAGTCTCTTCCGAACTGGGGTGACGTTATCCAAACCCGATAGTGCTGCATGTCTTTAGTAATGGAAATGAAGTGCTATACAAATCTACACTAATATGACATGATATAAAAGGAGACATTTCAAGTATGTTTATATTATTTTCAATTGATATGTGTGTTTACATGCCTCTTTCAAAATGTTATTGATAGATGATGCAGTGATGAAATATAGAGCTGTTGTTGCTCCCAGAGTAATTGACTATTACATATGCGTAGTAATATTTCTGCAACACAAAAGCATTGTATGTGCTTTTCTTTTCCTGTATACAGGTAAGACCTCAGAAAGAGGGACCAATGTGACATAAGAGCAATCTATCGCACCCTGGAAGGCAGGAGGTGTTTGTTGTTCCGTAGAAAACTGCCTTTACTACTTGCTGATTGGGTGCTGGTATTAGAGGCCTTAGGTGCTGTTGTAAAAGCAGTAGTGCAACCCCAATCACTTCATCACATATGCTCAAAAATAAGCCAGATGTGACTAGCTGCTATACTGAAAATAGCTTGAGATATGTTGAAATCACTTGTTACTTAGCTGTAGTGGACTCAAGGGAGTGTGCAATTTGATCAGATACACAGAATAGAAGGGCCTTGCGTAGCAGACAATTTCTTTTCCTGTGTGTTGGCCAGGCCTATTGATTTCAGCGCACATAGATTACGGCTTGAGTCAGCACCTTGGTCGCGAGTGGATACATTTACTATGTGCATCAGTTATCTCTTTATTCAAAGGCTTTTCTCCCTATTCTTGTGTTTGTCCAGCCAGGAGTATTTAGGTTTCACAGTGTTCTGATTGCTTGAATTTTGGCCCGTATTTATACTTTTTGACGCTAAACTGCGCTAACGCAGTTTAGCGTCAAAAAGTTTTGCGCCGGCTAACGCCATTCTGAAGCGCCATGCGGGCGCCGTATTTATTGAATGGCGTTAGCCGGCGCTAGCAGACCGGCGCTGCCTGGTGTGCGTGGAAAAAAAACACGTACACCAGGCAGCGCCGGCGTAGGGAAAAATGGCGTTAGGGCGTCTTAAAAATGGTGCAAGTCAGGTTGACGCAAAAAAATCGCCTCCACCCGATTTGCGCCATTTTTAACGACGCCCAGACGCCATTTACATGACTCCTGTCTTAGTAAAGACAGGAGTCATGCCCCCTTGCCCAATGGCCATGCCCAGGGGACTTATGTCCCCTGGGCATGGTCATTGGGCATTGAGGCATGTAGGGGGGCACAAATCAGGCCCCCCTATGCCCCCAAAAAAATATAAAAAAATAAATAAATTATACTTACCTGAACTTACCTGAATGTCCCTGGGGTGGGTCCCTTCATCCTTGGGTGTCCTCCTGGGGTGGGCAAGGGTGGCAGGGGGGCATGGGAGGGCAGCTGTGGGCTCATTTTGAGCCCACAGGTCCCTTAATGCCTGCCCTGACCCAGGCGTTAAAAAGAGGCGCAAATGCGGGGTTTTTTGGCCCGCCCACTCCCGGGCGTGATTTTTGCCCGGGAGTATAAATACGACGCATTTGCGTCGCAGTAATTTTTTGGGATGGGAACGCCTACCTTGCATCTCATTAACGCAAGGAAGCCGTTCACGCAAAAAAATGACGCTCTTTACTCCTACTTTGGCGCTAGACGCGTCTAACGCCAAAGTATAAATATGGCGTTAGTTTTGCGCCAAATTTGAGTCGAAAAAAACGACGCAAATTTGGCGCAAACGGAGTATAAATATGCCCCTTTATTCTTCGGCTGCTGATGGCGCTTGCATTCTGGGAACTATTGGTTTTGTTTTATTTTAAACAATCAATGGGAGTGTGTAAGAAACTGTTTTTATGGTTGAGGGGGTTAAACCCTTCTCAAGCAGCAACCACATTTCATCTCATCGTGCGGTAAAAAGTAAACCCTGATTAAATCTGTGGTCAACCCTCAGGCAGCTTGGCATAGAGCAGGCAAACTTAACTCAGAGACAATGTTAAAGTATTTGTGCAGCACTTCAAACAGTAACCCAGTGAAAACATGCCACAAAAGGAGCCTACAGCAAGTTTAGAAAAATAGATGTGTTTTAATAAATAAAATGGAAATTGCAAAAATCAAATTAGTAGAGCCGAAGATAAGTATTTGTTTGCAAAATAGCACTAAAAAGCATAAAGTGCCAACTGTGGATCTCTGGTTATGCTGGACTGGGACAAAGTCACAAGTTTAGGCCAACTGCAATGGAGTGCAGGCTGGCTACAGGGATCCAGTTAGGAGCGCTGAATTGAATATTCTAAATCCCTAAATCCTGGTTTGTGATTGTTCTGAGGAAATGAGTCGAAATGCATCACACAGCCGACATGATGTGTCAGTTCTGGGATTCAGAGAGGCTGTGGTGCAACATCTTGATGCATCGATTTAAAAGATCTTGCTGACAATGGCTTTCAATGCAAACTCTGGAGTCGTGGATGCATTGTGCAGTCTGGATGATGCATCTGTTTTGAGGAGCTATGAGGTTGACGTGGAGTCTGGGGTCATTGTTGAGGCTGCCATCTATGATGGATGTGAAGGCCTGAACTAAAGGTGAGTTGCACAGCTGCAGTTTTGATGCAGTGGTGGGCTGTGATGTGCTGCAGGTTTTTGCGGCTGCTCCAGTCTACGCAACAGGCGAGATGTGTCAGTTCTGCTCGGTGTTGCGCTGCATGGCAAAGGAGATATATTGCTTCTGCTGGATCTATAGAGGCTGGCAGAGCACCTTACGCCTATGTCCAAGGGTCAATGATTGGCGTGCACCACTTGGCAGAGTAGACTCACAGATGGCAGAGTTGAGGTGCAGGAGAAAGGTTGTGGGACCCTGCGGTCCCTAGCACTTCAGTCCGGAGGCCAGCCAACTAGCCCTTTGAGTCACTATAAAGTTCAGGGTTCAAAATATGCTGGTCTAGTCCTCACCCAGAAAAAAGAGCATCAGATCTGCACAAGACAACAGCACAGCAAGGCAGTAGTCCAATAGGGCAGCAGTCTGGCAGCGTGACAGTCCCTCAGCAGCTCAGCAGTCCTTCTTTTTGTCAGAGTATCCACAGGTCCACGTTCAAAAGTGCACTGAATAGTTGGTGTCTGAGGTTCAGTATTTATACCCAGTGGTGCCTTTGAAGTGGGAGAGACACTTCTAGAGTTTTCCCTTCTAAGTCCCTTTTCTGGCTCCAGACTAAATACTAAGGCCCGTATTTATACTCCGTTTGCGCCGAATTAGCGTCGTTTTTTTCGACGCAAATTCGGCGCAAAACTAACGCCATATTTATACTTTGGCGTTAGACGCGTCTAGCGCCAAAGTATGGGCAAAGGGCGTCATTTTTAGCGTGAACGCCTTCCTTGCGTTAATGAGATGCAAGGAAGGCGTTCCCGTCTAAAAAAATGACGGCGACGCAAATGCGTCGTATTTATACTCCCGGGCAGAAATCACGCCCGGGAGGTGGCGGGTCAAAAAACCCCGCATTTGCGCCACTTTTTAACGCCTGGGTCAGGGTAGGCGTTAAGGGGCCTGTGGGCTCAAAATGAGCCCACAGGTGCCCTCCCCTGCCCCCAGGGACCCCCCCTGCCCCCCCTGCCCACCCCAGGAGGACACCCAAGGATGGAGGGACCCACCCCAGGGACATTCAGGTAAGTTCACGTAAGTATAATTTTTGATATTTTTCAATTTTTTTTGGGTGGCATAGGGGGGCCTTATTTGTGCCCCCCTACATGCCACTATGCCCAATGACCATGCCCAGGGGACATAAGTCCCCTGGGCATGGCCATTGGGCAAGGGGGCATGACTCCTGTCTTTACTAAGACAGGAGTCATTTAATTGGCGTCTGGGCGTCGAAAAAATGGCGCAAATCGGGTTAAGACGATTTTTTAGCGTCAACCCGACTTGCGCCATTTTAAGACGCCCTAGCGCCATTTTCCCCCTACGCCGGCGCTGCCTGGTCTACGTGGTTTTTTTCCACGCACACCAGGCAGCGCCGGTCTGCTTGCGCCGGCTAACGCCATTCCATAAATACGGCGCCCACATGGCGCTTCGGAATGGCGTTAGACGGCGCTAAATTTTTTGACGCTAAACTGCGTTAGCGCAGTTTAGCGTCAAAAAGTATAAATATGGGCCTAAATAAATCCTTTGTGTGGATGGAGGACACAGCCTATTCAAGCATAAGTGGGGTTGTGCACAGATCCACCCTCCCATCCCACCAGCAATGGCCCATCCAGACAGACATAAGCTCACTGCTGTGTGTGGCTGTTTATGAAGAATATACAAAGGTCACCGTTCAGCTACACCCACTCATGTGACCCAGGTGCAGGCTACATGAACTAAGGTCCATATTTATCAAGGTTTTGCGTCATCCTTGCAACATGCAACGGTTTTGCGTCATCCTTGCAACATGCAACGAGATGCAATGGCGATACAAAACCTAAATGAGATTTATCAACCCACGCAAGGCCATTTTGCATGGCCATGTGTGGGTTAATAAATCTAAAGTAATGCAAGGCAGCACTTTACGCTGCCTTACATTATTATGCGCATGAGTGGAGCATCGGTGTTCCCATTCATTCTGACATATTCTCACATTTACCAACACTGATAGACCTGGGAATGTGTCAGAATTGTACGCGCCCCAAACAGAACAAGGGAAATGTCTTTATTACTTCTTGTTGTTTCCTCTTTCTAAGTGTGCTGAATTTTGCAGCACACTTACACAAAAATACCTTTGAGTATTGTTTTTGTGCAGGAAGGTGCCTCTTCCAGACAAAAACAATCCTACCAACAGGTGCATGTGGCCTGCTTTGGTGCTACATGGCAGTTTGTGTGCCAGAACAGGTAGGCAGCAGGAATGTGCCTTATAATGTTAATGCCCTCTTCTTTCATGCAGCACAGCAAGATGGCTCACTTGGTTTTATGAAATATTGATAAATATGAGCCCAAAATGGCAGAGGCATAAAAATGACAACTTTCTAAAAAAAAAAAAAACACAAAGGGTTGATGGATGAAGTGTCACCCCCAGTCACAGATCTAGGTATAATCCATCATTCTTTTGCTCACCATACCACCCCAGTTTGGAACCAGCCATATGCAAATCAGTCTTGACCCTGTTGCTGACGGGAACAGTCCAGCCCAAACTGCCAGGCCAGGTCCTCCATGGACCGTAAACAAGCATCCTGGGACTGGTTTCAGTCTACCACCCTTCAACAGCCAGACTAGCTTGTTTCCAGTGGCACTGTGAGTACAGGCCCCATCTCTAGGCATTCAGTTTCCACTTAGGGCAACTTTAACAACACAAAAGGATGATGGATGGAGTGCTGAAACTTTTCAAAGACAAACCCCAAGTCACAGACATGGGTTTAATCCATCATTCATTTTCTCACCATGCCACGCCAGTTTGGATCCAGCCACATGCAAATCAGTCTTGACCCTGTTCCCATGGAACAGTCCAGCCCAAATTGCCAGGCCAGGTTCTCCTTGGACCAATAACAAGCATCCTGGGACCAGTTTCATAGTATCACTTTTCATCAGGCAGGCTAGCTTGAATCCAGTGGCAGAGTGAGCACGGGACCCACGTCTGGGCATACCCTTCCCACTTAGGGCAACTGTAACAACACAAAAGGATGATGGATGGAATGCTGAAAAGTTTCAAACACTCACACCTAGTCACAGATCTCGGATTAATCCATCGTTTTTTTGCTCACCATGGTACCCCAGTTTGGACTCAGCCATGTGCAAATTAGTCTTGACCCTACTCCCCATGAGATTCCAGCTATTCCATCAGCCAGGCTAGCTTCAGTCCAGTGGTGCAGTGAGCACAGGACCTACGTCTGGGCATACCCTTCCCATCTAGGGCATCAAAAGCAAAAAGAACAGATGATAGATGAAGCAATAAACAATGCACACATTCACCCCTAGTTACAGAAATCTGGGTTAAAACCATTGTTTTTTTTTCCTACCACACCACCCCGATCAATCTTGACCCTGTTTCCCATGGAAGCAGTCCAGCCCGAACTGCCAATCTAGGTCCTCATTGAAATGGAAACCAGCAGCTGTGGAGAAGTGTGGCACGATGGTTAGCACGGCAGACCCTGATGCAGAGATCTGGCCCGGGGCCAAGGTTCAAGTCCTACCTCAGCAGATCTTGGGCTCAATTCCCTTGGACCAGATAGTTCTCGCCTCTGTGCCTGATCTAATTAATGGGTCCCACTCTGGGCAATAGCTTGCTTATTCTCCACAACAGCCCCAACAGTGCTTGGATGCCTGGGGGTGCCCAGGAGTGGGCACCTCACAGGGAAAAGCCAGGAGGGGTTCCATAGCAGTATGTGTACAGTGCCTTGAGACCCCTACAGGTCATTAGTGTGCTATACAAGTGCGAAGTTTACAGTTTTACAGCCTAGGACCTGTTTCAGGGTATCATCACACATCAGCCAGGAAAGCTTGAATCCAATGGCACAGCAGGTAAGGGACTCACATCTGGGCATACCCTGGCCAACTTACAACGACTTTAACAACACAAAGGAATGATGGACTGAGTGGTGAAACTTTTTAAACAATCACCCACAGTCATAGATCTGGATTAAATCCATTGTTTTTTTGCTCACAATGCCACCCCATTTTCAACCCAGCCATATGAAAATTATCTTGGCCCTGCTCCCCATGGAACAGTCCAGCCAGAATTATATTCCCAGCCTAAATGATGCCAAAAAATCTTTCAAAAGTGGGGCTAAATTAAAAACAGTTGAACTTTACCTTGGCAGGGGCCTCAAAGTCCATTAGACGACATTGGCCAAAGTGAAACCGAGAAAGATAGGAGTGAGGTTGACATACAGAAATAGACAGTAAGAGAGAAAGTTCATTTTCTCAGGGGTCTTTTGGAAGGTAGGGGTTTGTTCGTTGCCTTTAAATGTCATGTTCATAGGACCTTAAATTACAACATATTGCAATTGACTTGGATAATCTTACTAGAATGGTATCAAGAAGAACAAAGCAATTAATGCTAATTGATATTCACTGCAAATGTATTCCCCAAACCTTCAAAGCGCAGAATAAATAACAAAGCTCCTGGCTGGAATGAGTAAAAATCTGGTACCTGGACATACAAAGTTACAACGAAATTGACGCCTGCTAAACCTGCTCTCTATTTTTAACTGAGGTATTGTAGATTTTCCCAATGATTTATGATGCCTGAGGATGTATATCAGTCTTATGGAAAAACACATCTTTCAAGGTTTTCGGACCACACTGTCCTTCGCATATGTTCCATTTATAACGACATCTTTGCTGATGTCACCTATTTCCTTGTAAAAACGTGTTCTAAGTGAATCGGAAACTTAAGCTGTGCAAGTTTTGATTGATAAGCAAAACACTTCAACCTGTGAAATCGCCTGCTGGCATTCCACAGGTACATGTTAACCTTTTGCCGTCACCCTTATCAGAAAACAAACATAACAAAGGTGCAAAAGGCACTAGTTTGGCAGAAATGGCAGTGCCTTGCGAAGATGGTACAGATATACATGTGAGAAGAAAACTACAGTTCACATCTTTGATAGGAATTGTGACAATTTTATTAAGAAAACGCACGTTTCGAGTTCCTCCTTTCTTATCGTCTACCTATTAGCATTGGCAGAGGCATTGCTGCATCGCATCTCAATAAATATCATTCACATCAACGGTATAGTAGTGCTGTTTTGTATATAATTGTACTAAAGACATCCAGTAATCAGTAAACAGTGGTTATCAGTCATTTTTATTATAAATCATGGTAAGGATATGTGCTGAAGATCTGTGGCGCTGCAGCCTTCTACAGGCCCATGTAGTGTCATATATAGGGGCATATTTATACTCCGTTTGCGGCAAATTTGCGTCGTTTTTTTCGACGCAAATTCGGCGCAAAACTAACGCCATATTTATACTTTGGCGTTAGACGCGTCTAGCGCCAACGTAGGAGGAAAGAGCGTCATTTTTTTGCGTGAACGCCTTCCTTGCGTTAATGAGATGCAAGGTAGGCGTTCCCGTCTAAAAAAATGACTGCGACGCAAATGCGTCGTATTTATACTCCCGGGCAAAAATCACGCCCGGGAGTGGGCGGGGCAAAAAACCCCGCATTTGCGCCTCTTTTAACGCCTGGGTCAAGGCAGGATTTAAGGGACCTGTGGGCTCAAAATGAGCCCACAGCTGCCCTCCCATGCCCCCAGGGACCCCCCCTGCCACCCTTGCCCACCCCAGGAGGACACCCAAGGATGGAGGGACCCATCCCAGGGACATTCAGGTAAGTTCAGGTAAGTATATATATATATATATTTTTTTTTTTGGCATAGGGGGGCCTGATTTGTGCCCCCCTACATGCCACAATGCCCAATGACCATGCCCAGGGGACAGAAGTCCCCTGGGCATGGGCATTGGGCAAGGGGGCATGACTCCTGTCTTTACTAAGACAGGAGTCATGTAAATGGCGTCTGGGCGTCGTTAAAAATGGCGCAAATCGGGTGGAGGCGTTTTTTTTTGCGTCAACCTGACTTGCACCATTTTAAGACGCCCTAACGCCATTTTTCCCTACGCCGGCGCTGCCTGGTGTACGTGGTTTTTTTTCCACGCACACCAGGCAGCGCCGGTCTGCTAGCGCCGGCTAACGCCATTCAATAAATACGGCGCCCTCATGGCGCTTCAGAATGGCGTTAGCCGGCGCTAAACTTTTTGGCGCTACACTGCGTTAGCGCAGTTTAGCGTCAAAAAGTATAAATACGGGCCATAATGTTTACAATCTGAGTAAGATTCTGTTCCCGGGGACGGAGCAAGCAGGGGCTAATAAGCAATAACGTCTGGAAGTGGAGTCTTTCCAACTATGGGCCATATTTATACTTTTTGACGCAAAACTGCGCTATCGCAGTTTTGTGCCAAAAAGATTAGCGCCGGCTAACGCCATTCTGAAGCGCCATGCGGGCGCCGTATTTATTGAATGGCATTAGCCGGCGCTAGCAGACCGGCGCTGCCTGGTGTGCGTGGAAAAAAAACACGTACACCAGGCAGCGCCGGCGTCGGGAAAAATGGCGTTAGGGCGTCTTAAAATGGGCAAGTCAGGTTGAGGCAAAAAAATCGCTTCCACCCGATTTGCGCCATTTTTAACGACGCCCAGACGCCATTTACATGACTCCTGTCTTAGTAAAGACCCTGACCCAGGCGTTAAAAAGAGGCGCAAATGCAGGGTTTTTTGCCCCGCCCACTCCCGGGCGTGATTTTTGCCCGGGAGTATAAATACGACGCATTTGCGTCGCAGTCATTTTTTTAGACGGGAACGCCTACCTTGCATCTCATTAACGCAAGGAAGGCGTTCACGCAAAAAAATGACGCTCATTCCTCATACTTTGGCGCTAGACGCGTCTAACACCAAAGTATAAATATGGCGTTAGTTTTGCGCCTAATTTGCGTCGAAAAAAACGACGCAAATTTGGCGCAAACGGAGTATAAATATGCCCCTATAACTCTACAAAACTGGGCCAAAAGTAACCCCTTCAGCACCTGACTGTCCTTTGTAGTGAAGGCATGAAGTCAGAGGCGTCTCGGGGAGGTAGCGTGAGGCTGCTTGAGCCCAGCCCTTGGCAAATCAATAGTAGGACAGTAAATTATTGTGAACCCAGTGTTGAGTTTCAAGACGAAAAGTACTTTAAAGTACACTAGAACTAGCTACATAAATGACATGAAGAAGATACAATTTGGTGTCCTGGGCACTGGAGGTTTTCTGCACCATTTGCCCCATTGGTCTAATCACCCCTTGAGGTCCAAGAGGTTTCTTCCCAATGTCAACGTCAAATGTGTTTAGGTGGATTACACTTGTTACTCTCTTCATGTGCACAGTCACGAAAATGTTAATCTTGGTTGGCAAGGCACCTCACAGGTCTCAAGTCTCTATGAGGGAGGCATTGGTCACTCTGAAATCTCTTTGTTGCATAGATGCTTCCGTTCCTGCTGTAGTTTTGAGCCTGTAGTATACAATATAGTCATGGATGGAATACTTGAATTAATTTCAACTACTAGTCATTAGTTAGGCCTCATACCAGACCATCCTTATTTTCCACAACATGACACCACAATTTGACTCCCAGCCATATGCAAATCATTCTTCTCCCTGTTTCAATTGGAACAATCCACTCTAAACTGCCAGGCCAGGTCTTCCCTGAATCGAACAACAAGCGAGCCAGGACCTGTTTTGCCCTTATTAGGGCTCATCAGAAGATATTGTCTTGTTCCAGTGTCCACTTAGGACATCACACTGACATACACAAAAAGTGATGGATGTAATGCATGAATTAATCTCAGCCACTAGCAATTTTTTAGGCCCACATCCCAGTCCATTGGTATTTTGCACACCATGCCTCCTGAGTTTGGACCCAGGTTTTTGGGTACAGAGAGGACCTACCCTGGCAGTTTGGGATGGAATGTTCCTATTGGAGCAGGGCCAAGACTGGTTTACATATGGCTTAGTCCAAACACAGGTGGCATGTTGAGCACAAGAACTATGCTTTTGCATGCAAGTGGTGTTGGAAGGTGGGTCATTAGTTGTGTGGCCTGCACAAGTAACGAGTCCGCACACGACCGCCACTGGGAACCAAACACCCCATTGTAGCGCTTGACTCTCATAGGGTAGCGTTTCAGAGCAGTCCAAGGCTTACTCAAGGGAGATGGTGTGGGCTAGTAATCCCCATTCACAAGCACGCAAGCATGACTCTTAATAAATGAATGTCCAGTCTGTGCTTTTTCTTTTGATAAAGCAAAAGTACATTTATTATTCACACACACTACTCAATACTATGCAACAATCTACAAATATATACAAAGTGATGAAATCACTCTGGACCAACAGTATGTAATCGTTCAGGTCTCCTTAAGGGAGAATATAATCTAACAACCCACATGGCAAAACAATCCCAGTGTCCTCCTTTGGGACATTTGAACATTCTGACAGTATTCAACAGTACAGTACAATGATGACACCTACATTTGTGAATAAATACTTTCATCCTGCTAAGATGTGACTGTCAGTATCATTATTCAAATTAACATAATCAGAGAACATAAGAGACCAAATTCTAGCATTCTAACCATCAGGATTACTTTTAGATTACTTTTTAATTATTCTTATTTAAACATAAAATAACAGTAGAATACATGGGGCCATACCAACCTACATCTATGGTAGGCACCCTTGCACAAACAGGAACAAAAGTTCACTGAAGCTTGTGCTTCAAATATCCATCCAACCCTGGAGGGGTTATCTCTCAGGTGTCCCACCACACAAAGGGTGGGGACACAAACAGATGTTGGGGGGAGGCTGCGCTGCTCCTGCAGCTCCCCTGTCTCACAGTTCTCGTTGGTGGTGGCCCCCATCTCACTGGGACCACCACAGGCGTTTTAGGGGCTCAATAAGCAGCCCCAGCCCCGCAAAGCATGCTGGGGCGGCTGCATAAATGATTAGCGGCTCTCCCGCTGAGCTGGGGAGAGCTGACGTGCCTTTTCCTTTTTCCTTTCCTTTTTGGGGGTGCCGGTCCCACCCGGACACCCCCCACACCAAAACAAGGATCCCTCGTTGGAGGGCGGCTCAGGGAGCCCACCCCTGGCCGCCCCCGCCGGTTCCCCACACGGCCAGCACCTCCGGGTGCTGCCGCGGGAACCGGCCAGCTGAATTGGAGTCTGCCCGCTCCAGCGGGCAGACTCAGGGATCCTCGCGGCCGCTGCGGCCGCGCGGGGCAGTGCAGCGGCACTCCCCCTGCCTCCGTGCGTCTTCGGGGCCCTGGGATGGGGTCCGGGGCCCCTCCTCCTCACCACGGGGAGCGCAACGGCGCTCCCCGGAGTCCTCCTGTTCTCGGGGCCCCGGGATGGGGTCCGGGGCCCCTCTCCTCCTCAGTGGGGAGCGCGATGGCGCTCCCCCAGGCCCTCTTCTGCGCGGGTCCCCGGGATGGGGTCCGGGGCCCCTCTGGCCATTATTCACGGGGAGCACGACGGCGCTTCCCGACTTTTCTTCAGCTGGGGGTGCGCGACGGCGCACCCCCACTCCCGCCTCTTCTCGGGGCCCCGGGATGGGGTCCGGGGCCCCAGGGGACCATTTTCACGGGGAGCGCGACGGCGCTCCCCGACTTCCCTTCTGCTGGGGGGTGCGCGACGGCGCCCCCCATTCATCCTTTCTTCACGGGGAGCGCGACGGCGCTCCCCGGCTTGTCTTCGCCGCCAGGGGCCCCGGGATGGGGTCCGGGGTCCCCTTTTCCTCAGCGGCAGGGTGTGCGCGACGGCGCCCCCCCTTCTTAAACCTCCAATGGACCAGGCTTCAAGGGGCCCCGGGATGGGGTCCGGGGTCCCTTTCTCTTCTGCGAGGGGGAGTGCGACGGCACCCCCCTTGCTCCTCTTTCTCCTGGGCAGCCCCCCAGGCCCTGGCCCACCCTGGGGGCACAGTCTCAAGCAGCTGCGGAGCTCCACTCGCTTCGTAGCTGCTTTCACAAAGGTCAAAGGTCGCCATTCTTTGTCCTGTGATATCTCGGGCCCCCAAGGGCCGATTTTCTTCATTCTTGCATCGTTCCGCTCCTGGTGACAAGCCCTTGCCACCAGGAGTACTCTCCTTAGGCCTCCTGGCCTGGAAGGGTCCCAGATCTTCAGGGAGCCAGTTCCACTGACTCCTGCGCCAATCTTTCCTCTGGGTTTCCTCTTTTCCTTCTGGGCAGCGCGCTCTCCTTGCGTCAGCCCAGTCCTTCCCCCAACTAGTCCTCTGGGGGGGTAAGGGGGCCAGCTTGCCTGGCCCTGGCATTCGCCTCGCTGGCCTGGGATCCTTCAGGGGCAGAGTCCCTGCCCCATGGGCAGTCAGGAGGTTCTTCCTTCCAGTTGTCCATGACGCCCGTCTGCAGTCCCAGTGTCCAGCAGTGAAGCACAGCCAAGAGAGAGAGCTCTCCCCTGTGCAGGACCTTATAAGTGGGGGCGGAAGTGTCCAGCAGGTCTGCACCTCTGGCCTATCCAGATGTGCCACATCACTTCCTTGCTCCCATTCCCCTCCTTCTTGCACAGTCTTCTGGGATAGCTCAAGATGGCATCCTCCAGGAGTTAGTTGCCACATGTGCTCTGAAAGTCTCAGCCCCTCCTTCCTGACATTCCTCGCCAGGCTTCTCCAGCCTGCTCCTGGCACTGAATGACAGCTGGCTGATTGATGCTAGGCCCTGCTCCAGCAACTGGACAGAGCAGTAATTGGCCCTAATCCTGAGCTGAGGCAGAAAAATATGACATCCCTGGATGACCCATAAGTGGTACAACTATGCTCCTGTAACCTACTGCATCATTCTTTTCTTACAGGTTACAGTGTACTTTGGTGTGACTCTGGTCTCGGTGGACCCCAGAGAACTGGAGTTGCACCCTAGGCCCTCCTTTCCCATTGACATTCAATGGAGTATCCCTCCAATGCAAAGATCTTAAGTACCCTGACATTGGCATTAAACTGGGTGTCTCTACAGTGAAAAGACAGTAAGCACACTGACTCTCCCTCACATGTATACACCCTTCTCACGAGACCTACTCCAGGTCACCACCCACTGTGCATAGTTCCTCTTGCACCTTGACTACCTAAGCGCAGTTCTAGGGCTGCGCACACTAGGAATGCTCCTCTCACAGCCCTCACATGGGTGCACATCCATGCGCACACATGATCACATGAAACCTGCCCGGGGCCTCCTGCCTTGCTGCGCCACAGCAGCCTTTCCTTAGCACGGCGACACCAGCGGTAAACATGTGTAGTCCATTTTACCATGTGTTTATTGTGCGGGAGTCACCTCATAGGAGGCTTCCTCACAGTAAACAGTCAAAAACCAGGTGGTCAAAAATCGAAAAATCAGGGCAGTCCTGCTGGTCAGAACCGTCCTCTAACAAGTGGTTAGACTTATTGCAAGCATTCTTTCCATCTCTGGTGTGTTTGATGTACCACTCTATGTGGCAAGCATATGCCCAGATGTGGGTCCGATGCTCAATGAGTCATTGGGTTTAAGCTACAACTGACTGAAGAGCTCCAGTCAGGATGAAACTAGTCTAGGGTTGTTTGTATTCCTGTTCAGGGAAAGGCATAATAGTAGGAACCTTGTCTTCTTTTCTGTTACTTCAGGTTCTAGATCACTTCCCTCCAGCTTCAGGAGTGTCAGCAAATATACTGCCAGTGCCTGTGAAACCATTCTCATCTCCATCATTTTCAAAGATCATGGCAGCAGCATTCAAAATAGATCCCACTGACCTTCATTCTTATGGCTCTCAAATTCACATCATGATTGTACAACACAGGCCATGCACAAACAGGCATAACCCACACCTGCTATGATCTGGAGAAGGACATAGCAGCAGAACTTTATACAAGAAGACAAGTTGACCACCACTCTAGAGACACAGATACTAAGGTCTTGTCACAACTGTGGATTTACAAAACACTGTATGACTGCCACCACCCCTAAATGTGCTAAATTCATGACAGTTATATTAGTCCACTGTCTGTTTAATGAGGGCATGCTTGATGAGTTTCCCAGGATTTAGGACATGTCTAGGGCCTCGCTCATGTCATGGGACATGGCCTGGTCTCTGTACGCCTGCAAGATTAGTTTGAAGATGGGGCCAGTATTAAAAACCAGGATACCAGATACTCCAAGCTGTGTACTCAGGCCAGGGGAAAAAGATGTACACAGTGCACTGGACATTCCTATCCCAACACCAATTATACAAGCCCGTTTCCAATTGCCCTATAACAATAACGTTGTGACATCTTTATTTACCTGCAAAACAAAATTATGTAATTGCTCACCTGTAATAACTTATCACAGTTAAGTTTTTATGTCATAATGCACTGCTGCCAGGACCAGCAGCCAAGGTGAAAGGCATGTCATGGAACATCAGTACAGGCTTAGATAAAACTATTTTCATCCTTAGGATTTGTTTTCCTAAAGTGAACAGTGGCACTCAATAAGGAGAGTTTTATAGCAACACATTCATTTTCATTTTTAGCATGCTATAATTCATTACAGGAAAGAACAAACCTTGCGGCTGGTTACCAATAATTCTAAACTTCAGCCATTTAAGGAAAAACTGCTTTACATAAAAGTGCCACCACCACCCTTCTTTTATCCCCACATTCGGCCCATATTCCTCCCCTTTCTGCTCCTCTTTTTTGGCCTCCTGCCCCAACATCTCTAAACACCAGACACCAACAACCAGCTTCTCCCCATCTTACACCTCAACCCCTTAGATTCCATTCCTGAAAGTCAACCCCAGTCCTCCCACAATTACTGAAAATAACTGGCCTCTTTTCAACAGCTCCTTTCCTCGTTATCACACCTCTCTCAAAGAATAGACCTCCTCACTTTGGCTCTATTTCCACTTAGTGACTCTTTGTCTTCCTGTCACTCCCCTCCTCATCACCCTCTGTGGACCATCCCTCCACACCTTTCCACCATACCAAGAGATAACGGCCCACCCAGACCCAAATAGACGCAACATCCCCTTGACAATTCAGACCTACTCCATTTCCTAAAGAGCAACACAGCTTTCAATTCTGCTATCATCTCCTCCTATCTTCCTGCTACCACCTCCTCCTACCTTCCGTAGGAGGATGCCAGATTTTCAACATCATCTCTGACCGCATTAATACTCGCACACACCATCACAATGCATGCTCATCCCCTTTTAACTTGATTCAAATCACAACTACCTTCTTGGATTAGCCAAGTCAGAAAAACAACTGCTTCCCCCTGGCCTGCATGCTATATAATTGTCAATCTGCAGTCAAACTCTGTCTAGAGCTATCAGACTTAATCCTGACCCAAAATCTTGACACACTGATCCTCACTGAAACATGACTCAATATCTCATCTAACCATGCTCTATACCTTGTTCATCCTACCAACTACTCAATTTTGTGCCGCGACTGGTGAGATGGACATGGTAGAGGTCTCGCACTCGTTTACCAAAACTCTCTGATATGTCGAACCCACCCAACGACTCACTTTCAGTCTTTCAAATGCTTTTCGTTAGAACTGTCCAGATCCACTACCTCCAACCTCAGCTTGAATGTGATTTACCATTCAATGTGCCAAAACTACACCTTCATTGAGGAATGCATGGATTTCTTCTCCCTTCAACTTATCAGCCCTGATAACAATATCTTCCTTGGTGACTTCAACATCCAATAGAGAGACATGGGCAACAGTTATGTGGACACTTTTAACTCCTTTCTCCATGCCAACAATCTCCAACAACACTGCCATAAACCCACACACCACAAAGGTGCCATTCTGGATATGATCATCTCCGCTTCCCCCTACCTGAGGACATATGATCCCATTCCAGCCGAACAGTCTGTTGACGTGCAGATCCCATTCTATCTAACCAGTTCTTACACCAAAACATTTGAGCAACCCAAGAAAGATAAAATATGTTTTAGAGACACAACCAACCTTGACACAGAAGCCATGGCCGTCATGGCCTTTCCAACCATAATTGAGATCACACCTCATCTTGACATCAATGAGGCCACCAACAAGTTCAACTCCTGCATAGGATCCCTTATTGACAAATGTGCACCCCTGAAGTGCAAATCATCTAGACCAAAACCATCTAGGCCATGGTTCTCTAAAGAGCTTTAAGAAGAACAAAAGCTTAACTGAAAATATAAGAAACAACAGAGAACAATTATAACCAAGCTTCTCAAAGCAAGAAAACAATACAAAAAACAAACCCTCATAGCCAAATTCTCCCGTAGTAGAGCTCTAGTGAATTCCACAAAGAATAGACCAAAGCACCTATTCACAGTTATTGCACAGTCTTCTAACCCCTCTAACTCTTTGGCTCTTAAGCCATCTGTGGCCCGTTGCAACAACTTCATGGATTTCTTTGATAAAAAAGTTAAAGCATCCATATTTCACTTCCCATCAATCCCTTGAAATGATTGAGTCTCTACCATGCTAAGCACTACAATCCTGGTCATCTTTCTCTCCAGTCTCCGAGCAGGACCTATAACAAACTATTTGCAAAGTTAAACTTTCAAACCATCATCAGGATGCTATTCCAGGCTCTGTCAACAAATCCCTTGCCACAACACCTAACTCCCATATTGACCACCATGGTCAAATCCTCTCTCAAACAGGGCCTCTTCCCTGAATGTCTAAAAATAGGTCAAATCACTTCGCTTTAAAAAAAAAAAAAAAAAAAAAAAAAACTCTCAATCTAGAGAACCTGAAAAACTACCACCCAGTCGCAAAATCATTGAAAGTTGTGTAGCATCTCAACTAGTCTCACTCATCCAAACAACCTCCTAGACACTCTCCAATCAGGTTTCTGCCAGGTTCACAGTACAGAAACTGCGATCCTCCAAATAAATGATGAGTTCCTTAAAATCTTCGACTCTGGCAACTCCTTCCTCTTGGTCCTCCTGGATCTAACCACCGCATTCAACACTGTCAACCATTATGACCGCCTTTGTATTCTTAAACTATGACTCATGGGATGTGGAGGCACTGCTCTCAACTGGTTCTCCTCTTACCTATCCACTCATTCTAAAATTGTGAAAATGGGCAATTTGCTCTGGAGGTCAGCCAGCGTTCACCAAAATGTCTCTAAGGTTCAATCCTCTACCCACTCCCTTCAACCTCTGTGTGTGATTCTCAGAAATTCTTGGATTCACTTCCACCTCTATGCTGACAATACCCAAATAAACTTGAAAATCTCATCCCCGGAGGACGTTACCCTGCTTTCAAATACACTGTTGTAGATTCACGACTGCATGTCCAACTACCATTTAAAACTCAACCCAACTAAAACAGAATTTCTATTGATCACACCTCTGAAAGCAAAAAAGCCAATTCAAGAATGGATGGCCAACTTTCCCACCTTTGAAGGCTGCCCTGCTATTGTCATGAGTGCTAGATCTCTCTGTATCACCATTGATAATTGTCTCAATCTTCAAAGCCAATTAGCAGCCATGGCCAACATCACACAACACCAACTTAGAATGCTTTAAAGCATCAGACAGTTGATTCTGAATCAAGACCTCAAAACAGTGGTGCAGTCTCTTGTTCTTTCTAGACTAGACTGTGGAATTGGCCTTCTCTCAGGTATTCTCAAAGTTCACCAAGGTCAACTGAGAGATACACTTGATGTTGCAGCAAGATTCACCTTAAGTATCAAGAAATGTGACCACATTTCCCCTACCCTCCTAATCCTCCAATGGCTCCCCACCAAAATAGCTTGCATTACACACAGAGCACTGCACTCTGCCTAACCCTATTATCTAAACAAGAAACTGAAAATCTCTGGTACAAAGAGGGGCTCAGAAATGCCCAGTCACTGCTTCTGGAACCCCAATCCCTCAGTCAAGAAGGATACACAAAGCTGTCCTTTTCTGATAGCACCACTAGAATTTGGAACTCTCTACCACCCTCACTTTGTCTAACCTCCTGCTAGTAACCTTTAAAAAGGATCTCAAGCTCCTCCTATTTGACAGATATCTTGGTTAGCTCATTCCCAATCATACTTATTTACTTTCTCCACTGCGCCCTGATCTGCCTTAGTTTAACTGTTCATGTCCTCTGCCCTATTTTTGTAACTGTTTCCTGTATTCATATACTGATGTAAATGTCCAAGTAATGCAGCACACTGTAACCCTGTATCATGTATGTTGTAAAGTGCTCTGATGCCTTCGGGCTAGGGCCGCACCATATAAAATTGAAAATAAATAAATAAATAAAATAAAATAAATAACATCTTTACGCAAAATACTAACTGGTGTGTGGTGTGTTTAATTTCACCATATAGGGGGTCATTCTGACCCTGGCGGTCAAGGACCGCCGGGGCCGGGGTCGGCGGTAGCACCGCCAACAGGCTGGCGGTGCTCCGCCGGGCATTCTGACCGCGGCGGTACAGCTGCGGCCAGAAACGGAAAGTCGGCGGTGTACCGCCGACTTTTTGCTGCCCATGGGATTCCGACCCCCTCACCGCCATCCTGTTCCTGGCGGTTCGGCCGGCCAGGAATAGGATGGCGGTGAGGGGTGCCGTGGGGCCCCTGGGGGCCCCTGCAGTGCCCATGCCAATGGCATGGGCACTGCAGGGGCCCCCGTAAGAGGGCCCCACTTTGAATTTCAGTGTCTGCTCAGCAGACACTGAAATTCGCGACGGGTGCTACTGCACCCGTCGCACATCCTCCACTCCGCCGGCTCCATTCGGAGCCGGCATCCTCATGGAGGGGTGTTTGCCACTGGGCTGGCGGGCGGCCTTTTGGCGGTCGCCCGCCAGCCCAGTGGGAAACCCAGAATACCCGCGGCGGTCTTTTGACCGCGCAGCGGTATTCTGGCAGTTCCCTCCAGGCGGGCGGCTCCCGCCGCCCGCCGGGTTCAGAATGACCCCCATAGTGTCCCCTTTCATTTTTCATGCCTGCAACCATATTATCTCTTTGATGTAAAGGACAAAGACACCAACGATTTAACCTGTTTGTTCAACGGGTGGTGCTGGGAGAAGATAATATAAAGAGTAAAATATCCTCTGCTGAATGTCATGTCTGAGTTCCAACACCTTCTAAAAAAACCTCAGTGTTTGGCCTTATTCCTTTATACGGTTGTGTAATTCCTCCATGATTTACAATATCCTAATAATGAACTGTGGGGTACTTTATCCCACATACAATTTGGCACCAGTGATGTTATGAATTAATGTATTGGTCAAACCTTAGTTAATGTGAACTCTGATGTCACCATTTATGCTGTGTGCGATTTTATGCTCAACGTCATGTGGAAGGTTTCATGAGCATGTATTAGGCGGATTTAAGATTTTCTGGTTCAATATAACTGACACATCTAAGGTATTTTAGAGTTTGGATTATAAACATAACTTCTATTGAACACTTTAAAACGATCCATTAATTATTAATGTATAGTGATAGTAAGATGTTACTTATCATAGTGACCAACATTACTCACTTTAAGTTACATTACTGTGAAATATTAAGATTCACAAATCTTTCATATTATGCAAACTTAATAATCGTAATAATATAGCTGTTATTGGAGTCACTGACTGACATGATGCTGTTAAAAGTGCTAAGGTTGTTTATCAAGATCCTAAACATTTTTGGGTGTGTAACACATCAAAGTATGGTAACAATACCACTTTGAAGCAAAACGTTATCAAAATTTAGGGCACATTTTCAAGTGGGAAAAAAGAGATAGATTCCTCCTTAACTGAGAATCACAAGGACATTTTGGAGAGTAAAAGAAGTTACTAGAAACGGTGTATCTTGTTAGCATTCAACACAGTTAGCTGGCCATTTATAGCCTTAGCCAGCTTGATTAGTATTGTATAAATCGATATATGTTTTGCAGATACGAAGCTATTTGGATGATGATCTTAGAATGAAGGAATGTGCTTATGCTGGTTGTAAGTGTTTCTTATTGCAAAGTTTAATTCACTAGAAGTAACCAATACGTTGGTGCCATATTCTATCTTGCTGTGAATGAGTAAATATAAAAGGGACAATAGGGTGGAATTTACGGATATTGAGTAATTGGTATCTGCCAGAGGTCGGTTGGAATATACTCGAAAGTTTCTGGCTGAAGGTGAAGAAATACAATTTTCACTGGGAAACAGGAAAGGTATTGACAGTTTTGAGCATTCTTATTTAGCAGGAAGCCAATCATGCCTTAGATGAGTTAAGAAAAAGGTGAAAAATAGCCATCCTTTTTATTTGAAGGGCATCTCCCAAAACACTGCAATCACCCTAGCAAATGCATCAAGCAAATAACAGATATAAAAGAAATACACGACATAATCGTAATAGTTTTTCATTTTTTACCACCTTTATATTGAGTAAAACATTTTGAATTATCTCATCTAGGAGCAGAGAAATCTCACTTCCATTGTATCCATTGATTTCTCGGCTTAAGGAATATCATGCTTACTCACAAAAAGCCTTTTAAGAATTATTCAGAATCACAAATACACATGAATGTGAAAGTGGCACCCCATCCCAATTTATATTATGGAATGTGATGTAACAATGATTCGTGACAGGAATTCTGGTTGCAAATCATTGATCAATTACAAGCAGAAGACATAAGGCATTAACCCACTCACTAGGTGGAAGCAGTTTCTTTGGGACAATTTAAAATTTGGGAATATCAGTGGGCAGCAGGTGAGGACTGGAGAGTGGATTAAGGGAGCAATGTCTCCTACTTCCAGTGCTTATCTTTGATACCTTGATTGCCATGGTATTTTTTACTAACACATCCCTAAGGCAATGACTGCTAAACAAACATGTTGGCAGCCAGGACATGTGAAAGTAGGTACAGTAGTTTGTTTTCGCTCACAGGCCTGCACCCGTTTTGAGCTTCGTACATTGGTCCCAGTCTTCTCTTTAGTACTGCAAAATGTAGAACCTAATAATTTATACACATAATCTCTGCCCAACTGATGGAGACACAGAAACATACACTTTCAAATGGTTAAGGTCCATTAAATAGTGTTTCTAGTGTCTTTCTATAGATTACTTTCTTTATATTCACTTGCATTGATTGGACACAACATTGATGTCATCGTTATAAGTGGATGTGCACTGTCACCTCAAGGGAGGCAAATTGAAAGGTTATTGTGAATATGCAACTTCCGTTTGTGATGAATTCTCAACATGGTGTTGGTACACATATTCTTATATGCATTCTATTCTAAATGAAGACAATCTGAGGCAATAGCTCACTATGTAAAAATGCTCTTTAAAACGTATTTACATTTCTCCTCGGTCATGTGCATGGAATGTACATTCAGATATTACCCTTGGTGCAAACATGATGTAAAGAAACAAATGTAAATATGGCATACATATAACATACAATTAATCATTTGTCAAGCCAATAAAGTATGGATTTCTGTGGTGACATGTTATTAGAACATATGTGGAGTAGAATAGCCATTGCATTTCTGGAGAATCTGTTCACAAGCATGCAGTGGTGCTAATCAAATATGTATGTAGTTCGTAGCAAGAAAAGAGTTCAGGAAGAAAGCAATTCAATGAATACATCAAATATGTTCTTTGCTTTTGTAGCTTCACATCACTTCAAACAAGAAAACCTGCTATCATTCTTCAGAATTGCAATAGAACCTTGCTAAAAAATTACTTACTTTGAAATGATCCTGATGTACTGAAATGCAATTCATCTAGAAATTTCAAAGTTGTCGGAACTGCTATTCAAATGTTTCTTCAGACGTCTAAATCTGTTTTAGTAATATCTACTCATCAATCTATTTTGTACATTTAAAGCATCCTAGTACTGTCTTCTTAAACTGAGCTCGATGACACCCTATTCTGCCACTCTGCTTGATGCCCTCTTACAGTGCAGAAGCTAAAATCTAATATAATTCTTCAACTCGGTTTAAGATGTAAGTACTATGTCCAGCTGTATAGGCCACTATAGGGACATGAAAGCTTGCACTAATATGTCCACATCCTTAATATAATGCACTCTACCTCTTGGCTTGGAGGCTTATCTTAGGAGTGCCCTATATGTATTAGTTGCAGTGCTCGAACTGTGCCATACATGGTGTGGGCACAGTCGAGTTTGAGCAGTTTGCACTGCTCCTACAGTCTGCATTGGCAGGCCTGCTGTCAGGTGTTTGCTGCGATCATGCAGGGTCTGACAAACAGCGCTTCAGGCACTGATGACCCCTTTAACACTTATGCCATGGGTACCACTGGTACCATGTACTGGGGACTTATAAAGGGGTTAAAATACTTTCTATTTGAGGATACCAGTTCTCAGTTACCAATTTAGACAGAGAAAACAAGCACTGGTTTGCAGGCTCAAGTGCACTTCCAAAGTCATAAACAGCAGCATCTGGAGCAAAGGGTGGGGGGTGACCATCCAAAAAGGGCACATACCTACAAGAATCGCCTTCGACGAAAGGTGATGAACAACTAACCTACCTCCTGGTAGTTCTCATCATCTATGTGAGAGAACCTGGAAAGGCCATCTGCATTGGCCTGGTCAGTCCCAGGCATGTGTTCCACTATAATTTCCACACCCTGTAGGGAAATGGAACACCTCAATAGTTTGGGGTTTTCTCCTCTTATCTGCATCAGCCACCTGAGAGGCCTGTGGTCAGTTTGAACCTTGGAGTGATGCCCAAACAAGTAGGGTCTCAGATTCTTCAGGGACCAAAAGCATAGCAAAGGCTTCCTTTTTAATCACACTCCAAAGTTGCTCTCTAGTGAGGAGTCAACTGCTGATATAGGTAACTGGTTGATCCTGGCCCTCATCCTTTGTTTGTGATAACACTGCCCCAATCTCATGTTCAGAAGTGTCTGTCTGGGATATGAACTCATTCCCATAGTCTGGTGCACTAAGTACAGGTGCTGAGCACATGGCTGCTTTCAGGATGTCAAAAGCCTTTTGACATCCAGCAGTGCAAATGACCTTCTTTAGCTGCTTCTTAGAGATAAGCTCAGTGAGAGTTGCCACAATGGTACCATATCCCTTCACAAACCTCTTGTAGTACTCTGTAAAGCCACCCTTTGAGTGGCACTGTCCCCGCAGCCTCCCTCAAAGGCTGACTTACATATATTAGTGGCAGTGCTGGGACTGTGCGCACACATGGTGTTGGCACAGTCAAGTTCAAGCAGCTTGCTCTGCTCCTGAAGGCTGCGATTGGCAGGCCTGCTGTCACTAGTTTGCTAGGGCCACTCAGGGTGGCACAAACAGTGATTCAGGTTCTGGTAACCCCTTAAACACGCATTCCCTAGGTACCACTTGTACCATACTGGGGACCTATATGGGGGTTAAAGTACTTGCCAATTTGAGATACCAATTCACAGTTACCAATTTAAGGGGAGAGAACTGGCACCAGGGCCTGTTTAGCAGGCTCCAGTGTACTTTCAGAGTCATGACCAATAGCATCTAGAGCAAAAAGTGGGGTGTAACCATCCAAAAAAGGCACTTTCCTACAAGAATCAAGTGTGCTAAGACTGCTCCTCTTGATTAGATCTGCCCCTGCTTTCCTCCCTTGATTATTTAAGTATTTAGACTTTCCTGCCTTGTTCACCTGTCTTCATTGAGGGAATCCCCATGGTTTTTATTTTCTTCCTCCATACTTTTGAACTCTAGCATGGTCTGCTCATGCTTTGGCTTATTCTACTCATGATATAGTGAAGTTATCCTGCTGGCTGACTGCACTCACTTGCACATGTGTCAGCTTTCTATCATTGGTCAGAGAAATGAATCATAATTTCTGTTGCTGCTAGGGATTAAGATTTACAACAATAGTGCTTTCTGAATAGGATAGTTAAGTTGGGAAGGCTGGCAGTGGGACAAAGAATGACCTATTTAGAACACAGGCTAACTAAAGTCCTTCACTTCTTTTAGCTCCTTTTTTATCATTGCTGTTTCCCCACCCTGGGAAAAGACCTCTTGCTGTCTAGTGTGATAATCTGTAAAGAGGTGGTCTGTGAAGGGAGTAGGAAGGCACTTCTTCAGACCCCCTTTTAAGTATACATGTGTCTACAGCCATCACATCCAGGCACCACCTAAATTCAAATAAATTAATTATCTTTTGTCATGTCAAGATGGCAAGCAGAAATGATGTATTTAGGGCAAAATTATTCATTTCCCCATGCTTTTGCTTCTGGTAGGAAAGATAGACTGTCTCTGCAAGTTTCTATACATTCTTATATACTTTGCTTTATTATTTTAAATTCTACCTTGTATTAAACAGTCTTGTATCTTTTTGCAAAAATATCTATTTGTTTTTAGTGTGTTTAATTTTGCAGTAAATATTTTATTTTTATTGTTCATGTTTGCAAGCCTCCTATCTCTTTTATGAGAAAAAGCCGCACACTAAAATTGTAAGTGTTTTGTGAGATGGGCCAAGGTTTCTAAAGTACATATCTGCCTTTTGCAAACAAATATTAATTTACACTCCCAACATTACTTCAGGACTAAGACTAATGACCAGTTTCCATTCCAGAAATCTCAGCCGGAGTCAATTTCATGAGAAATTAGTTCAATAACAGAGTGTGGCTTTATGAAAATACTTTTGAGATTTCATGGAATTAAAAAGGCTTTTGTACACTATTGGCAAATGAAAATGAAAGCTGGCCCTTTCTTCTTCTGCTCTTAGTAAATGTACAGCGGTAAGCGGAAAGGATGTGCTAATTCCAAAATTATTCATTTTCCATGCTTTTGCTACTTTTAGGAAACATAGACTCTCTCTACATTTCTCTAAACATTCTTATGTACATCGCTTTTTTTTATTGATTTGTATTAAACTGAGGCTGATATATTTTTGTAAAAATATATACTGTGAGAAAGTAGCCTCTTTCTAGCATGGTTACCTAAACTTTTGACCTGTTTGTGAGTGTGTGTCAGTGTGTTTTTACTGTGTCACTGAGATCCTGCTAGGTAGAACCCCAGTGCTCTCAGTTTGTGGCCTAATGTGTGTGTTGTCAATAGTGCTTAACTGTGTCACTGAGGCTCTGCTAACCAGAACCTCAGTGCATATGCCCTTTCTTCTTCTAAATATGTCACATTAGGCTAGTGAATTCATTTACCAATTTCAATTGGCACACTGGACCCCTTTATAAGTCACTAGCATTTGGTACCTAGGTACGCAGGGCATTGGGATTCCAGGAGATCCTTGTCGGCTGCAGCATTTCTTTTGCCACCCATAGGGAGCTCAGACAAACCCTTGCACAGGCCTGCCATTGCAGCCTGCATGAAATAATGAACACGTTATTTCACAGCCCTTTTCACTGCACTTAAGTAACTTATAAGCCACCTATATGTCTAACCTTCACTTGCTGAAGGTTAGGTGCAAAGTTACTAAATGTGAGGGCACCCTTGCACTAGCAAAGGTGCCCCCACATAGTTCAGGGTCATTTCCCCAGACTTTGTGAGTGTGGTGCACTACATATAGGTCAATACATATATGTAGCTTCACAATGGTAACTCTAATTATAGCCATGTAACAAGTCTAAGATCATGGATTTGTCCCCCCATTCCAAATCTGGTATTGGGGAGCCAATTCCATGCATCCTGGGGGCTCCACCATGGACCCCCAGTACTGCCAAACCAGCTCTGTGAGGCTTGCACTGCAGCAACAGTTGCTGCCACCTCAGACAGGGTTCTGCCTCCCTGGCATCTAAGCAGCACAGTCCCAGGAAGACGGAACAAAGCATTTCCTTTGGGCGCAGGGTGTTACACCCTCTCCCTTTGGAAATAGGTGTTACAGGTTAGGGAGGGGTAGCCTCCTCCATCCTCTGGAAATGCTTTGAGGGGCACAGCTGGTGCCCTCCTTGCATAATCCAGTCTATACCGGTTCAGGGACCCCTTCTCCCCTGCTCTGGCACGAAACTGGACAAAGGAAAGGGGAGTGACTACTCCCCTGTCCATCACCACCCCAAGGGTGGCGCCCAGAGCTCCTCCAGTGTGTCCCAGACTTCAGCCATCTTGCTTTGCAAGGTGTGGGGCACTCTAGAGGCCTCGGAGTGGCCAGTGCCAGCAAGTGACGTCAGAAATCCCTCCTGATAGGTCCATACCTGATAAGGTAGCCAATCCCCATCTCAGGGCTATTTATGGTCTCTCCTGTGGATTCTTTTCAGATTCTGCTTGCTTGTTTCCTTCAGGAATCCTCTGCAACAACTTCAGACTCCTCTGACCTCAGATCAACTGCAGCCTGCTCCAGGAAACGCTGTAATTGCAACAAAGTGTCTACAAGAGATTTTCTTCAGCAACCTCAGCTCCAAGTCAGCAACTGCAACAGTTTCCAAGGTGTGCATGCTCTGGGGACACCCTGTCTTCATCCTGCACCAGAAGGGCCGAAGAAATCTCCCGTGGAGTGATGGAGTCACCCCCCTGCTCTAATCAGGCACATTCCAAGACGACGACCGGTACCCTTGGACTCCTCTCACAGTGACGAGCATGCTCCTAAGGACACAGAGGACATAGACTGTCCTTAGGTCCTGCTGGCGCAATTTGGAGGAGGTAAGACCTTGCCTTCCCTGAGAGTGACGGTACCCCTTTGTACTGCGTCTTCTTCACCTCCTGAGGCCTCTGTGCAATCTTTGCAAAATTCCTTCATTCACAGCCTGGCCCAAGTCCCCAGCACTCCATCCTGTGATGCTCAACTTGCTGAGTTGTTCTCCGGTGGCGTGGGACCTTCTTTTGTTGTGCTGCATCAACTGCATTTTGCACCTCCTTTGTTCCCATATCCTGAAACTCCTGGGGGTGTTGACTGGCATCCTGAGGACTCTCTAAAGTGCTGAGAGCCCCCTCTTCCTCCCCACACAGAGTTAAGGCCTCCAGGACCCTCCTGGGTCCATCCAGCACCATTTTGATGCAAAATGCACTTTTGTCGTAGCCAGAACCTGCTGGCAACTTCCAACACGAAATCACATCTGAAACGATCTTCACGCCGTGGGACATCTTTTCCATCATGCAGGAATCCGCTGGCATCTTCCTAGTGTGCATTCCTGCAGTCTTCGACTAACCAGGGACTCTTCTTTTGCACCCTCTTCTGGGTTGGCAGGGGCTCCTGTCCTTCCTGGAACTTCTTTCGACTTCTGGACTTGGTCCCCTTCCATTGCAGGTCTTCATGTCAAGGAATCCAGCAGTTGTTCTTTGCAGACATGGTTGACTGCTGAAAAATCCCAATCACAAGGTGTAGTGAGTCATAAGGAAATTTGCAGCACTTTACTTCTGCTTTTCTGGGCTCCGGGGTGGGGTAATTGACTTACCTTTACTGTATTCGTATGCTTCCAGCGATTCTGCACACTCTACACATTCTTAGTATATGGTTTGTGTTGCCCCTAGACCGATTTTCTCCCATTGCATTATATAGCATTTCCAATTGTTTGCATTGTTCTATGACTATTTACTTGTCTAATGTTGGTGTGTAGTATATATATTGTATATAATACTTACCTCCAAAAGGAGTATTGTCTCTAAGATATTTTTGGTACTGTGTCACCCAAATAAATACTTTATTTTTGGTAACACTGAGTATTGTCTTTACTTGTGTATAAGTACTGTGTAACTATAAGTGGTATTGCAGGAGATTTGCATGTCTCCTAGTTCAGCCTAAGCTGCTCTGCTATAGCTACTTGTATCAGCCTAAGCTGTTAGAACACTACTGCATTTCATTAATAAGGGATAACTGGACCTGGTATAAGGTGTAAGTACCCAAGGTACCCTCTACAATCTTTGGGACTAAAATTCAATTTTTTTGCTTCATGTTTTCAATCATCTAACGTCTTTCACATGAAAGACCAGAACACTAAAGGCCTGATTCACAAAAGAAATGTTAGACTATAAGTCAACTTTACTACTGTTTGGTATTTGAAAAGGTACTTATGATTAGTATCTTTATGCATGCGGAGGTTCCGCACATGTGCCAGAGTTTCTGCACTTGGGGCGGGGAAATGTTATTATATACTCTTGCAGACTATTAATGTCACCTACAACCCATGCATTGTAAACCACTTAAAAGAAGCATGCATCCAAGGCTGTTTTTTCAAATACATTGTTCACCTGGATGTCCTGCACCTTGCCTTATCTTGCCCACCAGTAAAATGTCAGAATGTTGGCTGTCAGGAGGACAAAAACACTTCACAGAGGAAGAGACCCAAATGGCAGCAACATGTGTAGTGGAGAACTACAAAAAACTCCATGGCCTCTCTCCATGCCTCACCAGTGCAACACAGAAGGCAGCCCTATGAGAGCAGTTGGCTAATATATTCAGTGAATTGGGGAGGATGTTCAGACCATCACTGATATCAAAAAGAAGTGGCAGGGTGACAGGAGATGGGTGAAGGAGAAGTTCACTGGGATAGAAGTATCCTGTGGTTTGCAGACAAACTTGAACCTGTCTCAGTCTCACACCACTTGAGAAGGACATCCTCTCCACCATGCACCCCTTCCTTCTGCATGGGTTGCCTGTGACTGACGACCTTCTTGCGCTCAGGTAAGATGTGACAATTAAAAAAGTGGCCCACTTTACAAAGCAACTTCGAACTTGTGGTGGAATCTCTGCAATGAAAAGTTGCAGTGCAAAGATTCTGCCACGAATGTAGTGCCTCTTTGTGACTCAGGTCCAATGACTTTATTAGACCAATGTTTAATATGAAGTGCACATGTGAAAATGGAAGTCACTTCAAGTTTGTGCAAATATTAATAGAGAATTCTACTCTCATGTATTTCATTTTGTCTATACACAAAAAGTCCCAGAATATAAAGTACTGCAAATGTTATTACAATTAAGTTTTGTAACTGGCACATGAAATTGTGCATGTACTTATAAACATCATCGTTGCTTTATAAATGCAATCAAGTAAATATGTTTGATGTTGTACACAATTATCATTTGCTGTTTTTGTCTGTTAACTTTGTCATTTAATTTCCACATAAATCCAGTGTAAATCTACCCACTGGAGCAGAGGTTGCTGGACTTGACGGAACTCAACGTCATGGGGCAGATCAATCTCAACCACCTGCGCAAACTGATACATAAATATGCCCAGAAGTGGGATTCATGTACTACATTATTATCAGACAACACATTGATATTTTTCTTAAACTCCATAATTTCTTTTATACATGCTCTTATCTAGTATATGTTGTTTTTAACATGTGCTAACTAGAATGATAATTAAGTTATACTCATAGCCTTTTAGGCTCAGTGACGTTCCTTCAGCCAACACATGCTACAGTGACCTATGATTCACATGCAGGTGTGACAGATGGTCAAGCTTCGCACACTGCACGGATAGTAGACCCTGGTAAGGCCATTTACATATAACTTTATATAACACTTTTAGTCTAATATATTCGATGACATGTTAGCAGTATGTGGTGCGTGTCAAATATCCATCTTGTCACCCATCTCTAAATGCTCAGATATGGTTCATAAGAGTTTTCTAGTTCACAACATGGTGGCTAGTGAAAGTATAACTCAACATTTGAATTGAAATAATAAAGTATGTACCTAACTGCTGATATGGTCTCATCTAAAGAAGAGTACCACTAACTGTGTTAAAAGTGTATTCGTTAACTCATACGTATAAAATAATGCACATCATCCTATGTATTGCAATATAAACATGTTTCATTGCAGTTGCTGTCAGGAGTACTTTATTCATCCAAAGTACCTCATTCAGACAATTGGGAGACCTTCTGGCTTCAGCAGTCAGACCTACTACCAGTCGTCCATGAGGTAAGTGTGTCATGAAGTGTTGTAAGATATTTGTTCCCAAAGAGTTCACTACTATCAATTCATTGAGAAAGTCATTTTGCAGACAGCCACTTTTTCTAAGCATCCAATGTTGGTGTGTGACATGTTCCCAACATAATCAGTGATGTCTATGTTTATTTTGCATTTTCACTTATTATTCATTCTGAACATTGATTATGGTGTCACTTCCTTCAGAAGCAGCTGGATTGGGGATCATATCTACTGCCATACAATCAAGGAGCCAGCTGACATCATGCGAGATATCAGTACCACATAGATCTGTAGCTGGTAAGTATGTTTTAGAATTCCACATCTTCATTGAACACCTCAAAGGTACAGTCTGAGCTGCTCCTTCTGGCACAAAATAAATCCTTCATGCAACAGAGGCACCCTTGTACCATGGTGCGTGCGTGCCTGCGTTGGTGCTAGGCAGCCCATTGTGTGCCAGCCATGTGGAAAGGACAGGAAGGTGTTGTGTTGGGATAAACATGGCTCATTCCTGCCCTTTCCCTGTGATGCAGTGTAGGGCAGCAAAGTGACTTGCTGCACTATGTCACTTGGCCATTAATATGGCCCTAAGTCCGAATGCAGAATTCTTCACCAGGACTTCATCCAGCAGCTCCCCAACGACAGTGTTTCTGCCTTGAACACCACCTGCAACCTTGCACCATGAACTTTATCTTCTCAGAATATTTCTTTTCAGATTTCTTCTCAGAAGGTAAGTGCTGACTGGGCCCAATCCACTATTTGTATCCAACTCGAGCTCCATTGTGGTCCGCCATATTTTTCAACTTTGACCTGGTCTTATGCAACTAGATGTCCACAGTTGGCACTTTGAAGTTTTAGACACTAGTTTTTACCTTGAACTGTAACAATCCATAACTCCCGTTCTACTAATTGGATTTTTTGTGTTGATGCCTTATAATTTAATAAACCACATTCTATATTTTAACATTGGTGTGGGATTTTTCTTTTGTTGTATTTTTACTTTATTACTGTATGTGTGCTGCAGAAATACTTTACACAATGCGTTTAAGTTAAGCCTTTAAATTATGCTAAGCCTGACTGCTGTTGCCAAGCTACCAGTGGACTAAGCAGAGGTAAATTTAGTGACTTTTGTGGTACAGGGATTGTGGCTGCTGCTTGAACAGGGGTCAATCCCAATTTCTCAGAGACTATGTATGTGAGACTTATGAGTTCCAGAAGAAGTAGGAATCCAGGGCTACAGTGATAGTGTTTCTCGCAGATGTGAGTCTAGGCTAATAAAGCATTAAAATAAAGGGAGGGGAAGGAAGGCTCTGGGCAATGTTCCACGCAAGCAGAAGACCAAGTAGCTCTGTGGTCTGGTAAGTGTTCGGAAGCCGAGACATTCAGCTCCGTCCAACAAATAAGCAGTGTCAGAAGGGTCAGAAGGTAAATACGTTTGGCCAGGTAAATATTACTCTTTAGAAAGATGAAGGGACCAAGCAGCATGGTGACAAGTGGGACCATGTGAGATTGTTTGTTTGTCTTATCATGGCAAGTCTGAAGGTTTCCTACACAGGACCCAAGATCCTGGTCCAGTCCTCGCCTAGGTCACTTGGAGTGGCTTCAATGGTAAATGAGATTTATCCTTAGGTTGAAGCTGCTTTTGAGGCATCCCATGTTTCCACCCATTAAACCATTGTCTCTGCACTTCTTCCAGCCTTGAATGCTCTTAGTCAGAGTGGGAAGAGTGTTGACTAGTCACCTTGCTGAATGCAGACTTTTGTCTTCTGCCTCTGGCAAGGTATCCAAATGTAGCTCTGTTATGGTGTCAAGAAAGTATTTGAAATGACCAGGATCTTCAAATTTTGAGGTTCTGTTGTTGAATGTAGTCAACATTGTATCTGGATCCAGGAGGCTGTATCTGATTTATATATGTTTAAGGTATGAGCACATCAGCAGGAACTGCTGAAGTTTTTCTATAGTCTCTTCTGAGAAGTTGTGTGATATAAAGATCTTGTGCTCTTCTAAGATAAACAGATTTTGTTTGTTGGTGCAGCAGGAAGCAAGTTCTCTTGGGACTTCCTTAGATTCTTGATGCCTAGGTTGGACTCTGTGTGCCCTTTGAAACTCCAGTTGTGGCTTGAAGCAAAACTTGGTAATGGTGGGAACAAAATGAGTGAGGAAGGTCAGCATACCATCACTTTCTATATTCTCCGGCACCGCTTGAGAAGCAGAGACTATCAAGGTGGTGTCTGACTTTGAAGTCCGGAAATGTCATTTGAAGGTCCTAGTGCTCTTATTCACAGTCAATAGAAGAAACTATCTGACCCTCAATCTGGGTCCATATGTCTTGTGCTACAGACAGTCTAGTGTTGAATTAAGTGATATCTGTTCAAATTGATTTGTCTGCAGAACTGTTAGAAGTATTTTCAGGAACCTCCAACATCTTTGATCTTAATGCCAACAAATCTTTCATGATCACCTCCAGTGCTGAGTCTTGGTTCTGTCTCTCAGATTATTTTGTACCTTTGGTCTGTTTCCTGCCAAGAACCTCTGTAAGGAGTATCTGTCTGGCCAGGTTCAGGATGGTGTGGAGGGGAACTGAGAGACATTTCTCGGCAGTGAAGTTGAACTTTAGGAGCCTTGCAAACCCCTATGGGTTTTAGAACCATGTGATGGGTCGCAGGCAAGTGCCAAGGTTCATGCTGAAGGCAGGGGTCGAGGGCAAATGTCTCTGCTACAAGGCCTTTCACTCAGTGGGGTTTACTTACAAAGGCACTGATTAGGGCCTCCAGAAACCTAAGGCCCTCGTCTTCTGACAGCCAGGGTTAATGTGGCGTATCACCACCAACAGACTGGCTGTATATACCGCCACATTATGAGATTGGCGGGTTGACTGCAGCCAACCCGTCACTTCTCCACTCATACCTCCATGGCAGTATGAGCCACCAGGCTGGAGATATCTATCTCCATCTTGGCGGGCAATATTGTACCATCGGCGGC
Source organism: Pleurodeles waltl (assembly GCF_031143425.1). Lineage (NCBI taxonomy): Eukaryota > Metazoa > Chordata > Amphibia > Caudata > Salamandridae > Pleurodeles > Pleurodeles waltl. The sequence goes on from NC_090439.1 coordinate 373,656,855, forward strand.
AACATGAGTCGGCCTACCACCATGGTTTTCTTGGCATTAGCAATGCCATGAAAACCATGGTGTTAGGTGGCGTTAGGCCCTGCCGGTGACCGGGAATTCCTGCCCTGTCACCGGTAGGCAGCTCCCCCAACCCCCAACATATACCTGATGCCCCTCTCCATCCAGACTCACATCCCACCCCCTCAGCTCCACTCACCCACCCCCATAAATGCACACACCACACAACTGACCCCACCCCCACAGCCACACATGTAAATATCACCCCCTCCCCCACCAACACTACAGTCACAGCACCCCTCACACCACACCCCCCTCCTTGTATACATGCACACAGACACCCACATGCACCAGGCATACACCGATTCACTTAGACATATAGGCATTCATTCATGCACTGACATACTCACACACAGTCACATTGACATGCAGACACCCACTCACCTCACCATTCTTACACACATTCACTCACACGCATATGAAACACAACACACACAGTCACATTCACACACACACTCAGACAGTCATGCATGCACCCAGACACACACACAGAACACCCCCTCCCCTGTTGGAAGCCCCCCACCCAGTTGTCCGTGCCCGCTCACCCAGGAGGGTGGGTGTCTCCTTCACCCCAGGCACCTCAGGCCCTGCCCCAGTCAGCCCTGCTGCCTTCAATGAGGAGGCTATTGACCTCCTGAGATCCAACTCTGTAGGGCAGTATACCATAGTGAATGCCATCCAGAGGGTGGCATCCCAGAAGCAGCAATGCAATGCCTACCTGGAGGGCATTCACGGTCACTTGGTGGCCCTACAGAGATTGTTTCAGGCTCTGACCTCCTCTCTGATGCCAGCCAGTCAATCAATCAATCAATCAAGCTATTTGTAAAGCACACTATGTACCCGTTAGGGTTTCAAGGCGCTGGGGGGGGGGGTGCTGCTACTGGTCGAAAAGCCAAGTCTTAAGTAGTCTCCTGAAGGTGAGTAGGTCCTGGGTCTGTCGCAGGACGGTCGGGAGGGTGTTCCAAGTCTTGGCGGCGAGGTAGGAGAAGGATCTGCCACCGGAGGTCTTACGCTGGAAGCGGGGGATGATGGCGAGGGCGAGGTTGGCGGAGCGGAGTTGGCGGGTGGGGGCGTAGAAGTTGAGTCTGTTGTTCAAGTAGGTTTTTCCGGCGTTGTGGAGTGCCTTGTGAGCGTGGGTGAGGAGTTTGAAGGTGATCCTCTTGTCTACGGGGAGCCAGTGGAGGTCTCTCAGGTGGTGGGAGATGTGGCAGCGGCGGGGTATGTCGAGGACCAGTCGGGCGGAGGCGTTTTGGATGCGTTGGAGGTGTCGTATGTCTTTAGCTGGGATGCCTGTGTAGAGTGCGTTGCCTTAGTCCAGCCTGCTGCTGACGAGGGCCTGGGTCACCGTTCTTCTGGTTTCTGTCGGGATCCATTTGTAGATTCTGCGGAGCATGCGGAGGGTGTTGTAGCAGGAGGAGGAAACTGCATTGACCTGCTTGGACCTGGAGAGGGAGGAGTCGAGGATGAAACCCAGGTTGCGTGCGTGGTTGTCAGGTGTTGGCGGGGAACCCAATGAGGTGGGCCACCAGGAGTCGTCCCAGGCGGAGGGGGTGCGTCCAAGGATGGGGAACTCCGTTTTGTCAGAGTTCAGCTTCAGGCAGCTGCTTCACATCCACTCGGCAATGGACTTCATTCCCTCGTGGAGGTTGGCTTTGGCGGTGCTCGGGTCTTTAGTGAGGGAGAGGATGAGCTGGGTGTCGTTGGTGTAGGAGAGAATGTTGAGGTTGTGCCGACGGACCAGTTGAGCGAGGGGGGCCATGTATATGTTGAACAGCGTCGGGCTCAGAGAGGAGCGTTGGGAGACGCCACAGATGATGTTGGTGGCTTTGGAGCGGAAGGTTGGGAGGCGGACTCTCTGGGTTCTGCCGGAGAGAAATGAGGAGATCCAGTTGAGGGCTTTTTCTTGTATTCCGGCTTCGTGGAGGCGTGTTTTCAGGGTGCAATGGCAGACCGTGTCAAAGACAGAGGATAGGTCCAGGAGGATGAGGGCTGATGTTTCGCCGTTGTCCATTTGCTGTCTAATGTCGTCTGTGGCGGCGAGGAGGGCAGTCTCGGTACTGTGGTTACGTCTGAAACCAGACTGGGAGGGGTCCAGGATGGAGTTGTCCTCGAGGTGGTGGGTAAGCTGAGCGTTAATGATCTTCTCGGTGACCTTCGCCGGGAAGGGGAGCAGGGAGATCGGTCGGAAGTTTTTGAGGTCGTTGGGGTCTGCTTTGGGCTTCTTGAGGAGGGCGTGGATTTCGGCGTGCTTCCAGCTTTCCGGGAATGTTGCGGTTTCAATGGATAAGTTTATGACCTTTCTGAGTTGGGGGGCGATGGTAGAGTCTGCTTTGTTGTAAATGTGGTGGGGGCATGGGTCTGATGGAGATCCTGAGTGGATGGAGTTCATGATCTTGCGTGTTTCCGTGTCGTCTACGTGTGTCCAGGCGATCAAGCGGTTGGAGCAGGTGGAGTTTTCGGGGGAGGGGTCCGACATGGGTGTGGTGTTGAGGCTGTCGTGGATGTCGGCGATCTTCTGATAGAAAAAGGTGGACAAGGCGTCGCAGAGTTCTTGGGATGGTGGGATGTCGTTGACGTTGGTGCTGGGGTTGGAGAGCTCTTTCACGATGCTGAAGAGCTCTTTGCTGTCGTGCGAGTTGTTGTTCAGGCGTTCTGTGAAGTGGGATCATTTGGCGAGTCTGATTAGCTGGTGGTGCTTTCGGGTGGCATCCTTGTGGGCTGTGAGGCTGTCGGGTGTGTGTTCGAGGAGCCATTTCTTCTTTAGTTTCTGGCCGACGCGTTTGGAGGTGAGGAGTTCGTCGGTAAACCAGGCGGCTTTTTTCCTTTCTTGGTTGTTGGTGGGTCTCTTGAGTGGTGCGAGGGTGTCGGCGCAGTCGTTGATCCACCGTCGTAGGTTGAGTGCGGCGGTGCCTGGGTCGGTGGAGTCGATGGGTGGGTTCTGGGCGAGGGTGTTGGTCAGCTGGTCTTTGGTGATTTTGCTCCAGCGGCGGCGGGGTGGTTGTTGGGTGTGGTGGTGCTCGACATGTTTCTTGAATGTGAAGTGGATGCAGTGGTGGTCGGTCCAGTGGAGTTTGGTGGTGTGGTTGAAGGTGACGTGGGTGCTTGTGGAGAAGATCGGGTCAAGTGTGTGGCCGGTGATGTGGTGTTGGCGTCGTTGTTGTTCTCCAAGTGGAAATTAAGGTCTCCCAGGAGGATTTAGTCTGTGGAGGGGAGCGCGTGGGTGCTGGTGAGGTCGGCGATGGAGTCACTGAAGGGTGCTCTTGGTCCTAGGGGTCTGTAGATGAGCGTTCCTCTGAGAGTGGTGTTGGGGTCAGTGTTGATTCGGAAGTGCAGGTGTTCGGCGGTCTTGAGAGTGTCGTCCGTGTGGGTGTGGATTTTGAGGGTGGATTTGTGGGCGATGGCTATTCCTCCTCCGATGCCGTTGGGGCGATCTCTTCTGGTGATCTTGTAGCCGTCTGGGATGGCTATGGCGATGTCAGATGCTGAAGCGTCATTCCACCATGTTTCGGTCAGGAAGGCCACTTCTGGGGCAATGGTGTCGAGCAGGTCCCAGAGCTCGATGGCGTGCTTGCGTGCGGAGCGTGTGTTGAGGAGAATACAATGGAGGTGGTTGTTACCGGTAGTAGCAGGTTTCCTTGTTCTGTCGCAAGTGAAGTTGCAGGCGCGGCAGGGGAACGGTCCTTTGGTGTTCTTCTGTGAGGACTGGGTGCATGTTGTGGAGCGGCCGGGGTTGAGGGCGATGAGCTGGGTGGCCGAGTAGCGGCATCTGGTGGTGCGGGGTCGTGCGGACCAGGGGGGTGGCGCTGGGCGCGGTCCAGGCGCGGACGGGTGCAGACGGGCGCGCCAGCCATTAAGAAGGGAGGGGGGAGGGAGGAGCAGATGGGAGGCGGGAGGGAGCAGTGAATGGGGGCGCGAGGAGGGTGGGGCTGCAGGGAGGCAGCGGCAGGGACAAGGGGAGCGCACATGGGGCAAAAGTAGTCACAAGAAGTAAAAAAAGCACAAATGGAAGCAGATAGAGCAAAAAGGCACAATAAAGCAAGGCACAGAATACAGTCACAAATACGGTGAAAACGGCACAATGCACACGAGTCTAGCGACGCTTACCAGAAGCCCACTAGACACCAGAGATGAGGCGCAGGTGGATGCCTGCGGGTGGAGGAGGGCCTCGAACACGCTAGCTGCAGCGTGGGTGGGGGTCAGTGACACGGACACAGCAAGGTGGTGCTGCGGACGTGGGAGAGCGAGCTCCTGACCAAAATCAGGTCAGAGGTCGCTCACCCTCGACGCGCAGCGCCAGCCATTAGGAAGGGAGGGGGGAGGGAGGAGCAGCTGGGAGGCGGAAGGGAGCGGCGAATGGGGGCACGAGGGGGCGGGGCCGCAGAGAGGCAGCGGCGGGGAAACGCGGATCGGAGAGCCGGCAAGGGGAGCGCACAAGGGGCAAAAGCAGTCACAAAAAGTCAAAAAAGCACAAATGGAAAAAGATAGAGCAAAAAGGCACAATAAAGCAAGGCACAGAATACGGTCAAAAAAGCACAAATGGAAGCAGATGGAGCAAAAGGCACTATAAAGCAAGGCACAGAATACACTCACAAATACGGTGAAAACGGCACATTGCACACAAGTCTAGCGACGCTTACCAGAAGCCCACTAGACACCAGGGATGAGGCGCAGGTGGATGCCTGCGGGTGGAGGAGGGCCTCGAACACGCTAGCAGCAGCGTGGGCGGGGGTCAGGGACACGGACACAGCAAGGTGGTGCTGCAGACGTGGGAGAGCGAGCTCCTGACCAAAATCAGGTCAGGCCAGTGTCCCTGTTTCTTCCGTCCTCCCTCCAACCACCTCTTCCTAGACCCTGTCTTCTCTCCCCAACCCATCCAATGCATACATTCAGTCAAGCATGCACCCAAAACAACAAACAGGACTCGCACTGACAAACACAGGCATTACACTTCACTCCAGAATCACACACACAGCCAACACAGATACACACAGAACAGCCATTGCCTCCACTGTCTCCCCATTCTCCTCCCTCACAGTCACATCAGGACTCACACCTGCATGCACTGTATCAGCAGCCCTAGATCCTGCTGCCTATACAGCCTTGCCCACAGTCACCACAACAGCAGACCCATAGACATGCATCCCCCACACCACATGTGCAATTACCCTACCACCATCACTAGCTCATGCAGCACACCCACCTCACTTGCAGACACCACCTCAATATACATCCACAATTCCTGTTTGTCCTCTCCCACCCTGGATGCCCCCCTCCAAAGACACATAAACTCTCCCACTCAGACACCCATCCATCCACCTCACACATGCACACTGTCCATGCACCTGCAGCCAAATCCAGCACACCACCTCCTCCAACAACCATTCCTTCAACCTCCACTCCCATTCCTCCTCCCACACCCCCCATTGGTCTTAAGAATCTTTTACTTTCCCGTCTGGAGTTCTTGCCTCCACCACCCCCATCCTGCCCGTAAGAGAAATGTCCCACCTCCCCAGCCCAGTACCTGCAGCTCCAAGTTGACTCCTGTACTACTGCCACTTCGGAGCAAAAGAGTGGAACTCGAGCTCCCTGTCTCAAGGCCACTCCTCCACCCCAAAACAGAAGGGAAAGGACCTCCCCCTTCCCAAACCCAAGCCCAAGGACCCCACTCCAAAGAAGAAACCCATCCCACCCTCCCCACCTCTCTGCCCCCTTAGGTGCCTGCCTACCATCTCGATGATACCCCTGCCCAGTGGAGTGCCAATGTTCTCAGGAGTCAAGTTGGGCCTTGGACGTTACTCTGTGGCCATTTGCATAATTTTGACTGGCCAATGGCCTTGCCTGTACATATGTTATTAATTATTTATTGTAATTTACGCTCGCTATCCAACATGATTACATGGTTGGACCAGAGGTATTTGTCCTAGCTTTCTTTGCTCCTGGGTTCTGTTGCTGTCGAATCAATCTGCAGATAGTTCTGGGTGTGTGTGTATGGTGTATGTTGTGCCTGTGTGTGTCACTTTCCCCTCCCTCCCTTGTGTGCTAGGCGGCTGTAGGTGCTGCTGGACTGCCATCACGTGGAGCAGCATCGGGAAGACTTCCATTTCTGGGTCCATGGCGGCCACAGACTCCTCTATGTCCCTGGATGTGAGTGTCTCCTTTTATATGATGTGTTTCAGCCAGGCTTTTGGTGCTGGTGCTAACGCCCTGGAAATCCTGGCGGTCTGCTATGTCATGATATGGTGGGTGGATCATTGGAAGGGATCACTGCCATGGTCATAATTTGGCAATCATTAACGCCAGCCTGGCAATGGTACTACTGCCATCGCAGGCACGGCGGTCACCAGACCGCCAATGTCACAATTAGGGCCTTTGTGTTTTCAGTTTACAAATGCATTCAATACTTTGGAAATGTCGCATTAACTGAAGCAGACACACATTGCACAGCCAACAGTGCAGTCAGAACCTGAACCATACTGCATTTTGGTCATGAGTGGCGAAATGCGCTGGGAAGGAATGGGGTTGATGAATGATGTTGGGGGGTCTACATTCATGCCTTGCTTAACAAATACAGGGAGTCAATGGATTAGAACAAATATTAAAATACCCATCACTTTGAAACATAGCTTTGATAACCACCACCCGTCCCTATCACTGCTTCTCTCCCTCCAACTGACACTCCTCCTTCATGGTTACTTGGGCCATTGGCACTGGTGGTCAGTGTGGCTAGAAAAAAACTTTATACATTTTTTAGATGCCAGATACGCCTTCCCTTAATTTTTGTAATTAAAAAATACAATCACAATACCTCACTACTTTTTGGTAAGCAGCACTGCAGTATATTCTATCAAAAATATTGTTCTGGACATTATGTTGGTTCACAATGTTAGAAAAGCCAGGTAATCAAGCCAGCTAAAAACTATTCATGATGGAGGGGCTGAGCTATGGTTTACAATGATGATGACTTTGAATCATTGAAGTGCAATGAAAGGGTGGAATAATAATGGTCAATGAAAGATATATGGTGCCCGTTGGCAAAAGCATTGGGACCATATACTTTCCAACCATGCTACACTGTTATAGGAACTGCTGGTATAATGCATAAATGAATTACACAGCACAACATTGGGGACGGGTTGGTGGTGCATGGCCATGGACACGCTCTTGTTAACTGTTAGAGCAAGAGCAAGAAAAAGAGAGCCTTTGCAACAAATTTACATGGTAACCATTATTTATAATACTAGCTTACTTGTGCCTGCAGTCTTCAAAGTAGACAGTAGAGTACTAACAATTGGTTCTTAGTCTTACAGCACCACAAGATATATAGGGGAGAGGGAAAGATTGCCAACAAAGTAGAAGAAATCTACAGACTAGTACAGACCGGAAAAAGTCAGCTGCCCAAAAAAAAAATATGTATATGAAATAAGGAAAAGAAAGATAATGTAGGGATAACAAGAATTAAACAAAATTTGGATAGGGGAGTTGTAAAAAAAGGTGACTATAAAAAATCAAACAAGGCATAGTTAAAAATAGCATAATAGTGGGCAGAGGGAAAAGTTAGGGAAATTATAATAATAAATAGTAGGAGTTACTGGGATGAGCAGAGCCCTCAGCATGGGTACGGTGGCTGGCGCCTCCTCCTCCATCTTGCCGGACCCAGCTCTGTGCTGCTCCCCTTCTTGCCCTTGGGTGCTGATGTAAGAAATAAAAAAGATAAAAAAATAGATGAGTGGTACAGTTAATTGCTACAAAATTAGTATTACAGGCAAACCCAGTAACACTGAACTTATCTAAATCAAATCATCCATGGTACTGTTATCGACTATCGTTGAGTTGGCTTTACTCCTAAAATCCCTACTCCAAATTTCCTTAACAAAAACTATATTTGGAACAAATGCCTACCATGGTGCTGGGTGGGGGGAAGAAAAGAAACAGGAGCAGGAAGGAGGGAAGAAATAAGGAAGTAAAGAGAAAATAAACAAAAATACAAAAAGTAATGAAAAAAATGAAAAAAGCATAACACGCACTAATAAAATAAATAAAAATGAGGGGTAGAAAAGTAGGAGGGTAAAGGATTGAAAAGATAAGAAGGGATTAAATAAATCAGAAAAGAGACCAAGCTCCAAGAACAGAGGGGGTCATTCTGACCCTGGCGGCCGGGGTCGGCGGTAGCACCGCCAACAGGCTGGCGGTGCTCCGCCGGGCATTCTGACCGCGGCGGTACAGCCGCGGCCAGAAGCGGAAAGCCGGCGGTGTACCGCCGACTTTCCACTGCACATGGGAATCCGCCATGGCGGCGCAGCTTGCTGCGCCGCCATGGGGATTCTGACACCCCATACCGCCATCCTGTTCCTGGCGGGTCGCCCGCCAGGAACAGGATGGCGGTATGGGGTGTCGTGGGGCCCCTGGGGGCCCTTGCAGTGCCCATGCCAATGGCATGGGCACTGCAGGGGCCCCCGTAAGAGGGCCCCACAAAGAATTTCAGTGTCTGCTTTGCAGACACTGAAATTCGCGACGGGTGCAACTGCACCCGTCGCACCTTCCAAGTCCGCCGGCTCCATTCGGAGCCGGCTTCCTCGTGGGAAGGGTGTTTCCCACTGGGCTGGCGGGCGGACTTTTGGCGGTCGCCCGCCAGCCCAGTGGGAAACCCAGAATGACCGCCGCGGTCTTCTGGCGGTTCCCGCTTGGCGGGCAGCTCCCACCACCCGCCAAGCTTAGAATCAGGCCCAGAGTAAGAAAACAAGATAGCAGCACCCATGCAAACCGTGTGGTGTCATTTGCATGCAATTTTGAAATTCAAATCATTATTTTTCAACAAGGTTGCAAATTCCAACAAATCAGATTATGTACCATATCAAATACAAAAAATATCATTGAAGTATCAGAGCCAAGATAATAATAAATGAATTTTGGAACAGTGACGTGCCATTACCAATAATGACAGCATACACAGTAGAGCAAAGCATTTTAATGCTGGTGTTTGGAAGCAAGCTGTATTTTTTTGCTTCGGATTCTGTCCTGAAGAATGTGAGTGAAGGAAACAGACTAGTGACCCTATGCCAATTAGAATCCCGTTTTATTTTGGCAGTGTATGTCCGAGTGGATTGAATATAGATGTAGGACTGGCAGTTAATTTAGAGAGATAACCATGTGATAATAATTAATTATTTGTTATTTTATATGTCTCCTTCTCTCTTCATTCTTTTCTGCAGTTCACATAGTAATTAGTGCAGCAATGGGAAGTGATTTGCCTACATATATCAGTAATTTTGTATGGAATAACAATAAAGATTCCAGCCAATCCTTTGAAATAAGACTGTGAGGACTTATACTACTCATCCAGTCAAGGGCTAGAGAGATAAATAATTGGCTACTAAAGCAGCAGTTTCTCTTTCTTTTTCTTTTTATCTTTGTATTCAGGGAAATGTTCACAACAGAGATTGCTCAGATACTTTTTATTTATGAATATTTTTAAAGAATCACCTGTTGTGTGAGAATGGCGAAGAGTTTGATCAATCGCTACTATAGCTTAATTATGTGTGAAAAAGGAATTTATTTTCTCACAATTGTAATACATACTCCGAATGTATTGTAAAAAGTGTTATTTATTTTGCAAGAGCAGTTTTCGGAGCTGATGAAATGCAACATTGTGGGCATTGTAAGTATTACTTTTATGCCAATTGTAGTCCTTAACAAGCATACACGCTAAATCAAAATAGCAGAAAAAATAGTTGTTGATCTAACTTTTGTTCTAATAATATGATTGGTTTATTATGATTTATAAGTGATAAATATGTTTGTATTTTTGGGAGAAATGAATTGAGGGCATTGATAAAATGTGAGTATTTTGTTTATTTTTGTTGGAAGTCTCATTAAAAATTTGTATCTTTTGGTAGAAAGTCACATGATCAAGACCAAGTTTAGTCAAAATGTGATGTGTTTCCTTGTTGCCCTTCTTACAGTGAAGGCATGGCACCTACATTTTCTGTTTTGAACGGACGTCAGTTCGAGAGTTATTTGTTGTGACGCACGCAGTGGGACCTGGCAGGGATTCTCTTCTGCGTCGTATGGATGTTGATACATATATATATATATATATATATATATATATAGAGAGAGAGAAAGAGAGAGAGAGAGAGAGAGAAATAGATATATATTGTATGGATATATTTTTATAGTATGCATGTATAGTATGTATATATTCATATAGTGTGGATATATTTATGTGTACATTATTCAACGCTTAACCTGTTCATAGGTCATTGCATAGCTTCTATATAGTTTGCTTGCTTGGATGCTTGAGTGTAGTTATTGTACTTATAAGACTAGTTAATTATCTTAACTATTTATTTACAACCATTTAACTATTGAAATAATGAGAAAAGATAAAAATATGTTATAAAAGTACACAAATAAAATAACTTCAAATACTGCAACTCCTGAAAGTCTATGTTTACACGATAAATCTTTAAATCTCAATATATTATATTTCTTACAAATATATTCCCTTACTGTTTAATCATGTTTGTTTATATATTACTTTTTTTCTACTGTAGAACAGAAACACATGATTTCATGAAAGCTTTACTGTGTCGCACCATCACTTATACCTCTATCAATCTATCCTCTATCTCCACTTTCTGACACATCCCAAACCCATTCTATTACTGTGATCTCCTATATAACCCATCCTGGACTCTTCCTTCCTTTACCCCTACTGGCTCACCTAAACCCTCAGGTTACTACTATGATCTCCCAAATAACTCTACTAAATTCTCCCTCATTCATCTCTCCTTTGACTCATCCCAACCCCCATTTTACCACAATGATCTCCCTAATCCATTTCTACAGAACCTTCCCTCCTCCATCTCTCCTTTACTCATCCCAAACCTCATCTGACTACTATGATCTTCCAATTAACAATTCTGGATTCTTCCCTCCTCTATCCCTCCATATTCTATTAAATCCAACTAACAGACTCACATGCCCTCTGCTCAATTAACTCATGCCTCCCTATACTACTACTAATGCTGTACTTATATTTCCCTATACTAATCCACCACTAATCCTTTTGGGCTCTGGAGTATTGTGCTACTTGCTGAAAGGAGCTTCAGTGCCTCATTAGGGGTAGTAAGCGCCATAGCAATGCAGTTACAATTACAATTACATGTTTGGCTGTCCTATGTAGAAAATCAGAGTACAGAAAAAAATACTAATGCTGTATCTCTGTAATGGGATCAGCTAAAAACAAAATTATGCTTCTATTTTTATTGGAATTAAAAACCAAAGTCAACTGTGAAGTCAGATTTTTAATAAATAATAAGCAAAATTAATTTGTATAGAATTACAGGTTGCCTGTTTGAAGTTCTTGGAGGCACATTTATATCAACCCTCCAGTAAACTTCCATCCTATGCTCAGTCCAAGAGGAGGTGTGAAAGAGTTGTGGAATTCCTCTCAGCAGCACACAATGGGTTATTCTGAATGCACAGAGAGAAGGCCTGAGCTTAACAGAATATGAGGTGTAGGAGCTGTGGATATAATGTGGCACCACAGTGTAAAATAATACATGACAAATCTTTTGAGCCACATATAACACTTTTGTGCACTTGTACAGGAAAGAAAAGGACATCAGAAAAATTCTTGTCCATCTCCTTTATGCGACCAGTCCACTGTCTTGTAATTTTTTGAGGACTGTGCCTGCGTTGAACTAGATTTTACAATTTGATATATAGGAAGATGCAAGGATTAACATTTTCACCCACAGACTTGGAGCCTAACTGCTGTGTTGCTGAAGACTTTCACCATCTTTGATTTACCCTGACACATTGCATTTTGGGCCTATTTGCAGTACAGCAAATACTCATTGCTGCAAATTTAGGTAGGTCAGGGCCTAGGAACCTTTACATCTTTGGTCAGAGAGGGACTAGGAGTGTCTTAGAGTGTCCCCAAATTGCACACTGGTGATCACTACAAAGCTGGACCCTCAAACAGCCTTCCTCATAACACTGCTTGACTAGCACAAGCATACCAGGCAAAATGAACCTGTTGCACTTGGCATCTGTGACATATGAGAAGGAACTAAGGTCATTGGACTGCATTCTACTTGAAAGGCAAGGACAGAAAGATCTCCTAGAATTATACGTTTGATCTCCTGTGTGGCTTCAGTAGCATTGAAAAACTGAAGACCTGCCTGTGAAGAATCCCAGCTGACCACCAGCAACTGAACCTAAACTTGACTTTGCTGCTGCCCTTTGCCTGACCCCATCAGAGTCTATAGGGGCTCCCCCTGTGGTCCTGGGCCTTGGAACTGTACTGCAAAGGTTGTTTGTGCACCAAAAGCAGTTTGGGTATCTTTTCAAATCTTTTGCTCCAGAGCTTCATGGTGCTTCATGGAGACTGACTTTGCAAAGTATCCGACCTGCAGTTCTATGTCTTCAAGAGTCCTTTTTCAGTTTGGACTTCCCTACATACAGGCTGGGCCAATCTACCTGGTATATCTGACATGTGCTTCATTGTTTGTAGTTGGCCTCCAATAACACCTAGATCACTGCCTACAATTGACTATTTGTGCTTCTAGGCACAATTTTCTATTTCATCTTTAAAAATAAATCATATCTCAGTTTAATTTTTGGGTTTTTGTCATTTTAGTGTCATTTTGTTCATTCAATTTTACCCTATTTTTGTAAATTTAAGTGGGATTTTTATTGTGTTGTTTTAACTGTTTGTATACTTCTAAATGCTTTACATGTTTTTCCTAAGTTAAGCTTGTCTGCTCTGTGCCATCACTACCAGAGGTTGAACTCAGGTTTAAATTACTGAAACCTTTGACTGGACCTAACAAGTTTGTGATTTTATTAATTGTGGAGGACTAAAATCCACCCCAATTAATATTAACATTTTCACTAAAATCTTCTTCACTTAAGGGTTGAATGATAGCACCAGTTCAAATGCTTTATCTTATAGGGACGTCGTGAGGTCTAGTTGCTCAGCTGCTGACTTTGGAAAATATGGGTTTTACCATCTGCATAAACCTTTAAAAATATGTGGTTTCGGACAAATTGCTTAAAGTTCCTCCCCTTAAGTATGAAAAATGTACTTGTAAGATGTACATCCCCACTTGATGGCCTCACAACACACTGCAAATAGCTATAGTTCTTAATTAGGGACATGCAATGTAAATTAAGAGATATGTATTGCATGACAGTGATTTTTAGGTACTTTAATCTATAGTTGTCCTTTCATCTTTATTTTGTCACCCTCAGATATTGCACTGTGGCAACATTCCAGGGTTTCCCGTAAATCATCAATTTTTCTGTTTCTTGCATTTCTTAAAAACTGATGTTTCGGGGATAACTATGAAAATAGAAATACTATACTCTGAACTCACAAAACACACGAATGCAAACATCTATCACAGCTACAAAACTAAGCCCCAATTTACTAAAATGTAGCACAACACATTAGGGACTGTTTGTTCATGTCCCAGTGTCCAGGGATGCACGCTTAAGACTCTACAAAGCGTGCTTTTGATAATGATAATGTTGGTATACTCCCTATCTAATTCGAAGTGAGTTAGGCAGGGGAGGTGTAGCTCTATTTCATTCATAAGCTGACTTTCTGCTCAGTCTTAATTCCCATGATTTTCAAACTTTCAAAAGTCACACTGACCAGACTTCATTGAAGAGCTGACAAAAGGGAGGTTCCCAAATATGAAGAAATAGCATTGAATACTAATAAAAAATCTTTGTGGTCAGGAAAAGAGATGAAACCTCTGCTTCCAGCAGGGAAGAGCACTTTGACATCGCTCACCTACTGGAACTGGAGTGTTTGGTTTGACTTGGCAGGAGCTGTCAAAGGTCTGGCTAAGTCAGAGCAGACAGCTATGTCACAGGTGTGGGCACCCTGGGACATAGCAGAAGCTGGCCCTTGGGGATGGTGGTCCCCAGGGCCATATATGTCCCCCCTCCAACATTTCAATTTAGCCCCACGAAGGGGTTGGACCCAGGGCCAGAGGTCCTTGGCAGACCCCCTTTCTTACATTTTTTCAGCCACAGGGGGGTGGCAGTCCCCAGGGCTGCAGTGGGATCATAAGTCCCCTCCTTCACTAGAGCAAATTGCCCCAGGGAGGTGGCGGTCACAGGGCTGCACGGGTCCCCTGTACAAATACTATAATCAGCCCTGGGGAGGTGGTAGTCCCACGGGCTGTGGGGGTGGTGCCGCCCCCTCACACATTTCTACATAATTGCCCCAGGGAGGTGGTGGTCCCCAGGGCTAATATAAGCCCTAGGAGGGGGGTCCTGTGTGCCCCCCATTTTTTCCAATCCCCCAATGCCCAGTGGACCTGGCCAATCAGGGGTCAAAAGAAGAAAAAACATTTTTTAAATCTTGAAAAAATCTGTGGATCCGAATCCACAGATTTTTCAGTGATTTAAAAAAAAAATGCTTTTTTCCCTTGGCGGGGTCCGTAAGGGTCCCACATAGTGACCCACCATGACACCTTTTATTTTTTTAACTTTGTTGTGGGATTCAGCTTCAGCTGAGTCCCTAGAAGGCTGCCAACACTTCCTTGTTGAAGTGTTGGCAGCCAGACAGATATCAGCACAGGGACAGTCAGATCCACGAAGATCTGCATCACTAGATATCTAGATTTTTGTGCTTTAATGTCTCCAAAATCACTTAACAAATTTACACCAAATTACAAAGAGCATGCTTTATAGACCCAGAAGTAACCTTCTATCAAATTTGGTGTAATTCCATCCAGTTGTTTGAGCTGTAGTCATGTTCAAATTCGCTATGAGAAAATGCACAGGGAAAGCACGTTTTGGGACCTCCAATTATTCTCAGCCCCCGCTTGACAGATCACCCCGAAACATTCAGGACAGCAGCTGACCCCACTGAAGTATATGGGCCTGATTACAACTTTGGAGGACAGTGTTAATCCGTCCCAAATGTGACAGATATACTACCTACCCGTATTACGAGTTCCATAAGATATAATGGACTCGTAATACGGTAGGTGGTATATCCGTCACATTTGGGACGGATTAACACCGTCCTCCAAAGTTGTAATCAGGCCCTATGTTTTGAAAGTTTGGTGAAGATTTGTCAAAGGGGAGCCAAAGTTATTGGCAAAGCAAAAACCTCTCTTTCCATAGAAACTGGATACTAACTACAACTACCTGCTGTCAACCAGTTGCCAGTAAGTAGTTATAATGAGGATCTGGTTTCAATGGAAATCCTGGCCCCTTAGCATTGGTGCTGGGGTCCCAGCGGGACCCCCTAGAGCATAAAAGCATTTTTTCTTACTTTTCAGGAGACTTTGTGGCTGATCCACGGATCTGCTGAATTTTATAAAACAATGAACAAGTGGCACTCCCCCTCTTGTATCTTTGAAGCCCCCAGGTGGCCAGGTCCCGGGGGCATGTAACATTTAATGCAGAGGGCGCGGGTGCCCCCCCTGCAGCCCCAGGGACTACCGCCTCCCAGGGCTTCATTGACTTTCAATGCAAGCGGGCCACATGACCCCTGCAGCCCTGGGGACCACCACCTCTCGGGGGCTTCATTTAAATTCCATGTGAGGGGGTTGTGTGTCCCCCCCTCGCAGCCATGGGGACCACCCTCCCTGGAGCTCCATTCACTTTCAATGCGGGGGAGCTCCATGGTACCCCCGCAGCCCTTGGGATCACCAACTCCCTGAAGCTTAATTGAAATCCAATGTTGGGGCTGCATGGCCCCCCTCAGCCCCAGGAACCACCATCTCTCTAGGGCGTAATTTAAATTAAGGCAGGGGGGGCACACACCTCCTGCAGCCCCAGAGAACACCACCTCCCAGGGGCAATAATCTTTGGACAGGGTCGTGGGCCCCCCCTCGTGGAGCCAATTTTGCCCCTGGTGGCTGACAACCCCCAAGGCTGGATCCTGCTATATCCCAGGGTGTCTGCCCCAGGACAAAGCTGTTTGTTCTGACTTGGCAGGAGCTTTGACAGCTTCCACCAAGTTAGAGCAACCACTTCTCTCAGATGAAGTGAGAGCTGTCAAACAGTTCTCACATCACGTGAGTGGAAGTTTCCTCTGTTTCCCTGTCTGCAGAGATGCTGGCAGGGAAACAGAGGAAACAGTGCTTGCTCCCACAGGAGATGGGGAGTTGGCTGGGAACTGTGGTCCTCTACATTGTGACTAGCTCTTCTGAGGGCACCCAGGTCACATAGCCAGTCCCCAGGGGATGGGGTCCCTAGGGTCGAGATCAGCTTGGGGAGAGGGCTGCTCAGCTCATCACCCCAAAACAAATATTTGGAGTCCCGAGGGCCAATATTAACTGGGGGGCACACGGTCACCCCACAAAAAAATTATAACTTTAAGCTGGGCCCTGGGAGATGGGGTCCCTGGGTCAGAGATTGTACTGGGGAGGGGGACATGCAGAGTTTGGTTGGTATGGGAGTTGGCCGCAGGGTCTGGCTCCAGGCCAGGCCCTGCAGCCATCACCCGCTGGGCGTAGATGAAGGCTGTGTGTATAGGGGGGTTGCGAAGTTATAGGGGTAGGCTGCACGGCCTTGCGGATAATCCCAGCTGCGCACAGCCAAAGGCTAGGGGCAGTGCAGTGTTGGTTTCTTACAGGTTACAGGGACTTTATAGTTAGCCCCACATTTAAAACTTATCAAACCATAGAAATTCACCTGTTATAGTTCAAGTTATCCCAAGTATCTATAACTCGTGCCCAAAGGTAACTATAACTTGCACCCTTGACATCCACTGCTAATTACCTGACAAATTACAGCACTCATGAAATCATTGATAACATAATTGATAATGTCACTGTAACATCTGCAGTAAAATTATTGATCAGATACCTGTGCATGGCTAGGGCTACAGTTATAGTTACCTTAAGGCACAAGTTGCAGTTACTTGAGATAACTCTAACTTTAACAGGTACATTTCTATGGTTTGGTATGTTTAAAATGTGTGCCTAACTAAAATGTCCCTGTAACCTTTGTTTTTTTAAGTGAATTTCTATGGTTCATTTTTTTACACATCTAGTAATTTTCATTACTATATGCATGACGGCATTTGGCCACGGTGATTGGGTGCATGAGGACGTCAGTTGGTCTGTGAGTGGATATGTGTGAGTCTGATGTTTGCAGTGTCTCAGTAGGTGCCATAATGTGATATGAGGCCATGCTATGCCCTTTTGTAGCATATAAATAGTGTATACAACTCTTCAGATCCTATGGGATGAAGAATGTGGCTGTAATTCATGAACCACAGACAAGGCAATTGTTCTTGTAGCAGTAGATCAATGAGTATTGTTGACAGCCACATAAAGAAAAGAAAACTTCACAATATGATCAAGGCGTAGGACCCACAACAAATTAGGTACCTGTCATTAAACCACTGATAAGCTTGAGGCAGTCTCTGGTGGTGAGTGACTGTAGAAGGGGCTTAAAGTATCTAGATTAATTTTCAATGTTGATGGTCTCTCTAGGATCTCGAAAAAGCACTAGTTCAAATGACGTAGCGGCAGGTGGCATTTAATTTTACATCATGAAACTGTGTTGGACAGTAGCCAATGTCGGACCAACAGCATTAGTTGTTTTTGTAAACATAAATTTTCCACATAGAGTGATGCACTCCAGTTTTCAGGGAACTCAAGTTACTAATGCTACTGGGTAGTTAATGGGGTATGTTATCCAGAATAGGGAGAGGTTGAGAGGCACTACTCCGAATTCTTCATGGCGTCTGAAACAGCTTGCTGTAGAGGACCGGCCACACAGTGTGTATTTATGAGATCAATGGACACCTGTGCATTTCTCCTTGAGCCAGGCAAAGGAGGCAGATTAACAGTTCTTTTAGCTTTTACCCAAAGAACAGTGATGGGTGGTCTGTAGGCTGGTTCAAAATCTTACTTATCGTGGATTTACATATAACCTAGTTCCATGTGCCACTCATCAGCAGCAGTAATGCCTTTCTCTTCAAAGGTGGCAGTGTCAGAACGATTCACGTTAGACATTTTGTCTCTGACTTATTGGACACTCTGCAAAACATTTATACATTTCTCCAAGTCAATCTTAACTCCATCCTCCACCTTCCCTGGAATATCTAAGCCAAACACATGCATAGGAATTCATAAGGGAACCTCATATGGAGTGTGTCCTCCCAGTGCTCATGTAGGCAAGTTTCTTAGGCCCGTATTTATACTCCGTTTGCGCCGAATTAGCGTCGTTTTTTTCGACGCAAATTCGGCGCAAAACTAACGCCATATTTATACTTTGGCGTTAGACGCGTCTAGTGCCAAAGTATGGGCAAATAGCGTCATTTTTTTGCGTGAACGCCTTCCTTGCGTTAATGAGATGCAAGGAAGGCGTTCCCGTCTAAAAAAATGACGGCGACGCAAATGCGTCGTATTTATACTCCCGGGCAAAAGTCACGCCCGGGAGGTGGCGGGTCAAAAAACCCCGCATTTGCGCCACTTTTGAACGCCTGGGTCAGGGTAGGCGTTAAGGGGCCTGTGGGCTCAAAATGAGCCCACAGGTGCCCTCCCCTGCCCCCAGGGACCCCCCCTGCCACCCCTGGCCACCCCAGGAGGACACCCAAGGATGGAGGGACCCACCCCAGGGACATTCAGGTAAGTTCAGGTAAGTATAATTTTTTATATTTTTTAATTTTTTTTGGGTGGCATAGGGGGGCCTTATTTGTGCCCCCCTACATGCCACTATGCCCAATGACCATGCCCAGGGGACATAAGTCCCCTGGGCATGGCCATTGGGCAAGGGGGCATGACTCCTGTCTTTACTAAGACAGGAGTCATTTAAATGGCGTCTGGGCGTCGAAAATAATGGCGCAAATCGGGTTGAGGCGATTTTTTTGCCTCAACCTGACTTGCCCCATTTTAAGACGCCCTAACGCCATTTTCCCCCTACGCCGGCGCTGCCTGGTCTACGTGGTTTTTTTCCACGCACACCAGGCAGCGCCGGTCTGCTAGCGCTGGCTAACGCCATTCCATAAATACGGCGCCCGCATGGCGCTTCAGAATGGCGTTAGACGGCGCTAAATTTTTTGACGCTAAACTGCGTTAGCGCAGTTTAGCGTCAAAAAGTATAAATATGGGCCTTACTGTTCTATGAACTCCATACAGATTATGGCATCAAATAAGACCTGGATTCAGCACCGTAGAAGTTATGGCTTATTTCATCATTTCATTAGCACATTCAAAGAAGCCATTCAAATCAGATTTTAACGGATTCCTGAATTACAGACAAACTCCAAGAGCAGACAATGAAAAACTGTAAGACTTGGAATGCAAAGCAGGACAGTTATATGAATGAAATTGGTGGTCTGTCCCAATCTCCTAGTCGCTACCGGACACTGCAAATCCTTCACTAATGCTGAAGCACTTGCATTTCCCTGTGGACAACCCCACAGGAATCAAGAACACTACTTGATTGCCACCGATATGTACGTATATCAGTTGCTTGAATGAAGGGGACCACTGTGGTCCAAAGAAGTCACTCGGAAGACAAATTTGGAAATTGTGAATGGAGTTGTCAAAGGTCTTTTGACAGTTGCGGCTTTAATCTGCTCACAAATTTCACACTGCCTAACATAATCTCTAGGTTGTTTATATAACCCAGGCCATCAGTTTCATTTCTATAGCATTGTCATGGTTGTGTTGACCCCTGCATGTGCAAATGCAAATCCCTCATGAGCCACCTTTAAGACAGCCACCTTTCCCCAAGGTGGTTTATTTTTTATAGGCTTTCTCTTTGAATCCTTGAATCAATTCAAACACCAATTCTGCAAGTCAACATACTGACCTTGTACACAAAAGGAGGAATACAACATAACAACTGTGGGAACAGAGGAGTCAACATTTTATAGTGCAAGTGACAGAACATGTGATCCTGCATGTTATGAAGTGCTATCACCTAGCATTTTAGTATGGGTGCACTCTGGAAAGAATTCCCCATCCTTCCCTACTCCTTGCACTGATGCGCAAGCTGTTGAGTACTTATATTTTATTCCTACTGCCTTTTAGGCAGATCCCTCCATATAAAATATGCTCTGGTAAAATTCAATAGGATGAGAAGGATCATATTTATACTTTACATCTACTGCACTTAAATAATGATTGCCTTGGTGGCTTCTCCTTAGCGCGGTACGGGAGAAACAACAATGATATGATTTACCTGTGCCAAAGGACACTCCTTCAAAATAGAGGTTTGCACAAGTGTAAGAACTTTTTTTAATGGAAGTGGTGTGCTTCAGTTAAAGAATACAGATGGGATACTTTAGAAATAGAAAATGTTTGTACTGTTTTGTACATAACATAGGTATAGGTGACAGGACTTGGCTCAGATAACTAGGTAAGTTTTAATATCTCTTGTTTGCAAATATTCAGTCTCAAACAAGTCTGACTATAGAGCCCACAAAATATGAGTATGGGTTCTCAGCCATTGTTTCGAAGAAAACATAGGAGAAATCAAGTCACACAAAGGATTATCTTGCTCAGCATAATGAGGAATGTAATATGATGAAAGTTGATAAATCCCAGCAGGGACTGCAACTTTTTCAAACAATGAGGGGGCTGCAAGGTAGCATACTTCTACAGCAAGACTGAGGTGAAATCCTTGCCCTTACTGGAGAACTTGCATCCTAGGAAGGTCACTGTCAGGTAGGCAATTTATGATTTCTTGAGATTGATTTTATAGCCATGTGATGTTGATATGGTCACCCCCGATCCACTCTAGTTAGTTGCGGATCTATAACTTCATCAGTAAGATAGATATCAACAATGTATGACAATACCTCTAGATGTGGTTGTAAGGTCTCCATGATGCATGCAGAAAATAAATCAGGAATGTCTTTATAGCCCATAGTCAAACATTGAAATGAAAACTCAACCCTGTTGAAACTAACTTTGTGTGAGAGCAGGCCCTCCACCCTCCCAGTCCAGGAAGACCCTTTCGAAATGCAGATGTATGCAAGTGAGGCTAAGTATCCTGTGTTTGGGGTGTGTCTGAGTGACTGCAAAAGGAGCTGTCAACTACACCCAGCCAGACGTGGATTGTAAGGCACAGAAAGATTTAAGTGCAGAGAAATGCTCACTTTCTAAAAGTGGCATTTCTAAAATAGTAATATTAAATCCAACTTCACCAGTCAGCAGGATTTTATATCACCATTCTGGCCCTACTAAATATGACCTTCCTACTCCTTTCAGATCAGCAGCTACCATTTAAACAATGTATGAGGGCAGCCCCAATGTTAGCCTACGAAAGGAGCAGGCCTCACAGTAGTGCAAAAATGAATTTAGGAGTTCTACACTACCAGGACATGGAAACTACATAGGTACATGTCCTGCCTTTTTCATACACAGCACCCTGCCCTATGGGTTACCTAGGGCATCCCAAAGGGGTGTCTTATATGTAGAAAAAGGAGATTTTTACACTTGCCAAGTACTTTTAAATGGCAAGTAGAATTGGCAGTGAAACTGCACACACAGGCCTTGCAATGGCAGGCCTGAGACAAGGTTAAGGGGCTACTTAAGTGGGTGGCACAATCAGTGCTGCAGGCCCACTAGTAGCATTTAATCTACAGGCCTTGGGCACATATAGTGCCCTCTACTA
Source organism: Pleurodeles waltl (assembly GCF_031143425.1). Classification (NCBI taxonomy): domain Eukaryota; kingdom Metazoa; phylum Chordata; class Amphibia; order Caudata; family Salamandridae; genus Pleurodeles; species Pleurodeles waltl. The sequence goes on from NC_090439.1 coordinate 373,678,527, forward strand.
GGGACTTATAAGTACATTAAATAGTCCAATTGGGTATGATCCAATGTAACCATGTTTAAAAGGAGAGAGCAGATGCACTTTAGCACTGGTTAGCAGTGGTAAAGATTGCAGAGTCTAAAAACCAGCAAAAACAGTGTCCAAAAAGTGGAGGGAGGCAGGCAAAAAGTTAGGGGTGCCCACCCTAAGACTGTCAGGTCTAACAGCATCACAGTCCAAAGAGTGAAAAAAACAGTGTTGTAACATATGGGAGCTGTTCTCCATGGAGATAAAACATACCCTGTGGCAAGGCATTTCAAGACACACCATGATAAATGAGTTCATATGTTGCAATTTGTGGTACTTGATAGAGTTCCAGTACATGAGGGAGGGGAGTAATAGAACTTTGCAATTAAGGTGGTTGGAATCCAAAATGATTATCAGGTTCAACACACTACATCCTATAGTATTAAATCTTGATGAATTAGCGGCACATGTAGGTTGAACAAGATATAAGAATATGATTTGGAGGCTTAACAGTGGGTTTTTACCCAATATTTATCAGTTTGTTTTCTCTTCATTGTTAGTAGCCATCAAAGTGTTTTTAAATAGTGGTTTTAAATTTTGTGAGAGTTTCACATTTTCATATGTTTTACTTGTTAGAATTAGACTGACGGACTAAGAAGCTTCTGTGAAAGCAAGCATTTCATACGGTAAATTTGTTCATTAATCTTCTGTTCACAAAAGAGCTATTGTATCCTTTAAACAAATAACGTCAGTGCCTATTGAAATAAAAAATATATGGGGATGGAGTAATCAGGAATTTACGAATGCAAAAACAAATGTATTATGCATTGCCTACGTGGGCTTTGTTGTGCTCGCTTGAATGTGAAGCTGTAATTATTACTGTGGCCTAGTAATTATTGTGGTGAGAACCTGAGGTTAAAATTTAGAACACTTTATTATTGTGAAATACTTGCAGTGTCCACGGTATTTAGAAAATTATAGTTAGTGCTCCCTTGAGTGTGATAGGAACTGAAATAAACGGACATTGTACAAAGTATTATGTAGAAAACTATGGCCCTCATTACAACCCTGGCGGTAAATGCTGCCTACCGCCATGCCGATGACCGCCAAGATTCCGTTACCGTGGCGGTAATCCACCATGGGTATTATGACCCACACAGAGAATCCTGCCACAATACAGACACCCACCCATGTCCAACACACCAAAGGTCAGTGATAAACTGGCGATAGCAAAACCCACACCATTACGCCAACAGGAATACGCCCACAGTATCATGACCCACGAAGCAACGCGGCGGTCATTTAACCGCAGTAATCTATTGGTGGTACACACCACCACGCTCAAAATACACACAAAATCACACCACATTGGACAATTCAAAATACACACACCTGACACACATACACACACCACACCCTCACACTCATACCACAAACCCACATTACCCACAACCCCTTACAGTGAAAAAAAAGAGACCAAGCACAGAGAAACAAGCAAAGAGCACCCACTCAATCAGAGGCACAGAACCCCATCAGCTATACACCATCCACGCACATCACAGTAGACACCCCAACACATCACCCTACACATCACCTCACACATCCTCACACATATCACTCACACCACATCCATGGCACCCCAAAGACACTCCAGGTTTTCAGAGGAGGGTCATAGTGGAGGAAATCATCCAGGCAGAGCCACAGCTATTCGGATCACAGGTGCAGCAGACGTCCATTGCAAGGAAGATGGAGCTATGGTGGAGAATCGTGGACAGGATCAACGCCGTGGGACAGCACCCAAGAAGAAGGGATGACATCAGGAAGAGGTGGCACGACCTACGGGGGAAGGTACATTCCTAAGTTTCAAGACACCAGATTGCTGTACAGAGGACTGGCAGTGGACCCCAACCTCCTCCCCCACAACTAACAACATGGGAGGAGCAAGTCTTGGCAATAATGCATCCTGAGGGCCTCGCAGGTGTAGCAGGAGGACTGGACTCTGGTAAGTCAAATCTTTACTATTATATCGCCCACCCTACCTGCAAGCCATCACTTACCCCCACCCTTTCCTCACTCCCATTACTCCACCAACTCACATATATCCCACTATCACAACCCACCCATCCCAATACCAAGCCCTGCATGCAACAACAATGCATGGACCCCCATCCCAGACCTGCATTGACACCCATCACCCCAGCAAGCCCAATAGAGAGACTTCCCCAGCCCACAAAATCACCACTCACACAAGGCCAAGCCGACAGGAAAAGCACAATCATACAGGGAAACACACCCATTGCACAAGATGGCACACACAGATACATTAATGATTCATTTCCATCCCAAAAAGACTCCTACCCAACATCACCGTAGAGGAGGTGCCAGCTACATCCAGCCCCCCTTCCCCCAGAAGAGGCCCACAGCGATGACAGCAGCTCTGCACGCCTGGATCTGGATGACCAACCTGGCTCATCAGGGACCTCTGGACAGTCAGTTACCCTGCCAGACTCCCAAACCACCACAGAGCCTCCCCCATCAGGAAACACCACCACAGCACCCACCCAGTGGACCCATACCTCTGTTCCCAGGACACGTCAATCAGCAGTGTGTTCACCACTACAGGAACCCCAGGCAACCCCACAAACCCAGGACGATCAGGGACCTGTGGTCAGTGGCAGTGGGCACACGGTTCAGGGGACAGAGGCACAGGACAACAGGGAAGCTGGGAGGACTGCTGTGCGACAGGGGGAGGACAGGCCCAGGGAACCGACCCTCCACGAGGCACTCTCAAACATCCTGGAAGCATACCACCATTCCCAGGAGACCATGGGCCAGTAACTGGGCAAGTTACAGGAGACCCAGCGGCTGCAGGAGGGACAGTACCTGGGGATCAGGGAGGACCTAACTAAAATATACACTATCCTGGTCACCATTGCAGGGGTGCTGTCTGACATGGGCAAGACCATGAGGGACACAGTGGCTCAACAAAGGGCCCCTGACACTAGTCAAACCGAGGAACAGCCTTCCACCTCTGCCGGCGCTAGTGGACAGATGGCACTGCCACAGGAACAACAGGCCACCAGCACCCCACCCCCTGCAGAAGAAGACCCACCCTGCGATCCAGGCAGAAGACAGAGAACATTGCCAAGACTCCCACCAGGATATAAGACTCTCCTGATTGTCACCCTTCTGTCACACTATGTCACCCTGTCCACCTTGAACTGCCATTGCTCCCCTTCCAATGCCCCATTGGACAATGCACCTGTGATACCAATAGACTGGACTCTAACTGGACATTCCTTTTCTATCACCCCAGCCCCTTGCACTTACCCCCATGCTAATTTCCACATGAAATAAACACCCTTGAAACAAAAACCATACTGGAGTCAGTGTAATGATTAGAAAGATGTATTACTACAGCATTATCAAAGCATTGCAACGTTTATGTTCAGTGAAATATACCACAGGATGACCTTAGGTGGGCAGCAGTACATATAGCAGCAGCCAGAATGGGGTACACAGATCTGAAAATAGAGATTCCAAAGGGACCAGTCAGTGTCCATAGAGAGAGGTTAGGAGGCTGCCATGTACAATGTCCAAAAGTTTACTGTAATGTAAATTTGAGTTACAGTGTGTCACTGGAAGTACTGCTGTATAATGTTTGTTCTGTTGTTCACATCTTCTTCATCTGCCTCCTCTCCCTCACTGTCCACAGGCTCCATCGCTGCCACAAGACCATCTCCAGGCTCATCCTCCTCCAGAAAAGGCACCTGGTGTCTCAAGGCCAAGTTGTGCAACATACAGCATGCCACGATGATCTGGCACACCTTCTTGGGTGAGTAGTACAGGGATCCACCTGTCAGATGGAGGCACCAGAACCTGGTCTTCAGGAGGCCGAAGGTTCTCTCAATTATCCTCCTTGTACACCCATGTGCCTCATTGTAATGTTCCTCTGCCCTTGTCCTGGGATTCCTCACTGGGGTTAGTAACCATGAGAGTTTGGCGTAACCAGAGTCACCTGCAAGTATCGAGGGACAACTGTCCGACATACACCACACCTTAGGGACAACTCCATACTCAGACCACAACTTGTACTATGTGGGGACCTTGGGCTCACCTATTAGCCACAGCCGGTGCCTCTGGAGTTGCCCCATCACATAAGGGATGCTGCTATTCCTCAAGACATCGGCATCATGCACTGAGCCAGAATATTTGGCATTCACATGGAAGATGTACTGGTCTGCCAAACACACCATTCACACATTCATCGAGTGATAGCTTTTTCTATTCCTGTAGACCTGTTCATTTCCGCGGGGGGACAAATGCCACATGTGTACCATCAATGGCACCATTGATGTTGGAGATATGTCCCAGGGCATAGAAGTCAGCTTTCACTGTGGCCAAATCATCCACCTGGGGGAAAACGCTTTAGCTGCGCATGTGCTTCAGCAGGGCAGACAACACTCTGGTCAACATGTTGGAGAACATTGGCTGAGACATCCCCGATGCCATGGCCACCGTAGTTTGAACCACTTGCCAGAAAATGGAGCACTGACAGAACCTGCACTGGAGGGGGTATTCCTGTGGGCTGACGGATAGCTGACATCAGGTCTGGCTCCAATTGTGCACACAGTTCTTGGATTGTGGCATGATCAAGTCTGTATGTGATGATAATGTGTCTGTCCTCCATTGTCGACAGGTCCACCAGGGGTCTGTACACCGGAGGATGCCGCCATCTCATCATCTGCCTCAGCGGTTGTAGCCTATGGAGGAGAACGATGAGCAGAATTTTCCACATAGATGGCACAACTGTTTTTGAATTAATGTCACAGAAGCAGTGTGTGAATTTGAGAGTCAGTAGATGTGCCAATGTGTGCTGTGATGCAGCTAGGTGCCATGCCATGTGCACCCCTGAAATGGCAGCTGCCTGACCTGTGAGGAGGGACAAGGGTAAATGAGGTAAGTGTGCTGGCGTTGTGCTGTGTCGCGGTAGGCGGTCGATGATTGCCGCGCAACTCTGCATTGGTTATCATTAGGCCTTATGGGTCCCAGGAGACAATGGCGATGTACGCCGGAGGTAACGGTACGCACCGCCGCAGACGTCACTGCCATTTTCTAGCTATTCACTCACTTGCAACCTGACCATCAACAGGAGAGGACCTACACTGCAAGTGCTGCTATGACCTGAGTCTGGAAGTGACAATCGCTAGAGTGTCTGGGGAAAGGGCCCCTGCCTTCACTGTGGAGGAGTTGGAGAGACTGGTGGATAGGGTCCTACCCCAGTACACGTTACTCTACGGTCCTTCAGACAAACAGGAGAGTACACTGTGAGCATGATGTGTGGGCAGTGCCTGTTTGGAGTGGTATGGATGTACACCACATGTTGGGGGGTGCTAAGGCATCCCGGTCTGAGTGCTGCTTGAGAGGTGGTCAGTGTATGTGCATCAGGACATGGGTGGGAACTGGTGGGCAATGAGTATGACGGTCCGGACGGGTGAGCAATTACATTTTCCGCTGTCTTTATCCTCTAGGTCAGCGGCCACCAGAAAAAGGGTATTTGGCGTGCCATTGCCAAGGAGGTGCGGACCCTGGCAGTCTATCACAGGCGGAGCACCCACTGCCGCAAGAGATGGGAGGACCTGCGCCGCTGGATGAAGAAAACAGCGGAGGCCTAGCTGGGGCTGGCCTCCCAACGTGGAAGAGGTTCCTGTCGCACCATGACCCACCTGATGTTCTGCATCCTGGCGGTGGCCTAACTGGAGTTGGATGGGCGCTTGAGGGCATCACAGCAGCCACAAGGGAGTGAGTACAGATTCAGAAAGCTGGCTTTGCACGCTTTAGGAGCTAGCAGGGTGGGGGAGGGGGGCAGTGGGTGCCCCTAGGCCAGATCGATCATGGCAGGGAAAGTCCCTTGTGTGCAGGGGCTTAAGCACTCCTGCCCCAATGGTACAAGTGGCTAACTACTACTGGGCAGGGTCCTGTGGGTGTCAGGTGTGCATATGCTGGCGTTAGGCATTGTACCCGATGGGCTGGTGACTACCTTAGTGACTGGTTGGGCATAGCCTAGTGAACAGGGCTGTTCCCTGTGTGTTGTGTCCGCCAACTGTAGTATTGTTGCTGGCATTGACGAAGTCTATCCTCTGTCTCCCCCCACTTTTTGTTTTGTCACCCTGTCCTTGGGTGCATTAGCATCATCTGGCGGTGGAGTAGAGGCACCAGCGACAGAGGGAGCTGCATCCCACATGGGCCTGGAGGTCGAATCCACCGCGGGTGAAGGCACCAGTGGGATGGAGGGCAAGGGGAGCTCTATGACAGCGACAGGAGGGGAGACCAGTGACAGACATTTCTCCTCCGAGGGAAGCTCAATGGCAGACACCTCTGTACCCACCCCAACAACAGGTACAGCCGCCACCCCCCTACCAGAACCTTCCTCCCAGCAGCCCCTCAGCGTGTTTCCCGTGCCCGCTCATCCAGGAGGGTGGGTATCTCCTTCACCCCAGGCACCTCAGGCCCTGCCCCAGTAAGCCCTGCTGCCCTCAGTGAGGAGGCTATTGACCTCCTGAGATCCCTCTCTGTTGGGCAGACAACCATTGTGAATGCCATCCAGGGTGTTGAGTGTCATTTGCAACAAACAAATGCATACCTGGAGGACATTCATTCTGGCGTGGTGGCCCAACAGAGAGCATTTCAGGCTCTGGCCTCAGCACTGATGGCAACCATTGTCCCTGTGTCCAGCCTCCCTCCTCCAACTTCCACTACACAGACCCAATCACCTCTACCTCACCCTATCCCAAGCACACCTTGAGAACAGCATGCACACAAATCAACACACAAAAGTAGCTCAGGAAAACATAAGCACCACACATCATCTCACAGGCACTCACACAAGCACCATTCCCATGTAAACATACCAACATCCACTTCCTCCACTGTGTCCCCCTCCTCCTCTTCGTCCACCACCCTCCCAGTAGCATCTTCACTTAAACCTGCATTCACTACATCATTAGCCACTACCTCCATCACCAGCACGCCCATCGGTACACACCCCTCACGGCCAGTCACCCCCCTACAACCATGCACATGTCTCCTGTGTCCTCTCCCAGTGTGTCTGTGAACCCTCCTCCTAAAGTACACAAATGCAGGCACACACCCACTCAACAACCATCCACCTCACAACAGCATCCAGCCCATGCACCTTCACCCAATTTCAGCAGACGTACACCTCCTACAACCACTACCTCTTCCTCCACTCCCAAGCCCCCTCCATCTTCCCGTCGCAGTGTGCCTCAAAAAGATTTCCTGGCTAACATTGACCTCTTCCCTATGCCTTCCCACCGTCTTTCCCCTAGGGCCAGGGTGTCAAGATCCGAGTCCAGCACCTCAGCCACTAACTCGCCATCCGCTGTGGTACCTGCAAGTCCCAGGGGATCAAAGGGGGCACCCATCAGGGCTGGCAGTGTACCACCGAACAATGCAATAGACCAACCGATTCCACCACCTGCCAAGGTGAAGAAGGGGCCAGAATGCAGCACGGACAAGACGCACGACCCACCCGGTAAGGCCTCATCCAAAACTCAAGAGGACAGTGCCAAGGTCCCAGCGGCATCTGCCACGGTGGGGAAGGGAAAAAAAAACAAAGAGAAGGCACTCCAGGGCTCGTAGCCTCCAGGTGAGGGACTGGTGACCACAATTAGTCCTGACAGCCCAGCAACCTGTACCGTGGAAAGCACCACCGCAAGCACCGCCACCCGCACCGCTGCTGCTGCAACAACAGTCAGCAGCATCATCCCCAGTGGGCAGCCGTCCGAGGCTGCTGGAGACGGGCTGGTGTCTCCCTCCACTACTACCAGCACCTGCACCACGGCCAGCACCGGCATCATCTCTGCCACAGACACCGCCGCAGGCACCGCCACCTGCACCAATATATGCACCGCCAAATGCACAGCCAGTGCCACTACATCTGTCATCAGCAGCATCCCCAGTGGGCATCCGCCCGAGGCTGCAGGAGATGGCCTGGACCCTGCACCCACCACTTGAAGCACCACCACCAGCACTGGCACTACCAGCAGTTTGCAGCCTAAGTCGCTGCAGGATGGAGTCTGGCTCTGCCTCCATGGAGTATCATGCTACCTGTTCCCTGCACATCTCCTGCCTCAGAGACCCAGGTGAGGGAATGTGAACTGCCACACCACAGGTACACCATCATTGGGCACAATGCCCCCACCAGAACCAGTGGATATATGCATCCACTCCCCCTATCCTTGGCAGGATGAAGCAGACTGGGCACAAGGCCCCCTCCAGAACCAGTGGAGATATGCATCCAGTCACCCTATCCTTGGCAGGATGAAGCAGCCTGGGCACAAGGCCCCCTCCAGAACCAGTGGGCAAACCACCGACTTGAGAGACTTGAGAGACTGTGGCTTTGAACTCCCCAGGAGCAAGCAGTGGGCAAGCCACCCACTTGAGAGACTTGAGAGACTGTGGCTTTGAACTCCCCAGGAGCAAGCAGTGGGCAAGCCACCCACTTGAGAGACTTGAGAGATTGTGGCTTTGCACTCCCCAGGACCAAGCAGTGGGCAAACAACCCACTTGAGAGACTGTGGCTTTGCACTCCCCAGGACATCGCTATGGGCATGTTGACCCCACCAGGAGCAGTGGCGTAGTACCATCTTCCGGCTGAGGTGTCTCCCCTTTCCCCTGAGGTGCCTGCGTGTTTTTGACCTGATGCCCCTGCAGTGTTCTCTCCATTTTGAGGCAGGAGTCAAGTGTGGTCTTCGCCCATGTTTTTTTGGCCCACTGGTCCACAGACATTTGCAAAAGACAGTGTACGGCCCTCTGTACATATTGTAAATATTTGTGTATACTGTTTTTTACAATTGTTAACTTTATCTGCATTTTCTAAACATCACTTATATCACTCAATTCCTTTTGTCCTTGCGTTCTTCCAGGGGGCTACGCGGTGTAAATGTAATGTTGCTGCATATTTTTGTGTGTATGGTGTTGTGGGTGAGGGTGGGGGTGGGGGTGTTGCATGTGTGTGTCACTCTCTTTTTCCTCCCCCACCCATGTGTGCTAAGTGCAGTACTCACCATGGTCGTCTCCGCCGCCTTCTTTGATATTTCTGGTGTATTAGCAGATACACCAGCATCGGCAGGACCTGTAGTTCGGGCTCCATGTCATCCTGGTTCTTCGTTCAGTGTCAAAAGTTGAGAAGTTCCCCTTCAGTGTAGTGTTTCTGCCGTGCTTTTGATGTCGTTGGTACCGCCCTGGAAAAGCTGGCGGATTGGTGCCTTGTAATAGCGTGGGCGGTACATTGTCTTCCACCTGTCTGTTGGCGGTGACAGCCGCAGTGTTTGTTTCTACCGCCATGGCAGTTGGGGTGTTAAAGTGGCCAACATGTTTTGTTTGTTTAAGTATGGTGATGCATTTTGTAGTTGGTCGTTGTTCACCACTGCTAACCCAGATGTGGGGATTTAACAAGGGTACTGTGGTTTGATGGCCGACCCGTGAACAAGGGGACTCTGCTCCCCAAATGCACATGTATATATGTGTGTGTGTGCATATGTGTGAACAAGACCGGGAGGTCGAAACGCGTTGGTGATGGTTGGTGAAGCTTATGACTGCAATTAAAAAGTACAAAAACTCTCCTGGAGTGCAGCATTATAATTGGTATCAGTTGTTTTGTTTTAAATATAGTTCAGAGGAAAGGTCCATTCCTCATGTCTGCACCAGCATGAAATGCACGCCACAATGTGGACTGTATTGTTTGATGATGTGTATATATATATATATATATATATATATATATATATATATATATATATATATATATATATATATATATATATATCTATATATATATATATATATATATATATATATATATATATATATATATATATATATATATAGTTATAATATTTTATGTATCAGTTTATAATATATCAGCATTACATCTGATCAGTTTGACGACTGACATTTAAACAGTTCTTAGAAATATTAAGGTCAGACAACATCTGCTTCAAATGACAGATGACTATGAAAGACGGCAACCTCCATGATCTAAAATGGCGATCTCCATAATCTAAAATGCAAAGGGGCCTATCTAGAATAAAGAAGAGTCGGACCTCATGGGCTTTATGGGAGATATGAGACCAAAAGAATGTTTTACGTTTTTTCCAGTATGTTATTTAATTTTATTGAGGGCCCAGCAACTCTCACAAAATAATGTTTTGAAAAAACCATGACAAATGAGATAAGCTTTGACAAAGTCAAGGAGCTGACACAAAAAATCAGACCTACTTCATTTGCCAATATATGCCTTTAGTGTTGGCAAAAAAATAATAACAGAACTGGCTGAAAACCACTCTCGTAATGAGATGACAGTAATGCTCAAAGTTAAACTTTGAACTCTGAAACACTTTCAGACTTAGTATTATAAAATAATAAAATTGCCCTTCCAAAGTGTGGAACATGCAAGGCGAGTATGCATAACTTCCTATTATATTGGCGGTTCATATTTATTTATAAATCGGGTAATTTCTGTTCCAACTCTAAAGACGTCTAGACAAATCCTGCTCCAGTGTTAAATATTGGTCGGTAACTTTAAATTAGTCAGTAATTGTAGCAGTACCAACTTACAACGATAACACCCGTTCTTAAGGGCTGTTAGTCACTCTTGTCTTGCAGAAATGCTCTGAGGTACATTTTGTTGGTCCTGTTTGCCGTAATCTGAAAGAATGTTTCATGTGGCCATTAATTACCTGTTTCTTTGAAAACAGGCCTTTAAATTTAATAGTGGAGTTGCTTTAAGAACCTGATATTCCTCACACTAACAAGTCTCTAAGGACCATGTTGCAAGAATATTAGAGATCATTTTAGGCAGCCTTTTAATATCAGAATCCACTAATTTAGGATTTCGAGTTTCAATCAAGAATAAGGCTGCATTCTGCGCTGGATAATTTTCGCAAATTCTGTCCCAAAATGGAGATGAAACCAGCGATTACTGTAAGGAAAAGGGATTAACGCATTTTACGAAAAGCGTGGCTCCTTTGCAGTCATATGAAATGAAGTGTTCCATAGATTTCAAACTATGCACAGCCAGGAACGTCGAAGAATGAAAACAGCATACATTCTTGTGTACAGTCGGAGAAGTACAAAGTCTCCAGAGATGCTTTGATGCAGTAAACCATATGTTGTTTTTCTATTCCAGGTCTATAAAAGCTTAAAGGATAAATACGATTCCTGACATAAAAGCTGAATCCTGAATATTAGGGCTCTAGAATAATAAGACTACAAAACAGATGCATATCTCCTAGGTGAAAACAAATAAACAAGGGGGATCTCGGCCTAAAGAACAAGCGATATTTATGCAAGGGAGTTCTCTAATGATATTGCTCAGTGTATTATTTTTACACATGACCTGACATTGTGCTGCTCAGACTATGGGGCTAAAGACTGCCATGCTCGTGATGGTGGTCTGGACCACCGCCAATGCGGTGGTCAGACTGCCTCTTACAACCTTTGATATTGGATCCTGGTGGTCTGGCAGTGGCCCTAATCCACCAGGATAGCTCTGCACTGGGGATTACGACCTTGTTCTCTGCCTACGGTTTCATGGTCCTAAAACCGCCATGAAAAGGCTGGCAGGGAATAGGGGCAGGGTGCCGGGCCCGTGCACTTGGCATCAGCAGTTCAGGGGCCCCCTCTGGCCAGCTTTGCGGACAGCGAACATTGCGAGGGTGCTGAGCCAGTTACCTGCTTGGCCAGCGGGTGGAACTTAGGTTTCCACATGCCCACCTAGCAGGAAACCCATTATAGCTCCGGCGGGGAGGTCGCTGTGTAGGCAATGGTCACCCTTTTGGGAGTTTGGCAGACAGAGTTTTCCATCCACCAAACTTGTAATCAACCCATATGTACCATTTCCTCGAGCAGTATTGATTGGAATTACCTTTTTCATTTTAACATCTTGTCTCTGCCTGGACTTCTCAGCATTAGAGTGGTGAACACAGCTGAATTGTGCTTTGGCACCTCTCTGCTGTGATGACATTAATTGGGTGCAATGTCCATAAGGTTCTATTGTCCTCATTAGTACGTTTTATAGAATGTACAGACAATGTACAATTCTATCTTTAAAGAAAGGACGATAACAGTCAGTCCCTCCTACCATCTTTCATGTATTCTATCCTCTGCTCCTCCTTCCAGTTCTACTCTTCCTGGATAGATCTACAATTTCAGGAGGTGCCTTCACTTGCCATTTGTTGCAATCACAGTGCAGAAAATTCTCACTGTAGGATCAGGTTTTCTTAGAAAATGGAGCTTCTCTTCTCATACAACAATGTCATGTTGTTACATCATGTTACCTTGTGTTTTCTTAGATTACATTATGTGTACTTATATACACCTGTGAGTGTATCCTGCAACTGAAGCAGAAGCTGTATGAGCCAAGCCAGGGTCAAGGCTAGGTAAAGAGCCAGGTCTTCAGTTTTCATGGAATTAAATTGCAGTATCTGGTTCTGGGAACATGGGGTGTGTTGGCAAATAGGAGTCTGCCTGAGCGGAGATGTCTGGTAGGTTTGTGGATGTTTTTAAGTTTGTTGAGCTACGTGGGACCAATGTTGTGTAAGGCTTTCTATGTGTGTGCAAGGAGTTTTAAGAGTGCTTGCTTGAGAGGCAGTGAAGTGCTTCATGGTAGAGGGTGATATGAGTTAGGGGTGGGAAGTGGAAGGTAAGCCTGTCCACAGAGTTTTGCACAATCTTCTTGGGGAAGCAAGGTAAGGAATTTGCATGATTGCAGCCTGGGTGTCACAAATCTTGCAGATCTTGCATACCGGACAGTGAGACCAATCTCGCCTGACTATAGACGCTACTGCCCTGATTCTCAGACTGTACTTTGCATTAAATTTTAATTTACTGCAGAATGTACTATGAAATGTAACTTGACTGTACTTATATGTATGGAGTTCTTCACCCTGACTTCGGATGCTTTGCACTTGTAAGTATATATCTCACTAGTAAATGTGTGTGGGAAAAGGTTCAGATTTACTACTAAAGGTGAAAGGATATGGGGGGACTAACATGGTTTTAGGTATGTCATGAAGTGGTTTAGTGAGGGACGTCACCCACTCACACAAAAGTAAGCCATTTGAATCACTCTGGGGATGGAGGCATATAACTTACATGTTTTGCAGTAAAGTTACACTCGGAGATTGTGAATACCAAAAGTAGAAAACCTACTATAAAGTGTAAACTTGCACAAAAGAATAACTTACCTTTGTGAATTAGGCCCTACAAGTTTGTGTTAGTTCGATGAGCATAAACACAACCTTACAACGAAAAGCACAATACTAGAACAGTAGAGCCACAACGTCCTTCAATGGCTGAACAATGTTCACAAATAATGGCTGATCAGAATCACTAGCTGACTTCTATCAATATACGTCAAGATAGAGGCTTTGCAATCCTCAGCCAAAGTGCAGTTACTGTGTCATGAATAAATACCATTTACTATTCATGACTGGAATATTCCAGAATGCTTAAAAAAGAAAATAACAGGGCAACAACAAAAAGATTTAGGATCAGATTTACTAAGTGAGAGGCTACACTGCACTACGTAGCATTGCTTCAGAATGAGATGTGTTGAGTTACGTTTATTAGATGCCTCATGGATGCATCATATTAAATAAACAGTGTACTGCAAGGGCAAAGCAAGCACAAAGTAGCACAATACAGAGTTGCTATTGTGCTGCAATGTTCCATAATGCAACTCTTTCTTAAGTTAAAAAAGCAGAATTTAGTAGGACAAGTCAGAATTGCGTGACACAACTTGAATTTGCATCATGCAAAGGCCAGCGCTTCTCACTTTAGTAAAGAAAAGGGGGAACTATTATGAGTGTAGGATTATGGAGAAACAGGCCAAGAACCTGAAGGCTGCAATGACCCCAAGAGAAGGACCAGAACATCAGAAGGACATGACCCCAGTGGAGGAGGAAGTGGCATCACTCATTAGAACAGAGTTGGTTGCCATAGTCAAGGCTACAGACACTGCTGAGCTCGAGACATTACTTACTGTTAAGTGTAAGGCGGTGCACACTGCAGGTCCATATCTACCAGGCACATAAGCCACCCTGCACAGCTTCTCATGGCCTTGTAGAAATGGGATGAGGCAGCGCAGATGTAGTCACTGGGTTGCCTCACACTGCGAAAGGGAGGCATGTCATGGGTGTTTGCAGTGGGTGTTCCCACATAACACTCATGGCAATTGACAAATTCCCAGATTAACAAGATTTTGTAAAAATGGGAATGCATCAAAAGTATACGCCTAGCCAAGAGAGGCATAAGGGAAGCACAACGGGGAGAAATAACTTTATTTCTCCATGTTTTTCCTCTTTCTAAGTGTGCTGCATTCTACAGCACACATAGCAAGAGGAAATCACATCTATTGATGTTTTTGTGTGCAGGAAGGTGACCCTTCCTGCACAAAAACAATTAGCCCTACAATACAGACATCATTTCATCATGGTGCAAGGATGCCTGTGTTGGCGCATGGCAGCCCATTGTGCTACAGAGCACGAGGAAAGGACAGTAATGTGCTGTATCTCATACATACCAAACATTCCTGCCTTTTTTTTATGCAGGGGAGCTCAGCAAGAAGACTTGCAGCGCTGGCCTGCACCAAAAATGTGTGATTATGCTCTTTAGTATCCCAAAAAGTAATTGTCCATTAACAATCATGTTCTTATATATACAGGGTCTTGGATGTTTTGTCTCTTTTCATAATTTTAGCTTTTCACAATTAAAATGTCTAAACTACGTTTGTGTGGTAATTGACCATTTAAAATATTTCTCCTGAGGGATTATTTCTTTACTAAGCTGTGATGCATATTGTCAAGAGATGTTATTCAACACAACACAACAAGGATAATTGGTTTGTTGTTTTGTGGAAAGTGAAACAGAACCGGGCCTTCTTTGTAAAGATATCCAGCACTTCTCTTTTCTTGTACCACTGGTGCACTTGTCATTGCCGAGTGCCAACATAGACACTTTAGCATCATAGTGCAAGAATGTCTTACCTGTGGTCAGGCTAGTTAAAATATATAACGTTGTCCCTTCTGGTACACATTATATCATTTGTGGTATTTCACTCTCTGTATGTGTGCTGTATAAAGCAGCACACAAGTAAAGAGTGACAATGTAAGAGAAATATTAACATTTCTCCTTGTCACAGCTGTCTCACATATGTGCAGTATTGTTGTGCTAATCCCTGTATCTAAATAATTGGATTTAAGTATTTGTGTCAAAACCAATGGGTGGTTGCATGTGACTACCCATGCACCATCCATGAAAGGTACTACTCAGGAAAAGAAAAGCAAGAGGAGTGGTGTGTGCAGCTGTGGCTTGATTTTGCGAACAATTAAATTCAAATTGAAATATGTATACATAGCATTTTAATTCTCTTTAGATTAAAAATCTCCAAATATGAAGCAAAACAAAAATATTTAGTAATACTAAACTCTTAAATGTATTCAGAATATATTATTATAGAATAAAGTTATTTCTGAACTGATTAGACCAAAATACGAATAGAACACATGTTTCTGTCTATAAAATAATACACATTTTGATTGGTATTACATTTTCTTTTGCAGGGGAACAACAACTGTCTCCTGCACTACGGCCTGCCAGTGGTGTGAATGTACTTAATTTTTCTAACCAGTATTACAATAGTTGTTCTTCCTTTTTAGACTATTAACAAACATATTATGGGCATATCTGAATTATCAGTAGCTACATCACATTTTTACAAACTGTTTACAGGGCCTTTAAGCTCAAAAGATTTATATTGTTCAGCATTGGCCTTTGCATCAGTCACTGCAGTTGCACCTAAAACATTTATCCTGGCCTAAGAAAGTAGATGGTATTGCTAGCTTTCTTAAGACAGTTGGACTAGTCTCTTCCAACACTTGAGACAGTTTTATCTCAAAATGTAATGAAGTATTTACTCACCCTTATGTAAAAATGTTTGACCTTCAAGCAGGGTTTCTAGTCTTTCCAGTTATGACATGTCTAGCTTTCTTTCAAACTGCATCCATATTAACAACAAAATGAATGCATTAAAATATTTTGAGGATGGTTGGCTGTGCCATAATGAGAAGGTAAGTTTCTTTATGCACCCTAATAATCTATTTTTGTTGTTAGCTGATCCAAATTATTTACACAAATTAATGTTGTAACTTACAACTTATTATTTATATTATTTAATATTGTCATTATGAAGGACATTATCCAAATGTAAAAATAAGGTTCTGACTCATAGAATTTATTTCTGGACATACTAAAATACTATATTTATCTTTCACCTGACAGCTGGTGCCTCCAATTTGTTGTGTTGTCAACCACTCACAAAACTGGCACACAGTGTTTTTGGTGTAGTGATGTGTTGTTCTTGCATTGACAACTTACTAAACCAAGATTCCTACAATGTCACAACCTGCATTTTCTTGCTCCTCAGTCTGGAACATTTTGTGTGTCCTCTATCAGGCTGGGTCCAATCATAGTGTGAGTGGGAAGTGGCCCTGACCTGCTTCAATTGTCCACATGAGGCGGTTTGACCATTTACATGTACAACAATTTTTGTGTGCACAAAGGATCTGAAAAGGAAATGTAATATTTAGACATTGTTGGATGCACTTTTAGAGTAACTGCAGCATTAGTGTGCATGTTGAGCCATTAGAATTCTTATCACATTGGTTATGGTGTACCCAGGGTATTAACACACAAGCTGTTTGTCAACATAACAAACAGGGGAACACCCCATTTGCATACATTATGCTTGGCGCAGGCATAATGTAGGCCAAAGGGATACAGAGTGGCGCACTCTGTAAATATGGTGTGAGAATTTCAGCCTAGCTGGGCCACATTAACGTGAAAAAAAACTACATTAATGTGCACAAGGTGGCACTAGGGCATTATAAATATGCCACCAAGTTTGTTAATTTGTACTAACTGATTGTGAGTAAACTGATGTAGACAAGTACATCACTGTTCACAGTAAGCAATCTGGAAGGCTGAGAACCATTTTTTCCAAACATTGGTCCATTCTTAAGAGATATTCTGTGATTGATGGCTCTGTGTCTGAATTGTCTAGGATAATGTTTAGTAAAAGTCAGTATTTACTTGAGTTTACTTGCTTAGTACAAATTATGTAACTTCCAAAGGATGCAAAATTGAAGGGGTCATTTAGGGCCTCTTTACATGTCAAATGTGTAAAGCTTGTAAATTCAATTTCATTGTTGCAGAGTCCTTCAAGAGGATTTAAGAAAGATTGCCAAATACATTACTTGCAACACTATTCATGTTGTGTATATTTCAGTTTGTCCCTGCAAGAAATTGTATATTGACAGCACCATTCATTGTCTTAAAAACAGAATCTAGATATACAATATCAAGAAACCCATTACCCTAATGCCACGCATTTTAGGGCGGCACATAAGAGTAATTGAACTGTATTCAATTTGTTGGGATTGATTGTATTCCTAAATGGCAAAGGGGAGGAGACCGTGAGCTCAGTTTGAAAAGCCTGAGGAGTACCTACATTGTGTTGAAAGACACCAATATCCTCGAGGTCTGAATGTAGAGAAGGAACTAAGGGCCAGATGCAGGAAACAAATAGCGAGTCGCAAACGGCAAAAATTGCCGTTTGCGACTCGCTATTCGCGTTTCCCAATGCAGAAATGCATATTGCGAGTCGGTACCGACTCGCAATATGCATTTCAGAATCACAAATAGGAAGGGGTGTTCCCTTCCTATTTGCGATTCTGAGTGGTATGCAATACCATTTGCGACCGCATATGCGGTCGCAAATGGTGTCGCAGTTACCATCCACTTCAAGTGGATGGTAACCCAATCGCAAATTGGAAGGGGTCCCCATGGGACCCCTTCCACTTTGTGAATGGACCCACAAATATTTTTTCAGGGTAGGTAGTGGTCCAAGGGACCACTACCTGCCCTGAAAAAAACCGAAACTAAAGGTTTCGTTTTTTTTTCTTTAAGTGCAGCTCGTTTTCCTTTAAGGAAAACGGGCTACACTTAAAAAAAAAAAAATGCTTTATTTAAAGCAGTCACGAACATGGAGGTCTGCTGACGACAGCAGGCCTCATGTTTGCGAGTGCCTAGACTCGTTATGGGGCCGCAATTAGCGACCCACCTCATGAATATTAATGAGGTGGGTCATTGCGACCCCATAGCGAGTCGTAGACGGTGTCTGAGACACCGTACTGCATACCAATTTGTGAGTCGCAGGGACTCGCAATTTGCAAGTCGCAAATTAGCATTTTGCTACATCTGGCCCTAAGTATTCATGAAGAGAGCGAATGAGTTTATGATCATATACTATAGTGTGTTATTTAACTGCTTTTTGCCTCATTTGGTTTGTTTGAATATGATATTTTTAGGATGACTTGTAAAATGAGCTGGCTTGCAAAATGAGACTCTGACTAGCAAACATCACTGGACTGGTGTCAGAAAGCACTCTTTGTGCACAGCAAAGTAACTTAAAGATGGCTCTATTACAAACTGGAAATCATTAAAGAAAGTTTAAACAAGATCTGATTGACCTCCTAATGGGAGTGTTGCAAATCATTCTGACTGGTTTGTTTTAAATCAATTCAAGTTGAATAAAAAATAAACAAATAATCAGCCACTCAAAAATACAGAGCATTGTTCTAGTATAATTTACTGACAATAAAAACCTGTCCAATAGTCCTATGCTAATCTATTCTACATGACACCATACCACAGGGATCCACTGAAATAGTCTGTGAAGTGTCTGTAGGAGCCCAAAGCAGATCCCAGAGACTGCATTCACCTGCTCAAGAATGTAGAGAGATTTGTTGATCTTTTAGATCTGGTCTAGAGCCTAATAATAGTGGACACCAAGAATCATCCCAAAGACTATGTGCCCCACAAGGAACAGAATTTCAGTCTTTTTGCATTGAATTTTAGAAAATGTGACTGCATCCACTTTGCCACTTCTGTAAGGCAGCTCACTAGATTTCCTCACTTATCTGTGTTATTATGTTCGATGGAAAAATAAACTAGGTATTATCTGCATATTTTGTGTTCTTAAACTACAAAGCTTTAACCATACCAGCCAGACAAAACACATAAACATTAAACAAAGAGGGGTTCGGGGAGGACCCCCAAGGGAACCTAACAATTTGTCACCCTTTGGCAGGTTTTGAAATAGAGCATCAGAACTCATAAATCTATCAATCAATCAGGATTTATAAAGCATAGCTAATTACCCAATTGGTAACCAGGCGTTTGCACATCCCAGAGGCTTATTCAAACAGGCAGGTCATGCGGGCCCTTTGGAATTCTGGAAGTGAGATGATGGTCCGGAGGTGTGTGAGGAGGCTGTACCAGGTTTTTGCTGCAACGTGAGAGGAGTGTCCTCCACTTCTGCTTCAGTAGATGCGAGGAGTATGGGCAAGTGAAAGGCAAGCAGAGTGTTGTCTTCACGACGGTTAATGGAAGTTCAAGCTGTGGTTAATGTACAGGGGTCCTTGGTTGTGTAGAGCGTTATGTGCATGGGTCAGCAGCTTCAATTGAGATCTCTTCTGTATAGGGGCCAGTGGAGTGGCCTGTGGTGGGGTGTGATGCGGGTTCGTCGGGGGAGGCCGAGGTTGAGTCTAGCTGTGGAATTCTGTATGGTCTGAAGTCTCTGTAGGAGTCTCAATTCATACAAAGAGGGCGTTGCTGTAGTCAAGATGGTTGGTGACGAGGGCCTATGTCTCTGTGCGTCTCGTTTGTAGAGGTAGCCATTTGAAGATCTTACGTATTATACGCAAGTGAGGAAGCAGGTGTATGAGATGGCATTTATCTTTGATTTCATGGTTACTGGCATGGTCAGAGAGAGTGGGTGTGGGTCCTAAGTCGGTTGGCCCCCAGGAGTCATTCCATGTGTTGCTGCTGTTGCCAAAGATCAGTACTTTTACCTTGTGTGTGTTCAGCTGCAGGCAGTTCTCGTCCAATCAGCGATGCTTGTCATGCATCTGTGGAAGCTGGTTTTGGTGGTTGAGGGGTCATCGGTGAGTGAGGATGAGTTGGGTGTCATTGCCATAGGAACTTATGTTGAAACTACGGGATCCGACAATGTTGGCCAGCGGGGTCATATATGTGTTGAAGAGCGCAGGGCTGAGGGATGAGACCTGGGGAACACCTCAGTTGGCCTCCTTGGGTTTGAAGATGAAAGTTGGGAGGTAGATCGGAAGGATGTGACCTATCTGAGCATGTCCCCTTGGATGCTGATGTGGTGGGTTCTTTCTATCAGTATGTGTTAAGATATGGTGTTGAAGGCTGCAGAGAGGTCAAAGATGATCAAAGCTGCAGTTTGCACTCGGTCAAGGTTGGGCTTGGATGTCGTTGGTGGCTGCAATCATGGCAGTTTCAGTGCTATGATTGCTGCAGAAACCAGAATGGGAAGCACAGAGTAGTTGGTTCTGCTCCAGGTCCGTCAAGAGTTTCTTGTTGATGATCTTTTCCTGTACCTTTGCTGGGAATGGGAGAATGGAGATTGGCCAGTAGTTTTTGGGTTCACTGGGGTCGGTAGAGGTTTTTTTTGTGTAATGGTCTGACTTCGGTGTGTTCGGGAAATGTTGCAGTGTTGATAGAGGTGTTGAACAGGGTGGTGAGTTCCTGTTCGATCCTTTGGTTTCCAATGTTGGAGATGTAGTATGGGTATGGGTCTGTGGGAGCACCCAAGTGGATGGATTTCATGGTGTAGGTGATGTCCTGGGTGGAGGGGATGTTCCAGGTGGACACTATATGGTTTGTATCTATTACGGTGGTGGTGTATCTGTCAAGGAAGGCCTATAGAGTAAAGCATCTCCTAATTTGAACATGTTAATGAGTGAGAACCAGGCTGGATTTGCATGTTTTGCTATCTGAAGGGGACCTGGCCTACCAGCTTGGGCTGGACTGTTTCTATTGAAGCAAGACCATGACTGATTTGGTTTAGGCAGGTCTCCGTCTAGAATAGCACAGCTGGCAAAAGCGATGATCTGGAATGGAGCCCAATGCAATCTCCAATGGCTGAGATTAATTCAAGCATTCCTTCCATCACCTTGTTGTTTTTGCCATTTAATTTGAGAAATGCTGGCTGTTAGGTTAATGATTGGCATCCATGACAGTTTGTAAACGTGAAGAAAAAACACGCTGGGGACTACCTGTCAAACTGACAGAGGTGTTTTGGAAGGACCAAGACACCAACATATGTAGTACCACCGCTAGTTTGCCAATTAGTGGATTCCATGTCAAAGACCAGATGATGGTTGCAAAATTGCACCAATCTTCTGCAGTAAATGTAAGCTGTTCTCCATCTTCAAATGGTACAATTGTATAACCTCCTTCTCCCTTAGGGCAATGAGGAATATCCTCTGGCAGGAGATCCCCTCCTTCTTCCTTCTTTATAGCTGGCTTTGAAGCTATAATAAGTGGTGATCTATTGTTAGTGTCTGTTTTCCAGATTCATAGTACTCATCTGTGTTGTTCCAATGGACATACTTTTCAATTGAAGTATCTCAATTTTGTATTTTACTTTTGTTTTATCACTTACAGAAAGATAATGTGTCTGAAGAAGAGAGGTATTTGGGTTTTTCAATACAGGTTTTTCCTAAAATTCACAAAGAAAATTGTTAGTTGTTTATTTTAATTTTGCTTTTTGTATGTAAGGTGATACATAGATGAGATCATGAACTGTATTGATAGTCTCCTATAATTCTGGTTAATAATAGTAGTAGCTTTGGGCCAGATGTAGCAAATTTTTGCGAGTCGCAAATGGCCTTCATCGAAATTTGCGACCCCGCAAAATCGGAAATGGGATGCAAAAATCCCATTTCCGAATCGCAAAATGCGACGCAAGCCATTCCCTACTCGCGAAAATAGCGACCCGCAAATAGGAAGTCGCTATTTGCGAGTCGCAAACCATATGCAATAGCCACTCGCAAATTGCGACTAGTCGCAAAAAAACCATTTTGCACTTCCAATTTACCACTAACTCAGAGCAGGTGGTAACTAGAACCAAAGTATAAAAGGAGACCCAGAAGGCACCTGGGTTACTCAAGATGGCAGAGATATATGTGATAGCAAGGAGGAGGAGAGCCCACGCCGCACAGCAGGTGAGTAGGAGGAGCCAGAGACAGGAGAAGATATACAGAACCAGGCAGACACTTTTCCAACAAACTGAGGAGGAGATATATGATAAATACAGACTTAGCAGTGCAGCAATCCTAGATTTAATAGATCTCAATCCGCAGCTTTAACGCCAGACTGTGCGCGGCAGCGCCATCCCCACACATGTGCTAGTGCTATGCTCACTGCACCTCTTGGCCTCGGGTAGCTATCAGGGGGTCATTGTTGTGGCAAGTGGGGTATCCCAAAATGTGCACTCTCACGGTTCTTCAGAGCATTCCTAGATGCCATACTCACACACATGTCCAGATACATATACCTACCCAGGAATGAGGCAGAAATCAACAGCACCAAGTTGGATTTCTGCAGGATTGCCAACTTCCCCCATGTAATAGGGTGTGTAGACGGGACACATATACAAATATGCCCTCCTGCAAATCTGGAATATCTGTTCCGCAACCGGAAATGTACACACTCACTGAACATCCAGGTGGTATGTGACGCCCATTATGTTATTACTGACATGGTTGCCAAATTTCCAGGGAGTACACATGACTCCTACATTTTCAGGCACAGTGGGATACACCAACGCCTAGAACGTGGGGAGTTTGGAGATGGATACCTCCTAGGTGTAGCTGAATACACCTTGAAGACACACACACAGGTCAATGTGGAACCCATCTATGCCCAGCTAACATTGTACATTTTGTGCCAAACAGGTGACAGTGCATATGCACTACGACCATGGATACTTACCCCGTACGTAACACCCAGCAATGAGACAGAGAGGCGATACAACAGTGCACATAGGAGGACCCAAAATATTATAGAAAGGACCTTTGGACTGCTGAAGGCAAGATTCAGATGCCTCCACAGAAGTGGAGGTGCCCTCCAGTATGCCCCAATAACAGCTTTCAAGATCGTTGCCGCATGCGCTACACTGCACAACATTGCCACCAGACGTGGGCTACCTCTCACCCCAGAAGACCCAGATTCGGAGGATGACGAGCAAGAGCTACCACATCTCCATCATGGGGATAGAAGCATTGCAAATCAAGGCAGACAGAGACGGGACCACATTGCAAACCAATACTTTGGAAGGTACGTGCTAACTGTCACCACACACACTAATGTCACACACAAAGAGTCCAGGTGTGAAGTGGAACAAACAAGGACTTTAATAATGTGCACCAAAAAACAATTTACACAAACTACAGTTCAGGGGCTGTAAAAGTCCACCTGCCATGAGGACACATTAAGCTCATGTGCCTCCAGTCAATGACAGTGCGTAGCTCACACCCTACACCGTACTCGCCCAGCATGGATGGTTCCTGGTGCGTCTGCAGTAGCCTGCCGTGCGCTACCACTGCGCAACACCCTGGTGTCTGTGGCTGAGACACTGCTAACAGTAGAGCCCTCCTCACTGTCCTGCGGCGTGTCTGCCGTGCCCCTAGCCACCTGTCGTGCCTCCATAAGATCAACTGCGTGGCTAATACGTCCCAGCCCACGTGCCACATCGCCGTGACAGCCCAGTGGTGTTAACAGCCAGCCGGACGATGGAAGCAGACATGCTGTCCAGCCGGTGGATGAGCTGCCGGTCATGGTGCCTTGCACCCTCTCTCTCGGTGACAAGTTCTGACACCAGTTGTCTCATTGAGAGCGCAAGGTCACCAACATGGGTGTTTAGCTGTTGCAGCTCAGTGTGGACCAGTTGCAGCCCTGTGGTCTGGTTGCGTTCCATGCGCCGCATGGCCCCTGCAATAATTCTTATCTCTCTTGTCTGCAGGCGCTGACCATGTAGGAGTGCAGCCTCGGCGGCGGACAAGGAGGCGTCCCCTGCTTCACCCTGTGACACTGGAGGGACAGTGAGACGTCGCCTGCGACGCAGTGGAGGTTCTGTGTCCTGTACACTGGCACTGTGGCTGGGACCGGGTGCTGGCTCACTCCCCAGTATGGCCACTGGTGCATCAGGAGGGGACTGTGTTTGGGTGGTGCAGGTCCCTGTGGTGGCTGGTCCTGAGTCCTGTGCTGGCTGGTGGCTGACCTGTGGCCCCTGGACGCTGTGGCTGGAGGTGGTGTCATGTGGGAGACCTGTGGGACATAGGGAACACACTGTCAGTATCTACCATCTGTTATCTGCTTCCTAATAAACTGTTGCCTATCAACTGCCTACTTGACTACATTGCCCATAATGCACCATGCAGGTGGTTGCTACTCTGAAATGGAGCTATTTTGGTTGTGCATGCTGCTGTGTTCTATGTGGGTGGGGGTATGGCAGATAAGGGTGTAGATGCATGTCTCATGGTACTCACCGGTTGATGGTCCTGGCGCTGACGTGTCCAGCTCTCCTATCCCGGACACTGCCTCTGGCTCCAGGGTCTCCTCCACTCTTTCCTCCAAGGGTGTGGGTGGTGGTATGGTGGATGGTCCCCCTCCAGTGCCCCTCATCTCCCGGAGCCGCTCTGCCACCCTCTCCTTGGTCCGGGAGCGCAGGGCATACCACAGTTTCTTTAGTTCCTCAATACTCCGGTGGCTCACACCCATTGAGTTGACTTTGTCCTGTATGTCACTCCAAATCCGTCTTTTTTCCACCTCTGGCACACTGAGGGCTGCTCTACCAAAAAGTTGTTCGTGGTGCTGGCAGCATTCCTCCGTCAGCACCTCCAGTTCTTTTTCAGCAAATTTCAGTTTTCTCTTCCTAGGAGTTTCTGCCATTGTAGCTGCTGTTCTTCCTGTTGGCTGTTCAGCAGTTTAATATGGGTGTGGTCCTCCCTCCTCCCAGGTGTATTAGTAAACTTCCTGGCTGTGATGTCATCATCAAGAGCCAGGAAGTGTTTTCCAGAGTGTTCTGCTGCACCTGCATTCGATTTGCGGCACAGTCGCAATTTGCGACACCCACTCGCAATTTGCGTGTTCGTTTTTAGCGCGGTCGCAAAAAGCGACCTCGCAAACAGCGGACTCGCAATCTGCGGTGTGACTTCATTTGCGATTCGCAAAATGAAGTCGCCTTTTCTTCTTGGATACCATTTAGCGAGTCGGAAATTGCGAGTCGCAATGACTCGCAATTTCCGACTCGCTAATTTTTTCCTACCTGCATCTGGCCCTTATGTCTGATATATTAATATTTGGTTGTACTGCTCCTTAGTAGCAAGCCAGTTGTGATTGCAGTTCACCTTAGATTAACCAATTAAATACAGCTATGATTCACCTTGGTAAGTAAACAGAGTAGCTGCTAATACATTAAATAGACAGCCAATACTTGTTTTGCCCGTTTGGTGGCCCGACAGCTGCGGGCTTTTTCAAGACTGAAAGAAATTGAGTAGGGATAATGACTAATATCAAGGCTTGAAGTTTAGTGTTGCACACTCTAAATGAAACTATAAACATTTGTAAAGTTTCTATAATTTTAATTTTAGGAGTTTGTAATAATTTTTATGAGCACCAGCATGCTGGCAATTTGAATGTTGTAGAACATTGCAAAATAAAAAAAATAAGAAAACATTCGAAGTAGAGCACTGTGATGTAGCATTATCATTCTATGGATGTCAGCAGGTACTGAACCTTGAATTTGAAAGCAAAATGGGACTATAAAGAGGACAGTGGGTAATAAAGTACCATGTTGTCACCCATATAAAAAGAGAGGAAGGCCCAAATCCATTAGCATACTTTAGAATGTTCCCTTGTTTGACATACAAAAATAGCGATTGATGGGTTTTATTACTAAAAGAGGAGTCCCTTAATTCATTTTGCCATTTATTTCTATGCTGCTTAATGCCACCCCTTTTCTTATTTAATACCACCCTTGACTCTCTAAGCATAGATGTAGGTTAGCAAAATACCACATTTTTATTAAATGCACAATGATACTTTTTGTATTAAAAAACATGGGTTTTTAATGGGGAAGCGAATTTACGTCACTCGGGGGCCGAGGACTCCAGCGCCAGCAACTCTTAAGGGCAGGAGCCCTTTAAATTCCTGCTTGTGCTCCCGCTTCACGGGAAGCACATTTACGTCACCCGGGGGCCGAGGACTCCAGCGCCAGCAACTCTTAAGGGCAGGAGCCCTTTAAATTCCTGCTTGCGCTCCCGCCTCGCGGGAAGCGCATTTACGTCACCCGGGGGCCGTGGACTCAAGCGGCAGCAACTCTTAAGGGCAGGAGCCCTTTAAATTCCTGTTTGCGCTCCCGCCTCGCGGGAAACGCATTTACGTCACCCGGGGGCCGAGGACTCCAGCGCCAGCAACTCTTAAGGGCAGGAGCCCTTTAAATTCCTGTTGCGCTCCCGCCTCGCGGGAAGCGCATTTACGTCACCAGGGGGCCGAGGACTCCAGCGCCAGCAACTCTTAAGGGTAGGAGCCCTTTAAATTCCTGCTTGCGCTCCCGCCTCGTGGGACGCGCACGGGCGGCGCCCGGGCCAAGGGCGAGCCCGTCCTGTGCCTGTCAGAGCCCCGAGGAGGCTGGGCTGGGCCCCCCCTCTTTCGTCTGTAGCAAAGAGCCTAGCTGTCACCCAAGAGAACTATATAGTCTAATCTGAATTCATCACTTCAGCTGCATTATTAACAGGCCCCTTTACAAGCTCTTCTTTTTTAGTAGTGGCTTTACCCGGTGGGCCCTATTTAAACAAGTATCTAATTGAAGAGCGGGACGCTGCTTTTCTCTGGAAAGGCTTGGCAGGCAGGACCAGTTATTCCAGCAGGACATTCAACATATAAGTAAGAGAGTCATTTTTTTTTTCTTTTTCCTCTCTCTCTTGTATTTGTATTTATTGATTACACAAGTGTTCTTTTATTATGGGGAAAAGGAAGGCTATAGATCTATCAGTGCAAACTAAGGGAACAAAAATAGCGCAAAATCGTCCAAATAGATCCCTGAAGCTAAATTCACTTGATGAAATTGACCTCTTAGTTAGAGAAGTTGAGTATATGCTAGGCACACAAACCACTGGGATAAATAATCCAAGGAAAGGCCACCCCAAGGATAGGAAAATCTCAGAGATATTTAAAAAAAGGGGGAAGAGGATTCCTCCAGATGTAACAACAGAGGTTGTTGGGGATGGGGCCCCGCACAATTGTAGGGACCCCACTCCAAAACCCATTTTTAGCACAGAGAGTCCCCCAGTATCCCAGGGGGGGTCTCAATATGTGCCAAATACCCTGTCTTTCCTTCCGCTGAGTCCGGTGATCAAAGTGGTTCCAAGCTTATTGTGTACTAATCGCTTTGAACCACTGCAGGTAACAGAGGACCGGCCTGTGCCCGTGAGTGCAATCAAGCCTGTAGTTAGAATATCTAACCCTAGTGTTATCCCATCGATCTCCCAGCCCTATTCGGAAGGTAATGAAACAGCAGCTTGCAGAGACAGTCTGGTTAAAGTTCTCCAGAGAGTTGACGAAGTCAAGGGACTGGTTCTAGCATTGTTAGATCTCCTGAAGAGTAATCCTGTGCACCAGTATGTGAATAACTGTGCTTGCGAAGGGATCTGTAGGGTTTGTGGAGAGGTTAGGGGGAAAAAAGTATCCCCCTCCTCTGCCCCAAACAAGGGGGCTGATCCAAGGGTTAATTCTTGTCTCCCCGTCAGAGGGGGGACAATTCCACAAGGGAGGGAAGTCAACCGCCGCAACTCTAACCAAGATAACTTGAGGCCCAAAGCGAGGGTTGAAAATGCACCCAAAAACCGGGACTGTGAAGGGAACTGGGCAGTTAATCCAACTAGTGGTAGAGAAACTGTCCAAGGGGATAATTCTATACAACCTTTTAACAGGCCATATAAAATCTTCTATAACAGCAACTTCTCCCGTAACAACATTGAGAATACAGATGGTAAAGAACAGGATTTGTGTACAAGTTATGGTACAAATAAAATCTATTTGATTAATGTTCCAAAACTATTACCGGGGTCAGTCGAGAACCAAGCCTCCTTGATCAACAAAGTCACACACTGGATACGCTCCCGACGGAGTTGCCTTTCTGTCATTCATTCGGATATAACATCGGCCGAGAGGAACAGCATCACAGGGACTAACTTTGATATAATTACTATCCATTTTTAAGATGAGACTATGGTGACTCAACTAATGGATTTTGACTCTCGCACCCACTTGAACAGAGTAACAACTATGGCGGGGATGAGGCTTATGTTAAACCCACACAATCATGGTCCAGATCGGGGACCGGATGGACCAGATGGCCTAACCAGTTCCTGTAGAGGTGCTGTATGCAAGGCAGCTACCGATCTTGGGCCGTTGCCTGATTTTGTATGACTGACTACTGAACCAGTGACTCACGTGAAGGCCTGCTCCAAGGTCTCCAACTCAATGGGGAACAATAAAGTACCAACACTCGACATTTGTAACAATGCCCTGGGCCTAGGGGATGTTAGTTGCTCAACTGTGATGATAAACAAAGGCAAATGCACACTAAAACTTATGTCCTGGAACATTGCTGGGTTGGCAAAGAAACTAGATGATAGCGAATGGGCCTTTTTTATTAAAGATATAGATGTTTGTCTCTTTCAGGAGACTTGGGTAGAGGAGGTCACTATTATAGATGGATTTCTTTCATTTAGTGTTCCTGCTATATCTCCAGAAAAGGGGTTGGGCCGGGCGAAAGGTGGGTTGTTATTACTTGTAAACAAGAACCTGCAGTGTGACTACAAGCTTTTAGAAATTGATTCTGTAGATATAAAAGCTATGTGTATTACGTTTAAAAAAACGTTATCAATTGTTATTGTTAATGTTTATAAACGATCGGTCTCATGCAGCTCAGAGTCCCATACCTTGGCCATTTTGTCTGAATTTGTGGAAAGTCTTCACCCCTCGACTATTTTAATTGTAGCTGGAGATTTTAATTGTACCTTTGAACCCTCCACCCTTATTAGTGACCTAACTGACGAAGAGGATGAGTTGTGGAGGATTCCGCAACTATCTACCACTCGGCCCTGTAAAAAATCTCGGGTGGCCAAGCAATTAGCTTTACTATGTTTAAAATGTGGCCTTAGGGCCTGTAATGGTAGGACGCTATCCGATATGAACATTGCACCAACGTTCAAAAGGGGCAACTCTACAAGCACTATAGATTATTTCTTAGTTGATGTTAGGTTGTGGCCCCATTTGGAAGACATGAAAGTAGTAGTGAGAAGCGATAGCGATCATTTTCCCCTGCTTCTTACCCTTTCTGGAGAAATGTTTAGGAGAACACACAATAATCATGTTACAATAATCCTGCCATCATGTTGGAACAATAAATTTACTAAGATTACTTGGCCAAAATTGATTTCCAATCCATACCATATTAGAGCAATATACCAATTTTTTTTAAACAACCTGGCCGAGTATGAAGAGCAGATTGGGGGAAACATCCCGATTCTTGAAATTCATGATAATATGGCTATTCAGCTACGTTTTTTTTTTTTACCAAGCAAGGCGGTTAAAGCCTTGTGAAGGAAAAGTGGCACGTAAGGGATGGTTTGACGAGAGGTGTTTAAAGGCTAAGTCTGGGCTCAAAGCAGTAGTAATGTCTGGTTCCCAGGGGGAGATCAAACAAGCAAGGACTCTATACAAAGAAACTGTGTCTTATGCAAAAAAGCAGTGGGAGGATTCCTTGTGGCAGGAATTATTAAATGCTTCCAGAGAGAAGGATAACAAGCGCTTCTGGGAACTCCTGTCTAAAAGAGAAAATGAAGGTAGGAGTTGTCCCAGTAACCACATACAACCAGAAAGCTGGGTTGAAAATTTTTCCACTCTTTATGCCCCATCAGAGGGCTCAACGGACACCAATGTAGTTACCTCCTCACCTATGTTACTGGATTTGATCCCCAGTACGTCAGCTCAAGTGGGGGTCCAGTGTATCCCCAAGGGTCATCTCTTTTTTTAAATAGAAGAAACCCTTGAGGCTATAAACAGTCTGAAACCTGGCAAAGCACCTGGACCTGACAAACTTCCTGGAGATCTTTATAAATCTGAACCAAACATCTGGTCCTGGTATATTAATGCCATATCAAATAGTATAGCTGCAGGGGGACAAATCCCGGGTACATGGAAGGGGGCTGAAATTATACCTATTTATAAAAAAGGAAATGCTAACCTTCCAGCCAACTACAGGCCAATTAGCCTTATAGATAACTTGCAAAAGATTTTTGCTAAAAAAAATCTGCAGAGGCTAACTAGCTGGGTTGAGGAGCGCCAAATTCTTTCCCATCTTCAGGCCGGGTTCCATGCTAAAACTAGCACAGTAGACCAGGTCTTTCGACTGGCTATATTGTACTGGAAATATGTCCTTATTGCCAAACAATGTTTATATGTGGTATTTATAGATCTGCGATCCGCTTTTGATCTGGTTCCAAGAGCTAAACTGTGGGAAGTGCTGGGCAGACTGGGAGTTCCAGAGGACCTTTTACTCCTGCTGAAACGACTACATGAAAATACCTATTCCCAAGTGAGGTGGGGCGAACAAGGCGAATTGACGGAACAGATCCCAATCAGAAGGGGAGTTCGCCAAGGTTGTGTGCTAGCCCCTTTACTATTCACTCTATTCATCAATGAAGTAGTGAAGGCAGTGTCTGAATGCCAGAATGACGCTCCCTCTCTGAATTCACAAAAAATCCCTATTCTGCTCTTCGCAGATGATTCGCTCCTCATTTGCAAGACACCGATGGGGTTACAAATCCTTGTTGATCGTTTCTATTCATTTTGTCGTGATCACGGGTTGGAGGTTAACATTAACAAAACAAAACTTATGGTGTTATCTAAAGGACCTAGTAAAAGATGTTCTATCCACATCGATGGTGTTTTCCTGAAGGAAGTTAGTTCTATAGACTATTTGGGAGTCAGGTTAACTAGCAAATTATCATGGGAAGAACAGATCACAAAAGCGCAGGGTTGTTACAACATAGAGCTTCGTCCATACTGCGCTTTTATCAGGGCTCCTTTGCCAAAGCTGTTTCAGCAGCATTAAAGATTTATATAGCTAAGGCACAAAGTGTAGCCCTGTATGGAGCGGAGGTATGGGGTTTCTCCAACTGTAATAAGATCTCAGTGGGAGAAAACAATTTTGCGAGGGCCTTAATAGCGTGTCCACGCTCCACACCCCTGCTCCCAATATTTTTGGATTTGGGGTTAAGACGAGCAGAAGACTTAGCTGCTTTAAGACCTCTTCTGTACTGGATGAGGTTATGGACTACCCCTGAACTAGATATATACAAGATCTCATTACTTGATCTATTAAAATGCCAAAATGCCAATACTCTCCCATGGATACGCCATGTGTCCCATTGGTTCCGCCTGTTGGGCTTGGGTGATTATTGGGAAAATCCCTACAAACTAGAGAGACGGCACAAAAACATTTTAAAGTTAACTTATAGGTCTTATGTTAGGGATAACAATGTAACCTGCAAATCTCATGGTCGTTTAACCAACCTATTTATTGATTTTAAATGGACTCCAAAACTCGAAGCCTATTTGGATATTATACTGGATCTGCACGGCAAAAGCCTATATGCAAGGTTTCGCTTCGGCTCCTTGCCTCTGATGTCATTGATCCACAGGTGGGGGCCGATTGGTCTTCCTGATATATGCCCTGCTTGTGGCAGTACTTCCGAAACCATTGAACATTTTATGTTCTTCTGCCCAGCTTATGCGAACCCGCGATCAAAATGGATCCATAACACTTGCAGGGCTATGAGATTTAAGAGCTGTTCCCTGGTCCTACGGGTGCTAAAAAGTTATAATTCAGCTGATGTAATTCTTCCAGTGAGCAAGTATTTAGTGACAGCCTGGCGCATACGTTGCTATTTCCAAAAAGCAACCTAATGTTATTATCCTTTTTTAGAGTTTTATGTGGAATCCAAGCTTTTACTGTTTAATGTTTTTTTATTTATTTTTTTTTAACAATTTCAATTAATTTATTGATGTGCAAGTTGTTGTATTTTATCAAAAATGATGATTTATTCTTGTATCCTCGCTTGCTTCATTTTATGTTGCTTTCATGGTCAAATGATCGAATAAAGCTGTGTTGATGGATTGATTGAAAATAAAAACATTGAAATCAGCATATGAAAGTACTTGGATGTATGAGTGTACTTGTACTGGTTTTGTTCGTTACTTGGGCTCAGATTTACTGTTGTTTTCCACTGGTGCTCACTTGACACAAAGCAATCTAAATGGCAACATTGATTCAAACATGTTGTACACTGAAATGTGACCTTAGTGCATTGCATAATGGCTTTTTATAGCTTAATACCCGTCAACATTTGCATAAGGAGAATAATGTTGGGAAACATCACAAACATGCTAAGAAATCCACAAAAATCGGACTCTGTTAAAGTAGCATGACCTGGCTTTGCTGGAAGCCAACTATCAACTGAAAAAATTTGCTAGCTATGGACAAATGGAAATTGTGTAGTTTATGTAAAGAGTATTTGTATGTTTTTCCAAATAGACATATCTTTAAATTTAACCATGATCTGTTGTCTGCCATACACATTTTTACAGAAGGGTGCCTTTTGAGTGCACATCTCATGCAAGAAAGCACTTGCATGACTTTGCCATACGTCAATGAAGAGCATCTTATGTGCATAGATATTTTACAAAAGCCTTGTCGATTATATCATTGTAAATAAAGCACTGTACATTTTTTTCAAATTGACACAATGTAGCACAGTTAATTTTAACATAATTTTTCATGAATCTTTGTAAATCAGGGTCTTCTGAAGTAGTTCATTAGGTCTTGTTGTGCAATGTATATTCTAAGACCTGCAAAACATTGAAAATGAGTAGCCTTGTAGCAAAGGATGGCTCTGGACAACTTAACTGGTCTACTCTGAATGCTTTTTTGTTTCCAGCTTGCAAACACTCTCCAAAATCTTAGGAAAAGTGGGTTAAGGTCAATGAGGTATGGTTGAAAGATTCCATAAAATAAACCATTTGATAATGTTTGCTTTCACAAGAAGGCCTGACTTGAAAACATACAGGGCCTAATTACGAGCTTGCAGTCCACAGGACCGACAAACTTGCAGTGGCAGTCAGACCGCCGCAATCCTGGTGATCCAACCACCAGATTACGATCCTGGCTGTTGAACCTCCAGGAGACCTCCACCTCTGCTGGGATCCTGCATCCCAATGGGTTGGCAGCGGTCAAAGTCATGGTCGGCTTTTATGGCGGGATCGTTGCCATGAAAAGGATGGTGGAAAGCCTATTATGTGGGCCACAGGGGGCCCCTGTACTGCCCACAACTATGCCGCCACACTGTTTCCACCGGGCTGACCAGTGGAAACGTCATAATATGACGTTTCCGCCACGCAACTCGGTGGAAACATCATAATACGACAGCGTGAGGCCGCCAGATTGACAGCTGCCTCACCCCCTGTGGTATTGGAGTTGTGGCAGTTCATTGCCTAACTCATAATTATGCCAATATTTTGTCTAAATGTGTGACATAAGTCCATTTTTTGTGGCTGCAGGGAATGAGGGAAACTAGTTCTACAGATATGAGAAAATAACCACCTAATTGACTAGCAAGTAGTCTTGTCCTGCTCAGATATGCACAAAGGTTGCAAAAAATGTTAACCAATACACTATAGTTCCTAAGCTATCTCACTGAGAAGGGATGTTCCAACTTGCAAGTGACACTGTTTTTAAAGGCTTGTATTGAAGACACTGATTTATTTATCAACAACTCTCCTCAGGCTCCTTTTATACATAACGAAGATATCTACACCTACCCTGAATACATTATGGGCCTCATTCTGACCCTGGCGGTTGAAAACCGCCAGGGCAGAGTGCCGCGGAAGCACCGCCAACAGGCTGGAGGTGCTTCATGGGCAATTCTGACCGCGGCAGTAAAGCCGCGGTCAGAAAAGGGCAACCGGCGGTTTCCCGCCGGTTTACCCCTGCCCCAAAGAATCCTCCATGGCGGCGCTGCTCGCAGCACCGCCATGGGGATTCCGACCCCCTTCCCGCAATCCTGGTCCTGGCGGTAAAAACCGCCAGGAACAGGATGGCGGGAACGGGTGTCGTGGGGCTCGTGGGGGCCCCTGCTCTGCCCATGCCACAGGCATGGGCAGTGCAGGGGCCCCCTAACAGGGCCCCATAATGATTTTCAGTGTCTGCCTAGCAGACACTGAAAATCGCAACGGGTGCCACTGCACCCATCGCACCCCTTCAACTCCGCCGTCTCCATTCGGAGCCGGCTTCATTGTTGAAGGGGCTTTCCCGCTGGGCCAGCGGGCGGCCTCCTGGCGGTCGCCCGCCGGCCCAGCGGGAAAGTCAGAATGACCGCTGCTGTCATTTGACCGCGGTACGGTCTTCTGGCGGTTCCCGCCAGGCGGGCGGCTTCCGCCGCCCGCCGGGGTCCGAATGAGGCCCTATGTCTGGTGCAAGAAATATGGAGCAGTGCAGTGCACTGCTAGTGCCACTGCTGTGCCAAAAGAAGTGACGCAATGTAGTGCAAAGGACTTATAAATGAGCGCATTAATTTTAAATTGCCATTACCATAGTGGTAAGC